>NC_048537.1:7338719-8538719 GCF_902806685.2 Maniola hyperantus | reverse complement strand
TGTGATATGTAATGTTCACTCAGTACTGAAGCGACTGTTAATGCCATCTAGTAGCGACACATTGCAGTTATCGAAACTAATTTCAAATGCCCATGTTACCGTGCATTAGCAAGTGAACCGTGGCTTAGCGGTCGGAGCTTCGGGCGCGATCCCAGGACACGCAAGTTCGAATACTGCCAGTTCCGCAATTATTGATAAGTATATTTAAAAATTACTTAGAAATTTCTTTGAATTGTAGGTAAAAACACTATCATAAATTATAAATAGAATATAGTATAAGTGAAATAATTAAAACAATAATACCATATTATTTAGGAAATTGACAATATAACATTGACAATGGACAGCCCAGTACGATGTACGTACGCGACCAAGGTTCAAAGGGCTCGAGGTGGTCTGTGGCTCAGAGTCATGGAACCAGGCCACAGTGTACTTTAATGGCAAAATTACAAAAAGCAAGCATTTTGTTAACAAAACATTGCTTAAATATTATTTTCTTTTATGTTCATATTATTCACTTTTTGAATTAAGAATATGAGGATTTAAATAATATGAGTGCATATAAATATGAAATGTTTAAAAAACACTGTAGCTATCGGCATCATCAGTGCTATACAATTACACGGTGGGAACCAGGCAGAGTTCCCACTCGAACGAGCCGCATCATGCCTATCGACAAGTGTCATATTATCGCCGTTATAATTACACGATCTTACAAAGTGCCCGCATCCGATTACAACGCAAAATGACTGAGAAGTGTTCAATACTGCACTTATAAAATTATGGATTTAAGATGCTTTTCTAAAGCATTTATAATTATAAAATTAGATGTGGCCCGTACTTCACCCACGTGGATTCAGGTTTTCAAGAATCCCGTGGGAACTCTTTAATTTTCCTGGATAAAAGTAGCCTATGTCCTTCCCCGGGATGTAAGCTAATTCTGTACCAAAATTCGTCTAAACCCGTTAATCTGTTCGGCCGTGAAAAGCTACCAGACAGACAGACACACTTTCGCATTTATGACATTAGTATGGAAGTGTAGTACCCGGCAAGAAATATTGTACATCGACCTTTAGAAAGATATACACCTAGCGGTTTCGTAGAGCGTTGTCTCTATCGTTGAGACCGACAAAACGTTACATAGGTATGAGTGACAGAGACAACTCTCTACGAAGCCGAAATGTCTTTCTAAAGGTCGATGCAATATTTCCTGCCGGCTACTATATTTATTTCAGCCGAATATGTTAAATGAGTGATAACTGATAATAATTAAGGAGCTGGTGATTGGCTAACAAAGAGGAGGTGTTTAGGGTTCCGTACCTCAAAAGGAAAAACGGAACCCTTATAGGATTTGTTGTCTGTCGGTCTGTCAAGAAACCTTCAGGGTACTTCCCGTTGACCTAGAATCATGAAATTTGGCAGGTAGGTAGGTCTTATAAGTTATAACAGACATTCGGGGAAAAATCTGAAAACCGTGAATTTGTGGTTACATCCCACAAAAAAAAAATTGTGGTGATTTATTAATAATTAATATTTTCAATTTATAAGTAAGATAACAGGTACTGTCAAGTGGGGTATCATATGAAAGGTCTTCACTTGTGCATTCTAAAACAGATTTTTATTTATTTCGGAAAAAACGACTGTAGTACAGAACCCTCGTTGCGCGAGCCTGACTCACACTTGGCCGGTTTTTTTCTTGAATCCGGACGTTTTTGGTCCACTCAATATAAATCTGAACTCATTTCCAAGCAAAATGGCATAACACTGTAGGTACTGAAATTAAATCCAAATTTCATGATTTCGTCCACTGAATACAAACTTGAACTCATTTCCGAGCGAAACTGCCTAAAACTGTGCTAAGGTTTCCATTAAAACGGTGTAATCACAGAGAAGATTTAGATGCTCCTCGTGTAATTATTTATTTCGTGTTATAAAACCGTAGGTACTGTTCATCAGCTCCTAAATTATAATAATTTCATGCATAATTTAAATTATTCCAATCAAGTTCAATAAAACTGCACTAACTACTACGATTTAATACTAACTGCACGGCAGTTTGTATTAAATCCATACCCCTTTGGTTTCTACACGGCTTCGTACCGGAACGCAAAATCGCTTCGCGGCACGGCTTTGCCGGTAGGGTGGTAACTAGCCACGGCCGAGGCCTCCCACCTCCCATATTATGTAACTTAAAGTGTTACTTATCTACTGATCATACTATTGATCTAATAGAATAAATCTATATAGGTACAGGTACATATATTATTTAATTTAAGTAGGTACATAAGTATTACAAATTGTAACCTTGTAACCACGTGCCTCAGGTTCCGGTACAGTAGTGATTTATGGCTATCGTTCTGCATTACACACAATTGATTTGTTATGCTCTATACAAGAATAGCACTCAAATTGAGGTAAATCGTCAATAAGATTAGACAAAAACTTATTTTTCTAATACTGCCCATTGCTCACGTAGAGTCGTCATCATTGTGGACGAAGAGCCAGCGCGTGCCAGACCTTCGTTATTTTATAAAAGCTGAAAGTTTTACGTCCCCATTTTATATGTCCCCAACACAGAGAGGAACGATCAGCGGCTATGAAATTTGGATCATGGTGGCTTTGGGAGATAACAGGTAATAATGGTCTAAAAGTACCTAAAGTGTAATATTATTTTCTTCAGAATAGTATTAGAAATCACGTCATGCATTGCCAGATAGTAGTGTCGTGGCAACCCCTTGCCATGATCCAAACTTCATAGTCGCTGATCGTTCCTCCCTGTGTTGGGAACAACACGCAGAGTAACTTTCAGCTTTTATAAAATAACGAAGGTCTGGCACGCGCTTGCTCTCTCTCTATTGGGTTGACATCTTCAATTTGAAGTTTGACGGTCAGTTTGTAAAAAGCCTTCCGATCTTGTGGCATCTTCTTCAATTCAGAGTAATCATGCTGGTTCCATTCCTTTATGTCGTAAATTCCTACCTGTCTGTCTTCCAGGTGCTCTTTTTCCGAGAGTCTTGCTCTTCAGGATCCACCTTGGAACCTCGTATAGGGATCCTCTTGGAACTTGGAAGATGCCCGAAAATTGCAACCTTTCTCAGTGCGACGGTTGTAATTACCTTTTGATTGCACTTACGTCGAGTAGCTCTTGTCAGTACCTCATCATTTGAGACGAACTAAATCCAAGATGTATTATTAAGTAATAGATATCCGTCCTACGGGGTGATTTGCTAAACTCAGTGTCTAACACTAAATGATAGCCACCGAACTCATTTTTCAATCCGTTGAAGGTTTTCTACGAAAAAATATTTAGTAACACCCATTAAAGCGGCAATGTAGAACCACCCAACCTCTGTGGCTATCATTCAGTGTTAGACACTGAGTTAGCGAGTCACGACATAATCACATCACTAGTGCCCACATCTCAAATGCTTGTCAAATCAAATAAATTTCTTTATTGCAAATATGGGTAAACAGTGCACATGTAATACAAAAACGGTACAGCCAAATTCGTGTCGACAGCTTTCTTTCAGAAAAAAAGAAGACACTTCTTAAATGTTTCGCAGCCATATAGAAGAGTACACAAGAGTACACTTGAGAATGCGATATCTTGTCGAATATCTATAGCAGATTACAGCGACGACGAATGGCGACTTGCTAAGTCATATTAAAGTATACCTCGGTGTTTAATTAAGAATTTGAGCTGCTTCAAAATAGTGACGCAGATACCTACAGTTTTTGTTAAAGGCCTAACTGTGTTTAAACTTCAAAGCCCTTAGACATAATTAAATTTTCCAGCCCTAAGGAGCATTGAAATACCAACGCAATTAAGAACTCTTGAAACAATTTACTGTAATTGCACTTGTTCATTTTGCCCGCAGACTGTCTGCGATTTCGCTTTCATGTGACAGATTAAAAGGATGTTGTATAATACCTACTGTGGGCTATTTACTTTTGTTCTGAAATTTTAATTAGAGTTTAGGGCCACAATTTACAGACTGTAATAAAATACTGGGTTCGTTGGGAAAAGCTGAAAGTTCCGATTTTCATTATTAAATACTTGTTATATTCATGTCTTATACTACAAAATACAGATAAATAAATATCGTCCAAACGGAGATACCTACGAGGCTCCAAAAAAATGGAAAAGAAAAAATTAAATAGGTACTTTAAGTACTTATGATACGTAATAGCTAGATTTGTGAATTTATAGTCTTATCTCATTGGTATTTGATTCAGGCTTATGAAATATTCAGGCTTATCAAATGTCTAGAAAATGTAAATTTTGTATAAAACTGAAACGTACCTAAATTACTTTATTTTTATTACTTTATTTCGAAATAAGTATGTTAGTGAGTGATTTTCACCCATCCTTAAACTAGTTTCATTAAAATTAACTTGATTTATTTAATTTTTGTGTAGGTAGGTATTTAGAATAATGCAAACCATAATGATGTGCCGATGGAGAAATCACTAAAATACTTACCTAGCTAGGTTAGTTTCCGGTTCCATATTTCATAACGAACCGTCTGTTTTAAAATCAACTAAATAAATTGTGAAATAATTAAATAAATATGTACCTACTATGTATAATATATCATGTACCAATATTTTCTTAAAGTCTTTACTTACATAATATTATAATGTCATGCCTCTACGTGGACAGAGGTATCCTATATTTCGATGAATCATAAAAACAGAACGTCACAATGGTTTAAGTTTAATTAATGAATCCTAGTGATGATTTAACGTAATTTTATTATCTTTTCCTTATTATGGAATACTTGAATGAAACTTACTATAAACCACCCATAAACTAGATGTCTCATCACTCAGTAAAACACTTTGCCTGTATTAGGTACACATTATTATAGGTAAATACTAAATACATACTACATACATACCTACATATTATATTTGAAAAATTTTTGGTTAGCTTTAAGTTTTATTGTAATATTTTCATTAAAAAAAATGAAAAAATTCTAATATGATCACTAATTTGATAATCCATGCAAGACTGTATGAATCGGCAAAGAACTGTTTCATTTGGGGATAGCTTCATGTTTAAATAAAATATAATATAACTATTACATTAATATCCGATTATATTATAAAAATCTTTTATAAATATTGCGAGGCGATTGCATGCGAATAGGCTACTTGACAATTTTTTTAAGTTGGTCTTAAATGGTTAATATTTGTCCTATTATATCAAAAAAATTAACACTATATTTTTTTGCGCCCTAAAAACCGTAAAACTTTAATTTAAAAAAATATTTTTCTTAGACAGGTGAAAACACTGTCGGCCATGTTTGGCCGATAGATTATCTGTGGTCTGACGTCATGCATTTGTAAACAACAGTATAACCACAGGGTTATACTGTTGTTTACAAATGCATGACGGCAGAGCGCAAAAAAATATAGTGTTAATTTTTTTGATATAATAGGACAAATATTAACCATTTAAGACCAACTTAAAAAAATTGTCAAGTAGCCTATTATATTTTCTCCATTATGTGGTAGATAGCCTCAATGTACGCAATCTTGGCATAGAAAACGATGAAACCTATCGTAGAACGGGAAACTTTCCGTTGCAATTTTAAAGTTTTTGTTTGTTATTGGAGAAGTTTTGGCAAGGACCTAATTTGGTCGTAAAGAAAATAAAAATCTTTGAAGCCATAAAGACTGCAGCTGATAAAGCTGTCTTCCTATAGATTGCTATCTACATACATATAGCTATCACTTCTAACTTACAAAAAAATATTATTTACTTTTAGACATTCCAAATTATTATTTTTAAAACATACTTATTAGTAGGTTCAAAATCAAAAAGATAAGCCAACACTAAATTACATACCTACGTGTGCGGTGTGCGAAGAACAAAGGTTTTCTTATAAGTATGTTAGATTATAATCTAAATATATAAATCTAAATATATAAAATGAAAAGGTGACTTACTGACTGACTGACTGAATGACTGACTGATCTATCAACGCACAGCTCAAACTACTGGACGGATCGGGCTGAAATTTGGCTTGCAGATAGCTATTATGACGTAGGCATCCGCTAAGAAATGATTTTTGAAAATTCAACCCGTAAGGGGGTTAAATAGGGGTTTGAAATTTGTGTAGTCCACGCGGACGAAGTCGCGAGCATAAGCTAGTATTTTATAAAAATGCCTACCTAGGTATGTAATGAGACCAATAATTTAATCTATGGATTTAATATTTAAAAGTACATGTTACATTTTTACAATTTAATTGTAATTATCGTTAGTAAGTAGCAGATATTATTCGGTTTCAAAAATAGCTCTAGTCTCTTTCAAAAAAAGATATTTAAGATGTATGTAGGGCAGTCATAATTTATGGACCAGAAAGGACACTAACCAGCCATTGTTCTCGGCTCTTGCGTTGCACGAGCCCAAGTTACGTAAATAACAGGGCATTCCGTCACTGCGGTTTGTGTATCTTAATGCTTATTTAATGTATCTGTAGCAACAAACAACTTCGTCACTAAATGTTTTGGCATTATAGAGAGAAAGAGCCAGCGCGTGCCAGACCTTCGTTATTTTATAAAAGCTGAAAATTTCTCTGCGTATTGTCTTCAATACTGGGAGGAAAGTTTGTTTGGATGTTTGTTTGTATTATGGTAGCTTTGGGAGATAACAGGTAATAAAGGTGTAAAAAATCTTACGTCTAAGTAGTATGAAGTCTACCCTAATAAAATGGTTAGATATCCTTATGAGAAAAACGAAGGTAAACAAAAAAAAGTCATATAGTTAACTAATTTATAGTTATCTATAAACGTCCCAATTACTTTGAATTTTCTTGGTTAGCTTTCCGTGCCAAACTTTTGCTATAACAAATACGATCAAATGTTAAAAGTTAGATTGTTGTCCCATTACTTACGCACTGTTTGTGCTCGGGTAGCCATTTCTTGTCCTCTGATGCTCATATCTGATGAATATTTTACTTTTGTTCAAAGGAAATATTATGTTGCTATTTCAGCTGCTTTACTCAGGTAGGTATTACCTATAGTTAACATATATTATCAAGGCAATTTTTAGTGTACTTAATGTTTTCTTTCATGTCTTTGTCTTTTATCCAACTGCCCAAAAAAGGAATGTTATGTTTTCAGTGTTCATGTATGTAAGTTTCTTCATTCCACGATAACTTCATAAATCATAAATCCCTTATTTTGCTATAATACCTACATGTAGGTACCTAATAATGTTAGTAATTTTTTTAAAGATAAGTAGGTAATGTAATCGGCCATTTCTGGCATGCAAAATTACTTCTAAATGCCAGAACAGATTTGGATGTATACGGTATCGTAAAAATCCTTACATCATGAATCATCCCAAGTTACCTACTATCTAGGTATATCTAGTTATTTTGGAGAAAAAAAAATAATATGGTAGGATCGTCGTGAATTTTTGCATATACTTTCTATCCCGCAAAATATTAAGTTCCCACGGTAATTTTAAAAACCTAAATCTACGATAATGAAATCGGTTGCATCAGCTAGTAGTGTTATAGTCTAGAGTCTAGACCACTATTTGTATCATTTGAAATATCTTTTTGAAAGTCCCTTGCTCAGATATCCGAGGTGCTTGACGTGCTTGTCCAGAATATGAACTAGTGTCGGGTTGGCGAGGTGCGTGTTAATCACTAGTCTATACAGTTTTAGCTTCTATGGCTTAATATTTACAAGTGCAATGGTAAAGAGCCGCCCTTAATGTTAAATTTTGTCACGTTTGCCTACACTCAGTGAGTCATACCGCCCGCACTGCGACCTGTCGTAGGGACTCCTAAGAATATCAATGTTGTGTGACTAATAGATGCCACATTGCAAATATTTATCAAAAATATACTAACACATCCGCAAGGCGTGATAACATTGAATTATTAATTTAAGGTCGTGCGTTGGTATGAATTTTCTACACATGTTTGCATTTCAGCAGGGACTCCTAAATTCATCCTGGATCCATCGTGGCAAAATCGGTGTATGTAGGTGGGTACCTAGATTAAGTTGCAAACTAAAGAAACTAGGCATCTAAAGGTCTAAAAACATAAACAAACTTAGCTAATATGCAAGTAGATCAGAGCCTCTTGGTAGGTATGGGAAAATTACGGGACAAGGAAACAGTAACTTGAAAAGTTATCCTCCTGTATCTAAAAATACATAACTGTAAAATGTTCGTCGGTACGAATGTAAGAAAATAAAAAGGAAGCATCAGATTCCATTTCCAGGAAAATCTGTATTGTTTCTGTTATTAATAAGTATAGCTATAATTGGTAAGAGACTATGTTGTATAATATAGTTTATTCTTAGTTACTAAAACGAACTGCCATCTGTTAGGTAACGCTAACATTATGCTGGTAAAGGAAAACCTTCAGCCATAGCTACCAACTACCTACTACCTACATATTCATGCAGCGCTCTACATTTCTACTACCTACATTTTCAGCTTGATTTAGAATGAGCGTGAAGATGGCGTTCGTTTAGTACGACAACGTATTTAAACTTCAACCTAGATGGCGCTATGAGCTGACTGAACTTGAAGAGCGAGCTTTTCCTTGGCTGCTAGCTTTATTTTCAACTTGTTTTACTCTCATATCTCTATTTCGGGTAACTTAATGTAAACAACAAACTTTTATACACTGCTGAGAATGTAAGAGGATACCAAATTCGTTTATACCGAGTCAGCAATGAATGTTGTGCCATAGATTCAGTACTTTTATGATTTGTGTGGACTGGGTAGCAGACATGTGGATTGTGGGCCCCATGGCCCCAGCTAAGTTTGGCGGGAGCTCGGCAGAACCGCAGCCGCCGCGCCGGCCCGCCGCCGCCGGCGCCCGGCGCCCGGCCCGGCAGTGCATACTTGTTCGCCGTGGTGACAGGTGGCACGATGCCCCAAGAAAATTAAGTTGCGCTCGCGTATTCCATTCTTTTGTTTATAACACTTGTTGTGCACATGCAAAGACTAAGACTTTCTACAACTCGGCTAGACTATAAGTTTTTGTTAAGATGTTAACTTAAAAGTGTTGTGAAAGTGCAAAAAGAAAATACCGGCTCCTCCGTCCACACGTACAATTCGTATGCGAAATAGTCATGAACTATGTTCGTAATCCTCGTATGGAGAGTGGCAGGAAACTGAGTTTTGGATCTGAGACCTACTAGTAAGTAAGTAGTTAAAGTTTTTTGTAGGGCACTATCTGTCTGATTATGGGGCAATTTATGTGTGCATTGGAGCGGAAGTAGTTAGTGTGGTAAAGCAGGCACTGATATTAAGTTAGAGTGGCTCCAGGCAGTGAATAGCCACGGCTAAGTTGAACGCCCGCCGCGCCGCCGTGGCCGATGTCACCGCTCATCCAATCGCAACCACAGAATTACCTCACCTTGAAAATATTAAAGCCAATTTAACCACAATTGCACGCATTGTCCGTGCCTAGCCAGTTCGTTGGTCACTGACGGTAAACACAGAACACTGAACCTCATTGTAGTTTTAATACATTAGAAGAAAGTTGTTATTTTTAGGGTTCCGTACCTCAAAAGAAAAAAAGGAACCCTTATAGGATCACTTTGTTGTCTGTACTCTGTATGTCTGTTTGTCCGTCGCGTCTGTCAAGAAAACAAAGTTGACCTAGAATTATGTAATTTGGTAGGTAGCTAGGTTTTAGTAGATAGCACAAATAAAGGAATAAATCTAAAAACCGTGAATTGTGTGTATCACAAAAAAAATTTAATGTGTTCATGAACAAATTAGTTATCAATTTTGAAAGTTAGATTAACTAGGTATACCTATTACCTACCAAGTGGGGTATCATATAAAAGGGCTTTACTTAACATTCTAAAACAGATTTTTATTTGTTGACATTTATAAGTTTTTAATTTATCGTGCAAAATGTCGAAAAAAAAATGACTGTAATACGGAACCCTCGGTGCGCGAGTCTGACTCGCACTTGGCCGGTTTTTTCATAACGTTTTATCTATGGTTTTGTCTTTCAATAGCAGCAGATATCAGACATTTCGTCAACTTAACAGAATGCTTAATTAGCTAAAAAATCTTGTATCGAGTTCTGCGTACCTATACGAGGTAGGTACCTACTTAAGATATTATAGGTAATAGGAAAATTACTAAACCGACTAAGAATAACCAAAAATCTTCGAAATCTAAACTTTTGAGGTGTTCCTTCACTTACAGGGTGACGAAAATTAAGTTGAGTTATAGACCAAAAATATTTCATGAAAACTTTTAGTCTAAGACGCTGACTCAATGATATTATTTACAATTTAAGCTCGTAAATTCAATTAAAATTCAAAAATATTTAGTTTTTCCAGAGATTCTCCGATTACTAAATTCTCGGGTTACTTCGTCTTGGTGGCCGACAACCTTTAGTTATTCAAGCACCCATTACGAATTACTAAGTAGGTAGCTGTCGACGTATTCAAGTGTCATTCAAATTCCGTGATCCTAATTCTAAGATTTCTACGATACAACATACACAGAGAGGTACCAACATGCTCGTATTTATGTAACAGTTCAGACCTTAGTACACATCTACTTATCATAACTTTTCAAATCTCTACTAGGTAGGTACGACCTACCTGTCGTAGTAGAGCATGTAACAATACTTATAACCAACTAATAATATTATCCGTAACTATTAAATGTAATTATTTAATTATGATTCTTTATTTTAAAAAGATAACATAACGCTTAAATTAAGGATTGGTCTCCGCTTGTTTTTAGTTAAGTTTAACAAGTTTAACTTAAGTTAAGGATAGAAATAGATAGCCCTCCATTTCTACTCGACATGCAATGATCGACACCATTGTACTTACCTACCTACCATTTAAATAGTTTTCATGGGTTTCGAGCAACAGTTCGAAGACCGCAGTCAAGACTCTCTAACCTAAAATGCCCATTTTAGTATGTAGTATTGTGACTTCCAATATGATATGTACATTACCAACGTCAAAACAAAAACTCAAAACTGGCCATCAAAGAAGAAAAGAAAAAGAAACTACAAAACACACATTTTCTTTGAGATTCAACGAACTTGTAAACTGCAATAGCTGTCGTAAAGTGCCTCCGCTAGTTGACTTGGTAGCTAGTAGTTGGCACGAGGCCTGGCACTCCTAACACGTGTACCACGCCAAATACAAATGCTGTATTTTTCGGCTGACGATGTCCTCTAGGGACAACGCCATCTTTCTTTGCCAGTACGATCCCGTCCTTTCCGTGATAAAAGAAACTAATGTAGGTAGATCCTTTCAACGTAGAAATTGGGTTGGCAATATCATTCGTTTAGGTACTTAGATAGGTACTTACCCACTTACCACTTTTAGCTTTTAATTGAAATACTTGTTTCAAACAAAGCCTTACTCTATCCGATTTGAATACTTCGTCTGTTTTAAACACACGAGGCAGAAGTCAAAATAAAACTTTCACCGCGGAATTCGTTTGATTGAATAAAGATGACCTTTTCCTACCTTGTACACATAATATATCTTCAAGCAAGCAATCCTGTCCTGAGGAAACTTGCATGCCTGCAGATGTTCTCCATAATGTTATCAAAGGTGTGACCCGTTCTCTGTAGTGAGCCGGCGATGGGTTGATCATGATGATGATGATGAAACCTGTCCTTTGTTACAGTATGCATTCCTTTTATTACATCTTGTTAGTAGGTAGCTATATTTTATTACCACAAATTATACTTAAGTACAACATTATATTGATATTTTACAATATTATCTTTATTAAAGAAGATAAATATAATATATGTAGGTATTAAATCAACATAGCTCGAATATTTTATCATGTTCCTTTCCTCTAAAATCCAATTAAAAAGTTAATAAAACGTTTTTACTTTACGACTTCTGTTTTTATTGCCTACGAAGAAGAGAATTACAAAACTTGATAAATCAATCTTGAAAAGGCAATAAAGAAATAGTAAGTAATTGTTTCAAAATGGATTTTTGCAACTTTTAAGACTCTGTACTTTACCTACTTAACAGAATCGTAAGCTTTTTATTATTCCTACTAAGTAGTTTGAGTAAATGTATTTGTACTTTCAAAGATTTTTTAGTAATACAAAACTGGTCATGGGTGAGACAGAGCTTTAATAGTATTAAGTAGGTCCCTAAAACCTTACAACATTATAACCACGAAGAACTATGATTAATCAAGCAGGGTCATAAACACAGATGCCCGTGAGGAAAAGAGGTTGATTTTGGAATTCACCGACTCGTTTGTCAAAAGAACGCTGATAGGCTTTTTCGGCTGATACGCTTAACAGGGCTCTTGCCACCACAGATTTTCCTATGCTCATTGAACCGGTGGGGATTAGTCGCGATGATAGCAGGGACCTGATTGATTGACGCTGGTTCCATGGGAACGGGAATGGGCCATAAAGTGGGAAATGTGGGATGCAACGTTGGCCCCGTGTCATATCAAGGAGACAGCATAAAGACCGGGAGCCGCAGCAGAAAGTATGCCTCTATACCTATCGAGTTAAATTAATCCGTTTGCCGTGGAGAACCTGAGGTCATGGAGCTAAACATTTTTTAAGAGATATTCAGCGCTGTTAATTCGCTCGTTTTTTGCGCAAAGGATCAACCTGGCTATCCAGCGTCGAAAGGTAGTCATTATTCTTGGCACCATTCCACGTGGACATGATTTGTTTGTACAGTAACGATGAAAAAAAGGATAAAAAAGGTTAATTTTCAATAAAAATAGTAAAGAGTTGTGGTTTTCATTCAATTATAATTTACGGTATTAATTTTCATTAAAAGCTGAGCGGTCATTAATTTATTATTTATCAGTCACAGCTAGAGAAACTTGGCTGGGGTCAAGTGCCTCTTGCTCTCAATGAGGGTTCGTAAATCGTGGTTGACTCAGAGGACCGCCCACTTCAAATGCTCCTTGCTTCTTTTGTCCTTCCCAGTTCCCACTAAGATATTTTGAGAGTTCGTTATATTCGTGACGGTCGAATCAACAATTTTATTTGGAAGAATTCAAAATAGATTAAAGGCGTACTTACTATAATTATTCGTCGTGTTTTTAGAATTTGCATTCGTTCCTCCTGAATAAAGCATGAAAAATATAATGAGTATTTCCTTTCGCATGAAATGAGTGTTATCTCTTTGGTGTCAACTTTCCTTATTCTTTAGACAAATAATAGACTTAGAGCCAGCGCGTGCCAGACCTTCGTTATTTTATAAAAGCTGAAAGTTTCAATAAGATGCGTATTGTCCCCAGCACTGGGAGAAACGTTTGCTTGGATGTTTGCTTGGATCATGGTGGCTTTGGGAGATAACAGGTAATAAAGGTGTAAAAAATCTTACGCCAAAGTATTAAATCTAATTTCTGTATATTTTCTTCGGAATAGTCTTAGAAGTAAGTACTTTAACGTAACATTTTTTACACCTTTATTACATGCTATCTCCCAAAGCCACCATGATCGAAACAAACATCCAAACAAACGTTCTTCCCAGTGTTGGGGACAATACTCAGAGAAACTTTCAGTTTTTATAAAATAACGAAGGTCTTGCATGCGCTGGCTCTCTCTCTATAATAAAATTTGACAGAAAATGATTGTGCTGGTATCAATGTTATTTGATGATTTTATTCATCATCTATCTACGATTACAATGGTATTTTATTACGTTTGCCTTAATACAAAAGAATCTACTACCTAAAACTAGAACCAATGGCTTAATACGAAATACGAATCCGTTTTAAAATATTAAGTACCAGCTCATGCTGGCGACTTCGTCCGCGTGGACTACACAAATTTCAAAAAAAAATATTTAGGGGTTAAATTTTCAAAAATCCTTCCTAAGCGGATGTCTACATCATAATAGTAATAGCTACCTACATGCCAAATTTCAGCCTGATCAATCCAGTGGTTTGAGCTGAGCGTTCATAGATCAGTCAGTCAGTCAGTCAGCTTTTCGTTTTCGTTATATATATATAGATAAATGCATTTATTGCATTCACTTTAGTTGCTTTAAGCATAGATACTTATAAGATTAAGGATAACATATTCTACATTTAAAAAAATACAAATTATATTACCACAGTATAGTGTATTACCACAGTTTTACGATATGGATTACTTACCTTTATAAATAGCAAAGAAGCAATAGTAGATATAACCGATGTTAAACAATACTGACATGAATTAGCGTTTTTCTTACTAAGTATGTAGAGCATAAACAAATGTCTAGTGTACAAGTAGGCAAGTAGATTAGAAAAACATGTTTTATGTTTAACAAATATTTATTATTCTGTCTTCTACTTTTCAGCTCTTACCTTGATTTCTCTTACATGTCGATGGCGAACTAGTGTTAGCACCACAATGCTTTGGACTAGGAATTTAGGCAATTCTACTTTTTATACTAAGTTTGTATTATGACTAAAAATGCTCTGGGCATTTCTGAGACTTGCCTAAGCCAATCGCAAGGTGCAGCCACTTTTGGTTTAGCCTATATCATATACCAATCCCCTGGGGTCCCAGGGTGCTGGATTGGCGACCTCGCATCGGAAGGCGCAGTGTTAAAAGATCCCCCCCACTAGGTGGACGGACGACATCAGACGAGTCGTAGGGAGCCGCGACCGAGCCGAGACCTTTGTCCAACAGTTGACGTGTATCGGTTGATGATGATAATGATGATATCATATACGTTCCTGCAACAAGACGTATGATGTAAAGCATCAGCGTAGGAAGAATTCAGGCCTGGTTCTGTAACCACAATATGTTTGTGCAATGTGTTCGGGTTATGTTATTGGCAGCTGCTGTTTCTGGACAACATTTATGTTATTTGGTGTGGCTCATATTTTGCATTTATAGGTAACCTTGATATAATTGTATAAGTGTGCCGTAGCATTAATGTGGCAGTTGAATTCCTTTATTGATATTTGTACCCTGGCACAATTGTTTTCCTTTTTTTTTAAATATGTACAGGTCTACTGTATTTTGTTGCAATAAAGGTTTATACTTATCAATTCCGGTAGGATCAAAATCCTAGGTAGAATAAAATATTTTCTGAGTTACATACGGTAAGCCACATCACATGTACATGTTTTAACTGCACCTTTCAACTGTACAGACAACCCTGCGAGTTACGCCCTTACACGTATGGTTAGTAGGTATAATCTACATGAATATTTGCGGGCAGGAGGCGGCGCGGGCGCGGACGCGTCGCGGTCGCACAATGAAGCCTTAGTTGCACAATGCCCATTTCCGATTACCAGATTGAATCGTGGCATCAAAGTGCTGTCGTTCCAATAATAACCGCCAGAACAGAATAGAATATTGTTACACCGTCAGGCGTCATCTCTGTTACACTTAGGTCATGCTTAGGTCATATAATATGTCAGTTATGTCTGAAATGAAAATAATAGTTATTGAACAATCTGCACCTGCGGTTTCCATTTAGCATTAGACAAAATATTTTAAAACCTCATCATCATTATCATCTTGATCAACCCATCGCCGCCTCACTACAGAGCGGGTCTCCTCTCAGAATGAGAAGGGATTTGGCCATAATCTACGACGCTGTCCATTGTCCATGTGCGGATTGGCAGACTTCATTCACCTTTGATAACATTATGAAGAACTCTCAGGTGTGCAGGTTTCCTCATAACGTTTTCCTTTACCGTTAAAGCAAGTGATATTTAAATACTTAAAACGCACATTACTCCGAAAAGTTAGAGGTGCGTGCCCGGGATCGAACCCCCAGACCGGAATAGAAGGCGGATGCCTTATCCACTAGGCTATCACAGCTTTTAACCAAGACCTATTATTATCCAATTTCCATACTTTATTGTAGTACTAGCTGATGCCCGCGACTTCGTACGCGTGGAATTAGATTTTTTAAAAATCCCGTGGGAACTCTGTGATTTTCCGGGATAAAAAGTAGCCTATGTCACTCTCCAGGTCTTTATCTATACCCATGCAAAAAATTACGTCAATCCGTTGCACCGTTGCGACGTGATTGAAGGACAAACCAACAAACCAACAAACAAACACACTTTCGCATTTATATAAGGGTACGGATTTTGAGCCATACCCATGAGTCATGACTGCTTATTGCACGTGTGAGATTTTAGATAAAAAGAGAAGTTAAGACAGTGGGCTTTAATAGTGATGATAAATTAAATCCAATGATTACTAATGAAAGTTATCATTTATCAATTATTTGTCAGGTAAGGCCAAATAATAAGTAATTAAAAATCAAGCAAAGCATCTGCCGTATTATTTCAAAGTAAGAATCCTAATCATCTAAACAGGCTTCTATAATAATTAGAAGCTAACAACCTAGTGTTTACTTTTATCTCAATGTGTAAAATAAATAGCACAAGAGGGTAGGTGATAAATACAGAAGTAAAACCAACCAAGTCGAATAATAATTGAATTGTATTGTTCAGCATTGATCTATTTATATTAAAATGAATCTACCACCCATTTCGCTAAGGTGTTTAGTCATGGAGAAGAAAGGGCAAAGAAACTCCATAACACACATCTTTTAAAACATTAGAACGTTGAGCAAAGTAGTAGGTACATATTTGGTACACAGTTACAACAGGTAACCTATAAAAGGCAAATGATTACATTACATTATAATTATAATACAATATAAGAATACTTAACTTCAGTAAGGTCCGCTGTGTTTGCTCTGGGCTGTCGATACAAGACTGTCCCCTCTCTGTCGAGGTAGGGTACTTTTATAACACTGCCATCGCAAACCAGGCGGATGTCGACTATCACATGATCTTAATATTAATCATTATTTATTTTAGGTTTGTTGACAAAAGGTATGTTGACACACCCAATTTACAATAATAAAATCAGTGACATTGATGGTCTACGTATTAATAATTTACAATAATAATAAGCGACTTAAATTGTCAGTTTACACAACATTATTATTTCACATAATAGCTATTGCCAACTGTATGTTGACAATAGCTTAGTATAATGTCACTCTTAGTGCATTGACAGTATTTAATTTACAATGAATAATTAGTTACCAGTATTGACAATTCACATAATATTATTTATCGTATTGTCACATTCCTAAATATTAAATTAAACAACATACAAGAAAAGATACTATTCAAATCATACCCTTTCCGTACATTGACAGTATTTAATTTACAATTTTACAATGAATAATTAGTTACCAGTATTGACAATTCCCATAATATTATTTATCGTATTGTCACATTCCTAAATATTAAATTAAACAACATACAAGAAAAGATACTAATTAAATCATACTCTTTCCGTACATTGATATTGAATCCGGAAACGGAATTACGATTCTGTTTTAAATATCACAACAAACATTTACTTCAGACTCCCAAGTTTATGATTAGATGAATTTTAGCATAATAATTATGTATCCAATTTTATCGTAATATAACACGGCCATACTGACAAGTACTTCGTTCCCGAAGTACATAGGGAAATTAGAAAGAAAAGAAAAAAAAATCTAGCTAAGAGCTAAATAAAAAAAATTACTGTAAGCTAAAAGATCTATAAGCTAAGGAAGATCTATAAGCTAAAATGATCTATAAGCTACAGCTACCTAGTTTAACTGTCCCTAACTGGCTGCGCCCCATAATTTAATGTTTAATTTTTATTTTTTTTGTATAATATGTTTAGTTTTTGTTTTATTTTTATTAGTTTTATAAAGCAAGGGGTCTTGTACTAGACTCTTGCCCAGTAGAGGTCATTACTAGACCTCGCTACTTACTGGCACCGTCCGAACAAGCCGTCTAACATTACCAACCAATATTTTTAAACTTTTTTTTTTTTATTGGTACTAGTAATGATTAGTGCCGGCAGCCCTAACTAACTGGCCTAACCGCTGCCCCCCCATAAATGGGTCTTGTACTAGACTCTTGCCCAGTAGAGGTCATTACTACACCTCGCTACTTACTGGCACCGTCCGAACAAGCCGTCTAACATTACTAACCAATATTTTTTAATTCTTTTTTTTTTTTTTTATTGGTACTAGTAATGATTAGTGCCGGGCAGCCTAACTAACTGGCCTAACCGCTGCCTCCCCATAAATGGGTCTTGTACTAGACTCTTGCCCAGTAGAGGTTATTACTAGACCTCGCTACTTACTGGCACCGTCCGAACAAGCCGTCTAACATTACTAACCAATATTTTTTAACTCTTTTTTTTTTTTTTTTTTTTTATTGGTACTAGTAATGATTAGTGCCAGGCAGCCTAACTAACTGGCCTAACCGCTGCCGCCCCATAAATGGGTCTTGTACTAGACTCTTGCCCAGTAGAGGTCATTACCTAGACCTCGCTACTTACTGGTACCGTCCGAACAAGCCGTCTAACATTACTAACCCTTTTTTTTTTTTTTTTTGGGTCTAGTAATGATTAGTGCCGGGCAGCCTAACTACCTAGCTAACTGTCTGCCGCCCCCATAAATGGGTCTCGTACCAGGACATTACTGAATTATCACCAATAAGATGTATCACACCAATGGTGTAATACCAGCACTGTCAAGTCGAGCCGTCTAACATTACCCGACCAATGAAAAGGGCAATGATTAGTGCCAGGCAGACCTAACTAACCTAACTCCCTTTGTTTTATATGTTTGAATAATAAAAATTGTCCCCTTTGGGAATAATAACATCCGTTTCATACGGGAATAAAAAATTGTCCCCTTTGGGAATAATAACATCCGTTCCATACGGGAATAATAACATTTGTCCCATTCGGGGATAATCATTGGATTTTTTTTTTTTTTTTTTTTTTGTTGGTTGCTACATTCGGGAGTCTTAACATTTTGTCACATTGTGAGTCTTAACATTTTGTATCCATTGAGCATATTTTTTTTTTTTTCTTCCTCTGTTCTGTCATTTAGCATAAATTATTAGTATGTTTTATTACCATTCGGCCATCTTGATAAGTACTTCGTTCCCGAAGTACATAGAAAAATAGAAAAATGCAGCCAGTGAACTTAAATGAACAGCGGCAACAAAAGTACCGACATAAAAAAAAATAAGATTGCTCCATTCACAAAACGATATTCAATGATTCAATGTCAATGTTACTGTCATAAAAACCAGGATAGCCAGACGTCAGACCGAAATCAGAGTAGAATAGAATATGTTTTCTTTGTTGTTACCAAACAATGTTCCCCAATGTTAATATGTATACGGTTACTACTATTACGGTTAAAGAACTTTATTCTCACTAAGAAATAAATTCACTTACATGAGAAATTTAACAAATAAACAGTAGGTATCTTATCCACACATCCACTGCGATTTTATACAAAATAAAGTGGGTAGAAATAGAATTGGCAAAACACGGATTACTAGAAACGGCTTGGTAGTAGTATAATAGTAATAATATCTGTACCTATGTGTATGTATTACATATGTATTATAGTAAGTATAGGGTTTATAGTATATATAAATGTATACATATATCGCACCGACGACACACTGTCGCAACCCAAAACATGTCAAATTTGAGTGACTGACTAACTGTCGTGATACCCTAACCAATATTGCATCATCTTTAGTTACATCTAAATTCGACGAAGAAGGACGTGACAGTTTACTGTTTAGACCGCATTAATTCAAATTGGAACGATATTGTTGAATCAGGTATGTAAAAGTTCAACTATGAATTCGAGTTAATACAATATAGCTGATTTAAACCTAAATAGATATTTCTAGTGTGTAGGTGTATTTCTAGTTATTACACTATTATCGATTCACAGAAATGAAATTTAAAATAGTATTTTCACTTAAGACACCCTTATTGGTTTAGTAAGTCATTTTAATGTGAGTTAAATTGTGACCAGTGGGGTAGTAATTTTAATGTGAAGCTGGAAACCAAACGTTATTTTTCTGTTGCTTTGACACCAGCATAAACAATTAAACAAAAATATTAAAAGACGAAAGAACTGCTCGACAAAATATGATTCCCAGGACCTATTATGAATCTTACTTGCGAAGTTTGACTGGTTGATTTTAAGTACTTAAATAAAAAATATTGCTGTCATTTTGATGCTAATTATTAGAAACAGACTGATGTAAAACTAGTTTAAGTATACTATTATTATAGAAATACTATTATTTAATTTTGCCTAGCTCCAATTTAGTGACTACGTACAATTACTGTGCAGTAACAACAATAGCTGATTATTTAAGTTAAAAAAAAATATTTTGATTGGCTCTGTTTTTTTTTTTTGTATTCAAGACAAATTTTGTTTATTGTTTTGGAAGGTTTTTTTTTTTGTTGAAAAAGGCAGAAATTGTTGAAATTAAATTATTACTTTTTATAAATAAAAACTGATTATCTGATTGAACTTTCTTGATTATCTGGTTTTATTTATCAATGTCCAAACCTGAATGTGAAAATTATTTTTTTGGAGGGAACTATAAAACTTAAAACTAAATTAAATAATTGTTGTAACTACAAAATTATACTCAAAACCATAAGGAAAAAGTCAAACATTATTTATAGTAACTCAAAAATTTTCAGCAATAACTATACAACTAAAAATAATTACTCTTTCTGAAAACTTTTTTTTTTTTGAGCAATACAGTCTTAACTCAAAAATTGCGAATTACAGTTACTACCTGTAATTTTGAAATAATTAGTAAATGATAATTGCGTTAATATTATTTATAAACCTTATAAAGTAAGCACTTTATAAAATCTATAACAGGAAGTGAATAATCAGTTTTTCGTCGATTCTGAAAAAGTCATTCTCTGAGTCACGACAGCACTGCATCACTAGTGCGACACGTATATTTAAAAATGTTTATATGTTTGTATTTTATTTTTATTTTTATAGTCATGTATGTGAATTTAGTATGAAAATATATTGTAGTTATATTTATATGTAACTATGTAATGTAGCATATGGTTTTTTTTTGAGGTATTAATTGTAAGTAGGTGTTATATTATTGAAACCATTTATTGAGTAGTATTAAGTCATTTTGTGCATCTGTGATGATTGTGTGTATTGAGTTGCCATAGTAAAATAAACATGTATCATCAGCGTACAACAGTATGTTTCCTTTTAAACCTATTTCATTTATACTATCAATATAGATCAGGAATAACAAAGGCCCTAATATTGATCCCTGAGGAACGCCAAATGTACAAACAGGTTTTGGTTTACTCCTATGATCTCCAGTTTTTTTTTATTACCGCTTGAATAAATATGTTCTTTATTTGATTTGTATGTATATCAAACAAACTCAAAACAGGAATAAATTAATAACACGTTGTAACGTAGGTATTTCCTAAAATAAAATGTAGGACGTATTATTATTTTTAGTAGGATGACCAATAGAAAAAAAAAATAGGTTCCTATTTACTTGATTGGTTTGTCAAAATAATAAGATAAAATAAAATCAGGTTCAACCTAACCTCAAAGTTTATTGCTGATATGTGGGAACAATAAGAATATTTTATTAAATAAGAAAATACTTTTGAAATGAGATATTTCGACAAAAGAAGATTAAAATATAAAACAAACTATATTTAAGGGGAATTATTCTTAAGCGAAGTTATAATAATATTATAGAGTTAAGAATAAAATTAATGTAAGAAATCTCAAAGAATTTGTAGTTATATTATTATTATTATTATTTTGTATGTGGAAACAGTTTGGTAATCTTAATCCTTATTTATTAAAAAAAATGTTAAATGTTATAATAACGTCACTGAGTAGAAAAAAAAATACTTGAGTAGGCAATCTGCTTTGCGTTGTTTTAAGAAAAGGAAATTAGTTGAACGACAAAATTGTTCGAATGGATAATCTCTTGTGTTGTTTTAAGAAAAGACAAATAGTTGAATTATTTTAAGAAGCAAAATAAATAAATATAGTTTATGTTTAAGTTTAATTAATCAGAATAAGTTAATTTCTTCAAGTTTTGAGCTGTAAGTACGGTGCGATTTCTTAAAAGCAAACCTTTTTGTTTCGGTATATCATAACGTTCTAAATGTTCAGTAAAGCCAGTTGTTTTTCGAGATTTTCAGCTAGCAATACAAGCCACTCTCGCGCCGAACACCGGACTATCCTGATTGGTGGATAGCACTGATATATTCGCATCACACGTCATTAGTGATGCATTAACTGTCCGTTGCAAGTCACCGTGCGTCACGGTCGTACATACATACAGAGCGTCTCCCCACGCCGTGCGTGAGAAATACAACTACAAAAATATTCGAATCCCACGTTTTACCCCACCGGTGGACAATTGTGCTGTGCCGTGCCCATCCCTTTGTGTGCTGGTGATTTTTGGACGTTCCAAATCAAGCGGTAAGTGGTAGTTTTGTAAGTTGTAGATTTTGGGAAACTCTGAGCAACTGAACACCCTTTTTCCTAATTTTTATAATTATTATTGGTCCTTCGTTAGCTCTCCAACATTTCTGGCCTCCGAGCCGGATTAAGTTATATATTTTCATAAAAAACCAGTGATAACATTGAAATAACCTTGAAAGTTCTAAATATTTATCTTATTTATTCTATTATTTACGTAAAATATATTTATTTCTATGCTAAAATATTAATAATTATATGTATTTTACGTATATTTCACTAGTTAATTAATAATTCGTAATTATTATTGCTAGAAACAACCATAAGATTCTTTTGTGTGCGAGGTGTCGGACCGGTAAATAACAAACATGGCCGAACCCACTCAGACAGAGAAACTTGAATTAAAGTTGAAAACATTGCATTTTAAACGAGATTACCTATTCACGAAAGCACAAAAACTATATGATTATTCGAAAAATATTAGAGATGATTCGAATAAGATGCAAAGCTTTCTAGCTCAGTTCTCGGAATTAGATAGTGTTCGAACTAAATTCGAAAATACGATTATGGAAATTTTGGAAATTGATATGCAATTAAAGCCTGGTATTAAGTTAACTACATCGCAATTAGATGCCTTTGAAAGTTTATATGAGAGTTGTAGTTTGCTGGCGCGTAAATATCAAGCGAAAGAAAAAGGCGGTATGTCAGAAAAAAGTGAATTAACGAAACCGTCGCTTCCAAAGTTAACATTATTCGAGTTTGATGGCGAATTAGAGAATTGGACAACATTTTATGATACTTTTCATTCGCTCGTACATAGCCGAGACTTTACAGAAATCGATAAATTTCATTATTTGCTTTCCTGTGTAAAAGGCAATGCACTTAACCTCGTTAAGAAGCTACCTATCACCGCAGCTAATTACCCACTAGTGTGGCAAAGCTTGTTGGAAAAATATCAGGACAATAGGGCGCTTGCGGATAGGTATCTCGACAAAATGTTAAATTTCACTCCTTTGCATAAGGATACAAGTGCGAATCTTACTTTATTTGTGGAAACGTTTGATCATTCGCTAAAAGCGATTCAAGCGCTTCGAATTGAAAACTTAGATGATTATTTAATGTGTCATTTAGCTTTGCGTGGCCTTGACCCTCATACAAAAAAGTTATTTGAAGAAAGTAGGGATCAGAAATCTATTCCGAAATTCAGCGAATTAATTGACTTTGTTAATAAACAAATTAAAGTTCTGGATCACGTGTTTCCCAGTACTTCTGCTAATATAAATACGCAGTCTAAAGCCAAACCAAGTTATAACAAAGGCAATCAAAACTCGAATTCGCGACAAACGTCAAAATCGGTTCTGACTACCTCCCGGATTAATAAGTCCGAATATAATAAAAATAGGTTAGTCTGCCCGCATTGCAATTTGGGGCACATGATATATAGGTGTGACGTTTTTAGGAAGTTACCAGTCGAGGAGCGAATTGACCGTGTCAAGGCTTTAAGACTATGTGTAAATTGCCTAAAAAAGCACGACCAGATCTGTACTGGTTATATGACCTGTGGGGTATGTACTGGTCATCACCATTACCTACTGCACAAAGACCAGGGTAGCGCGGTCTCTGTGGGCACCTCGGCCGTGCCGTCAACCCCAACCGCGCAGCCCAGCTCATCGTATGGGCAGCAAGCGCTCGTGTCGTCGTCTCACTCCGTGAGTGACTCGGTGCCAGCGCAAGATGCGCTGTGTTCTCTTAGCGAATACGGCGTAGTACTAGGAACGACGCGGACTCACATTCTCGATTTTAGCGGACAATATCAAGACTGCAGAGGAGTTATTGACTCCGGGGCGCAGACGTCCTTTATTACCGCCGAGTGTGCCCAACGTTTGGGACTCCCGCGTCAAAAGTGTCCTTTTTTGATCTCCGGCCTTGGCGGGGAATTCATTAAAAACCAAGGTATGGTAACGTGTACCATAAAACCGCGGCATCAGGACTGTCCTAAGTTTACGTTAAACATGGTCGTCGTAACTAAAGTCGCCGGTGATATGCCTAATGTTTATTTCCCGCGCGAAGTTGTTAGTCATTACGATAAATTCAACTTAGCTGACCCGCAATTTTATAAAAAATCGCGGGTTGATATACTTTTAGGTAACGACATAGTGTCGCAAATTGTAATAAATAAACCGTTGTTTATTAATTCCGAGATACCTAGCGTAATCGATACGGTATTCGGTTCTGTGATCAGTGGGAAACTTGTAATCGATAAAAAAGATAACCGGGAAAAGTCTCAAAATTATTGTTTGTCGGTGTCAGAGGGTGAGTCACTAGACCAAGCGTTACGTGCATTTTGGACAATCGAGGAGGTGCCGTGCACACCGTCCATAAACCCTCTCGACCAACTGGCCGAGGATATTTTTGTTAAAGAACACACGCGGGAATCGAACGGGCGTTATGTCGTACCTTTGCCACGCGTGCCCGGTCACCCGGAACTCGGTGAGTCATATTCCATCGCGGAGCGTCGTTTACTGTATACAGAGCGTAAGCTATCTCGTACTCCGGTCTTGCAGCAAGCGTACGCAGATTTTATGCGTGAATACGAGGCTTTAGATCACATGGAGTTATATGTAGGAGCGTCTCCTAGTAAATATATAATTCCTCATCATAGTATTTTACGACCGAGTTCCACCTCAACGCCCCTCCGTGTGGTGTTTGACGGGGCCAGTCGTACTAAAAATAATGTGGCGATTAATGATATATTGTTAACTGGGCCGAACCTTTATCGTGATATTTCGGCTATCATTATCAACTTTCGTCTTTTCAATTATTGCCTCGTCTGTGACGTTTGTAAAATGTACCGAGCGATACGACTAAAGGAAAGCGACCGGTGCTACCAACATATTTTATATAGGTCATCGCCCACTGAACCGATTAAATTATTTGAATTAAAAACCGTCACCTACGGACTTAGCTGTTCACCTTTTCTCGCGATACGTACGTTGATTCAGCTAGCTCGCGACGAAGAGGAACGTTTCCCGCTCGCCGCGCAAGTAATCAGAGAAGGGGTTTATATGGATGACGTCTTATATTCTTGTAATACCTACGAGGAGGCTTGTACGATTCAAGACCAACTTATAGGTATATTTGAAAGCGGTCGGTTTTTATTGAAAAAGTGGACGAGTAACAGCTCGGAACTATTGAATCGAATTCCTTCGGATCATAGGGAATGCCCTTTGACCTTTATGAAAGACGGAAACGAATGTACCATTAAGGTGCTCGGCTTAACTTGGACGCCTAAGTCCGACAACTTCGTTTTCGCCATAAATAAAACAGACCCAGTTTTGACCAAACGATCGGTCCTAAAATTATTAGCGTCTATTTACGACCCCGTCGGGTTCCTTACACCTTGCACGTTCCTTGCTAAATTAATTATGCAGGATTTATGGAAGTTAGGTATCGGATGGGATGAACCATTACCGCGCGAGATAGGTAACCGGTGGTCGACTTTCACTTCGGAACTCCCGCGCCTAGCGGACATACCTATCGAGCGCCACATGCTACTGCCTGGACAAACTGAATGCGAGTTAGTAGGTTTTTGCGATGCGTCGTCGCGCGGTTACGCCGCGTGCATTTACGTCGTTTCGAATGATGAGCGAGGCAAAGTTAAGGTTCGCTTAGTGACCGCTAAGTCTAAAGTGGCGCCGGTTAAACCTATGACTATTCCCCGATTAGAGCTCATGGGAGCTGTGCTACTTAGCAAGTTATTAAAGTTCGTTCAGGATAATCTAACACGGGTCAAAATTAATAGAATAACATGCTTAACCGACTCAACAATCGTGTTGTCATGGCTTAATACGGACGCCTATAAATTAAAAACGTTTGTGTGCAACCGTGTTGCACAAGTCACGGAGGTCGTACCTTCTCATAGTTGGCGTCATGTTAGCAGTGAGAACAATTTAGCAGATTGTTGTTCGCGTGGAGTTTCTCCAACTCAACTAGTCTCCGAACGTTTTCGGTGGCTAGAGGGCGCTGCGTGGTTGTATCAGCCCCCGACTGATTGGCCCATCTCAGTTTATATTCAGGAAAAGGAAGTTGAACCTCCTGAATTGAAACCTTTACAGAATTTATTCTCTGAACAATTAAATGACAATAACGAATCAAAAAGAGAATTTTGCGAACGACTATTGAATCGATTTTCGTCTTATTCTAAATTACAAAGATCCGTTGCGTGGATTCTGAGATGGCGCAATAGAATACGCTCTTCTATTCAATCTAAATGTTTGACCACTGAAGAATTGAATACAGCTCAGGACTCACTGATTCGATTGGTACAAGAGGTTCATTTCTCAGACGAACTCGATCGCTTATCAAGAAACGTTAAAGTTATTCCTTCACTAAAAAAGCTTTCGCCTTTTCTTGATTCCAGGGGCTTTCTCAGGGTAGGGGGTCGTATCACCTACTCTGAGCTACCGTATAACGCGAAACATCCTCGTCTCTTACCAAAAGACAGTTTGTTCACAAAATTGTTAATTGAATATTGTCATAAAAAATATTTACATGCCGGACCACGCGCGCTCCAAGGTTTAATCACGGAAAACTTTTGGATATTATTGGCTCGTAGCCTAATCAGATCCGGATTAATTAAATGCAGGGTTCGTTTCAAAACCAAACTGCCTCTGTTGCAACCTGGGATAGCGCTCTTGCCTTTCACCAGGTTAATAGACAAATTCTTGACTTTTCCAGAACTAACTATCGTATTCTGTAAAGTCAAAGCTATACTTATTTCGCTATATTTATGTCTCTTTACCACAAGTGACTTTAATATGTTGTCAGTCGGATATTTCCTTATCGGTAAAAGTCTAACGGCCGTGCCGGAATATTCTCTTGAACTTGAGCCGATCAGCGGATTGTCTCGCTGGCAATATCTTCAAAAAACTTTGAAGTTATTTTGGAAGCGATGGAGTCGCGAGTATTTAAATACACTTCAACAGCGTGCAAAGTGGTTCACGTCAAATATTAATCTTAACTTATTACTTATTAAAAATGAGAATGCGCCTCCATGTCAGTGGTCGTTGGGCAAAATAGAGGCCCTACATCCCGGCCCAGATGGCGTTGTTCGTTGTGTGACGTTACGCACACAAAAGAGTCGGTTGCAAAGACCGGTCAACAAGTTAAGCCCTCCACCCTATGTTAACTAATTCTCGTACTTAGAATATTATTATATTTCTTTTATTTTAGTTTAGGGCTTACTTATTTATTATTATTATTTGTATTAATTTTATGTTTATTTTAATATTTACTTTTTCCTCACTGGTAGGAAACCATTTTATGGTTTCGGTAGGGGGTGTGTTCAGTAAAGCCAGTTGTTTTTCGAGATTTTCAGCTAGCAATACAAGCCACTCTCGCGCCGAACACCGGACTATCCTGATTGGTGGATAGCACTGATATATTCGCATCACACGTCATTAGTGATGCATTAACTGTCCGTTGCAAGTCACCGTGCGTCACGGTCGTACATACATACAGAGCGTCTCCCCACGCCGTGCGTGAGAAATACAACTACAAAAATATTCGAATCCCACGTTTTACCCCACCGGTGGACAATTGTGCTGTGCCGTGCCCATCCCTTTGTGTGCTGGTGATTTTTGGACGTTCCAAATCAAGCGGTAAGTGGTAGTTTTGTAAGTTGTAGATTTTGGGAAACTCTGAGCAACTGAACACCCTTTTTCCTAATTTTTATAATTATTATTGGTCCTTCGTTAGCTCTCCAACATTTCTGTGGTCCTTCGAACCGGATCGTGTTCAGTTGCTCAGAGTTTCCCAAAATCTACAACTTACAAAACTACCACTTACCGCTTGATTTGGAACGTCCAAAAATCACCAGCACACACTAAATGATTTCACATCTACATATACTTTATCAAAAACCGTTCGGCCAATCTGACCTCTAACTAGACTTATTCTTATCCAAATAAATTATACCACAACACGTGGTTTATCTAACTAATTAAAATCTTTTATGATTACCCTCACAAAAACTTTTTCATAGAAACAATACCACAAACGTGGTTTTAAGATCACTTTAAAGCAGCACATAATTACACTTCACTTATCTTTCACAATTGGAGCGACGCGACGTTTCGATCAGCGGCGTCACACCAGCACCAAGTGCCGCTGACAACAGCGTTGCCCATCGCTTTGTGATCATCGGGCACCAATACCAAGTGCTGCCGATGACAGGCAGTAGCCTGTTGCTTCGAGGAGAAGCCGCATCCACGATTGCTAAAAGCATTTGAAAAGTATTAGTATTTCGACAAGAAAAGAATTATCGTATCCCACTTCTGATGTGAGATTTTAGATAAAAAGAGAAGTTAAGACAGTGGGCTTTAATAGTGATGATAAATTAAATCCAATGATTACTAATGAAAGTTATCATTTATCAATTATTTGTCAGGTAAGGCCAAATAATAAGTAATTAAAAATCAAGCAAAGCATCTGCCGTATTATTTCAAAGTAAGAATCCTAATCATCTAAACAGGCTTCTATAATAATTAGAAGCTAACAACCTAGTGTTTACTTTTATCTCAATGTGTAAAATAAATAGCACAAGAGGGTAGGTGATAAATACAGAAGTAAAACCAACCAAGTCGAATAATAATTGAATTGTATTGTTCAGCATTGATCTATTTATATTAAAATGAATCTACCACCCATTTCGCTAAGGTGTTTAGTCATGGAGAAGAAAGGGCAAAGAAACTCCATAACACACATCTTTTAAAACATTAGAACGTTGAGCAAAGTAGTAGGTACATATTTGGTACACAGTTACAACAGGTAACCTATAAAAGGCAAATGATTACATTACATTATAATTATAATACAATATAAGAATACTTAACTTCAGTAAGGTCCGCTGTGTTTGCTCTGGGCTGTCGATACAAGACTGTCCCCTCTCTGTCGAGGTAGGGTACTTTTATAACACTGCCATCGCAAACCAGGCGGATGTCGACTATCACATGATCTTAATATTAATCATTATTTATTTTAGGTTTGTTGACAAAAGGTATGTTGACACACCCAATTTACAATAATAAAATCAGTGACATTGATGGTCTACGTATTAATAATTTACAATAATAATAAGCGACTTAAATTGTCAGTTTACACAACATTATTATTTCACATAATAGCTATTGCCAACTGTATGTTGACAATAGCTTAGTATAATGTCACTCTTAGTGCATTGACAGTATTTAATTTACAATGAATAATTAGTTACCAGTATTGACAATTCACATAATATTATTTATCGTATTGTCACATTCCTAAATATTAAATTAAACAACATACAAGAAAAGATACTATTCAAATCATACCCTTTCCGTACATTGACAGTATTTAATTTACAATTTTACAATGAATAATTAGTTACCAGTATTGACAATTCCCATAATATTATTTATCGTATTGTCACATTCCTAAATATTAAATTAAACAACATACAAGAAAAGATACTAATTAAATCATACTCTTTCCGTACATTGATATTGAATCCGGAAACGGAATTACGATTCTGTTTTAAATATCACAACAAACATTTACTTCAGACTCCCAAGTTTATGATTAGATGAATTTTAGCATAATAATTATGTATCCAATTTTATCGTAATATAACACACGCTTAGTATAAGATTTTACGTCTCACCAAACGCTGCTAGAATTCGAGAGTCGAAACACAATACCGTCAAAGTAAAATGTACTAAGCCTTGAATTGAAGTCAAAAATTCAATGCCACTGGTTTTAATTTGGCTACGTTTCCGCTTGGAGCGCTGGCTGTAGATGTGTAGACAAACTTAAGCTTTAAAACAAGGCAATTAAGATCCAGTTTACTATAATGTGGAAGGTTTTCGACACTCGAATACTATCAACGTTGGTGAGACATAAAATCTCGTACTAAGCGTATCTACCGGTTATAGCTGCAAACTATCTAGTTTTTCTCAAAAACCTTTTATTTTAATGTTCTCTTCTTTTCAATTGTTCACTCTTGATAGATGACGTGGCTAAGAATGTATTGTCATTGCGGCCCTTGGGATCCCCTTCCATCGCTTTTAGTTCGTATTCGTTTCGTGTATTATGTCGTTCTCTTTAAGCCGATTAACGCCTAAAGAACCATAATCATAATCATAATCATAATCATTTATTTATTTTGCTCAGATATGGTAGGTACATGTAGAACTAAGGTAAATTTATTTCTTCAAAGAAGAAATAAATGGGAAATAGGTAGTTATATATTTTAATGGAGCTAATTAAATTAAAAGAGAAAAAATCCTATAATAAAATACCTAATAAGGATAGACGCAGACTTTGACGAACTTGTACGGAACGTTAGGTAAGGCACCTTTCAGTATTTCGGTACCCAATCGAGATCCCATCATTATTGCGGTCAGGAACTTCCAATAGGAATCGAACTAATATCGCATCATTCGCTTCACAGAGTTCACGGTAGAGTACACTTTACGTGAGTTCCCAAGGTTTTGTTGTTATTTAATTTGATCTCTCTCTTGTAACTTGAAAATACAGTTGAGCGTTGAGTTAACGAGTGTGCAATTATTATATTATCTACGTGAATATATATCCAATCCGCACTGGGCCAGCCTGGTAGACTATAACTAAAACCGTCTCCTTTTAAGAGGAGACATGTGCTCAGTAGTGAGCCGGAAATGGATTGATCAACAAGTGCTTTATTTAAAAAAATGTTTGACTTTGACATTTTATTTCTGAAAAATGCTTGAAACATTGCACTAATTTAGTTACTCGTTCTTGACTCCGTTGTTCATCTCTAATAATTTATAAATGACTAGACTAGATGATCCCCGTGACTTTGGCCGCGTGGATTTAGGTTTTTTTTAATCCCGTGGGAACTCTTCTATTTTCCGGTATAAAAAGTAGCGTGTCCGTCCCCGGGATGTAAGCTAACTACAGACAGACAGATACACTTTCGCATTTATAATACTAGTAAAGTATTATTATGGAAGTATGGATTATTTAAATAATGATTTACTGTTACTAATTAGCAGCACTTTAATTATGCTTGTTTTTACAAGGGTAAATAAAGTACTACTTTATTTAGGTTTATCTTTTTACAAGGGTAAATAAAGTGCTATTTCCAAATTTTGTTCCAAAAATCTTAGCTCGTTCTCTGCGAAATGACGCCGGCTGTTTACGTTCATTATTGTTAAAGTTTATACGCATTCGCGACGATCATGAAGACTCATTTTGGTGTGAGGATTTTATTTCACAAAGCGAGCGTGGATTATGGAGCGAAGTTTGGAGGGTTCTTCGTTAGTTGCTCACTCACAGGTGGAACCGCGAGACGCCTTAAATATGTTAATAGTAATTACATCACAGTTTCCTACTTGCGTGTTATTATGTACTTGCCTTAACATTTACATCGTGAAACATGCAATTTTCATTTAAACCTGTCCCTTTGTTTCTATTTCGATTGCTTTTGTCCTGACTTCTGCATTGTATCTTGCGAAGCTTTCTATTTTGTATTGGGTAGGTAAAACTAGTCGGGCTAACGTCGACTAAATACGTGAGTAGGTAAAGCCGGTTTCTTCTTACATGTATAATAGGTAAAAGTAAGAAATATGACGTTTTCACAGATAAGTATTAAATAACCCAAATTCTTACAACACTCTTAGTATGAGCAAGTCCACACAGTTTTTTTTTAAATAGATATAGCGAGCAAACGTGCAGGCGGGTCACCTGATGTTAAGTGATTACCGCCGCCCATGAACATTTGCAGCACCAGAGGAGCCGCCGATGCGTTGCCGGCCTTTTAGGAATTTGTTGGTCCGTCCCTTGAATAACCCCATGTTGTAATCTAGTCTAGATTCGACCTGTTTCAGCGGATTATAGCAAATTAAGCTTTTAGTTCATTGTATATCATGGATTTCCGCAAAGTAACGCCTGCTTCTATACAACATATCGTTAGTTTTACAACGCCATATAGGTATACTGCGGTTGGATATTAATATAAGGTAGGGATGAATTTAGCATGGTGTGTGCCCGGGATTTGCAGGTGCTCCTGTAAACCAATTAATACCCCTGTGTAAACACGACTGTCGACTACCCATTTATAGTTAATAGAAACAATTAATCTCGTGTCCCGAAATCCAGCGGGGCGTTTTAGATTTTAGACAATTTACAAGTTGACGACCTCCCTGGCGCAGTGGTGTGCGCTGTGGTGTGCGCTGTGGTCTTATAAATGGGAGGTTCCGGCTTTGATACTCGGCGAAACAATTAAGGAATTTATGATTTCAAAATTATCTCTGGTCTGGTGGGCCGTGGAAGGCTTAAACCGTGGCTAGCTACCACCCTACGAACAAAGCGGTGCCGTCAAGCTATTTAACGTTCCGGCACGACACCCTGTAGATACCGATAAGGGATTAAAAACTACCATACCTCTTCCAAGAAAACTCGCTTACATCTGACTTCCACATTACTTAACACCAGGTGAGATCGCAGTCAAGGGCTAATTTGTAATAGAATTAAAAAAAAAAACTTCAAAACTACGGCAATGAGTTTGCAAAGAGAAACTACTCTGCCTCCTTTGTCCATATTTCCATCCATACATACTATTATAAATGCGTAAGTGTGTCTGCCTGTCTCATCCGTTTAAAATCATCTCTGTTCTGGTGGGAAGCTTAAACCGTGGCTAGCTACCGCCCTACGAACAAAGCGGCGCGGTGCCGTCAAGCTATTTAGCGTTCCGGTACTACAGCCTGTAGAAATCGATAAGGGATTAAAAACTACCATACCTCTTCCAAGATAACTCGCTTCCATCTGACTTCAACATTACTTAACACCAGGTGAGATCGCAGTCAAGGGCTAATTTGTAATAGAATTAAAAAAAAAAATTACTTCAAAACTACGGCAATGACTTTGCAAAGAGAAACTACTCTGCCTCCTTTGTCCATATTTCCATCCATACCTACTATTATAAATGCGTAAGTCTGCCTGTCTCATCCGTTTAAACGATTTTGACGAAATTTGAAAATCCCGGAAAATGAAAGAGTTTCCACAGGATATTTAAAACCCTAGATCCACGCGAACGAAGCCGCGGGTATCATCTAGTTATTCGGTATCGTAACTTGCAATAGTTGGTAACATCTTACAGATTTCCAAAAATGCATTTATTGTGTTAGCATTTACCTACCATCTAAGCAGGTATCCTATAATGTAGCATATAAACGATTAAAATCTTACAGTATCTTACGTTCTATAATTTACTAATTCCATACGGACATTTTTACGTCTACATTAATCCCGACATCCGCAAACTAAGCTGAGAATCCTTATTTAACTGCAACTTTTTAATTAACGCTCATATTAATACCTCACAAAAAGAGAATTGCCCGCTTCCTGCCCCATCCGCCGGTTTGAGGCGCTTATTAATAAAAAACTCATGGTATAGTCGTGATTTATACATGACAAATTCATGTTTAAGTAGGTAGCGCGTAAATTATTAAAGCCTCTCATTTTACACATTTAAGATCTAAAGTAGCTTGTATGCTACTTCCTCATATCTACTTACCTTACCTTAACTATTTTCATATGTGCTTTTTTTTAAAGAAAAAGTAAATTGTCAGATGTACCTAAGTACCTAGTAACGATCATGTTTTAGTTTTTTGGGAATGTTACTATTTTCATGTTTAAAAAGCCGTCCTCAAAATGGTCAGGGGAAAGTTTATCGAGTTAGTTTTTATGTCAACACTCAAAACAATAACAATCTTTACTTGATACTGTAACATAATATAACTGCAGCCATCAAACACATAAAATTTGAAGCGTTTTGAAGAGCGCTTTAATATTATCATCCACATCAAGATTAATACTATACTCAAGATTAATACATACTACATACATACGAATGTGTCTTTCTGTTTGGTACTTTTTTATGGCTCAGCCGAAACTGATAATATTTTGCAGATTTTAATTACCAGATAGATAATTCTAGGCTGTGAAAAGCTAGCAGAAGATGGACAGAGAGCATAATATATAAATTGTAACATTAGTACGGTTACTCAAATTCCATACAGACAAAGTCGCTGGCAACAGCGAGTATTAAATCAAAACAACGAACTAGTTAATTCCCAGGCGAGTCGAAATTTTTTAAATAGTGGGCGGAGTAGCAACAGAGAAGGTAAGCCTTAACGTGGGCTGTTTGATCTCGGCTTCTACTGATTGTTATGAGAGAGATCGCCGCAAGCTACCTGCGGTAATTTTAGACTCAAGAAATTACTCTTAATAATAAATGTACCCACTAATTTCGAAAACAAAAAAGTTTATCTTCCTTGAAACGGTCAAGATCATACAGGGATATTATCTTTGACTCATTTGAAATTCTTCTTTTCCTGTCGAATGCTCATAAATGTCTTTCCTTTTTTAAATTCCTTGGCACCTTTCGTAGTTTTACCGTGTACGAAGTATGTCGCCGACGTTATATCATTTGCAAGCAATTTACAAGCCCTGGCTTTTTGGCGCTATTCCAAGCAAGCACTCGGATCCAAGTCATCTGTTAACTTTATTTGAAGGTTATTGCTTACTTTTATTGGACGCTAGCTGATGCCCGCGACTTCGTCCGCGTGGAATTGGCTTTTTAAAAATCCCGCGGGAACTCTTTGGTTTTCCGGGATAAAAGTTACCTATATTAATTTCCGGGACGCAAGCTACGTCTGTAGCAAGTTTCATATTTAAATCGGTTAAACGCAATAGGCCTTTAAGAATCTCGTGGGAATTCTTTGATTTTCCAGGGTAAAAAGTAGTCTATGTCCGTCCCCGGGATTCAAGCTAACTCTGTACTCTGTAGATACCAAATTTCATCAAAATCAATTAAACTATTGGGCCATAGAGCTAGCAGACAGACAGACAGACTGACTGATAGACAGGCACACTTTCGCATTTATAATATTAAGTATGGACTAGTATGGACATGAAATTCTCCTAAGTCTAGTCTTAGTCGTAACTGACCTTGTGTAGTCTGATCTCTGCTTACAAACAACGAACATGGCACTCACAAAGTTGCGTGCGACTTATTGCCGTATAAAATTCGAGCTGGGTCATTTGACTTAATAGGAACGTACTTATGGCATAGCCAGTTCCATTTCGTTATTCAAGACTATAACAGCGCCGAATTTCGGTTGCTTAATCACTTTTACGTTAAATAAATTATTCATTCTTAACGTGCTGCGTCTAACAATTTGCTGAATTATGAGTCAGTTTTGAGATGCTTATTCAAGGCTTCAAGGCAAGGCAAAGCTTTGTCTTTGATGCTGAGTTGGTGGAAAGGTCGTTAGTTCGTTACTAATTTCGTTTGTCTTTTGTTTTTGTAAGAGGGTATCCGATTGTCGTAAAATTCTTAGTTGGTAAAAATCTTTGTTTTCTAGCGACATTTCTTTAATTTTCGTCGTTGTCATCAACCGATAGATGTCCTAAGATGAACATTATAAGTGTAATGTAGGCAATATTATGCCACGATCTTGCGCCGCCTGGATCCAGCGGGCTAAAGCCTAAATACCAATTTTCATGATTATAACCGTGTTTTTTTCATTTAATCAAAAGCTTCTATGGATATAACTAGAAAACTGATTGACTTTCGTACAAGCTTTTATCCTCTATGGGTGCAATCCCCAAAAATCCTTTCACAATGAGCGTTTACGTTATAAAAGTATCCTACTGTCAAAATTTCTATATAACCCCAGCGGTTTAGGCTGTGCTTTGATAGATCATTCTTTGAATAAGTTAGTCAGGACAATTCTTTTTATATGTATAACTAGCTTATTTCCGCGACTTGGTCCGCGTAGACTACACAAATTTCAAACCCCCCATATTTTACCTCCGGGATTGAATTTTCAAAAAAAAATCTTAGCGGATGTCTACGTGGTAATAGCTATGCCGAATGTCAGACCGATCCGTCTAGTAATTTGAGCTGTGCATTGGATTGATCAGTCAGTCAGCTTTTCCTTTTATATACATAGAAGATTTACTTCGATTAGAGACATAATTTGTATTTATTTAAGTACTCAAGACGTATATTTTCATCTAAAAGCCCGTCAGTGGCGTTTGTACAGTAATATTAAAGCTTTGTGTAAAACTGCGTTTTAGAATAGCTCATTCTTACGGTGTATTACAACAAACAATATAGGTATTGACATTCATAAACGTATTTGCTTGTCATTGCTTTGTAACGGGGTATGATTGACGGCATACAAATTCAACGTTTGAAGTCTCATACTTTAGATATTTAGATCATTTACGATAATGGTTGCTTGTTACTAATGTACTATCTAAAAAAATCATAGGAGAAACACGCAAATTGATAATGTCCTGTTCATCATCATCATCATCGCCGGCTCACTACTGAGTACGGGTCTCCTCCCGGGAATAGAAGGGTTTGGCCACAGTCTACCACGCTGGCCAAGTGCGAATGGGTAGACTTCACACACCTTTGAGAACATAGTAGAGAATGTTTTACTTCACCGTCAAAGCAAGTGATATTTAATTGCTTAAATGCACTTACCTACCTACAATACCTTACAATCCACAATTGCAAAGAATCTCTACATCTTCTGAGGATGCCCCGGTGTCAGGGCGAAACGTGCGTCAAGTGTGTTTTGGGTTTGTGTGGTGCTGCGTGGTGGTAGTGCGTATTGCTTGCTTGGTGGCAAGCTTTTCCTGCATGTTTAGCAGTGGGAGGGAAATTAAGCTTCTGGTTCATTGTATATCATGGATTACCGCAAAATAACGCCTGCTTCCATACAACATTTAAAACCTTTACTATCACTGCTCTATGTCCTAATGGGGGCATTTTCTGCCAATTATAAACGCATAAGAAAGTTTCGTCTAAAGAACGCGAAACTAGTCGTCGCCGCCGTTTGAATTACATTTGCATACTCACTGAACTACCACTCTTGAGTTCTTGACCACTAAGTTTGTTGAAAGAGAATTTTTGTTTGGCGATGTTCAAAAGGCATTACTTAGTATGCGCTGAGCGAGCACGTGACGGCATGCGCCAGCGTCCGCTCGCACCTTCGCCTATACTTTAATGTCACTATAAATAAAAGCCGTATAAAAAATTGTTTACGATTTTAGTTTGAGAATGTAACTAATTTTAGCATTTCATTTTGGGATATCTCGTCTCTTTGTGAACCAACCGTAGTATTTTTATATTCGTAGGATGTTTTAATAGTTAAGGAACATACTTTTAACGTCCCTGCTCGTATATTTAAGTAAATATTAATTACTATGAAAAGTGGGGGTTTAAATTACTTTGCTAAGTGGGGTTTTTATAATAAAAACAAAATATAGGCTCAAAGACTTTTCCCAAAAAGCAGTGTAACGTAACAAATCATGGACAGGACATGACATGTATTTTTTAAACTGAAATGGGGTTAGTTAGATTTTTGTTTTTAGAAAATGTTTTAAAACATACCTACATAAGTACTTTCCTATACTATTATTACATTTTTCGTTCTTTGTTTTCATGGTGTCAGCTTCTAATACCATAGATTGGTTACCGTAGGTACAGACAGAGTGTTTCGTATTTTCCAGGTTAAATTTGCGTGTAATTCGATGCGGTATGAACACGATTGACGCTAATCCTATTTCCTTATTGTTGGCTGGGAATAAAACTGTAATTCAATAATGTATCTATAATATTTCATTTCACAGAAACGTTGGTTATCTGTCGATGTCGAATCTAATGGCCTAAGAGCCAGTGCCTGCCAGACCTCCCTTATTTTATAAAAGCTGAATGTTTCTCTGCGTAATGTCCCCAACACTGGGGAGATGTTTGGATGTTGGTTTGAATCATTGTTTTTGTTGGATGATTGTTGTTTGCGTGGAAACTGGAAATTTTGCCTAAAATGAAATTTGAACACGCATTCCACGATACGAACAGCTGATGTTAGTTAAGCAGCCACATTGCTTGAATGGCACTGGAATGGCCATGTGCACCTTTTAGATGATATGTCCGAATTCCGAATTAACACTGAACCGTTATTTAAACTTTTCATCGTCTGTTTTATTATCTGACACAGATAATTGTCACATCCTGTTTACCTGCTTACTTACTTGTTTTACTGCATAATATGGAGTGATTGTCATCATAAATTCACATCCTGTTTTTTAGTTGCTTACCACTAACCGTTTTCATCAGATGTAGAACAAGCAATGCAACGGTTAAACATATTCCCAGAAGCCAAAGGCAAAATCATACTCGACCCATCGCCAGCTCACTACTGAGCACGGATCTCCTCTTAGAATGGGAAGGCCTATAGTCTGCCACGCCGGCTCTGAGGCATGCACGAGAACTCTGAGGTTGGTTTGATGGTTTTTCTCACGATATTTTCCGTCACCAACGGATATATTTTAATTGCTTAAAACGCACATACCTAACTCAGAAAAGAGACCTGAGATCGAATCCCCAACCTCCCGAATAGAAGACCGACGACCACCAGGCTATCAGCGGCCCGTTACATTGCTGCACTACAGGAGGCAGCCATAGCGCGACCGTGGCCGCAGCGACGCAGCAGTAGTTCTTCTTCCACGATTGTAATGGCATTTTTTACAGTATTCAAAACTAGTCGCTACGCTCATAGTCGCACAGCCTGGCTGCCTGATACGTGCCAGGTCTTAATAGTTACTTAAACGTGCGTGATTTGATTTGATTTGACGGATTGTACAGTGCGTTATCTTTTTTTAATTGCTCCTGAAACATTTCAGATTGCTTAAATCTCAAATATAAAGAAAATTACGGTAAAATAACAATTTTGCAAAAGTAAACTATAAATGTTTTAAAAGTAAAACATGTACGTATTCAACATCAGTGGTGTTTATTCGTAAATAGGTACCTAGTTGAATAATGCCATTAGCACTTTCATTTTTTAAATTAATAATTAGATTATACAGATAAACACTTCCGATCTCAATTTAGCGACATAACATTCACAAAGTAGTTTAGAAATTAAGTGCTCAACTACTTTTTTGACCGACTCCACATACATTATAGGTACTTAAAGACGTTTCTACGATACACATGGGAAGTAGTATACGTGGGAACGTAACTGATAAACAATTTCGAACGGTATCATCGTAGTTCATAATGTTTTGGTGCATTGTTTCATTTACATTCATTTCCCATGAGTGTGCTTCGAACAAAGAAAGAGAAAAATCTAAGCATGCGCACTATAGCACCAGTTGTTGCAATTTATGTTCAAGATGTTTGCAATTTCAGTACTTTTGCTGGAAAGAAAATATAAAAAACAAAAGAATAAAAATGAATAATAAAATATACTTAATAGACGTATACATTATAGAAAAAAAATCTTGATTTTTTATTTGCTTTTTTGCCTTTTTGGGTCTCTGTAATATCTTCTCCATTCTCCATTATCTCCCAAAGCCACCATGATCCAAATAAACATCCAAACAAACGTTCCTCAAAGTGTTAGAGACAATACGCAGATAAACTTTCAGCTTTATAAAATAACGGAGGTCTGGCACGTGCTGGCTATTAGTCCATAATCTTTGTCAAGATTCTTTCCATTATCGTGTGTATCGACTTTGTAGCGACTTATTCCCACTATATCGATTATTATCAAAACATCCGCAGATTGATTTCTTTTTACACTGATTGATAGTCAGCTTTTCCGTCGTGCTATTTCCTATATAAACTGGGATTTAATTAACCCATAGTACCTACTTTTTCACTTTTATGAGTTGACTTATCGTCATCAATAGGCTAATTAGCTATGCGCTTATAAAGTGGTCTAGTTAAGAAGCATTTTAAATATTTCCGTATTTAATAGGTAAGTACGAGTACAAGGAATATGTGATGAAAAGTGGTAAAATAGTTTAGGTTGGATCGCACTTGTTCTAAGTTCTAACTATTTAACATGTTCACGATACGTTTACGTAGGATGAAGTCGCGGGCATCAGCTAGTAATGTTATAAATGCGAAAGTGTGTCTGTCTCTCTGTCTGCTACATTTTCACCGCCTATCCGTTTAACTAATTTAAACAATATTTGGTACAGAGATAGCTCGCATTCCGGCCACGGACATAAACTACTATACAACTCGGAAAAACAAAGATTTTTCCACGGGATTTTAATAAAACCTAAATCCACGTAGATGAAGTCCCGGGTAACATCTATTTGGTACAGAGATGGCTTGCTCCCGGAGACGCGTATAAGCTACTTTTATCCCGTAAAATCAAAGAGTTCTCACGGGATTTTTAGGGTTCCGTACCTCAAAAGGAAAAACGGAACCCTTATAGGATCACTTTGTTGTCTGCCTGTCTGTCTGTCTGTCTGTCTGTCTGTCTGTCTGTCAAGAAACCTACAGGGTACTTCCCGTTGACCTAGAATCATAAAATTTGGCAGGTACCTAAGTAAGTCTTATAGCAGACATTAGGGGAAAAATCTGTATCGTGAATTTGTGGTTACATTACAAGGAAAATGTGTTTTGAACAAATAATTAGTATTTTCAACTTTTTAAGTAAGATTACTATTACCAAGTGGGGTATCATATAAAAGGGCTTTACCTGTACCTTCTAAAACAGATTTTCATTAATAGTTTTTGCTTTATTGTGCAAAATGATGAAAAAATACGACTGTAGTACGGAACCCGCGAACGAAGTCGACCGCGAACGTAGTCGCGAGCATCATCTCGAATTAGTATCATATACTTAATAAAGAAATATCATTCAATATAGAGCAGAGCTCCAAAAATCTACCTCGTGAATAAACATACATGTCCGTTGAGCTCTCCATGGGACATAAAGCTAGGATGTCAATCGTAAATCTTTTTTCCCGATCAGGCAATGACAGGCAAATATTTCATACACGTGTGGAAGGACGACTAATCTGTGTTGGGATCGTTCGGATTAATTGATCACGTTGCTGTTTTTTTCTGGACAACGAATTTATCGTAGAGTGTGTCAAAACACGGAATTAATTGCCTGGTCTCATTGTTTTATGATAATAAATAATTATTAGTTTCATTGTACGAGTGTATTTAATTAATTTTAAAAAACTAATAAAAAACCACCCACCAACCCTATAAATTTATCGTTGAATCTACGCAACTACGAGTGGGTGCAAGAACAAATTTTAGATTTAATTAATTATTAAGTACTTCTTATTATCTACTAAGTACTACCTACTTACCATTAATTTTAAGTTTGTTTGTACCTACTTTAGGCATATTAAGATGAATAAACTAGTTTTCTTTCTTTCTTACGCAAAAAACCTACAAATACGTAATATCTACTTACTATTTTCTTGCTTTTTAATTCTAAGATTACGTAATTTCTCTCCGTTGATAGAGTATAATAAATTTCAACGATCGAGAGTTAATAAATTGAACCAGACAAGTACCTAAAACAAACTATTCAATAAATAAAATTAACAGACTTTGCAGACTGTAGTGGTAAAACCATAGAGTTATGATATAAAACAGACATGAGCGCTAAGCTTTACAATCGGCAGGCTTGCATGTCAATCGCAAATCTTTTTGTTTCCGATCAGACAATGAGCGTTTTTCCATTGGAGAGCACCGCGTCGGAACTGAAACGCGGAACCCGCCGGAACGACAAGGATGGAGGCAAAAGCGAAGTTTGAAAATCTTTGCTGTCACGCGCGACGTGGCGGATAGAAAGACGGTTCATATAATTTTTTTCGGGGACCATGGATCATGGCCGTGCCGTCACGGTGCCGGTGCCAGTACCGGCGCTGTGCCGGTGGAAAAACGTCCAAAATCTCCAAAGCCGGGAAATGTTCTCCACGCATGGACTGGAGGTTGGGGGACTAATCTCTATTGGTATCGTTTGGATTAATTGCTCGCGTTTTCGTCTTTGTTGTTTGTTCCGAAGTTTTGTTTGTAAGAACTTATTACCTACTTATTTAAGCTTATATTTATATTTCAGGTGATGCCATAGTATACCTAATAATTATTATCAATGTATGAAGATAACTCCCATGTGAGATATCTGCGTTAAATTATTATTAAAACTGGTTCAGACTCGCACACCGAGGGTTCCGTCACTACCTTGGAAATAAATGTATTCGTAGTAATTTGGTTAAATTATTCGATCACCTCAAAAACAAATCTCTTTTTTTGAGACCTGATTTGGACTTTGTGTTTTTTGCAAGTACACATTTTTCAAGTTAAAACCTAAGTAGTTAAGGTAAAAATTTATTAAATTACAACCATTGAAATTTAAAATTGGTATTGACATTTTTATAGTTGTATATTTTTTATTAATTTTTAAAATAAGTAAACACTTGTACCTAAACATAAAGTTACTGAAATAAACAGCTGTGACAGACGGACTATTGAAGACGCCCCCACAAGAGTTTTTTTTCACTATATTGGTGTAAATCCCTAAAAATTAAATCAATGTTTTGCAAGGATTTGATTTTAATTTTAGCTATTCTTGTTCTCAATTTACGGAGCGCTAGCAATCACGATTTCAACTGTTAGGTAAAACGAAGCCGACTAAAATCAAATTTTAATCCTGCAAGTCTCGTGTGTAAGCATTAATTAAGAGGAAAGTTCATTTAGCTTCGAAATAAAAATCGGCAGTTGTACAATGGACGTCCTTCAATACCTCGCTACATAACATTGTGTACGTTAAAACTACATACGTGGCATAACAACCCTCAAATCAAATTCACGGACGCGGTGGCATTTTTAACAGTTTTTGTGTGATCACTTTTTTAGTAACATAATTAACCGGCGCACTAGATGTTTTTATGTTAAACTAGCTGATCCGCCCCGGCTTCGCTAGGGTAGAGTTTAGAAAATTCAGGGGAAGGTTGAATTAAATTTTTCTCTCCTTAAGAACCATCCTCGCACTTCAAGGAATATTATAAAAAAAGAATTAGGGAAATCGGTTCAGCTGTTCTCGAGATTTGCGATGAGCAACACATTTAGTGATTCATTTTTATATTATAGAGAAGATGACATTGATTATTAAATAAAAATAACTTTAGTAATAGATATAGGTACGTACTACCAGTTATTTTATAGTTTTACCACTAGTTAAGGGCAGCAATGAATTTACATATTGATGTGTGACTCCTTATAATAATTACTGTAAATATTAACATAATTATTATTGTCAAGTATGTATCGTATTGGCATGCTGAATATAAAATTTTTAATTAGGTTATGCACTTTATTATTTTAGGCTGAGTTTAGTGTCAATTTCCCCTAAAACCTCATGGATATTTTAGGGTGATTTATAATTCGGTTGGTGGCAGCACTAGTTAATTAAAATAAAATTGTTAAAACAGATCGTAGAACTCGCTCGCCCCGGACAAACTTTTAACGAGGATATATTTGGTTACGACTAACCCTTTGGTGATTTTACTATTGAGTCTGGCTGCAAATAACTCTGTAATTGCCTTCAAACAACTTGTGCCTTTGTGCAGAGAATACCGATGTTGCATCTATGTTTTGAAATACCAGTAAGCTAGGTTTACAAGAGCGACTCACGCTTAAATTTAGTACAATTTGTACAGTTTCGAAGTAGTGTTTAATGTTACAGAGATCCATGATTTGAGACACTAGGGTCTTACCAGTAATTATCATCATAAACCCATCGTTTTTTACCATAACAAATATAGGTATTTACGTAGGTTCTTGTCGACTGGTCTGGGCGCTGAACTTGTCATGGTTGCGTCGGCGTGGGCCGACCCGTAGTCCATACCGTGCTAGTTGTAGTATGGTACGGACTACGAAGTACGGGTCTCATCTCAAAACGCAAGGGCTTAAGCTACCGCGCTTGCCAAATGTGTTTGACTAAACATACCTTTAAGAACATCATGGATAATTCAAGTCGAAGTGACATCCTCGAAAATTTGCACTACGTGCATCACCACTGCTTTATTTTGGTAATAACGTCCAACAAAAAATTCTTGAGTGTAGAAATTAGCTATCATCAAGTATACGCACGGGATCACGGGATCGACTAAATCGTAATTTTTAGGGTTTCGTACCGTATCGTATTACTAAGCCTCCGCTGTCCATCTGCCCATCCGACTGTACTGTCTGTCTGTAAGTAGGCTGTACCTTATTGTATTTCGTGAACCCTTATAGATACCTAGAGACTTGAATTTTTTAATAGAATGTGTCAAAAGTTCCATTGGCGCTATAAGAATAAATAAGTAAAACATTTTAGAATTGCTGTCAAGAAAATTGAAAAAAAAGATGTTATCATTTCTTGTACGATGGTACAGAACACATCGTGTGCGAGTCCGTCTAGCACTTGATAAGGTAGTCGATGAAAAATATGTACTTAAGGGTAAACACTGAACAACATTTTAATATGTTCGTTTTCCAGGTGACGTGAAGAAGTCGGCAAGATGATGGACTGCCTCTGTCCGACGCCACGCACACTAGCCTGCCGCGTGATTCTTCTCGACGAGAGGGAACTACTGCATGAGATACAGGTATATATACAGAAGAAAACATGACGAATAAGCCAAAAATATAATAAAAACAAACATTCGGACTGTAGACCACACTTTCTGTTCTTTTACCAAAAAGCCGTGTAAAATATAATATTTATTGAGTTATCGCCAAAGAATGTGGGAATTTTCAAAATGTAGTAATATTTCTAAAAAAGAATACGTATGACCAAACTAAAAACTTACTAAAAACCTTGGTCCTATGTAGCATTCTTTTTTAGAAACATTATTTTTTGAAAATTCCCACGTTTTAGACGAATAACTCAAAAAATATTTTTTGCATTTAAAGGCTTTTTAGTGGAAGGACGGCAGAAAGGTTAACTTTCAGTGAAATACCATTGTGATAAATTCTTTAATACATTTTATATCAGAAAATGGAAAGCTTATTTCGAACCCGAGCTTGCCCCGCGGACGTCCCGACGGACGTTGACGGTATTTTCAATTTCGCTGTATGATAAAACAACGCGTGGATTTTTTTCTCCGTTTCTATTCCCGCACTTTTGAAGTGCAGCTATTCCGAGACGAATTATTTGAAGTTCACCCAGGGGCTCAAGGAAGGTCTTTTATATGCGGGGCTCGGGTCCAAGGTGCGGGCGATGAATTCACTGAATCGTACGTCGACTCTATGAATATTAAATTCTATTTGGCTGGCATTGTCGCCGCGTAGTGAATGTGAGAGTGGTTCACGGACCTGCGAGTCCTGCGATGTATCCGCACCGTACCTACCCGCAGCACACTCGTACCCGCGTCTTTCTCGTCGCAACCTCGCACGTCGTTATTGTACGGTTTTGCAATATTACGCACGATGTGAAGAAGAGATTTGTTTCCACGTTTTGAGCACAATATTATTATGAACTTGCTTATTTTTATAATTGCTTGGTGACACCAATTGCTTTTAGTTTAGGTACCTTATTTCTGAATTGTATACCTACTTAGATATATTTGTAGGTAGGTACTAGCGACCGCCCACAAATATATAAACCGTCTAATTATTTCCTATATCGTGCGAATTTTAGACAATTTCAGCCTCATTCATCATCTACATTATAAAGAAAAACTACAAAATTTTGGCTTTCTAGGTCCATGGGTTTGGGATGGTCGTCTGATAAGTCAGTCAGAACTTTTTAAATATATTTAGATAAGATTTATATTGATGTACTCTATTAATTTTGTTTTAAAGCATATCTAAACAGAAATAATTTTAGTAGAATCAACAAAGCTATGAGGACTATAAGGAATACAATACGCGTTGAAAGGATAAAAGCTGAAACAATAGGGTCTAAGTAATTGCTCGGATAAGACCCTCGCTTCTACCTTAAGCGAAATTGTCTTCGTTTTAAACTTCACATAATATTATAATGAAATTTCTCAGTTTCAGTTTTATCTTGAAAACCCCAAACTAGGAAACTCCGGACACGAAGCCTCACTGCGCAAGCTATTACTCAGCTACACTTACTCAAGTCATATAACCGTAAACAAACATAAAACTTCGAGATATACTTTTGTTTGACTTAGAACACAAACTTGCTCGTCAAGCAAATTCTCAGATATATGGGGCTAGAATCGTTCAATTTGCACAAAGTGGAAGCGACGACAGTTCGATGTTGTCGCTAAATTGTATGGTTATTTTAGATAAATCGCCGTCCTTTCCTTACAGTTTCCCCATCTACAAAGGGACATTTGTCTCAAACGGATTCGGTGGCAACTTTTCTCCTTCCACATTACTAATAGTCGTATATAAAGATTTATTTGTTCCGACTGCTGCCATTACACGCCCGGGAGTGGGAATTACATCGAAAAACAAATTGCGTGATTAAACGAACCTTATCAATGTTTGCAAACCAATTTATTTGAGTGGTCCATCATTTGTGAGATTTTTGATACGTTATTTATAGGGCTTTTATCGAGTGAAATTACATTATTTCCCTGTAACCAAAATCATAAATTCACAGCAATCTATCAGCTTTTAACAGATTTTCAGACAGATAGGAACATTTATCATCAACTAGGTGATGCCTGCGATTTCGTTCGCGTAGATTTAAACTTTTAAAATCCCGTGGGAACTTTTTGATTTTCCTGGGTAAAAAGGCATCTGTGTCCGTCCCCAGGATGCAAACTATCTTTGTACAAAGTAGATAATGCTTGCAACTTCATTCTTGTGGGTTTAGGTTTTTTTAAATGCTGCTTTAATTTTTCTGGGACCAAAAGTAGCCTATGGCCGTCCCCAGGATGCAAGCTATTTCTGAACGAAATTTCGTGAACAATTAAACGCTAGCAGACAGATAGATATACTTTCGCATTTATTTATAGAATGGATAATTTGGAACAGTTCTATACAACTTTTAGTGCTTTATTGTAGATTTTTAAATAAATATCAATAAGTAACTTATTATACACGTAACCTCATCAAATTGGTCTTGCCTTTTCTAAAATTGAAAAGTTGAATTTCACATTTTACTTAACCCTCCTTTACAGACCACGCAGTATAAACGTTTACCCAGGCGAAGGGAACACTGCTTTATTTGAGTTCACGATCAAAGCGTTTAAAGAACTTTAGGTCGTTCTTTATCAAAATGTAACTCAGTCAGCATAAATTTTAAGGTTCAAATAACGCTTCTTATATTTCTTAGCCTAATATGTACTGAAATGTGAAGAAAACGAGGAGAAGGATTTGTTCAGCCATTTACAAGTTAAGAGGTGTTGGTTCAGTGTAGAGAGTATTGTCGCAGAGACAAATTGTGCGACAGTGTTTTACGGTCTATTGCGTAGATGCACCTTGCGCTCTCATACATTTCTTCATTCTCTAGGACTTTATTGCCTGTTGCTTGCAACCCGACAATCTGCTACGGGGTTTTTCTGCTAAACAATAGTTTAATAGTAGCTTTTCAAACGGTGAAGGCGGAAAAGTTTTCGTTCTCTTTTGTGGAGGTCTCGAGGAAAGGTTTTCTGAGTTAATGTTTAAGAATGAAATGTAATTAGCTCAGAACAAAGAGCTAAGCTACTTTAAACTTTAAAGCTTATTAGGTAATTAAGTTCAACTCCTTACTAATTGCTAATTTATGAATAGAAGCATTGAGCCTATTCATAGAGATTAATTATGCAAAACGGAGAGGCATAAACGGCCTTATCTTAATTTATAAATTAAACGAGGTAGATACCATTTATTTTTAGTTGAACGCGCGTAGTCACACTAAAAATAATGAACTCTAGCCCAGGGGCTTAATTAACGTGCAATAAGGCACAAAAAGATTGAAAATTAAATACTGCCATCGGTGAACTGTTTGCCGTGCCATGCAGACAGGGAGGATGGCCGGCGGCGGGCGGCGCGCATTGCGTGCATGCGTACCTACTGCGATTGCTGTCAGGTTTTCAAATCGTTTGTTATTTTTCGAGCTGAACACACTCTGCTGGGAGCAAACGGGCTCTGTTATTAAATCATTTATTATTCAACTCAGCGAACTGTTTCGCAATTTTCCCACAAACTACTGCTCTCTATAACGCAGTGTAGCTATAAATGTTTTTGTTCCTGCAAACACATTCAGCGTTTAGTTGTTGATGATTTCGAATTACGAACGTAAATAGTTGCGGTGATAGTATAAAATATTAATACAAACGTGAATAGCCGCCGAATTGCAATTAGTTTTCCTAAATCACCATGATTTCATTGGATTAACAGTAATGAGTTTTCGTTATTTAATATATTTATTATTATTATTTATTATTATTTTATTATTATTTTATTTCCACACAAACAGAAAAAAAACACAATATTGGTTTCTTCGTGCTCGTAAGCGCTTGGCGGCTTGTCTGAGCACTGCACATTCCTCTGTAGTCTTATACTTACATACATACTATACATACTATTAATGTAGGTAGGTAGTTTTAAAATAAAATAATTATGTCCGCGTATACCAGCTTCAATTTCTGCATACGAGATGGACCTCACCACGCCAAAATGTACCATGCCACACAGCGTCGATCTCGACATGTTTTGGTAGTTGACAAAGTACAAAGGATTTTATTCATTTATCACAATAATATTAATTTAATTTGCCTAGCTTAATCTGATCAAATATTTTTGGCAACAAACGATCACCCTGTGAAGACCTCTTCTATCATTTATTGTTAGGGTTCCGTACCTAAAAAGGAAAACGAACCTTTATCACTCTGTTGTCTGTCTGTCGTGTCTGTCAAAAAACCTATAGGGTACTTCCCATTGACCTAGAATCATGAAATTTGGCAGGTAGGTAGGTCTTATAACACAAGTAAAGGGAAAAATCTGAAAACTGAGTTTGTGTTCACAAAAAAAATTAAATGTGTTCATGAACAAAAAATTAGTACTTATTTCCAATTTTCAAAGTAAGATTAAGAACCTATATCAAGTGGGTTAGGTATTATATGAAAGGGATTTACTTGTAGATTCTAAAATAAATTTTTATTCATTGTTACGCATAACAGTTTTTGGTTTATCGTGCAAAATATCTAAAAAATACGACGGTAACACGGAACCCTCGCTGCTGGAGTCTGGAGTCTGACTCGCACTTGGCCGGTTTTTTTATCGTGTATTAGTTTTCTTAGACCTTGAGTCTTGTATTGCTACTAGATATATTATACCCCCTTAGAAAGAGCTCTTGAATAAGTAGTAAAACAAAAAATGAAGAAACACGTCTGCCCAGTCAAAATCCGAATATAAAGTAAAAAAAACACATTTGAAAATGGCGCCATAGAACCACCATATTGAATTTTTCAAAAAATTATATACTTTGGAATGATGTAAGGATTCTAATGATACCCCAAACATTCAAATCTGCTAAGGCATTCAGGAGTTATGTATGATAGATCAAAAAACTTACATTCATTCATACATGAACTGAAAACATTATACACTCCTTTTTTGGGCAATACTGTATCTGTTTATTCTGCGTGCTACTGTAAGGGTAGAGCTGTGAGCACATGCTATGATTAAATATAAAAAGAGCAAAAGGCAAAATTCCACAAGGCAAATCGCACCAATTTCGATAAATCACTATTTTAAAATCACAATGATCATGCGATTAAGCTTGCATTCCCGTCGATGCGTGAGAGTGGAGCGAACGCTCATTACAGTGCCAATGCCTCATCATCGACTACTGGTCTTACAGGTCCCTGTTGCGTGCGAATTACCTTAATTGCGGAAAGCTCAAAGCCCGGCATCGAGAAATGCTAATTAGAGATAGTTTGTGCCGTGGGAGATCGATTTGGATTCGATTCTTTCTGACTTTCTACTTTTTTTGTATCTTGTGCATATTGTCCTAATTTTTTCATAATTTATGAATTAATTTGCGTATTTATTACATCATAAGTCATGACTTTTTTTAAACCGATTTACAGTAAAATGACACTAAAGCGTATTGTGCTGCTAAATCTGGACTATTACCTGGAAAACAAAAGTATGTTATAATTTTCTATCTGTAGGTAGGTAATAGTAGTTTATGAAACGGATGCATAATGGGTGGTATTAAAACATGAGTGTGGAGTTTTAAAAAGATTGGCCAAGTGCGAGTCAGACTCGCGCACCGCGAGTTCCATACTACTAACTACAGACGTAATTTTTCGACATTTTGCACGATAAATCAAAAACTATTATGCATAAAAATATATAAAAACTGTTCTAGAATGTACAGTTAGAGCCCGCAGGAATGTACAGATACATAATATTATGATACCGCACTAGCTTTGAAAATACTAATTATTTGTTCATGAACACATTTTTTAAATTTAAACAAAATGTTTAATATAATATTATACCAGAATGTGCAGGTCTATTAAATTTTAATTGGAATCGTATTGGAAGTTAGAACATTAAGTCGGTTGGTGGTAGAGGGAGCTTTGTCGTGTAGAGCGATAATAATAATTAGGTACAGGGGAAGCTTCCCGTTTGACAAAACAACTAGCACGCGACAGGTCGAGATGGCTATTGGGGTATGAGACGGGGGACGCCCCGCTCACCCGCACGTCACTCGCGCTATCCTGGATCTTCGCGGGGGGTGTGCGGGGCGTCCCCACCCCGATTGACATCTCGACCTGTTGCGTACTCATTGCGTACTATAGATTCGTAGGTAAATTTGAACATAGAAAACGTTTTGAATTGACATTGGGAGGATGCTTATGTCAAAAATAAATTTATTCCTAAAATCCACTTCAGCTGTTTGTTTTAAGTTGGCTAAACATTTTAAATTATCGATTTAACTAAAAAAAAAAACCGGCCAAGTGCGAGTCAGGCTCGCGCAATGAAGGTTCCGTACTACAGTTGTATTTTTTCGACATTTTGCACGATAATTCAAAACTATGATGCATAAAAATAAACAAAAATCTGTTTTAGAATGTACAGGTGAAGACCTTTCATATGATACCCCACTTGATATAGTCACTCACTTCGAAACTTAAAAATACTAATTATTAGTTCATGACCACAATTTAATTTTTTTTGTGTGATCTAACACTAAATTCACGGTTTTCAGATTTTTCCCCAAATGTCAGCTATAAGATCTACCTGCCTGCCATGATTCTAGGTCAACGGGAAGTACCCTGTAGGTTTCTTGACAGACAGACAGACAGACAGACAGACAGACAGACAGACTGACAGACTGACAGACAGACAGACAGACAACAAAGTGATCCTATAAGGGTTCCGTTTTTCCTTTTGAGGTACGGAACCCTAAAAGTAGGTACGTCAAATGCGTCAAATGTTTATGACGTCACATCTTTGTATTTCATACGTAAGCTCTATAATTACTAAGTAAGCGTTTTTACGTTTGATGAAAAGTCCCTAATTTGACTAGTAGGTATTAATCAACCCTATTGTCCTTGGGAAATCATTTGTGGAAAATCAGGCCATACCTAAGCATAAAACAGGTACTAATTAAAAAATCGGTCAAGTGCGAGTCGGACTCGTACAAGAAGTGTTCCGTACCATCGTACGAGAATTTTTCTAATTTTCAAGGCGGCCATTTTGTAATTTCTATTATTTGTTGTTATAGCGGCAATAGAAATACACATTCTGTGAAAATTTTAACTCTAGTGCCTATTACGGTTTACGAGGAACAGCCTACTGACCAACATCAATAGACAAAATATAGTCTAACGGATAGCGGAGGCTTAGTGATAGGGTGTCGTTGCCACCCTTCGGGTACGGAACCCTAAAAATTAAAATCACGACTGCTCTGCTATATTGTATTTTTTTAATTTAGCCAGTGTCACTTGGGACGATGTAAGGATTACCTGGTAGGTATCCTAACCTACCCCACACATCCAAATCTGTTAATGCATTTAGAAGTCATAGTGGAATAAAAGAAACTTCATACGATTACATAAAATATGAAGCCTAAAAGTATTACACTCTAGTAGTCGTGTTATTATATATATGGCTTCAATTAAATAGCGATAAAAAACGAGCGTAGGCTACATAAATTACCTTTCATAACTTTTAACTGTTTATGACTTCTAGATAGAACTTTTAGCTATAAACTCGGTTTCCAGAGTTTCTAGCGGTAATTCCATACCTACCATTAAAACTAAAACTGCAGTAAGCATGCGGTAAAAAGATATAAAGGAAAGCCTTTGGTTAAATACTGTAATTGCAACGAGTATGCTAGGGGTTACTATTAGGTTGAAAATAAATCTACCCGTGTAACTTTTAATTCAGATTTTCTTTTTTTTTGTTAAAAGGCATTGTCTTTTTATGCTTACATTAACCACTTTGGATATCCATAGTTCCACACTAATATTACAAATGCAAAGTGTGTCAATCTGCTGGGTTTTCACGGCGCACCCGTTAAACCAAAGACGAAATTTGGCACAGAGATAGCTTGCATCCCGGGGAAGGATATAGGCTACTTTTTGTCCCGGAAAATTAAGAGTTCCCACGGGATTCTTAAATAAACTAAATCCACGTGGATAAAGTGACAGGCATCATCTTTTTGGTAGAGACAGCTTGTTCCTGGAAACGAACTTTAGATACTTTTTATCCAAGAAAATCAAAGAGTTCACACAAGTTAAAAAAACCTAAATCCAGGCGGATAAAGTTGTGGGTGTCGTCTAGTAGATAATATTGCTATGGTATAGTAGGGAATCTAATTTCATATAATATTTTAGCAATATTATTACTACCTTTTATACGTTATATTATATTTACTTATTGATCTTTGAAATTGAATTGAAATGATGGATCATTTCGTTTATAGGTTTATGGAGTATTTTTACTGTGCAACATTTTTCTTGGTTGAATAAATATATTTGTATTTGTATAGGTACGTAGTATGGAAAAACTAGCATGGATCGAATCTTATTTTTCCTACGCAGTGGACCGACCAATCCGGGCCACTTAAAATATTACTTCAGTCTAGACAAAACGAGTAAAATTAACATAAGTTTCTTGTTATCAGGATAACAACACTGGCCAAGCTTTGCTCGACGTGGTATTCAGGCACCTAGATCTACTAGAGACGGCTTACTTCGGTCTCCGGTACGTGGACCAAGACAACCAAACGGTAAGTGCCGACAGGGGATCTGATTTATTATTGGACGGGGCAAATGAAATATTCTTATATTTATGGTTGCCTGTGTAACGGCCCCAAAGCGTCGTGCTGCGGTTTATTTCTAGCTGTTAGGTGTAGTCCGCGACAGATTATCCCTCCCCGAATGCCATGTCGAATTGTCGCGTACAGAAAGTACATATAGAAACTTAATGTAGAGCAAGTTATTTTTTTATTCCACGTGTGCATCAAAAATAAAATACATGATAGGCATAAGATGCGACAGGTTGAGATAGCAATCGGGGTGAGGACGCCCCACACACCCGCACAGCCCCTGCGCTAACCCGGTGTGGGCGTGACGTGCCGGTATGCGGAGCATCCCTCCACCTCATACCCCGATTGCCATCTCGACCTGTCGCATACAAATTTATTTTTGAAGAATAATGATCTTTTTTTAAATCTAGCACTGGCTCGACGCTGGTAAACGTCTGCGGCGTCAACTACGCGGCTCCGACACTCATACGTTCTACTTTGGAGTGAAGTTCTATGCTTCAGACCCCTGCAAGCTCTTGGAAGAGATAACTCGGTATGTATTAAAAATACATTACAAACAAATAGTTAAACGAGAGAAGAAAACCCCAGTAAAGAAAAATTTAAGTATTCATTAGGGTTTCATTAGACTATAATCGCGTTTTTTTTTGTAAAGCTTTGAAGTTTAGACAGTAGGTTATGTATCAGTCACTTCCGTTAATCTAAATATATAAAAGGAAAAGGTGACTGACTGACTGACTGACTGACTGACTGACTGATCTATCAACGCACAGCTCAAACTACTGGACGGATCGGGCTGAAATTTGGCATGCAGATAGCTATTATGACGTAGGCATCCGCTAAGAAAGGATTTTTGAAAATTCAACTCCTAAGGGGGTGAAATAGGGTTTTGAAATTTTGTAGTCCACGCGGACGAAGTCGCGAGCATAAGCTAGTCATAATATAAAGGGAGAAACCGCGAGAGCCAGACTTTCGTAATGTTATAAAAGCTGAAAATATCTCTACGTATTGTCCCCAACACAGGGAGAAACGATCACCGACAATAAAGTTTGCATGTTTGGGAGATAACATGTAACAAAGGTGTAAAATATCTTATAGGGTATGATGTCATACAAACATTAGAACGTTTTTATAAATTCCATTAGGTAGGAACTTGATTAGCCATTGACTGCGATCTTACCTGGTGGCAAGTGATGATGCAGTCTACGATGAAAGCTGGCTAACTTAGAAGAGCGCTCACCACTGCGCCAGGGAGGTCGTCAATTTACAGCAGTAGCTATGGCCAAACTGACAGCAAAACTTATAGTCCGAGAATAATGGATCGGTTATATACTTGTAAAGAGGATGAGGTTTATTTATGGAGGTGGTCATAACGGACCGAAAGGTAGGTATTAAAGTATAGTAAATGATAAAAGTATGAAATATAATTTGACCTACTGAAAGAGACATGGATGGAGTGAGCCGCTCTTCAATAGAAGTCTCAAAATTGGCTGTACCTATTCGTATACTTTGAAAGCGCGGAGAATAATTCTGCGCTATATTTACCTTTTCCAATAATTATAATATTATAATAATATAATACTTATATTTTAGCTTATAACGATCCTCGTCTGCAAATATTTTCTCTGGAATAAATTAATTAGGTAACCATCTCGCGAATAATTAATTGCTTACATTAACTTGTTATTGAAATAAAATGTAAATAGAGCAGTAACAAAATTTAATCTAAATGTAATAAAATAAATATTAGTAGAACAAAAAGAAAGTAACTGTTGTTAGTACATGTGCTAGAAATTTGAATGATCGTTTTGTTTTTTATACGTACGAATCCGTAGCTATGTAATATTATACAGGTATAGTATGTAATATTATACAGTACGCGACACGTCGAGATCGCAATCAGCGTATGTGGCGGGGGGACGCCCCGCACACCCGCACGTCACCCGCGCCATCCCGCCCCGCACACCTAGTGCGGGGCGTCACCACCTTGAATGATCTCGACCTGTCGCGTACTATTATAGTTATGTTGTCTTTAACTAAAAATCATTTCTTAGTGAACGCCTAGTTACGTTACAAAAGAAACATATTCTTTAAAGTTTCTAAACCCCAGTGGTTTAGGCGTAAAGTCTGCGAGTATTAAGTACCTACTACGAGAAAAGTGCGAATGTAAGATAATAATAAAAAACATCTGCGCTCACGTACATACGGATCCAAAGTGTTGTGTGTCAGCAATAAGACGTCTCAAAATTGCTCTTCTTCTACTCTCCTCGCAGCCACTAACTACTAAGGACTACCTACGTTGTCGGGCGTAGGTAAATACTTATATTAAGACATTGTCTGCTGCAGACAAAGCATCTCATAATTAGTTTTAATTAGAGCTATGATTTAATTACATATACAGAGAGTAAAATCCTAATAAAGTGTCGTGGAATAATGATGTTAGATAAGATTATCAGACCCAAGAGAATCAGACTTCTTTAGCTGAAAGAAACGTCTCGGAAAACTTGGGTACAATCCTATTCTATCACAAAGGATTTTCCCCTTTTGACAGCACGAAGCCAATTTTTTAAGTTACAGATCCTTATTAAAGTCACAGTAGACATTGTTAAAGTACGTACCTATACAGTACAATGGTACGTCTTTATTCGTTTACATTTATTGGGAAAGTAAATACTCCAAGATAGGACAGGTAGAGAAAGTTTTCCTTTAATTAAAATATCCCTTATACAATGTCTCGACAAATAGTAAAATGTAAAGGTCTGAATTAAAGAGGGTGTATCCTTATTGAACGATTGCATTGGATGCTTTTGTCATGTTATTAATACTTTGAACTTCTCAAGTACCTATTATCATGATTTTATGATAACATCATGTTGAATGAGATTGAACAAAAGCTTTATATTATGCACTAATATTTATATATATATGTATATTTAAAAGAATATTAGCCAAATTGCTGACTAATATTCCCCTTTCCTCTCCAATTAAGCGTACAGCTTGTGCTAGGAGTAGGTACGAGAATAGTGCAACGGGTGGGATTTGAACCGGCGACCTTTCGGTTTTCAATCCGCTCCTATAACCATTGAGCTATCGAGGCTCTGAAATTTGCATTATAATATGTTTATGAATTTATTTGATTTTTGAGTAAATAAGGCAACTACCTATCGATTATCCGTATAATATATTTTAATGAAAATATTTAAACCATTACTGAAAATAACGAATAGGTAATAAATAAGAAAAAGTTTATATATTATGAAATGAAATGAAAATGTCCATAATAGCGTAGTAGGTAACATTTTACTCATTTTTATAAGGGTGTTAAAGTTTTATGGCCATAAAAGGGGAGTAAAGTGCGAACGGAACAAAGAACTCTAGTACATAGGTACGTACGCTGCCTACGTAGTACACTTGCTGTAAACCTGGTGAGCTCATAAACAGACCTAGCACGGTGTCATGAATGAAAGAACCACGGCAATAGTGTACTTAAAGCTGATGTGAATAAAAAAGTGGTTGATTCTTTCATTAAAAATAATAATTAGATACTGCCTCATCTTTCTAAAAATAAAATAGCAAACCAGTGTTACAAAAAATCCCATAGGAAATAATTTGCTATGTATAGGTAGGGAGGTGGTACCAGATAGTAATAAAAGCCATCTTAGATATTATATCTATAATACATATTATTACTATATTATATTAACCGTATGTCCGTTAATACGAATATGTCGGCTCGTAACAAACAACTCAATAGCTCAGGTAGGTAGAAATAAAATACTTGCATTTTTAAAAGCAAAATGAATTTTCTCGAAAAGATAGGAACAACGCGAACGGTGTAAATTGAAATCGCTCGGTTGGAATTTTTTAAAAATGTACCCCATTGCTTCTCCCTAGCACAGTTATTCGAAAAGAACACCGGGGTGTTTTATTAAAATTTCGTCATTAAAGTGTTGAAACGGCCCCCTAGGACGCGTCCGCCGATTTATTAGGCTCCGTCCACGTCAGATTTTTTGTAGGTTCGATAATCGGGGCGATAATTTCGTAGACTTATTACAGATTTAATAACCGATTGCGTCATTTCGCCGGTGGCTATCGTGGAAATGCTCGTCATGAACCTATAGGAGAAGGTGTGTGTTTGGTTATATTTGAGGAACTGAAAAAAAAAAGACAGTTTTGGATCAATAATTTCTCAGAGATTATTATGCATATTTGGCTGGGATGCACCGATTTTGTTTTTGAACGACTTTTTGTAAAACATATGGACGAATACGGTCACCGATTGTCGGACATGAGCGGAGAGCCATAGCGGGACAAGATCCGTCTTCCCTTTAGGTAAAGAGCCGCAGTTTAATACTCGTAGATAATTAATAATATCTTTGAAAATCTTTGCCGTGATGGTCTTTTAATATTTAATTTCCTTTTGAGGACTATGCTTCGTACAACGCCCTTTTATACTTCGTCTCACTTGGTCGCTCAGGGGTAAATTATATGAAAAAATAGCATTTATAATTTATTTATCGTAATTGATAGAATTGTAAAGAATTAGTTTTATGCCACTAATAACATTAAGAAAACAATCAAAATGTTATTAATGTACCGAAAACAACGCTAAGTCGAGAAAAATTAAGTAGGTAGGTGGGTAGTACCTACCTATTTTATTCATCTAGCTTGCCATGGTCAAAATCTTAAAATAAACTTTAAAAATATTTAGTACAATATACTAGACTAGATGATGCCTGCGACTTCGTCCGCGTAGTTATAGGTTATTAAAAAACCCTGTACAGTACCCGACACGAAATATTATACATCGCCCTTTAGAAAGAGATGCGGTTTCGTAGAGCGTTGTCTCTGTCGTTGAGACTGACAAAATGTCACATAGGTATTAGTGACAGAGACAACGCTCTCTAACAAGCCGAAAACTCATTCTAAAGGTCGATGTACGATATTTATTGTCGGCTACTGTAGGTAGGTACTCTTTGTTTTTCCGGGACAAAAAAACTTATGTCCGTCTCCATGATGCATTGCAGTCTCTATCTGTACCAAAATAAATGATGTCCGTGCCATCCACATGGATTTCGGTTTTTGAAAAATCGCGTGGGGATGTTGTGATTTTCCGGAATAAAGTGCCCAGAATGTTAGCTAACTCTGCCTGTATTAAATTTCGTTAAATGATGAACGGTAAAAACTAGCCAACAGACAGACACACTTTTCCCTTAATAATATTAGTATAGATTTTATGGTTATTTTGTACCAAATTGAGTGATATTTTCATTTTGCACAGGTACCAGCTATTTCTCCAGTTAAAACAAGATGTCCTGCGAGGTCGACTGCCAGTCAACTTTGATCTAGCCGCTGAACTTGCCGCCTACGTTCTACAGTGTAAGTTTTACACTATGTTTTTCATCTAGGTACTTGTAGTAACTTAAGAAGCCATTTTAACTCTGTAAAGTTTGCTTGAAATAGGTTTTCATTTTATTAGTTAAGTATCAGATGCCAGAAACTTTGCCTGTATGAGATGTTTGCGTTTTTGTATTATTATATACTCAACTCAAATACATATTTAAGAAATTGTTAACATATTTCTTCTTGACTTAAGTTTAACTATTATCGTAGGAATTCAAACATTAAACGCTTCAAACCGGGAGAAGTAGGTATGGTAACTAACTAACTAGTTAGCTAGCACCGCATAGTGTATCTAAAAACGTACTAAATTTACCTATCCTATATTTCTCCTCGGTGTCCTACACCTAGTGTATTATCTTTTTCTTATTGGTTTTGTTTTATAGACAGCTACTTTCTGAAATGCTGTTAAAGTAATCAACTTTACAGCTATTACGAACAAATACTAATATACAGTTTAGAGTACACAAAGTTTCAGAACATGTAAACATCTTAAAAAATGACAATTTCAAGTTTATCGCTCCACTGAGGTTTTCTTGTAGTCAAGTTTTCCCCAGCAGCCACGTCTCTGGCTGAGATCTATAGAAAGTACCAATTTTAAATTAGCTTAGACTTATCGAATACGTTTTAGTTAAAACGAGGTAGATTTATTTATGTCAGCAATTAAATATAACGCTATCCGCTATCTCATTTTTACAGTCTTAAGTCTGAAAGTAATTGGCTCACTGACCGCCCCAGTCTAAATCCTGGGACTTGAAAGCTGAAATTCTGCATAATGGTTTCATTTATAACGTAAACAAAGAAAAAGGCTGGATTTGTCGAAATTCCCGTGGGATAGGTAATAATATAAAGAATTTATATTTAGTAGTTAGGTATACGATAGATATTCAGCTAGCGGCTTGCTCCTTGATGTTGCTATTTTAACTTGGAGTAGAAAACTCCTATAACTCGACCAAAGTTATTAATAAATAATTATCAAAGTAGGTAAATGGATAGAAAAATCTTACAACTTCAACTTACAACGAAGTTCGCCAAGTTACCTACTTACTACATGAAAGAGCACTTCGGAAGTAAAAAGAAGTGCCTTCCGAGGAAAACCATTAGAAAACTCATGAAGATTTTATGAAGTTAAACGTTAGTTATACGCTGTTGTTTAATTGAAAAATATATCGTCATTTGAAAGCCTTCTTGCTTGTTTTTTGCTAAATTTTTGAACTAAAAAGGATGCTCTGATTATTTTTAACGCAGATGCCTAATTATATGTTGTTTTTTCTTAATTAACAGTTGGGCGACTATTTTGGGTACTATATTTTTGCACATAAAAACTAATTGTTATTTCAATACAAACAAAAGCCCTCCGCCGAGTAATTTATTATTGATTTTTCATTCGACTTTCGGCAATAAACAGGCTGATTCTGCGAGAAGGTTTAGTTTAGTTTCATGCACAATTCATGAAAATTCAATATCATCATCATCATCACTAACCCATCGCTGGCTCACTACTGAGTAAGTACGGCTCTCAAAAGTTTGTGAAGTCTACCAATCCGCACTAGGTCAGCGTTGCAGAGTAGGGCTTAGGCCACTAATATACCTAATACAAAAAAAAAAGGTTTTTGTTAGTAATTTATTACAGTATTACAGTTTTTTAAACTAAGAGCTTTCCCAGACTTGAAATTTTGACGACAGAAATTAGTGTTTAGTGTTTTAATAACGATAGCTTTTAGTGCCTATTTCGTATCACAGCTGTGGCAGGGGAGCAGCTTAGGGGTATGTTTAACAGTTAGGTATCTATTGTTATAACCAAATAAGCTTTGAACGGTGTTAGGCTGTCGGTCGATATCGGCCTATCGTGTTGCGATATGTTTTCAGTTATAGGTCTGATGTTAACATCTGATAATCGTGCTCAGCACTACAGCTAATGAGAAGTAAATGTACCTACCTACCTAAATTTCTCTAAACTTGTCTAGATGCTTAACTTTCCATCCATATTTACCTGGTTATTAAGTACTGGCGACTTTGTCCGCGAGGATTTAGATCTTTATAAATCCCGTGGTTTTCCCGAACTTTTTTATTTTCCGGGATAAAAATTAACCTAGGTATGTTACTCTCCAGGTCTTTAACTATATCCATGCAAAACGTTACGTCAATCCGTTGCTCCTTTGTGACGTGATTGAAGGACAAACCAACAAATAAAAACACTTTTGCATTTATGATAATTGGGTAGTGATAAAAAAATTTAGATGCTGTAAAAGTGATAGGTAAAAATGTTTCTTGTATGAATTATTAGCTGAAATTCAAACTTACCAGCACATAGGTTGTATGAATACATTGCAATTGGCCTAACTCCGAAGCGGTAGACTACGGCGATAGAGTTTGTTGATTTTGAGCTAGACTAGACCTTTTTTGCACACCTCGAGTATGTTTGCAAGCGGCGATTCATAAACTTTGAATGTTTTTCCGGGCCGGCTGTTTGGAAAATCAAACTGAAAAGCATTATGGCCCGGTACTGTGGGCTTGACTCTGCAACTTTTATTTGGCGGCACTTCAGTTGGGGACCGCAATAAAATTTCGTCCTTTTTGTCATTGGGCTATTTACAGATACTGTTCACGTCATTGCTTCACCAACAGGACATTACTTTCCATACTCTACCTGCTTCCCAAAATATGGAATATGCCAATCACACTAATGTTATAAAGGCAGGTGTGTAGGTATGTGTGTGTGTGTGTGTGTGTATGTTTGTTACTCTTTCACGCAAAAACTACTGGACGGATTTGGCTGAAATTTGTAATGGAGATAGATTATACCCTGGATTTTAAAAATTAGCCTATATATAGCCTATAATTAGCCTATATATAGGCTAATTTTTATCCCGAAAAATTAAAAAAATCCTTAGGGATTTTTACAAACCTATATCCACGCGAACGAAGTCGCGGGCATCAGCCAGTGATTCTATAAAAATTACCAATAAAATTATTTTAATACTGATAGATGCCTAACACCTACCTAATACCTATATAAAATAACCCTTTCATCATCATTATCAACCGATCTAGACGTCCACTGCTTAGGTCTAATGTACAGACGTTATACGCTACAGTCTTGCGCCACCTGAATCCAGCTACTACCTGCGACTTGATACAAATTACAAACCCTTTAGGTACAAAAATTAAATCCCGAGTCACAAATCTTAATTAAACGATGACTATTAATTTCAATTTCTTACATTTTCTTTTTATTGTTATTAAACGTTTAAATGTCTGCTTTAGAGTTACCATTGTTTTGCTGTTAAATAGTAGGTACAGCTCAAGGTAGTCAGGTAAAAGCACCGGCAATGTATTACAAATTAATGCAAGGTCCATTAAGTCCTGCGCAGAGAGCCATTTCGTTGTTAAGCTCTTTGTATTGTATCACACAATGAAAATAAAAAATGCTGTAGGTAACAATCTGTTCAACATTCCGTGTCATAATTGTTCTAGGCCACGCAATGGAATTACAAACGAAACTGAGCTGCCCGAGGCTATATGGGTACGTACGTTGACTCATCGCTAAAGGCACTGCCCGAAAATTACCAGTTGCCCACTAGCCAGAAAATACCGTACAATTTCCTAGACACACAATAATTAAACAAACACCGAATATTCATTAGACCACCCATAGCAATTTATTTTTAAGATTATTGTAGGTAAGTCTTGCCACAAAATAATTTTGACTTGGTAAATCTTTTAAATTACACAGTGATGAAAAGGACACCTAATAAAACAGTGGATAATAAAATTATATGATGTCCGGACTTCTGCCTCGTGGATTTTTTTTAAATTCTTTAGGAACTCTGATTTTCTGGGATTAAATTATACTGGTATCCAGATGCAAGCCATCTCTGTACCAAATAGATGACACGCGCAATTTCATCCACGTGGATTTAGGTTTTTAAGAATTGCGTGGGAACTCTTCAATTTTCCGGCACAAAAAGCACGGTTTCAAAATGTAGCTATGAGCCCTAGGCGGCGAGCTACGTTTTGAAAATGTCGTTGATAAATCGAGAAAGTGAATACAATATCTTCGTGACGCGATATTGTACTCATATTATGGCTTTATAGCCTCGTGCGTTTTCGTGGCAGGCATAAATTGCTCTAACAATGACTAAAACATGCAAAATAAGGCACATCTTTTTCAATGCTCCGAATTGGCAGCATTGTCTGGTAGACTATTGAGTCTGGTTCGATTCCGCTCGCGCCGCCGCCGCGGTACGGCGCGCCGGACCAATCATTGTTAAATCTACTTCCATTGCTGGTGCTCGTCATAAAAAAGCAAGCTTATTTAGTGACAATACAACAATAGAAAGCGTATTACAATAAGAATAGAAACTGATTAAAAGTTAACAAGGACTCATTATTTACAACGACATTCATGTAAAAAGGTCCCGACCCTAAGCAGTGAGGAGTTCAACGCACAGAGAGAGAACATAGGGGGTATGATGAGAATATAAGGGTGCAGGTTAATAATTTATGAAATAATAAACAAATAAGCTGTGATAGCCTAGTGGTTAGGACGTCCGCCTCATTTCGGAGGTCGGGGGTTCGATCCCGGGCACGCACCTGTAACTTTTCGGAGTTATGTGCGTTTTAATTAATTAAATATCACTTGTTTTAACGGTTAAGGAAAACATCGTGAGGAAACCTGCATGTCTGAGAGTTCTCCATAATGATTTCAAAGGTGTGTGAAGTCTACCAATCCGCACATGGCCAGCCTATGGCCACAACCCTTCTCACTCTGAGAGGAGACCCGTGCTACAGAGCAGTGAGCCGGCGATGGGTTGATCATGATGATGATGAATAAACAAATAACTGTCATCGTAAGTCCCAAACGGAATAACTGATGAACGTTTTCCGTCGTGGAAACAGGCAACGAACTTCTACGTTAGGATATAGCCTAGGTACTGAATAAATAATAATGTTGCTTTATTTTTTCCTAGAAGGACAATTTCAAAATAAATATGTAATTTACTTACAAACATACTCTTTGCTTACGTTGCCATGGTATATAAAATGAAAATATTATTCATTACATCGTTATCTTACGCTACGCATTTTTATTTTTTAGGCTCCTAAAGGAAATTAATGTCTTCCTCACCTTTGAACCCCTACTTGGTTAATTACAATTTCTGTCGAATATGCTTAATTGCTTATCCATATTTATGTGTTTACACAGATTATACACAGATTTTCTTCATAGGCAGGTTGTATTTAATTAGCAGGCCCTAGGAGACTTGTCCCTATTTTAATATTCCTATCTACCAACGCCGAATCCAACTCGGTTGGGCAGCGTTCAGGAAGCTTCGAGGTGTTTTCTTGTCCAAAATTCCTCAGTGCTTGAAGACCAAAGTCTTCGAACAGTGCGTGTTGCCAGTGATGACATATGGCTCCGAGACATGGTCGCTAACTATGGGCCTCATAAGAAAGCTCAGAGTCACTCAGCGGGCGATGGAGAGAGCTATACTTGGAGTTTTTCTACGTGATCAAATCAGAAATGAGGAGATCCGTATGAAAACTAGAGTAACCGACATAGCTTAACGGGTTACGAAGCTGAAGTGATAATGGGCAGGGCACATAGTTCGTAAAACCGATAGATGTTGGGGTCCCAAGGTGTTGCAGGGAGCCGCTGGATTCAGGCGGCCCAAGACCGTTGCGTGTAGAAGTCCCTACAAGAGACCTATGTCCAGCAGTGGACGTCTATCGGTTGATGATGATGATGATGATGATCTACCAACTTGCTATTGACTTTTGTATAGTTCGCGACAGGTCGAGATGGCAATCGGGGTATGAGACGAGGGCCCCGATTGCCATCTCAACCTGTCGCGAACTTATAGGTGTAGGTATGATACAGGTCGTTGATTGATAGATAGTTGAAAATTGATGTATTGGGATGGTACTTTGTAGGTAGGAGTGAGTTTTTTTTATTTTCCTTACGATATAAGTTCTTAGGTTCTTGACGATCTTTCATTCAATATAATTAATAAAAAAGACCTTTAAAGAGAACAGATTTTTTTGACTTGCCAAAAATAAAAATTGCGTAATACTTTTTAAGAGCTAAGAGTATGAGAGTTTTATATCACCGAGTCGAAGCTATTTTGTGAGGGTACGAAGTATAATATCAATGCGTTATTCAAGAGGTAAATGAGCCATCAGCGGCGAGGCATCGTTTGCATCTAATCTCGCCTACATCAGCGGCCCCTGGGGCCCGGGGGACACATATCAACGGCGAAACAGGCTCCGTACAAAATTACCGCACGCCATCGGACAAATGAAACCCATAAGCATAGTCAATATCCTACGTAAATATTTTCATTACCCGGGAATGAGTAACATTATGGTACACGGGAACAATAGGGTTGTTATTACGGCAGTTAGGTTCGTATTTTTCTGTGAAACTTGTCCGCTTGCCCTATTCTTTTATGTGGCGATTAATGGAAAATATTTGGATTTTTACGTTCACTTGAGCTCAACATTATCGAACAATCATCGGAAAATGTATTTTATAAATAGCACAGTTCACTTAAATATTATATTAAGTTGAAATTGTTCGTCCCAGTACCTAATGAATTCGGGAAAATACTTTTTTATTTGGAATGCCCGCCCGTACAAATGCCGTAGGTACACCGTACAACGAGTGGTCCACTTTTTATTTGTTGATCTATGGACGTCTCTACCTTAAAATTATTAAGCTGTTATACAAAGGAAAATATTTGAATTATAGTTAAATTTTATTTAGGAGCACACAAGAGCGATGATCGGGTTCTTTTGAACAATCTTATTCTCCTAAAACTTTGTGCTTAAAAAGTTGTTTGGGAGGGCAGGGAACGATACACCTATTTATCACAGCTTCGGGCGATCTATTCTGGACGGGTGTAAGTAAAGTCGTTTTCTGTTTGAAAGTATCGCGAGCTTAGACAATGGGCCGACCCTCGCAACAAGTTGACTTAAGGAACACTCCTCGCATTAATCAACACGATGGGCAATCACCCAGACGGTTAGCTAAATAAGAGCAGGCGACCATGAACGAGATTATACTGAAGTACCGGTTTTGTTGAGCGTGGAAGAAAACACTTAGAAAAATGGTCCCCTTCTAACGGATATCCTCTATTATTTTTCTATTTTCGTACATGAGTAGGTATATTGTGTGATTTTCTAACTGCTTATAAGGTACTTATAGGTAGATATAGCTTTATAACGTGGGTTGTCTGTTTAATATTTAGTTTTTGTAAATGAAAATAATGTACCTAATATCAATAAAACTTAAAGCCAGCCTGATTTATTTCCTTAGTTTATTTGACTGAGGGTATGTTGCCTAACGAACTAGATCGTTCACAATACATATTATCATGTCCAATTTAAGTCTATTCATGTGCTTAACCCACCCAATGACAAGGCCTTCCACAATATTAAGTATTTATACCTTTGCATCACATGTATTTATGCAATTATATTAGTCACATTTAGTAGACGTAGTAAATTGTAACGTAAACATACCAGAATCCTAAGATTTAATGCGCGTAAACATATATTTGGGAAGATAGTTTACATTGGGCTAGCGTATGTCAACAGGCCTGACAGAACTCGATTTACGCCTCCATGCATCATGATCTATAGGTACGCCTGTCCACGCGTACTCTTGCACATCGTTCACACCTAAATAGTGGCTGTAAACAGAACACAAACTACCACGTTGAGCGATGATTGAAACCATCTGAAGAAGCACTTTGATCTTATAAATTGGTTATAAAATGGTTATAAACAAAAATTACTTAGATTTTTTTGTAAAAAAAATATGTACCCAGGTACAAATTAGTAATTACATATTCATCCGTGTTGTTAAGCAGCAGCTAAGCTCTAAAACAAACCAAACTTCATATCAATCATACAAAGCAAAATTTAGTATTTACCTCTTTCACAATAGTTTTCTCATTAAAATCGGCTCAGTAGTTTCTACGTTTATGCATTACAAACAAACAAATCGTACTTCCTCCACAACATTTTTGTTAATAATTGAAAATTGATATTCATGAAAAACTTGTTGTGAGATTAGTCTGAAATGTTCGTTAACAGTGACGAGAAAATTTAAAAATATAGATGGCTCTCCTTAAACAAGCTCGAATAAAATAACTAGGTTATCTACTAAGAATGTTTAAGCGGATTAACAGTCAAACTAAACAAAATGTTTTTCAGTAATCTTTAAAAGACATACAAGACAAGATAAGTACAAAACTTTATCTTTAACTCTGAAAACCCAATAACCATAACTCCATAGGAGAGTATAATTTAAAAAAAAAACAATTTAGATACAACGACTCGTGTTTCTCTTATTATAGCGGATCATAAAAATAACATGAAACATGCGTGTGTTTTCCACGAGCGTACCAGATGTTGCGATTTCTGAGGACAAAAACGATAAACGACGGGAAACGAGTGTCAGTTTCGCTCACTGCTCTACAGTTTTTTCCGTTTCAAACATGGAAGTTCTGTTTGTTTTCTCTTTGCTCATTTTCTTAGATAATTGGTTTACTATTCTATTTGCCTTTAAGTAGCAATTAGAAAATTATGTGACGGACGTAGCCTAGTTAGTCAAAACCTAGTCTGAGTCGTTTCCGAAGTATCGGTATTTTAGTAGGAAGCTTAGTAAGTTTCATCCCGGTTAGTGCTTACAACAAATGATAGGCAACACATGTAATCAGTGTTATTACCCTTATTATAAATGCGAAAGTGTGTTTGTTTGTTGGTTTGTCCTTCAATCACGTCGCAACGGTGCAACGGGTTGACGTGATTTTTTGCATGGGTATAGATAAAGATCTGGAGAGTGACATAGGCTACTTTTTATCCCTAAAAATCAAAGAGTTCCCACGGGATTTTTAAAAAACCTAATTCCACGCGGACGAAGTCGTGGGCATCAGCTAGTTGATGATAATTGAATACTGATCAGAAAATTTTCCTCGATAAAATAAATGTTATTAAACAATGGATGTCAAATATAGATGGATATATATCCCTTTCGAAATTTAGCAAACATAATAGACAAAATGTACGTTTACATAGAATAAAGGCTTTTGTTTACCTATTAAGTTCTCTATTACAACTTGCGTTTACATAATATTATCGTTCTGCGTATTTATTTAGGACACGTATTCGCCCGCCTTAACCAAATTAATTACGATTTGTTAAAGACGGGGTCGGCATTATAATCGAGCGGCTGAATACATTACACGTGTCTGAGAAAGGTTTATTCCATAATATTTTCATATAATATTGTAGGTAGTTGGTAGGTAGGTACCAAAATAAGAAATATTAATATTTTCACAAAAAATTCCTACGTACAAGTAAAATCTATTTGGAATCCATTTCTGAATTTTATTTAATATAATCTGGCTCCCTTTATTGACCGAATTCAAGTATCATCCAAACCTGCGCGACAAGCGTATCGCCGTATCCCGCGTTCATGAGATGGCGTCGTAATCGCAAAAATTTAGAAATATCCTGGCTGCGAGCACCTACTGCAGCTTCCCAACTTCCCTTGATACCAAAATCAAGTCGCATGAGCTTGAAGATGGCCAACGTTTTGTTCTTCAACAATAGGCAGCAAATCCTTGAAGATAATCTTTGAAAACTGCACATAAATATGGGCTAAAAAAGATTTTTTTTTGTACATAGCGGAGCTCGGCGATTACGATCCTCGCCGTCATATGCCGGGATACGTTTCTGAGTTCAGGCTCCTGGCGCATCAGACACCGGAACTGGAATCGAGAGCAGCTGATATTCACAGAACGCTTACGTGAGTCTAATTTTGTTAAAACAAATTTTTCATTTGTTAACGAGGAGAATATTATGAATCATTATGCCACCGACTTTGCCCATCGCCGTCCCACTACTAAGCACAGGTTAGAATGAGAAGCGGTAACCTGCATAGTAAAAAAAAACCAATAGTGTCATTTTAATTTTAATTTAAACAACTTTATTTTAAACAAAATTACAGAGAGTAAAAATACAGGATACAGTTAAAAAAACAAAGGGCGGCCTTATCACTAAAGTATAATGTTGGTTTTATGAAACAGCATCCAATAGCGTAGTAGGTACTTACGTTCGAACGCGCAGAATGCCACAGTTCTCGCCTAATTGAATGAATTTTTAACTATGCAAAGATGCAGCCTATGACCGTTGCTGTTGGCTCGACCAGCCTTCAATTACATGCTATTGATGTGAATCTAGTAACCTCTCTTCTTAACGCCAAGTGAGCTGTCATCCGTCGCTGGTAGCTCCGAGCTCGTCGACTGGCGCTTTGAGCGAGGTATTCCAGTTAGCCCTTCATAAACGAATAAAATAATAAGTGCTTCACAATGAAGAAAATTAAAAGCATTGATAGCCTAGTGGTTACATCGGCCTCCTATTTGGAGGGTCCGGAGCTCGATACCGGGGACGCACCTATAACTATTCGGAGTCATGTTCGTTTTTAGCAATAAAATTAAATATTACATGGAAAACATCTTGAGGAAACCTGCATTGTTCTGGCGACCAAGCTCGCCAATCCGCACTTAGCTAGTGTGGTGGACTATGACCCTTCTCTTTCTGAAGGGAGACCCGTGCTCCGTAGTGAGGGGTAATGGGTTGATGGTGATTGAATGAGTTTGAAATTCTCTCATTACCTATTCAAACTTATTTCCTTTATGTTACAGCGGTATTTCACCTGCGCAAGCGGAACTCAGCTACTTAGACAAAGTAAAATGGCTCGACATGTATGGCGTCGATCTCCACCCTGTCTTGGTGAGCGCTTACAATGGTCACTGGTTTACAATGATTATTACTTTATTTCAACCAAACAATAGGTACTTGTACATTTTTCCGCTTCACGCGCTGAAACACTCTTGAGTTTATGTGGTGCTTTGATATTACATAATCCGTACCCTTATATAAATGCGAAAGTGTGTTTGTTTGTTGGTTTGTCCTTCAATCACGTCGCAACGGTGCAACGGATTGACGTGATTTTTTGCATGGGTATAGATAAAGACCTGGAGAGTGACATAGGCTACTTTTTATCCCGGAAAATCAAAGAGTTCCCACGGGATTTTTAAAAAAACTAATTCCACGCGGACGAACTTGCGGGCGTCAGCTAGTAATATTATAAAATGATCACTGGTTTATAATATTATCATCCATACTATACTATCATCCATACTAATATTATAAATGCGAAAGTCTGTCTGTCTGTCTGCTAGCTTTTCACAGCCCAACAGTTCAACCGATTTTGATAAAATTTGGTACAGAGTTATCTTACATCCCGGGGAAGGACATAGCCTACTTTTTATCCCGGAAAACTAAATAATTCCCACGGGACTTTAAAAAAAACCTAAATCATCTAGTTTTGTTATAAAATCATCTGGTTATAATAATCACTTTTATGTATTGCTAGCTTATGCTCGCGACTTCGTCCGTGTGGACTACACAAATTTAAAAACCCTATTTCACTTCCTTAGGGATTGAATTTTCAAAAATCCTTTCTTAACGGATGCCTACGTCATAATAGCTATCTGCATGCCAAATTTCAGCCCGATCCGTCCAGTAGTTTGAGCTGTGCGTTGATAGATCAACCAGTCAGTCAGTCAGTCAGTCACCTTTTCATTTTATATATTTAGATAAAATGGTCACCGGTTTACATTGAACACTTGGTTGGTATTATTACAAAATAAACAGAAGCGATGTATCTGACACAGGGCGAAGACAGCGTGGAGTACTTCTTGGGACTAGCGCCAAGTGGCCTGTTGCTGCTACGTGGAAAACATACAGTCGCGACCTATTATTGGCCGCGTGTCTCGAAACTTTACTACAAAGGAAGATACTTTATGATTCGTGTTGCCGATAAAAACGTAAGTATTCATTTAGAGTTCCATACTGCCAAAGGAAAAAACCCGGCCAAATGCAGGTCAGACTCGCGCACCGAGAGTTCCGTATTACAGTCGTATTTTTTCAACATTTTGCACGATAAATCAAATCTATTATGCGTCAAAATAAGTAAAAATGTGTTTTTGAATCTACAGGTTCCCTTTCATATGATACCCCACTGATGGTAATAATTTATTTGTTCATCAACACTTTTTTTTATGTTACCACAAATTCACGGTTTTCGGATTTATTCCTTTACTTGTGCTATAGGACCTATCTACCTGCCAAATTTCATGATTCTATAGGTCAACGGGAAGTACCCTATAGGTTTTCTTGACAGACACGACTGACAGACAGACACACATACAGACAGACAGACAGACGGACTGACAGATAGACAGACAGACAGACAGACAGACAGACAGACAGACAGACGGACAGACAGACAGACGGACAGACAGACTGGCAACGAAGTGAATTGTTATTTTTATTCGTTGTCCGTCTGTCTGTCTGTCAAGACCCTTTTTCTCAAGAAAGCGTGGAGTGGAGGTATCAACTTGAAATTAAAATATACTCAGCTCTACAATTCCTTTCGAACCCATCCGGGGTCCTTTTTCCTTAGAGCTGTGAAAAAATCAAACTTCTAAATCAACGCAATCAAAAGATACTTCCGAATATGCCGCATATTTTGACACTCGCAAGGGAATCAAAACCTAGAGTACTTCCCATTGACCTAGAATCATAAAGGCAAGAAGCAGCAAGGCAAGCAACGTCTTATAGCACAAATAAAGGGAAAAATCTGAAAACCATGCAGTTATATTACATTAAAATTTGCGATTACGAACTTATATTTGCAGATAATTTAACCAACAAAATAATTAAACGTATATCCCTCCAAGTTACGGAACGCATTTGGCCGGTTTTTATGAAAAGTTTTGAAAAAGGAAAAAGTGGAAATCGGACAAAACACTTGACCCCGTTTCTCCGGTAAGGATTGCTTCATCCGATAAGAAATGCTTTGAATAGTTGTGTGAGATGGAATCCGTCTTGCATCGCTTTCTTAAAAGACATTCGTAGACGGCAATTACAGATAAGCCTCGTAGAACTGAGCCGTCATATTTACCGCGTTCTGGGCGCATGCTGATAACACTTGCTGCCGCTCACAGCCCGGAGATACGGCGCCTTTGAAGTATCTTAAAAATAGGGGAGAGGTACCGAAATTGCCTTAAAATACATTCTTCATGCAAAATGAACACTGATCAAAGGGAACGCCGGAAAATTGCTTTTCTTATTATTGTACACGCGAGCCCGAAACAAATGAGTTGAGATGAAATGCTTTTAATTTCCTTGATTATAGCAACTCATCAGTTCTAAGAAAAAGTTTCTTTCTGTATAAGACCTGCTTTCTTTGGAATAGTTAATTTAAAAAAACCGTCCAAGTGCAAGTCAGTCTCGCGCACCGAGAAGGTTCCATCCATATCCATACTTCCATACTAATATTATAAATGCGAAAGTGTGTCTGTCTGTCTGTCTGCTAGCCTTTCACGTACCATCCGTTCAACCGATTTTAACGAAATTTGGTATAGCGATAGCTTGCATCCCGGGGAAGGACATAGGCTACTTTTTATCCCGGAAAATCAAAGAATTCCCACGGGATTTTCAAAAACCTAAATGCACGTGGACGAAGTCGCGGGCATCAGCTAGTACTATATAAATCAAACACTATTATGCATAAAATAAATAAAAATCTGTTTTAGAATGTACAGGTAAAGCCCTTTCCCACTTAGTATAGAAATCTTAATTTAAAAGTTGAAAATACTAATATTTGTTCATGAACACATTCTAATTTTTTTTGGTGATGTAAGCACAAATTCCCTTTACGTGCTATATTACCTACCTACCAACCAGATTTCATCATTCTAGGTCAACGGGAAGTATTCTTGACAGACAGACAGATAGACAGACGCCGAAGTTATCCTGTAAGGGTCCCTCTTTTCCTTTGAGTGAAACCCTAAAAATTCAATAATATTAATTAACCTAGTTAACTCTAAATTGAAATTACATATATGAAAGTCAAACTAATTTCAGAAGCAGTGATTTTCGCGCATTCGAAATAGATCTACAGTATATTAATTTTCTATTCATTAGGTTGGCTTTTAGTTGAGCGTACCTATTCTGTGGGAGCGTTAAGCCCCTAGAAGGGTTTTATGAAATTCTCACAAGTGGATCTGAAATGAACAACGAAATGTAACTTTCATTAGTAAGCTTTGCCAGACGCAAAGTTTTCAACTGACTACGAATTTGATTAAGTTACCGAGCTTGAGAATTACAGTTTTGTGGTTTAGCCCCCAATATTAAGTTTCAAACTGCCTCGTTGGTCAAGTGGCTAGCTTATTCGGCAGCGGATCAAGTCTCGGTTTCAAGTCCCTGGTCGAGCCAAAAAAGTAATTTCAGTAGGTTTTTCTGTCAAGAACTTTTCAGTAGCAAGTTGAAGTTGGAAGTTGGCTGTATTCACGAATGTATGATAAAGATGGAACGAGCGGTCCCGAATTCGGGTAGGATGTTATGATGACAAGCCTAGTGAGTAGGACGTCGGTCTTCTTTTCGGGAGGTCGGGGGCTGCGCGGGTTCGATCCCGGGCACGCACCTCTAACTTTTCGGAGTTATGTGCGTTTTAAGGAATAAATTAGCATCACTTGCTTTAATGATGAAGGAAAACATCGTGAGGATCTGCACGCCTGAGAGTTCTCCATAATGTTCTCAAAGGTGTGTGAAGTCTGCCAATCCGCACTGGACCTGCGTGGCAGACTATAGCCTACGCCCTTCTCATTCTGAGAGGAGACCCGTGCTCAGTAGGAGCCGACGATGGTTGATCATGATGATGATTACGATGACTTGTTTCAGAACGACACGTCAACTTACGGCTTCGAGTCCCCAACGAGGGCAGCCTGCCGGCACCTGTGGCGTTGCTGCTCTGACCACCACACGTTCTTCCGCATGCAACAAACCTCCCCGGCATCCGCTGATATTTTTGCGTTAGGTTCAAGACTGAGAAACAGGTAGTAAAGTTTTAAATACTGAGTAGATATAACTAGGCATCTATCCGTAGTTCCATATCCATACTAGGTAATATTATAATCCATCCAATCAACCGATTTCGACGAAATTTGGTACAGATACAGCTTGCATCCCGGGGAGGAAGAGTTCCCACGGGATTTTTAAAAATGGAATGGGATGTCGCGGGCATCATCTAAGTAGTTATACCTATGTATATTAGGGATTTTCTCTTGCTATTAAAAATGTTGCTATTAATAAATAAATCGATCTTCCCAGTTATATAATAAGAATACTTAGTTGTTTTTTTATTCGAATAATCAATTGGATAAGTGCTACTATATACATGCAAAAGTGCGTCTGTCTGTCTGCTAGTTTTTCACGGTGCATCCATTTAACCGATTTTGATGAAGTACTTAAAGAAATAGCTTGCATCCCTAGGTAGGACATAGGCAAATTTTTGTCCTGGAAAATCAAATAGTTGCCATAGAATTTTTAAAAAACCTAAATTCACGTGGACGAAGTCGCAAGCATTATCTGTTTGATACAGAGACAGCTTGCATCGCAGGGAAGGATGTAGGCTACTACTTTTATCCCGGAAAATTAAGGAGTTCTCACGGGATTTTTGAAAAAGGTCTTGTTCTATATATATAAAAGGAAAAGCTGACTGACTGATCTATCAATGCACAGCTCACAAACTAGTGGACGGATCGGGCTGAAATTTGGCATGCAGATAGCTATTATGACGTAGACATCCGCTAAAGAAAGTATTTTTGAACATACAACTCCTTATAGGGGTAAAATAGGGGTTTGAAATTTATGTAGTCCACGCGAATGAAGTCGCGAGAACAAGCTGGTATATAATATGTTCTGTGTAGTGAAATGTATCGTTTTGTCTCCAGCGGCCGGGGGTCCCGCCCGCGCCCTCCGCCCGCCTTCACGCGGACGCCCTCGCGGCGGCTCGCCCGTCCACACACCTCCTACTCTTCATTACATGACGGTATTTTTAATTATTTTTCACTCTACACTTGCTTCGGTAAGTATTGTCAATTATAAAACTCATCGTTCACTCTGTCATAAATCTATAACTTTTTCAATTTGTTGTGGTGTCTACAATATTTACTTTTCCATTATTTAATGATTTTTTTTTGCAATTTTGAGATAGACTACTCCTTTTCCCAAAAGAAACACAATAACGATATTTACCTGAACGCAGTACGTAAAATGTTAGAAACACGCTACATCATCATCATCATCATCAACCTATCGCTGGCTTCACTTATAACAATTAAAACAGCTAATTTTTCAGTTGCCAAATAACCTTAAATGACCAAAAAATATATATAAATAAATTTGTGATTTTGACGATTTTTAATATAAAAACGGAAAAATTACTCTTCAGTTAAACTTTATTTGGCGATTGAAAATTACAGCCCTTAGTAAAATTATTAAAATACCACGGGCGATATTTAGAAAAAATATACTTCTCACCGCTTGCTAAAAAAGTGAAAGACAGTTGAAACAAGTTAAAGTTTATTCAAGCATCTTTAGAATTTTTTATTGTTACAGTGCCAAAGTTAGAAGACTTGAGAATAAAAGACTGCCTTCCTGAAATGAAACAGCCTACCTCAGTACACCGACCTAATTCGTAAGTAGGCGCTTGTTTTTTGTCACGCTTGTAAAGTCCCATTCGTGTTTATTTTGTGTTATGAATTTCACTGCGACAGACCGCAAAATTTTGTAAACAACATTAGACTGGTTTTTATTGTGATAATCATATTATAGCTATGATTCTTTTCGTGACTTTGCTGTTTTTTACAAGTGAAATTGCAAAACCAAAACTGAAAACGATATTCTTTTACTATTACTCAAAAACTACGGTAGCTACCTATTAGTTAAACAATAATCATAGATCGTTACAAATTGTTTTATTTTGGTAGACGATCTTAATTAACTATCGTTCCTATGGATGCGACTGCTGGATTCCGCGATTGTGGGATTATGATCCCGCATTTAAAACAAAATATTTGTCTTCTTGTTATTTGTTTTGTGGGTGGGTGTAGGTTCAACTCCCGCGCGTTGGTTAGGTTTAAAAGGGAAATATGAATGTATGTCCATGCCTAATATTTCTCAATTAAAAAATTAATAATAGGTACTAATAAGTTGGCTGGCGTCGTAGGTAATTAATTATCTAAAAAGCGGCTAACTGCAAAAACGGAAATTTTCTAAAAATAACGTTTTTTCTAAATTTGTTTTCTTGTTGAGTCTAAAGACGACCTTTTCTGTGTACCAATATACACAAGTACGCGATAGGTTGAAATGGCAATCAGGGAGAAAACGCCCCGCACGCCCGCCTCATACCTCTATTTGCTATATCAACCTGTCGGGTTACCTGATATACCATACCTTGTAACTATCTGGTTATGTACTGAAAGACTTTCAAGTATTTTTTTGTAGAAAAAAAACCTATTTCTGGTAGGATAAGTGGGGAAGCGGGTACATGCGAGCCACCTGTCGGCCCTGGAGGATCTCCACGATCGACGCGATCCGCTCCCACGCGGCGCGGCCTGTACTCCGCGTCTCCGACGGCAAACAGACCGCCGCCTGTGCCGAGACACCGATCGGCCTCCGTGGACTCGCAGAGCTCGAACGATTCACGATCAAATCGCAAGTAAGAATTGAAACAAAATTGTATTCGATATTAAGTAACTAAAAAGACTGCATTCTTAAGTACAACGCTATAATATTTTTAAAAAGTATTTTATGAGGTTACAAGTGTAAATTATAAATTGAAATCACCCCCGACAGATCAAGATTACCATAATATTGTATTGTAGTCGCACGATTAAAAAACAGATGAGGGTAGATATTTCCAATACCGGATCTTAGATCATTACCAGCGCTGCAGCTGGTGAAAAATATCTCAGAAAATAAAGAAAATTAGCTTTTTATTTTATGAAACATTTCGATCATTTTTTTTAAATTAAGTACCTGAAATAGAATCGAAATAACTGTAATCGTTTTTTTTGATTGGCAGGCACAGGCATCGCTCCAGGCGGCAGCAGTCAGATGCGGAAAGTGAACTCTCTAGGGGCTCAGGTCGTTCCGGTCGCCGACACCGGCGTCACCGCTCCAGACATAAGCACGAGTCGGGTTCAGAGAAAGACGATTCGCAACCCGACACTAAGTTAGTTTCCAAAAATCTATCTATCTATACATATTATAAAAAGACTTGTCCTGACTGACTCATCTGTCAACGCGCAGCCTACGCCGCTAGGATTAGAAACTTAAAATGTTAACAACAGGCTCAAGTCAATTTTTTGAAAATTCTTCCCCCATTTTAAAAATTCCACTCGAGGGAAGCCGGGTCAGGTCAGCTCGTTATAAATATGTATTGCTCTAGTACTAGAAATGCAGACTTCTCGAGACAGTAAAATGTTGCACTAAAATCTTACGGCGATGTCTTTTCAGGTATTCTAATTTTCTTTGTTTTTATTCTGTACCATTTCATGTATTATGATTTGATTTGGACCTTATTTTTCAGGCGCTAGCTAATCGTTAATTCTTTATTACGATATATTAATAGATTTTAAATATAAAACTGTTAGGAGATTAACAATCGTCTCTAATAGATTTAAAGTTAATCAGTTTAATAAAAACGAAATCGTGAATGAAAGAAATGTAATTTAACTTTTAGCGACGTAAAAAAAGATTTTCCTTATGTTAAAAGGAAAAACTTAAACGAAAACTTAATTGATTTTGGAATTAATATCTTTCGCTAATGACTTAAATATTTCAGGGAGTACGAGCTAGTCGATTCGGAGTCACAATGGAAGGAGGTATTAAGGCAAACGACGGCTGGCGGGGGCGTGCAAGTAAGTGCTTCCATTGAATAAAATAAATATAGTCTCTTTCCGTGTTCTTGCTCCTCTGAACTACTCTAAGGTCTTTATTTTCTGTTGTAACAACATGATTTTGTAATGCAGGTAGCGAATGTCCGACGTTCGCAAATGGAACCAGAGACTGGAACGCATCGATCGTCCCATAGACCCCGAAGACATAAAAAGCATCGGTATATCTACTTTATATTTTGTAAACTGTATTTTTTAAAATTCCCAATTGTTTAGCTCTCTATCAAATATGACCGATTTTAATGATTCTTTTTTGTTTGGTAGGTCGTACTTGAGAGGTGGTTTTTTTTACTTTGGTGAAGATCTGATGAATATCTTTGGAGATAGAGAACAGAATTCCTCAATAGATAAGAGTAAATTGCTCGCGATCAGCATAACAGCTTAGTAAACAGTAGGTTTTTAACCAGGCATATCATATTATTTTAGTACGATGGGGCTACTAAAAATTGTGAAATAAAAAAAAATCAAAAAAAAAATCAAAACCGACTTCAATAACCACCAACACTAAAAAGTAAAAAATAATTTAAGTTATTACCCAATATATTATGTATACAAAAGTTATTGTAGTTCTATAGTAATATTTTTTGGAGTCGGTGCCAATGTGGAGTCGCAAAACACTATGAAGAGAGATAGGCGGTTCGTGCGGCTAATTGGCACGGCTCCAAAAAATACTACAATAACTCTTGTATACATAATAGATTGGGTATCTAATAAATTAAATTATTTTTTACTTTTTAGTGTTGGTGGTTATTGAAGTCGGTTTCTATTTTTTTTTTTGGATTTTTTTTTTATGTCATACAATCTTTGCGAACACGATCGCGGTTACGGAATCGGGAATCAGTTTAATGTCCTGTGATCGCGGTGTATTATTTTGCCCCAGGTTAGGTAGATAAAGTTTATTGAACTATAAAACTAGGATCTAAAATATAATTAGAGAAAAACATAACCTTTTTTAATTGCATATGTATATAGACAAATTTTGTATGTCCTTTAGGTCACGGTCACGTTCACCGAACGAAAAGAAGTGGCTGCCGACTGAACTGAAGCAACACCTCGAATTCTCTTTAGTGGATACTACAGGAATGACTGAGGAACAGCTTAAAGAAATACCGTATACCGTCGTGCAGACTAGTCATGCTCGGCATACCAAGCTCAAGACGACAACAAAACATAGACCGTACGTGACTTGAAATTATTAGTTTGACAATTACCTAACTTTTATACTGAGTCCTATCACCTATACCTATAATATTATATAGTTTGAATCGATTGAATTATGCATGTATCTTAATTTGTCCATAAAACGACGCAATTGCCTGAAGAATGTAATTTAAATAAATATCTTTTATGAATAATACTTACTCTTAAGTATTATTATATTCTCTATATCTCAGACGTGATTTTTTTAAATAACCCAACGAGTATCGAACTAGTAAAGAAAAATCAAAATAGGTACTCATAGAAAACCAAAGTAAAGATATTTTTGCTTATTATAACGTAGGAATGATCACGGATCACTTACGAGACGAGAGAAGAGCTCTTCATCGCACAAAAGTGACCATGACAACCACAATCAAGGATCTCTCAGATCGAACTCGAGCATACTCAGCACGCACCGAACCAATGAGAAACATGGAAGGTATGATTAAGATAATAATTGAATTGTTTCTTGCTATACCGACAGATCATTTTATTTGTGGAATTTTATGCGTCACCCAATGATAAGTATTTATTGCAAAATTCTTGTCTTAAAATAATTTTGTCACAAGAGTCGATAATATTAGTTGAATTTTCCGATTAAAGGTACCTTTGTCTTTTAAGAACTTTTTCAGCATCTGATTTTAACCTATACTTGCTGTTTGCTACGTTCACGTGGCTAACTCAACATTGCTATGTATTGGATCCTAGTATAAATATATGAAAATGGGTACCTATACTCTATCTGTTGTGGCAATATGACTTCAATCGGAAAAATCGTCCAGAGACCAGAAGCTACACGATCACTAACGGACGTACTAAAGATATTAAAAAAATAGTTTGCTAGTTTTCATTTTGTAAGTACGTTTAAAATATTTACATTTTACACATTTTATGATCGTCTTTTAGGCGGGTTTACCCAAGCTTCGATGAGACCGTCGGGAGAACAGGCGACGATTTCCTCACAAACAATGGATATAAGACCACAGTCACACCGGCGTTACACAACAACAACCCTTACAGTCCCGTGACAAATAGTAATAGTAACAGTTCGAGTGGGGAACTGATATCGGGCAGCGCGAGAGTGTCGCATGAGCATACAGATTCTGGGTTGGGTGCTGATCAGGATTACGCCTATTCTTCCGAGAGGTAACTACATCTTTTTCTGACACCTTATTGTAAAACTGACAATCATTTTACATGTTACTTTACAAGCTTTTATCAATAATAATGTCATTAAAAGTTGATTCAGCCGCTCTTTAGAGGTATTGCCAACGGAAAACTATTCTGCGTAAGCATCTGCAAATTTGATTTCGTTTGAGCACGCGTTATGCAGCTAAATTTGTCATAGCAAGCCTGGGCCAACTATTCTGCTACTTGGAGATGCAGCTTCTAGATTAAGGATCTAAGAGTACCCTTACCTAAAGATCTAATTTAGCTTGATAACGATGATGCATGTGACTGTCTCTGTATGAGTTTTGGAAATACCACGTTTTTTGCTGTCAAAAGTTTGATCCCACTACGATTCCACTTAATTGTGCATACCTAAAAATTTCAGCCCTTAGTGATTTTAGAGATTTGACTTAGAACCTTATCACCAGGTCGAGTGACAGCGCCAAGTGCGGCGCAGGTGGAACGCAAACGCCAGTGAGTAGGCAGTGGAGGGTGGGCGGGGGCGCGGGGTGCGGCGCGGGGGGCGCGCCGGCGCTGGCGCGGCGGCCGCCCGCGGTGCCCGGCCGCCGCATCACCGCCTCGGGCTCCCAGCGCTCGCTGCTGTCGGTGGCCAGCGACAGCGCGACCTCGCGCCGCCCGCGCGACCTCGCGCCCCGCTACTACCCGAGTCCCGCGGACAGTGGCTTTTCCCTTTTCGTGAGTGGGCGCTTTGCTTCCTAACATACTTCTGCGATCCAACTGCCCTTGTAATTTAAAGGACGAATTTCGAAACGAGGCCATTCATCAAATTACGTGATTTAAAGAAAAAGGATCTATTAAAAACAAGGACTGTATAATATCGTAATGAAAGTTATAGCTCCCGGAGTAAAGTCTAATACCTCAGCTCACCCATTGAAATCTAGGAGCCATTGCTGCACTGAAACCACTAGATTTCAATATCACCAGATTTCAATAGATGAGCTGAGTTTATACTGTTGGAGGCAAAAAGAAAGCAGCTACAACCCAACCAAGAAACCAGGAATTTAAATCCACTCGCAGATAGAAAACACAATCATTTTTGAATGTATAGGCGCAATTCAGCGAACGGCACCATACACAATTTCATTCACGTGAAAGCGTGAAACTACTTTTTGTTAACAGTTTTTTGATAATTTGTGACCATTCTCTTTTAATTCCGTGTACCTCTGCAGTTTACAAGGGCTGTTGGAATAATCTGCAGCTCCAGTTTCAGGGACGCTAAAGATTTAACTTGTACAGGCTAAATGACATAAACCTTCTTTGCATTAAGCCTTGTCCTACCCAATGAAATTTTTAAAGTATCTATAATTAAATTTTTTTGTAGGATAGATATTCTAATAGACTGACAATATATCTCATTATATTTACCTGAATAATATACCTAAGTATTATAATTTATATTGTTCTTTCTAAGGGGCACAATATTTAAAAATTCGACTGCACTTGCTTTCATAGAATTCTTTGATTATTTAATAGATGAAGCCCGCGACTTTATCCGCGTGGAATTCTAGGTTTTACATAACTCTTTGATTATCCGGGATAAATAATAGTTCAAAATCTTCTTATAACAAGTAGAATGATACCCACAACTTCGTCCATGTGTACTTAGGTTTTAAAAATCCTGTGGAAACTCTTGGATTTTCCAGGACTGAAAGAAGTCTATCTTTCTTCTCAATGTACAAGCTATCTCTGAATAAAATTTCGTCAAAGTTGGTTAAGTCGGTGGGCTGTGAAAAGCTAGCAGACAGAAAGGCACTTTCGCATTTTATAATGTGAAGCTTGGTACCTAGGTACTTTTTTATCAACGAAGCAAGCAACAGCCGAATATTTGTGTTGACGACTGACGAAAATGTCTGCCAATGCGAATTGTGTCCTTCTTTTACTTAGTTCTTGTTATAGGTATCTTTTGCATAGAAACTGTGCTTAGAAGGGGCTTGCAATTTATACAAAACCATTTTTTTACGATTTGGTAAAATATAAAATTGTTGTCAAGACTGAAGCAGAAAATATTAAAACAATTGTATAATTTACCGACCTATTTTAAATGTTAACTATCAGTTATTACTTTTGTTTGAGAACTGAGCGACACATTAAGGATTATATTAGATCGCTGCTTAATATTTCCCCTTATGTTGGGTTTAAGTACTTCATAAATATAATGTGTATATTGGTGTGCACTGGTAGTTTGATGAGCGTATGTGATTGGGATACACAGAGACATGCTAGCAACAACAACATAATGATCGGCGAGAGCGGCTCGCTGGCGCGGCGGTACGCGCGACCGACGCGGGAGTTGCGCGACTACAACGCGAACGTGGCCCGCACGCACGCGCGACTCGCGCACCATGCGCACTTGCGACACGACAACACCCTCGACATTATTCTAAAACCTCTCATAGAAAGCACGCAGTAAGTAAAGTCGCACGGAGGTTTCAGCAATTTGTGTCGCAAGACGTAGCGGAATGACTTAGCTGCACGCATTGGTTTGTTGCCCCCTCCCGGTTGCTCGCGGAGGCACCTTTACTTTATTTGTTTGTGTTTGTGTGTGCATGAGTTTATGGGTAGAGGTTGATATTAACACCTGACTAACACGATTTGACTAACCGTTATTTTTTAAATTCTGTGTTAATTTGTGTGATTAATTTGTTGTTTTCTAAAAATCTGTTTTGTAATTAAATGTAGGTGTTTTATGTACTGCGTTTTGGATACAGGTTACAGAGCAACTGAACTCAGCAAACATACCTTCCAGTAGCGCGGATTCCATGTTTCACACGTCTAGTAGCAGCGGCAAACCTCCGGGGGCGGCTGAGATGAGCACCGAGCTATAAAACAACGTATTCTTTTAGAAAATTGCTCTCGACGCTAACCGCCCTAATAAAGTTACTATCTCCACTCTTTACATTACTCCATTTTGTAAAAATAATATTATAATATAAGTACCTACCTACCCTAGCGTAAAGATGAAATAGTTACTTTCATGTACAAAAAATTATCATACACGGATATACTTTACACACCATAATATATTATTATATTCTACCTATAGCATTCAAAATAACTAAAGAATTAATTGTACATAAAGTTTGTAAATAAAATTAATCAGTTTATTATAATAAGCAATTCCATGAAAAAATTCAAGTGAAACAGTATAAAGCACATTTTGTACAAAAATGTCACTAGGCAATGAAAAGAAAGGGCCATTAAGGTCACCAAATTACCGTCATAAATATTATATGAGCTTTTTGTTTTTCTTTTATCAAATGTTTTTCGAATCGGTGATGAAGCCTGGGGCTTACATCCAGACGTTAAACTTTTTAAAAGAAATGCGAAGTAATTTCTTGTTCTGAGAAGCTTTGACTTAGCTTTTATTAAATGTATTCTGTTACTTGTTCAAAAAAAATCACGTCTGTTAAAACAGACAGTTTTTAGGCAGAAGATAATTTCACACAATTCTTTTTTGAAATCAAATTAATTTCTACTTTAAAATATTTTTGATTTGTAATATGTATGCTCGTATGATCGTATACAAAAATAGACTGTGATAGCCTAGTGGTTAGGACATCCGCCTTCTAATCGGAGGTCGGGGGTTCGATCCCGGGCACGCACCTGTAACTTTTCGGAGTGATGTGCGTTTTAAGTAATTAAATATCACTTGCTTTAACGGTGAAGAAAAACATGGTGAGGAAACCTGAATACCAGAGAGTTCTCCATAATGTTTTTAAAAGGTGTGTGAAGTCTACCAATCCAATCCGCACATGGCCAGCGTGGTAGACTATGTCCAAACCCTTCGCACTCTGAGAGGAGACCCGTTCTCTGTAGTGAGACGGCGATGAGTTGATCATGATGATAATGATATCTATGCCAAGTTAGGTTAACCAAATGATTACCACATAAAATGTCTTTTCATAACCAAGAATTTAATTTTGTTACTAAAGCGGGGACCTCGTAAAATAATGTTTTTTTATAAAAATAAGCTGTTTTGCCTAAAGATACTAAATCAACGCTTTATTTATTCAAATACTGAGGACGGGTATTACTAGATATATTTTACTTAACTATTAAGGTATATTAATTTTAAATTAATAAGTATGTCATAACATAAGCATAGGATGTAAATGTCAAAGTTGTTATGTAGTTTAGGTGTAAAACAACATTTAATACTCATTGTACATGACATAATGATAATCCACTGGAATAAATTTATATTTAATTGATTGTCTATATCGATAAAAAAAAATTGGGTTATTCCGTATTCATCCTATGACGTCCTATATCCCGCAAATTGTAAAGGTTAGCTCCCAATTTATGCTTGGCCGAATTAGTTTTTAACTATAACAGTGTACACACACAATTTGCTGAGGAAAATCTTCTTTAATTTTTTTCTTTTAAAAAAAATATCTTTATAATTAGTATTTAAATCGGCCAATCACAAATTGGGTATAATGTGTAGTCTACACGACTTACCTAATAGGTATTATGTGGTGGCGATTACTTTATGATTGACCTTGAGGTTGATGTTTTTCAGAAATATTAATATATTAATACACTATTTTTAACATGTACTAGGTTTATCTATCGTTAGATAAAGAAGTATTAAAGTCAGTCAATTTACACATTGAAAAGACTGATGAATGCATTTTTCCAAGCTCTACAATAACCCGACAACTTACAACTATTTGCAACACATGTATTTTTCCAGAATTGTTCTTCTTGTTCATAATAAAAAAAAATAAGTATTTGAAACCCGTTTATTATTTCGTCCTTCATTCGCCGATTTAAAAAAAAGGAATTTTTCCAACCCTGCAGAAATTAATGGAGTAGGTAGGTACCTACAGGCATTACAAGCTTACAAGTATAGTCCGCGACAGCCTAGGTATATCCATCCCCGGGATGCAAGCTATCTCTGTCCCAAATTTCGTCAAAATCGATAAGATTGATAGACCGTGAAAAGCTAGCAGACGGACTTTCGCATTTATAATATTAGTATGGATAGGGTGGGTAGGTACTATTATATAACTAAACGAATAATGTAAACCACAATCATGTGTGTCCAATGATTTCTTTTTTACACGGGTGTATAATTAATATATTATTATCATAGGGTGTATAAATGAATGGAGATGAGAGCATACTCGTTATCATTTTTTTAACCGATAAATTATACGTACCTACCTACTACATCAAAGTCGTTTTTAGTAGGTAAAGTGAAAGTTTCTCCCGTAGCGCTACCCAGCCCACCCTCATTAGTGAAAATGGCGCTCCCTCAGATTCGATATCTGAGACAGAGTAACTTAATTAATACCGAAGCTACAGGCCTTTGTTGGGCCCCCGATAATCACTTTAGACATTATATACTTGACTACGTACAAACGAATTCGACAAGCTGTAGATTATTGTGCCCTTAGTAGTAATGCATACTAATAAAATAATCCACACTAATGTGATAGTGTGTCTGTCTGTCTGTGTTGGAATATAAGAGTTCCCACGGGATTTTTAAAAACTTACTTAGGTACCAATCTATATCTACGCGGATGAAGTCGCGGGCAACATCTAGTTTCTTTATAGAACTGTTCACTTATAGATAGGCAAGTAGGTATACCAGCAGCATTATTCGTGCCTCTTTTTAAAATAAATAACTACTTTGGTAAGTAGTGCCTTATGTATAGGTATACTTAAATATCAAATCCCATTTTGCAAATTAATAACGTACCTACGAGCCTCTTATATTTCAATGCAAAAACGATAAATGGCCATAATATCGCCAATAATTCGGATATTGCACAGATATAGACACGTTTTTGCGCTCGCAACGCTACCCATTAGCAACATGCAAATTGCATGCCTGCTACATGCATAATGTTTGCGAATAAAACCACCTTTTACTAAATAAACGTCGCTCGAGCCCAGTTTGTCGGTGCCGGCAAAACGACCAAATAAGGTGCGGGCTTGTCTGCCGATGTCCAACGTCCGACGAAGGGTGAAAACTCATTACTAGTGTCCAATGAAAGGGTTCCCGGGCTTGTATGATTACACGTTAATTGAAAGGCGTAAAATCAGAGAGCGTCGAAACAAAGCTACCTTGTAAATGGGAAAGTGAAATTACATTTTGATCCCTCGTATATCGGTTTATGGTCAGCCATATTGAAACTGTGTCCATAAACAAATCTATAAAATGAAAATGCCTTTTTTAGTGTAGATAGTTATGTATTTATTTTCAGGCAATGGTCTATATAGGTAGGTACTAGCTTTTGCAAGCGACTTCGGCCAATGTTACTTCTGGGGTCTTCCAACGCTGCGCCTTCCGGTGCGAGGTTGCCATTCCAGCACCTTGTGACCCCAACGTCTATCGGTTGTCCAAATTATGTGCCCTGCCCATTGCCACTTCAGCTTTGCAACCCGTTGGCCTGTCGGCTACTCTAATTATACTACGAATCTCCTCATTTCTGATTTAATCACGTAGAGAAACTCCAAGCATAGCTCTCTCCATCGCCCGCTGAGTTTGCGGAGGGCACAGCGTTGGAAGACCCCCGCACTAGGTGGACGGACGACATCAGGCGAGTCGCAGGAAGCCGCTGGATTCAGGCGGCGCATGACCGTGGCCGTGGCGTGTGGAAGTCCCAACAAGAGAACTATGTCCAGCAGTGGACGTCTATCGGTTGATGATGAGCTTTTTAATGGTGAAACAATTATTGAAATCGGGTCAGTAGTTTCAGAGTTTATCGATTACATACAAACATTTGATGATTACATGATTACATACATAGGTTATATATTTGCACACATATTGCACATAACCAGAAATCTAAACACTCAATAATTAAAAACCTCGCCTACCTACGAACTTTAACATCCCACTCGTGTATATTGAATGATCTCTTAATTTTAATATGCACCAGTTTCTTTTGAACTACTATTATCGACCTGTAATAATCTACTGACAATATTATTATTCAAGTACACTCATCAGAAAATTGCTTTTCTCACCTGAGGTGGCGGCTGGCGATGCATTCTAGCGTTCTGAGATAGAGCAGGCTATATCTGTAAAGGTTTTTCAATGACCCATTATTCAACCTATTAATAGCCTCAATAGCTTAACGGTTAAAAGAGCGGACTGAAATCTGAAAGTTCGCCGATTCAAATCCCACCCGTTGCACTATTGTTGTAGGTAGGCTACTAGCGCAAGCTTAACGCTTAGTTGGAGAGGAAAGGGGAATATTAGTCATCATGTTTGGCTAATATTCTTTAAAAAAACCTATTTTTTGCATAGTTGCAAAAATTTAAACCTCTACAAAAAGGTATGCCTACGAAAAACTAAAATTAAAGTGGCTGTCTATAAATTTCGACTAAACTACAACTTATGTGTCTACCTATCTAGTTTATTCACTCCTTCATTCAGGCTAATCTGCAAGACGACTAAACTAATTGTGATCGTACTTTCGCTGACAGGTAGAGGATTATGCAGAGAGTGAAAAACAAGGCTATTATTTAACGAGAAATTAAAGGTTGCCTAGGTATGTCATTTTTAAAAATGCAAACCCTCGCGGGCGAAGTCCCGAGCAAACGCCTAGCTAAGTAATGAATAATTTCCTTCTTAAGTAGGTACATTGAACGCGAATTTAATTGAAAAAATACACACAAACTTCGCATACGCCAAGTTCGTTTACCTATTACTAAAAACGAGAAAATAAAACTACAATATCCAGTGAAATATCAGGCTCAAAAATCTAGCAATAATAAAAGTAAATGCCAAGAATTTACTATCTCAAGCAAAACTAAACTTCATAAAATACCGATTTATATTCGATCCAATTTAGTAGCCTCCTTCAGAGTTTTATGAAAACACGTCATTCTGTAAAGCTTATTAAATTTGTGCTTCTTGAACTAAGATGTTTTTTGTGCACGCCTCACGAAAAAACCACTGCAACTCAGTTCTAATTATACATACCTATTTGAGTAGAGAGTAGAGACCGATCAATGATTGATCAAAATTCAGTTAAAAAGCTAATAACTTTGATGTAAAAAGGATAAAATAATATAACTTTCAGGCTGAATAAATAATTCAAATCAGCACACAGCTACTTCACAAGCAACGTTTCTAAACGTTGCTTGTGATGTAGGCTGATTCGGTTGAGACACTTTTACCGCAAGCCAGAGACATGCGGATTCAGACTTTAGTCCTAACTCCTAGGTCCAAAGTTTTTGATACTTATTATTCTAACTTTCAGAATAGAGACTGCTGTTTGTAATGGTAACCATCGTAAATTATTATAGATACCTAATTATTCTTGCAATTGCTCAAATGAGATATATTCATAGAGTAGAGAGCAATTAGCCTTTGATACAGCTCGTTGCTAAATCATATTTGCTGCAACGTTTCCTGTGTTAGAAGCAATTTTGCGTGGTAATAGTAAAACAGAAATGGAGTTCTCTTTGAGCGAGTCATCAATACACCTTATCAAAGCAAATGTAATATCTAGCGGAAACGGCCGTGCATTCACGCGGGATAATACATTCATAGCCCCAGTCTTCAAAAAACACGGTCAAGTGCGAGTGCGTTTCACATCGTAAGAGTTCGGTACTTTAAGCAATTCATAGTATAAGGTTTTCTAAATAAATCTTTGGAACTTAGGAATCCTCACGTGCACGCCATTCGTCCCGGTGTTGGGCGAGCCTCCTCCAAGTTTTCCCCGCAAGCTCGGTGATGTCGTCGGACCAACGGGATGGTTGTCTTCCAACGTTTCTCCTTCCGGTGCGTGGTCTCCATACTAGTAGCAAACGGCATGTAAATAAATGATAAGACCCAATTCAAAAAACTTAAGTAACGTTTTTTAAGTAGTGCTGATGAATTAAATCATTATTAGTTAATGGTCTCATATTGGGTAGCTTGACATTGGCTGATCTAAAGCAAAAATTATTGAGTTATGTGACTGTAATCATGTCATTAGACACTGTAGGTATTTCCATTCAGTAACAAGGAACCCTAATAAGTGTAGGTACTTAGTAAAAGTTACACAATGTTGGTTAGGTACTCGTAGGTACTTCAAATAAAGAAAAGTGTGCACTTCTACTAGGGAAATGTTTACCCGCTGTCTTTTTAACGGTACAGGGTGCATATATGCACGCGGGAAAATTTTAACAAGTTAGTGTTTGAAGTGCAATTTCCTTCAGGTTAAAAGGCAAAACGTTTACCTTAAACAAGAAATAAATATACACTGTAAATGATACTACGCGAAGTAGCGTGCATGGCTAAGGGTTGAGAGAATTTAAAGTAATGTGAATACGAGAAGTTGTGCTTTCAAGTTCATGCAACTCAACATTCGGAGTCAACTGCTTGGAAAAAATAATTCGTAGCTGCGGATTGCGCGCTGTGTGACCAACCCTATTAGAACGGCGTCTACAGTTGTCGTTTTAGGCACTGGAATAAAATAAAAAAAACTGATATTATTTTGAAAATTTCCCAGTTCAGGATTTTAAAGTCGGATTTTATATAGATAACTTTATAACTATCTATAGAAATCCGGCTCTACATAAAAAAGTTATACTTACACAAGGCTTATTTACAATAGGTACAGTCATACGTTATAATTTTATAATGAACATAAACTATTTAATTTAATTTTAATTTAAAATAACTTTATTGTTAATAGATTTACAGAGTGTAAGAATACAGGATACACTTAAAAAACAAAGGGCAAACTATGTTTATGTGGTGCGTTTTTCAATAGTAAGTATTGACTACTAGGGTTAGGGTTGTTATGGTCCTAATAAAAATTATATTTTAGGGTCGTACGTAGGGTCTAAGCTGTGATAGCCTAGTGGTAAGGCCTTCTTATCGGAGGTCGAAGGTTCGATCCCGGGTACGCACCTCAAACTTTTCGGGAGTTATGTGCGTTTTAAGTGGGTAATTAAAATATCACTTGCTTAAACGGTGAAGGAAAACATCGTGAGGAAACCTGCATGTCTGAGAGTTCTCCATAATGTTCTCAAAGGTGTGTGAAGTCTACCAATCCGCAAATGGCCAGCGTGGTGGACTATGACCAGAACCCTTCTCTCTCAGAGGAGACCTGTGCTCTGTAGTGAGCCGGCGATGGGTCGATCATGATGGTCGTATTTTACAAATCTTTCATTGTCATCTAGATGATCGTACGATATAAGTGCTAACCCAGGAAGTAAAATAGTAAAGTTTCCTTAGTGAATGCGTAAATTACAGATTCAGCTAATAAAGCGAGGTGTTAAATAAAACAGCTTCATTGTGAATGCAAATGTATGAGGTATGGCGTCTGGCACAATCGTGAGCAATTAGCACCCTGACAATGACATTCAAAACGTGTGCTAATAGAGGGAGGGAATAACCGCTGCCTTCTACACCGTCCTCCGTTGACTGTATTCAGCAGCGCATACATATGGAGTCACACATGTTAGTTTTATGTTCTAACAATTTGGACCTATAAGACAGGTAAGTACTAGTGGTTCGTCCCGAACTAAGACCTTGCGGTATCCCATAATTCCCGATAGTTTTATAATGCTAACAGCACCATATATTAACATTATTAATTGAAGCTTGTTTACGCGGACATATTTTATTTTCAAACTACCTACCTACATTTGTTCATAATAGTTACACATACATACCTACCTAGAATATTAGACTAAGTATGTATGTAATTATAAGACTACAGAGGAATGTGCAGTGCTCAGACAAGCCGCCAAGCTCTTACGAGCACGAAGAAACCAATATTGTAAGTGTTTTTTTCTTTTTGTGTGGAAAAAAAAAGTAATGTTAAAAATACTGAAAATGAAATATTTTCGTTTCTTTGTAATATTTATCTAATTTTAGTATTTGTTTTCCAAGTACAGGATATAACTGAAATTATACACAAGTTTCAGTTTCTAATATGCAGTCGTTTTTGACATATAGCGTCGAATTCAATCTCCACTTTAAAGCCCCCCCCCCCCCCATTTTGTATGGGACCCCCCCCCCCCTGAAATAAAGCTTGATGCAGTCTAAGATGGAGATAGACGTTTCCGGTAGGGTGGGCCACGGCCGTAGCCTCCCACCAGACCAAACCCAGTATATACTTATACGTATAGTCTATGGACCAGACCAGAGAGAATTTAGAAATTAAAAATTCACAGATGGCTCTTGCCGGAAATCGAACCCGGGCCTCCCACTTATAGACACAGCGCTCACTACTGTGCCAGGAAGTACGTACGTTACTATCCCACGCCCCCTTTTATTAATATTTTTTTTAATAATAAATGTTTTTTAAAATACAGATAGCGAGCAAACGAGCAGGCGGGTCACCTGATGTCAAGTGATTATCGCCGCCCATGAACATTTGCAGCACTAGAGGAACCGCCGCGCCGATGCGTTGTCGGCCTTTTAGGAATTTGTTGGTCCGCCCCTTGAATAACCCCATGTTGTAATCTAGTGGGAACACCGCCGACGGGAGTTGGTACCACAGTTTGCAAGTTTTATGTTTGCATACCTACCTACGCTTTAAAAATCTCAAATTAAGTACAAATAACTACAGCGCGTAATACTAATAATATAATAGGCAATGTTTTAGTAACTTTGGCTTTGAACTAAGCTCTCAAATTGAGAGGCAAATTAAAAATCAATAGCCTCTGCCGCAACGAGTGCTAAAATTTTAAATCAATTAACCATCGGGCCTTTGCGCCTTTCATAAAATACTTTACTGTCAATATTAATTTAACAACCAAATATATTTTTTATTACTCAGCTTTGCCGGTTTTTAGAGTTCAAAAATTAAAATGAAATTAATTTATTTCATACTAGAGACCCGCCTAGGCTTCGCATGGGTACAATGTACTCCTCCACCTCACTGACACCACCTCACTAAGGTGGTGTCAGTGAGGAGTAATTCTTCCGTCATTTTGTTCAAATATCGTCATATTTCAACAAATTAACACAAACCAATATTAAACTATACCTATAAACCTTCCTCTTGAATCACTCTATCTATTGGTGAAAAGCGGGAAGCGACTTATTTTATACTATGTAGAGATAGGACATCATGGTGCCACTTATGGTGCGACTGTCTCCGTCAGTCCATTTAACAAAAGTGATTCTTACTTCTGTTCTGTAGTACGGACTACGGAGCCCTCGGTGCGCGAGTCTGGCTCGCACTTGGCCTGACTTTGTTTGCCATCAAACATTTTAAATTGTTTGGTGGCAAACGAATGGAATTTATTAACACAGTGTATCAAATCCATGCTAATATTTTATAGCGATATGTACGAAGCGATTTTTCTCCTCATTTCTAATTCGAACCGCTAAAATTTGGAACACCCTTTCAGCATCAGTTTTCCCCTCCAATAATAATATGGGTACCTTCAAGTCAAGATTGAATAAGCATCTTCTAGGCAAGCGCTCTCCATCTTAGGCTTCATCATCACTTGCCACCAGGTATGGTTGCAGCCAAGCGCTGGTCTATAATATTAAAAAAAAAATGACGTGTTACGACGTAAATAGTTACACGTGTGCGAATAACATTTCGTTAGCGAAATGTAGGTAACCTCAATACATACCTACTAATTAGGTAGGTATGTTTATCCCGTGACGAGCGGTTGATTAGAGGTGCTGTAGGTAAAATCTGATTTAACTCTAACAATACAAGTAGTGTTGCCGAAGTTAATTAATATGTATAATGTATATTATACGTACCACACATATTCATTAATTGACAAGGAATCGCCAAGGTCTGCACCCGTAGATACGTAGTCGAAGGATATGTACGAAGCGATTTGCCTCCTCATTTCTAATTCGAACCGCTAAGATTTGGAACACGGTACCTTCAAGTCAAGATTGAATAGGCATCTTCAAGGCAAAGCGCTCTCCATCTTAGGCCTCATCATCACTTGCCACCAGGTCTGATTGCAGCCAAGCGCTGGTCTATAATATTAAAAAAAAAATTGACCATCAGAAAGTGTATACAAATACCCAATCTGAATAAATGATTTGACTATCACTTTATTTGGGTACAGTAACAGTTTTGCTGAGTACGTTGGCGCAGTGGTAAAGGAACTTATTTGATGGTTTTGTCATTTTTACCTAGTTGATTAAATTAAAACTTATTGGTATTACTAATATAGTGTAGGTAATAAAACAAACCAATTGAGGATCCGACATAGCTCAATGGGTTGCGAAGCTGACGTGGCAATGGGCAGGGCACATAGGTACCTACTTAGTTCGGAAAACCGATAGACGTACGGGTGCATAGTCAAAAACACATCGTTTATTCAAATTGATAGTCACTTGTTGGATTTGTAAGATAATGATGTAATGGTGATAACTAATTAATACGTAAACTTTTAAACTAAAGCTACGAGGGTTCTAAACGCGCCCAGGTCTGAGAAGAGCCCACAACAAACTCAGTCCCAAGATGCTAGACTGGCGACCTCTTGCCGAAAAGCGCAGCGTTGGAAGATCCCCCCACAAGGTGGACAGACAACATCAAGGGAGCCGCTGGATCCAGGCGGCGCAGGACCGTGGCGTGTGGAAGTCCCTACAAGAGACCTATGACCAGCTGTAGACGTCTATCGGTTGACAATGATATTGATCATCTCCTTAGGTCACCTCAGAACCACTTACAGCGTGCCTTGCATTGCGCGTCGCAGCCCGCGCGCCTCGCAGTCTCCTTGACGCCGCGTCGCTCGTGAGCCCATTGAAAAAGGACTCCGGATGAGCTTGAAACTAGTCGGGCATACTCCGATTGTGAGTCCAGCGTCAGACATTTATATTTGTACATCATTAGGTACTTACAGACCGGCATAGGTTAAGCTGTACTGTAACCATGCTGTTTAATCTAATTCAATTATTTATTTCAGTGTTAGCAGCTTCAAGTGTTCGTTTAGTTAATTTAACTTCAAACACCCCTATATTGTCTCCTAGTCTTATAGGATATGTCTAGGAGACAATATGGAGGAGGGGTATTCCCCTATCTCAATTTTGAGTTGGAGTTTTAAAAATAGTAAAGAGGCAAAAAAAACAATGGGCACCTACCTAATAAGTAGTTGTAAGTACTACTTTCTGCCCAATTTAAAAAGTTCTAAACACAGCAAACAAGGATTTGGCAAGAACAACACCAATTATTCGGGCCACCCTCATTTGAAGCGATGTGAAGAGGATGGTTCCGACCCACGCTCTTTTACTGCTGAGATTTATCTGCCCTCCAGTCGAGATACGACTTACAAAATTATATGAGTCCCACAGTCGTTTCCGTGTTAATCTAAACCGATACATAGGTACATTATAGATATAGTTTGACTTGCCTTTGTTGCGAAACTTAGTTAAGAAAGTTTTGGCCATAGTCCACCATGCTGGCCAAGTTGGCAGACTTCACACACTTTTGAGAACATTATGGAGAACTCTCAAGCGTGCAGGTTTCCTCACGATGTTTTCCTTCACCGATAAAGCAAGTGATATTTAATTTCCTAAAACGCCACATAACTTCGAAAAGTTAGAGGTCGGGATCGAACCCCGATTCACATTTTATTATTTAAAAAATTACGTATTCTCCCACTTCCGTGTATGTATATATATGAAATCTGTATCTTTGTGAAACAACATGATGATCTATTTACAAAAGCAAAAGATATTTATCCAAGGAATACAAGAAACGGTGATAGACTGGTGATTGAACATAGGTTTTACAGTGCATCTTACGGAAAATGTAGTTATGTCATGTGTATAAAAATATTTAATAAACTACCTCCAGGATTACGGGTATTACCCCTCCAACGATTTAAGAAGGATCTTTTTAAGTGGCTTATAGATAAATGTTTTTATTCAATCAATGAAATGTTGGCACAGTAGGTTAAGTTGACTCTTATAATATATAATATATAGAATTAAACTTGACTTAGATTGTAAAAATAATTAAAATTTAATGAATTTAACTATGCTAATAATTATTAGAATTTAATTAATTGTGTCATAATAGAAAAAAAATTGCATGCCAGAAATGGCCGATTACATTGATTCTTACTTACCTTAAAAATTAACTACCATTGTGACATGTATTCTAGCAAAATAAAGGATTTATGATTTATGATTTATTTATGATTAACCCCCGACCTTCCAAATAGGAGGCGGACGTCGTAACCACTAGGTTATCACGGCTTTTTTTCAGGCGTATCACTTGATGTTAAATGATTACTGCCGCCCAAGATCAGTTGCAGCACCAGAGGAACCATCAATGCGTTGCCAGCTTTTCTGGAATTTGTAGATACGTTGTTGAGTGCACAAGTAATTTGTAAATATTACAAGTGAAGAAAAATACAACTTGTAGGTACCTGTGTCATTTTTCTTCCAACGTCTACTTTAGTACTTTCACGATCATCTAAGTATTATTTATTATGGTAGTGTTAAAATATTTTCTTTTGCTATTCAGTTGAAGTCCTCGCTTTGAATGAAAGTTACGTGCTGGGAATTTGGGCTGAAGCCATTATAATCAGTGACAAATTGTTAAGTCGAGACGTATTACGTCGTTACGTAGGTACTTTATACCTACTCGTAAGTTAGTTAGGGTTAATTTCTGTAGGTAAATACCAACACAATCACCTTAAGTGCTGTTTAATTTACCTTTAGGATAAATGTTAATGATTTAACTTATTCGTGGTTTAACGAGATAATATAAGCACAGAAGTAGGAGAAATAGTAGGTGCGTACCTACCACGATTAATAAGTATGATGATTTTAAATAGGACAAACCACACGAGGACAAATAGGATTCATTCATTTAATTTTATCTAGAGTCTAGACCGACTTGTGTAGATTTTTTGAAAATCGGTGAAGGTGTTTAATTTATAAAAATCCTTAAATTACGTGCTCCTTTATTTTTGATAAATATCAATCAAAAATAAAGGAGCACTATTTGTATATAATATATTACCTGCCTACCTTATATATAAAAAAGCTGTGATAGCCTAGTGGTTAGGACGTCCGCCTTCTAATCGGAGGTCGGGGGTTCGAACCCGGGCACGCACCTCTAACTTTTCGGAGTTATGTGCGTTTTAATTAATTAATTAATATCACTTGCTTCAACGGTGAAGGAAAACATCGTGAAGAAACCTGCATGCCTGAGAGTTCTCCATAATGTTCTCAAAGGTGTGTAAAGTCTACCAATCCGCACATGGCCAGCGTGGTAGACTATGGCCAAAACCCTTCTCACTCTGAAAGGAGACCCGTGCTTTGTAGTGAGCCGGTGATGGGTTGATCATGATGATCATGATGAATATATTACCAACTTGAAAAATGACGGAATTTCAAACATACTTTTTACTTACCCTTATCCTAACTCCCTTTATCTTTCCTGTACCTATTTACCAATAGTTCTGAAAAGTTCTTTTATATGTCTTTTTAGATATATTTTCTGCTTTTAATGAATCACATCTATCCCAACATCTTAAAGGCACTTTTGATATTAGAAAATCGGATTAAAGAATATTGAATAAAGCAGTATAAACTCTGCGATCGTAACCAGCCACGCGTTGCTAGCTTATTGAAAGTTATTTCAAAGCCGTCTATGGCAGCTTCTCCTCATGAGGGGTAAAACCTTATTTATAAGCTTTCTTACAAAACTATTTATGTAGAGTCTTCGTGCAGTCCTCTCTCTATGCTTTTATGTATATAGTATGATGTTTGACCGCGTGGATTTATGTTTTTAAAAATCCCATGGAACCTCTTTGATTTTTCCGGAATAAAAGTAGCCTATGCCACTTTTTAGGTCTACTTAGTATAGTTTAAAAAAAAAAGATTATTAGCCATGAATATTCCCCATTCCTCTCCAACTAAGCGCAAGCTTAATGTGCTAGGAGTAGGTACGACAATAGTGCAACGGGCGGGGTTTGAACCGTCGACCTTTCGGTTATCCTTTACCAGTTGAGCTATTAAGTTCTAAGTTATATAGCCATGCTAAAAATCACGCCGATCCGTTGCTCCGTTGCGACGTGATTGAAGGACAAACAAATATAGCAACAATTACACACTTTCGCAATAAGTAGTAATTTTAACTAAATTGATGAAAGATCTCACAGTGTAGACTCCGGAAATAAATTAAATCATTACGAAAATAATATGAACTGGCCAACACCTATTTAAAACCATAATAATTATTATACCTTGTTAGAAATCGATTGAAAAATATATTCTCGTCTCAGGCAGATTTTTTGCTTCCGTACTTTTATCTGTATTCTGTACCAGTTCAAGTATTCCAATCATCGTGATGTTTTTTAGAAATTCTCTGTAGCTACAAAATATTATAAATGCGAAATTAATTCTGTCTGACTGTTACCTTTTCATGCCTAAACAATTGAGTCGATTTAGACAAAAGTTGAGAAGCTTGCCTTCTGGGGATCAATATAGAATTCTTTGTATCTCGGAAAATCAAAGAGTTTCCAGGAGATTTTTAAAAACCTGAATTCACGCGTACAAAGTTGCGGGGTATCAGCTAGTTATGTATAAAAATATAAAGTCGTCAGTTATGTTGAGAGCTGAAAAGCCCGTCCAGCACAAGTCTCTTTTTCCTTTAGTCTATCATTACATTCATTTTTAAATTGAATTTTCGACCAGTCAATGGAATTCAAATAAAATATTTTCAGCATTTTATACTCACGGATTCGTTGCAGAGTTTTCGGTACAAAATTCGTTGGTAGATAGGTATAGGTACCCTCCATCCATTCAACAACAAAATTCAACTGTTTTTAACTTGTAACTTGTAAGTGTAACTTACACTTCCACCACTTGTCTGCTTACTTGAAAGCACTAATTGATAACAGTCACGTACCTACCTATTTCTTAAACATCCTTAAAATTAATACGCAATGATCCCGTCCCCCCACCTTAGACTGGGTGGTGCCGTCTCAAATAGTGCCGTATTCTGGACCAACCCATTCCATAACCCAACAGCCAAATCAGAGTGAACTAGCCTAGTGAAAAGGAAGTCTATTAACATCTCTGTCGAGGCGAGGTCGAGTGGAGGGCACAAGTCCATGTGGGCGTTCCCTAACTATGTGGTTGGACTTAATCCGCTCCGCAACCATCACGCCTGTCTCCCTGTGTGGTCATAATGCCACCAACAGAAGTCGGTGAAGGGAGATCGCACGAGCAGATGTGAAAAATTCATAGCCACGACCACTCTGTCAAGAGTGAACAATTGAGAAGAAGAATCTATTAATAGTAGGTATGAGTTGATACATATACCTTGGAGAAACACAAAGGACAAATGGAACCCTAGCTCTGCTGGAGTACCTATTTCATATTTCCATAGCAAAATATGTATTTCAATAACATTAGCCGTGCCTTAACAAGCGAATATAATGCAGACATACCTAAAGAGTAACGAAGTAACGAGACGGCAACAAGCCAGTGGAGTCAAGGCATGCAGGGTTCGTCTGTGAGCTCAAGTTTCACGAATCACGTGACCGGCTGCAGTTAGACGGGCGTCCTTTGTGAGATTGTTTTCTAGTGGCTGAAGAGTACTTAACTTTATTAGGTTCCTGTATTTTGTTGAGCTTTTATAGGGATGGTCTCGAATTAGACTCTGTGTAATCTGAGGGGGTAGTAAATGTGATATATTTGTTAGAATAGGTAGGTATCTATTAGTTTGAATTATGAATATAAATATATGAATGGGAAAGGTGACTGACTGACTGACTGACTGACTGACTGACTGATCTATCAACGCACAGCTGAAACTAGGTACCTACTGGACAGATCGAGCTGAAATTTGGCATGCAGATAGTATTATGACGTAGGCATCCGCTAAGAAAGGATTTTTGAAAATTCAACCCTAAGGGGGTGAAATAGGGGTTTGAAGTTTGTGTGGAAGTCGCGAGCATAAGCTACTTACTTAGTTACAAAATATAAGTTGGGAGGAACTCGGCGCGAAGACAACGTGTAGGTACCTACAGCGAAAACTTTTATAATGTCTATTTTTTATTTGTGTTCTATCTAAAAACTGTAAAAAATAACAGAAGCCATAGTATCTACACCTGCATTACTTATTGGTTCCTACCTACCTGAAATTAATTTTATTTAAAACAAATTGCGAATTAATTTTATTTAAAACAAAGGGTTATTAAACACAATGAGGAGGGCAAAGTACTAAAAAGGTATTTACTTTGTTTAACTTTGTGATGTAAACAGGGGTAGGTACACGACCCTTATCGTTGGGTGCGCCCATGGAGTCACCCGACACCAAATACCTCAGATATTTTGAGCAATTTTGACTCGGTAACTCCAGTTACAAGTTACAACGAAGTCAAAGTCAAACCCATTTACCTATTCAAAATAGGTACACAATTACCTATTGTTGAATATGTCAGATAACTTTATGTACCTAATGGTGATAAATTAATTACGTATACTTAAAACGAAAGCCACGAGGACCCCAAACGCGCTCTGCCTGCTGATTCGCTAACTTAGTGTTCAACGATTAATGATAGTCACCGAGCTTAAAACATTATCAAAATACAAAATTTAATTAATTGATACTTACACTGTAACAAACCAAAAGAACAAGAATTCCCAAAGAAGAGCATAAAAAGTTTTGCTTTTCATTCATACTAAAACTTGTTCAATGTTCGTGTAACTTCCTAATTTTATTATCAATCTCTGTCTCCATTTTTCTTTTATTTTCTTGCACAGAAATATTATTTCTGATTCAAGATTATTCAACTGGTATATTCATTTACAATGGATGGAACAATAAAATAAACTCATATATTTGTAAAGTTGAAACAGTTGTCGTTTTTCTCACGTTTTGTTGGTGGAATGCATCCGGTTCGAATCAGGGAGAAAACGTCTGATTGAATACTTAAATCTGAACAGATTGCAAGTTGGTGTCTTTAATAGTTTATTAGCTAATCCGAATTCTGATGGAGCTTGCAATCTGTTCAGATTGCTACAGGGTACCTAAGTAACATTGTTGTGAAGTTTGTGTGATGGGATGGGATTGTAGGATAAGTTAGAATTGTATATATAAATAGAATTGTAGAATAAGATAGAGTACAATAAGGCTGACATACATAAATGTAAAAGCCTGTTAATAAAAGATAAAAAAAAAAAAAAGTATAAATAATTTATGTTTTCCTCTGAAATTAAATGTTATTACAATGTTTTATGCTACCATGCTCTTACTTTATTATCTTATGGGCTATAGACACTACTTACCTTTTACGTAGACCAAACAAATACCTAACTGACTGCCTGGTCTATCAACGCATAGCTCAAACTACTTGACGGATTGGGCTGAAATTTACCTACTGTGACGTGGACATCCACTAAGAAAGGATGATTGAAAATTCTACCTCTAAGGGTGTAAAATGAGGGTTTGAAATGTATGTACTTACCTAGTGCACACAGACAAAGTCGCGGGCATAAGCTATTAAGATATAAAAAACAATTTATACAAAAAAACCGAGTGAGAGAAATATAGTTCAACCCAAAACTCTTAATAATACAGACTGAGACAGCAGGTGAGCACTAAGAAAATATTTTGAAAATTAATCCCCTAGGGAGGGGGGGTTTAAATAAGGGATAATATTATATCTACGGATAATAATGAACGCGTCTTAAAATTTGAAGGTTGTGCAAAAGATGAAATGAATATTAAGTAGGTATGTGAAAAGTTAACTTAACAAACCAAAAAACCAAACCAAAACCAAACAAAACCAAAACTTATCTACTACAATGATTTAAGCACGCATTTAAAGTACGTAGGTACTAAAAGCTACCTTTGATTCCCTACCTATTTGGGTTCGTGCAATTCATCGGAAACATCGATTTGTAGATAAATTGTTTGCAGAACGTGATACACCCGTTAGGGTAAAAGGTAATAAATTTTTTCCAGTCAACAAACAACCTGAAGCTGTGCTACATTGAATAATATCGACATATCGTAGGCAATTTCGTATTTCCGGTTAGCTTATTCAGATTTGACATTTATAAATTACGTTTGCCACATAGATGGGTATGGTGTAAGTATAGGTTTGAGTACTTATTCACCATTTACTTCCATATTATAAACGCGAAAGTGTGTATGTTAGTATGTCCTTCAATCACGCCGCAACGAAGTAACAGATCAACATGATTCTTTGCATGGGTACATTTAAAGACCTAGAGCCTGGAGAGTTACCTAGACTACTTTTTATCGCGGAAAATCAAAGAGTTCCCAAGGGATTTTTAAAAACCGAAATCCACGCGGACGAAGTCGTAGGCTCGTAGGCTACTAGGCACAAAATAAATATTTAACTACCTACCTCTAGATATCTACAGTTTCTAATTCAAGAGGAATATATACCTACACTCTAATTAATTAATTTTATAAATTAGTAAGGTTTATAACTCTGTAATATAGTCTTCTATAAAGCAACCCATTTTATTTTACCACCTCCTTTACATGAAAAGTCATAATAATACTTATGCCTTTTCATTTATTGTATCCACAAAACATACTGAGTTAATTTAATATAAAGGCTTGTCTATTACCAACTCCCTAAAGGCATTAGCCTAAAATAAACCCAAATTACACCATATTACAACCCTTTAGCAAATTACAAAACGCGCAGGGCACGGTGTAAGCTACCTATGCCTGCAGGCCGTAGGCGGTGGATGTTGGTGACTGGAAAATTAATCAAACCTCGCATTGCGTGTCGCTGTAGGTTTAAATCCATTTTCGTAAAGTGAATTAAGTACTCCGCTAATAAATGCGCGTACAGTAAAATGAGAGTAAAATGTTAGAGGCAATGATTTTATATAATTGCGTAAGGACAGGTCCAAACACCGCATACACAGGCCTGCTTTTTGAAGGATAGCCACGTAGGAGTTTACTCGCGCTAGAGTCGCACAATACCTTTCGGTCCATTATGACCACTTCCCAATATGACCACTTCCAGTTATAACCATTTCCTGATATGTCCATTCGCCGTATGGACACATCCCGGTATGTCTACCTCCTCATGTACTTGTTAAGTTTTAATTCAATAAAACCAAACATTATATTATGTACTTATTGTGCAAATGTGTTGGATGCACACTGTACGCCGCATCGGCCTCCCTCAGTGCAGGAAAAGCAAGTAACACCACCACCCGCATAACGCCACAATATATGCAATTAATTACTGACTTTAATTTTACCTGCGTTTAAAAAACAAAAAATTTTATACCTACCTACTCTTGTATACTCTATTACTATCATCATTCCAAAAATGTATCGTCACTTGCATATAATAAGATTTATTTTCACAAAAAAATATACACTTAGAGAGATGCTGGTGCAGATATTATTATAATATATTTTAAATTCTTTTAAAAAATCCTAAAGTATAAGTAAAACGCTATCTTGGCTTGGTGTAATAAAAGTATTCCAAAAATGTTCTGAACATCGTTATTTTATTTGGGTCAATTTAAACATTAATAATAAAAGTAAAGTGTTTTAATTTTAAATCAATTATAAGCACTTAAGGAATGTATAAATGGAAATTCGGAGCTTGTTGCCTTCAACAAGAAAGAAGTCATTTATCTTGATGAGGGATGACGCGAGAGAACACTTTGATAACTCTTTTTACGATCCCCCCAATTGTCACTTTTAATGCCAAAAGGCCAGAAAGCACTTACACAAACGGGACTTACAAATGAAAAATGAGAATACATTGATAATGGCTTATAGGAATAATAATCTTTGAATGGGTTTGTATGGTCTCTTTTACAGACTGGTCTACAGCCCCGGCTTCGCACGGTTACATTTCATAGACAAATATAAATATTATGTTATATTTTATATTACATTATATTCTAATAGGTACTTACATTATAAACATTTCTCGTGAAATGTTCTGAATGATAATGAAATCCGTATTAAATTGCACTAAAAAGTTAAGACACCGTTTTTTTTACCGAAATCGAACCTGTTATTAATAGTGAAGAAATGAAAATGTAAAAAATATATTATAGGTATTATGTGTTAAAGTTAAAAGTCTTATTTTACCACAGATCGCCATTGATTTGCTGTTACCATTTGTGGAGTTCCGTCCTCCATCTATGAAACTATCTTCACTGAAATAAAGAAACTTTGTTAAGAAAAATATTGTTAAAATCGGTTTAAATGTGACGGAGTTATGGAGTAACTACATCGAGAAAATCTTTATCCCCATCCTGAAAGAACACTATATTGTCGTTTGGGATTAGAATTACCCTAGGTATATAAACAAGTACCTTTTTTCGCGAGGAAAATTCATCATCGATAGCACTGGCCACGGGGCTCGGACTCCCAACTAAAAATCTCATGAAGTTCCATCCCATCGCTGACGTCAGAGCACAAGGGACCGTCAACAGCTCGTTACTCCGTCAGCGGAAGTCCGCAGCAGCAGACCCACCACTGTGGCAGTGTGTGTCCCCAACAACCGTCAGAGGCATGCCCGAACCACAGCACGCTAACCTACTCGAGGGTCATACTGTGAGTGATGAACAGCCCGGTGTCCATCATCCAAAGGTCCTCTTGAGGGCCAGGGCAATTTTGGAGGACAGATAAATGGTCTTTTATTTAATACTAGCTGATGCCCCCGACTTCGTACGCGTGGATTTAGGTTTCAAAAATCCCGTGGGAACTCATCAGTTTTCCGGGATAAAAAGTAGCCTATGTCCTTCCCCGGGATGTAAGCTAACTCTGTACCAAATTTCATCAAAATCAGTTGAACGGTTGGGCCGTGAAAAGCTAGCAGACAGACAGACAGACAGACACACTTTCGCATTTATAATATTAGTAAGGATATTTCCGTCCTTTCTCGCTTAACTAATCCCGATGCAATTGATGGTAAACGCTAAAATGTTTCAACCGTACCCAGTCTACCCTGCCTATCCCAAGCTCCGCTCAAATTCGTTCCGTAGTTTCAGCGTGAAGCGTGCACAGACAGACAAAAAACTGTTTTAGACTCTATATCGATAATAATGCTTCTTCTAATTGTAAGTACAGAAATCGTCCAGAATTACAGTTTTAAGATTTTGGCAAATTGTATTCGTGCAACCTTAAAGGTCGTGTAACCTTAGAGGCATGAAGACCTCGGGTTTTATTTATACATATATTTCTATAATCTAATTTGAATATAAAATGAAGATCCATTAAGTTTCGTAGGTATTCATTTTCACATCTTATCCGATGTATAAACCAATTCTCTGATCCGCTTATGGGGCACCGTCACAGGCTTAGCTAATGGACTGTCACCTACTTGGAAATGTAAGTATAGGTATATCTGAAAATATTACAATAAAACTTAAAGCTTGCCTTATCTAATTATTATACAAATCATACCCACGTGGAACGGTGCCAAGAATACTGGCTGCATTTCCGCGATGGACAGCCTAGGCTGATACATTGCGCAAAAAATGAGCCAGCCCTTCTGTGGCCAGATATCTTAATATATTTACCTCATTTTATATTTTCAATTCCGTTTATCAGAAAAGAGAAAAATACCGCTTACGGTTTACGAGATTCAGCCCGCTGACAGACGGACGGACGAACGGACTGCGGAGGCTTAGTATGTAATAGGATTCCGTTGGCACATTTCGGGTACGGAGCCCTAAAAACTATTAATTCGTAAAAGCCATCTCTATAGTAGTTGTTTTTATAGAGCCTTTTTGTATGCTACGCTAAAGATTAAACCCTTCAAATACTACGATTTCATGATTAGCCGATTAAAACACACCGAAATTCCGTCTATCAGACAATTCCTTTACGAAATACCTAATATAAATAAATCACGACAACAGTATCCACGGAAGGTAGGTACAAAATCTAAATAAATAAAGGTAGGTAAATGAGATCTATTTACAGGTCTACACACAGAAATCCTAATAATAAATGCCTCATTACGCACTCATCCGATCCGAGTCCGTGAAAATACGGATATAAAAACCTCGGACCAAAATCGGATATGCTTACGCACTAATCAGACCTCTGATCCAAATCCAAGCTATTCAGTGGACATCTTTGACACATTATCTCATATGTCCGATTTGAATCCGAGGCACATCCGGGATATGCCTCGGTTGACGGAGAAAACTTGGATGGCTGCAGTCGGAGTCGCAGTCGGAGTCTGTATCCGGTGATGCAGTGCGAAAAAGTAAGAGGTTCTTAAGTCTATTCCTATTTTAATTAAATAATATTCATCAGTCTTATTACATCCAGTAATCCAGCGAAAAATTGCAATAGATAAAAACAGAAACGAACATAGCTAAACGTTTGCACACTGACCCAGCCATTGTAAATACTGGTTAAGCTCCTTAGGGGAGCAGAGTATTACTTTAAGCTGACCGATAGATTGCGATTAAGGCCCTCGTTCTCAAATACGATATTTAGTTTCATTGGCCACATGCCTTAGCTCTCTTTTCTTATTAACACTAATAATATACCGATAATTAGGGCTATTGTTAAAGCACAAATTAATAATTACAGTAGGTATTCCTCTTAGTATATGTGTTAGTCACTATTAAAAGCGTATTTAAATATTCTAGTCATATACTATAGTAGTGAGGCAACCTGCATGCCTGAGAGTTCTCTTTAATGTTCTCAAAGGTGTGTGAAGTCTGCCAATCCGCACTTGGCCAGCGTGGTAGCCTTCCACTCTTAGCCTTCTGACTCTGAGAGAAGACCCGTGCTCTGTAGTGAGCCGGCGGTGGGTTGATCATGATGATCATGATGATCAACCCAACAACGCACCGGGTTAGCGCGGGGGCTGTGCGGGTGTGTGGGGCCTTTCCCTCCCCGATTGTCATCTCAAAAGTGTCTGTCTTTCTATCTGTCTGTTTGTCTGCTAGCTTTTCACGGCCTTTGACCAAAATGGGTGCAGAGATGGGTGGCTTGCATTCCGGGAACGTACCTAGGCTTTCGGAAAAATCAAAGAGTTCCCTCGGGACCCTTAGAAAACCTAAATCCACATGGTTTAAGGCATCATCTATTTGTAGTCATCAAAATGTAGTAGTCATAATATTTTACGAAGAATATATTTTATTCTATACAATAGGGAAGCGCAACCGTGAGAAGCCAGGACAAGTCAGCTAGTCATCTTGGAAATAGCAGGTTCCTAGCTTTATACGAATTACTTACGATAATATTCTGTTTCATAGCATAACATTAAACTGACTGAGCATAGACAATAGAGCCTCGTGATTTCGATTAGCTAATTATTCGCCGTAGCGCAGCCCCATAAAGCGTAGCAGTGTCGCGTGTTCTACGGAGATACATGATGAAACACAGTCGCACATTGAAACTCTCACTTGATAACCCTTTTGTCAAACTGAATCCAGCTTTGGGACGTAGGCTGTATGTCTATTGTATACGTGTGAGTAGTCCATTATCACGACACGAGGGCGTTATACGCCGTGCAATAGTAAAATTATACTTGACAAGTCACGAGTATTGTGTAATGTTGTATTAGCTCGTGTGCTATGCCCGCGTAGCGCTTATCCGTGACTTAAGTAGTCCATTTTTGCACCGTCCAAAAATGTATTATTGCATGGCGTGACTTTACCCGCGACGTTTATTATTGCACGGGTATAACGCCTTCGCAATGCTTGGGAGCTAACTCACGAAACTTCTTATTATTGTATTTGGCTTAGTATGAAACTCATTTTTGTGAAACTGTACATTACCAGAACATTAACATTTTCTCTTGCTCCCTGAAATGATATCGGTCGTAAGCAAATACTCATTTATTGATGAGAAAATAAACGGGATACATATTTGCTCCAATCCAGCTTGTTTATTTTGAACTGAATACCCATGAACATTCATATTTTATCACATTAATTTTTAATCAAGATACCTACTGTAATATGCAAAATGAGGTATGTAATGTGTTTTTCTTGTAGACAATGCGTTTTTAATTAAGAACTAGCTGATGTCCGCAATTTCATCCAGTTTTAGATTTTCAAAAATCCTGTGGGAATCCTTTGATTTTCTGAAATAAAAAGTGGCCTATTCTCATCCTCAGGCCTTTAAGTAAGTATATAGTACTATCTATGTATATCCATGTAATAAGTCAGGTCAAACCGTTGCTCCGTTGCGACGTGATTAAAGGACAGACCAACAAACCAGTTAGTTAAAGACCCGGAGAGTGACATAGGCTAAGTACTTTTATCCCGGAAAATCAAAGAGTTCCCACGGTATTTTTAAAACCTAAATCCACGCGAAGAAGTCGCGAGCATCAGCTAGCTGAACATAAAGCAAAAATGTTAGGCCTTGTTTACGGAGACGCGGGGAGTCGCGCGTCGCGTGTGGCGTGGCGTCTCACGGCGCGTCGTACGTTTTTTTTGTTTACGGTGAGGCGGCGCGTGAAGCGGCACTTAGCATCGCACGCGTAATCACAAACATAAGGCAATATACGATGTTGTTCATAGAGATGCGAGGCGGGAAGAGTGGCGGTGCCCACCGCTGTGCCCGCGGCGTTGCACGCGGCAGGCGCGTCTGCGTTATGCGATTTCCAAATAAAGAGTGGCAGGAGGTTCCGCTGCGGGCATCGCTTCATCGAGAATTGCCGCTGCGTGCGCCGCCACGATGAACGCCGCGTGGGCCGCGTCAATGCCATCCGCGGGCTCGGCCGCTAAAAACGCTCCATCTCAAACAAACGCGTATAAAATTGCTTTTCCGTAAACGCACTCATACAACGCCATATGTTTAAATTCAGTGCGGGCCGCGCCGCCCATCGCAACGCGCGACGCCCCGCGTCTCCGTAAACGAGGCCTAACACAAATAGGTATAGCTCTATATTTCTATTCCCGCGTGGATTAAGGGCTTCGTGACATGCAACTTCACCAAAAAGTCACGTGATTAATGTACTCCTTTCGCCATTGTAAATCCAAGTCAGGTCTTTTGGAAGTCGGTGCACTATTCGGCGCTGACCGATAGGGGGTGATTGAGATCCCTACCTTTAATACAATTGATTTAGCTTTATTACTGGTAATAAATTTACCCCTCGTTCACCGGTTGCGTTGCGGTACCTACAAAATAATAGCTATAGGGCTATTTCCGTGAATTTAGGGTATATTTCCGTTAATAGCCTTAATACAATACCTATATCTTTGTTATAAGGTTAATAAATAAATATGATCACTTAATAATAATAAGTGATGATAGCCCAGTGGTGGACTTCTCCTCCTAGTCGAGGGTCGTAGATTCGATCCCGGGCACGCACCTCTAACTTTTCGGAGCTAGTTATGTGCGTTTTAAGCGATAAATAATAAATATCACTTGCTTTAACGGTGAAGGAAAACATTGCATCGTGAGGAAACCTGCATGCCCGAGAGTTCTCCATAATGTTCTCAAAGGTGTGTGAAGTCTACGAATCCGCCTTTAGCCAGCATGGTGGACTATTTATATTAGAGACCTGTTCTCAGTAGTGAGCTGGCGATGGGTTGATGATGATGATGATAAAATAATAGGTATATTTTGCATACGGTGATAGCCTGATGCAAGTCATCAGTTTTCATATTAATAATATCCCATTGTGTCGTCGAGGCTCGAGCTTCGAGTCCAATATTCAATCTGTAGGATTGGAATACAGATTGAGTTCATTACTGTGCTCCTCAGACTGGTTAAGAGGCTTTTGCTAGGTAAAAGAAATAGTAAAGCTAACTGTAAGTAGTTATCATAAACCTTTCGGGCCATTATGACCATTTCTATCGACGACGGCGACGACGACAACGACGGACGGGTATCATATGAAAGGGCTTATCTATACTTACTTATAAATTCTAAAACAGATTTTTACATATTTTATGTTATGCTTAATAGTTTTTGATTTATTGTGCAAAGTGTCGAAAAAATATGACTGTAGTACGGACTCGGTGCGCGAGTCTGACTTGCACTTGGCTGGTTTTTTCAGACATTTTTGCTTCTTAGTGCACCGCCAAGTTTCGGCTTGTAGTGAAGAGGTTGTGGGCTGAGAATCAGATAAATCATATTAAATTATTTGTGTACCAAACTGCAGGTCAGGGATGAAATGTGGCTACCATTGCCAAGTGATTAATTATTGCAGTCTGGCTGTCGTGCCACACCTTACCGTTACAGATACGGGATACCTTATGTATACCTTGAAAACTTGTATAGAGCTTGTAATATGCAACTCTGAAGTAAGTAGGTATATACAGTCTTGCTTAGTTCAGAATAGGTGTTGATATCCTAATCCTAATATAATATTATAAATGTGAAAAGATGCTTGATGGATTTGACTGAAATTTGGAATGGAGATAGATTATACCCTGGATTAACACATAGGTTACTTTTCATCCCGGATAATCAAAGAGTTCCCGCGGGATTTTATAAAATGTAAATCAACGCGGACGAAGTCGCGGGCATATCAGCTAGTAGGTATTCTTTGATGTAGGTACGTACAGTTTACATTATAGGTGATCAATGAATGAATGAGGGAAATATGGAAATGATAGTTCAAATAGTGATTAAATATCACTTGTTTTAACAGTGAAGGAAAACATCGAGAGGATGAGATGCCTTGCATGCCTTCAGAGTTCTATATAATGTTCTCAAAGGTGTGTGAAGCCTGCCAATCCGCACTGGGCCAGTGTAGCGAACTATGGCCTTAGCCCTTTTCATTTTGAGAGGAGACTGCTCAGTAGTGGGCCGGCGATGGGTTGATAATGATGAGTTCAAATGGACTATATATATTTTGAGATTCGTACAACAAGTCACTAATAAAAATAGAATTTTGACAACCATCTTATGTTAGGTACCTGATTTAGGGTTATTTTATTCAATCGTTTAACATTTTCTTCGAACCCTGGATTGGATTGTAGGCTATTATTATAATCCATCCCACAACAACCTTGCAAGCAAAATATTTTGTTATTCTGCCCATTTTTATACAAATCGACATTGTTACATATTAATAAGTTATTAAGTAAATGTAACGTTGAATATAAATCGCAACTTACCTATTAGTGGCGCAAAAATCACGGTGTAGGTAGTAGGTCAATGTTTTATGATCAGTACCTACTTGAGCTTTAAACTACCAAAATGTGACACTGATGTCATCATTAGGTCATAGAAGTATTCAGGACGAAGATCTTTACAAAGGACCATTCATTTATATATTACTTCGTATAGACAGGGTTATTGAACAAACAAAATGGCACCGACTCATTGGTGTTTATGCACCAATAAGTCGGTACCACCAACCTCGGTGACGTCTGGATTTCAAACGGGTCGTTCATTAGTACTTATCTAAGAGGTGGCGCTGATTTATTTCGTTTCTAAACCGTGAAAAATTTTGTTCGCTTGACCATATCTTGTCATTTATATCGATGCAAAGGACCTGTTTTTTCTTGCTGAATTTCAGCTGCGTATACTACGCGACAGGTCGAGATGGAACGCCGCGCTACCCCGGTGTGGTATCCCACACCGGGTTAGCGTGTGTACGGGCATGTACGGGGCGTCTCCCCTGCCTTATACCCCGATTGTCATCTCTATCTGTCGCATACTATTGCTAATACATTGCTAATTTTACGGATTCGACGTGTTTGGTATATCCACGTTATTGAATTGTGTACATTGATTTATTATGATTGTGTAATATAAATTATTATTTTTGGGAGGTTGGTGGTTGGGGGGTACTGGAATTGGGAGGGCGGTCGGTTGGTCAGTTGGCGTCAGGGTGTTGGATAGTCGTTATCCTGAAGTCGAGGGTTTCAGGGTCAAGGGATCGGAGGGGTTGGAAGTTGAGGTCAGGATTTTAAAGGCCCATCCGTTTTCGTGCAATGCCTTTTCAATTGGTAACACCTTGCTACCTTCTTCTTATTTTGCTTTGGGGCTCACCTTGCTACTACCTTACTTAAAGTAAAATGTGAAACGTCACAAAGCTAAATGTAACAAAGTTTGAAATTGTCACAAAGTACCTACCTACCTACGCTTTTCTTTTTCAAATCATGATCATCGATCCAAGCTAAGTAGTTAGAGTGTGCGAGCGAGAACACTCGCATCGTTGCGTGTTAAAAAGAGAAAACATGTAGGTAAAATAATTGTTAAAAATTTAATTTTCGTGAAAAACCTGTGTAATCAGCGCGATTGATCATAATTATGCATAAATAGTTAAATTAATTTAGCATTGTAAATGCGAAAATTCACTTTTTTGATAAATCACCTGTGAAATCACTGTGAAGAAAACAAATAATTTCACAAAACAAAATGAGTTAATCGTAGCTGTGCCATTTCTAGTTTTTAGCCTTGTTTCTTGTATGAGCGACGAGTTAATTTTGCACGCAAAGTTACTTGGTCGGAAAATTCATTAGCATTACAAATACCAAACCGCAGGCCGCCGCACATTTTAGCCTGGAGGGCAATGAGGATCCCCTTCCACGGCACTGTTGTTGTAATTTATTACTGTTAGTCATTTCAGAAGCTCGCTTTGTTTCTCGATTTTTTTTATATCATGACTTTAATAGAATATTAGCCAACCTAGTAGGTATTAGCTAAGTAAATTATTAGTTAAATTATTAAGTAATCTGTTAAGACGAGGTAGTTAAAAAAAATAACTGACCAATAATACCTAATGATAGATAGTTAATAGTAGAATGCTCCTATATTCGTAGTTAATAATAAAATACAGCTAGTTCACACATATTTGTGTAAAATGTTATGATACATGATAAAAACAATATTATACTTACCTACCTTGACGACCTCCCTGGCGCAGTGGTGAGCGCTGTGGTCTTAATAGTGGGAGGTCCCGGGTTCGATTCCTGGCAGGGGTTTGGAATTTTATAATTTCTAAATTTCTGGTCTGGTCTGGTGGGAGGCTTCGGCCGTGGCTAGTTACCACCCTACCGGCAAAGCCGTGCCGCCAAGCGATTTAGCGTTCCGGTACGATGCCGTGTAGAAACTAAAGGGGTATGGGTTTAATAAAAACTGCCATACCCCTTCCAGGTTAGCCCGCTATCATCTTAGACTGCATCATCACTTACCACCAGGTGAGATTGCAGTTAAGGGCTAACTTGTATCTGAATAAAAAAAAAAAACCTAAAGGAAAGTAAGTATAGGTACTACTTATATTCTCACATACAGCTAACGTCTCATTACTGTACCTTCTTAGTAACTCGCTGCAGTCTGCACAGCTCTAATATTATGTTATACAGTTAGAGACACTAGACACACCGTCAGCCTTTGTTCTAATGCACCGGAACATGATCTACACCCTTAGGCCTTTGACTGGGAGAGACTCCTCGGGTGCTACACTATGGTTATAAGGACAAGTTAAAGTCTCATTTGAATACCATGAGTATGCTTAGTGTGCACATCCATTTAATGCATTCAGTTCTGATACCATACGTTCAAACATTTTTAATGATTATTACGAAGTCTTGTCTTATCACTTTTTATAGTCTTTTGCTATTTGCATGCAAACAACACTTAATAAAATTATTCTAATACATATAATAAGTAATAAATAATATATTACAAGCCATTTTGATAAAAAAAAATTACAAGCTAAGCTAATAAAAGTCCGGATTTCTTCTTCTGTAGATCAATTTTTTTTGTTATAAATAAGAATAAGCCCGCACTATGAAATTTCAGCGTGCGATTTTCTCGCAAAATTCTGTGACACATTTGAGAATTCTATGTTTGCATGTTTTTTTCGCGAGTGCGTTTTGTAGAACTGTGCGAAAAAATCGCACAGGTAAACTTTGCAGTGTGAGCTTGCTCAAATATAAATAGAAGAATTGCATAGACAATTCGATCACAGTTCACGACTCGGTCATGACCACGGAGTAGGTGGCGTAATGTTGCAATTCATACAAAGGTAAATCTGCCATAATAATATTATGATTCCCTAAAATCCCCATGTTCCGTCCATTACGTTGTGTCATGTGTGATGCCGTAGTTTGTTCTTGGGTTTATGGGGGGCGTCATGTAGGTACGCCTTACATAATAAAAACCGGAATTCTCCTTAGTAAGCCTATTTTCACATCACAAGGATAGCTAAGAAATGTACGACTTTTACGAAATCCAAAATTTTTAACGAACAATACCCACCAACACATTTTTTTGATTTCATTGATATCATTTTTAGACACACGCTTATAAAATACCTACTAGCTTATGCTCGCGACTTCGTCCGCGTGAATTACACAAATTTCAACCCCTATTTTTAACTCCTTAGGGCGGTTACGCACTCATCCGATCAGAGTCCGTGAAAATACGTTCCGAAGAAAGTACCTAGTCATGCCAAATTTCAGCCCGATCTATCCAGTGCTTTGAGCTGTGGGTTGATAGATCAGTCAGTCAATTAGTCGGTAAGTCATAGTCAGCTTTTCCTTTTACATATTACTAGCTCATGCCCGCGACTTCGTACGCGTGGATTTAGGTTTTTAAAACTCCCGAGGGAACTCTCGGATTTTGCGGGATAAAAAGTAGCCAATGTCACTCTCCAGGTCTTAAACTATACCTACCCATGCAAAAAATCACGTCAACTAACAAACAAACATATTTTCATATTTATAATAGGGGTAGTAATATAGATAATTAATCCTACAATAATCCTATAATAAAGTTACGTAAAATTCAAGCTTAGTTGAAAATCAGCAATTTATTCATTTACAAATAATTAAATAACTTTTTCCGGTAACTGAAGCTTTAAGCGAGCTGACACAGAGGGCTATCCAAACCGGAGCGTTCATTAAAAAGTTACGCTTCGATAAAAATATATAATACAACACCCAAATCAAAATATCAACGTTCGGAACACTTGGTTAAAAAATATATTTTACTTTATCGCATTACCCATGCGCATTACACAAAAGATATTTAATTTTTTAAAACAATATTATTTTTTAATTAAGTTTATGTACAAAGTACAGACACGTACTTATTTAATTTAAGGATGTAATTAATATACTGGGGGCAACATAGTGATATAGTGATCCAAAAAATTGGATGCATTATATTATAGTCTGTGACAGGTCGAGATGGCAATCGGCAGGGTGATTACGTATCTCGCGACAGGCTTCCGACAGGCGTAAATCTCGCGATCATTGCTGTCAAACGTCCGGCTAGAGAGAGAGAAAGCAATAGCCACAAAGCAAAGTAAGAAGAAGAAGAGAGACAGCAAATGAACTGTCGGATTGCTACTGCTGTCGCGTTGCTGTCGCTACTGCAACGTGTTACGTAATCACTCTCCTTGCACTTGCACTACACTCGCTCTGCACTCTCCTTGCACTCGTCCTGACCTCTCCTTGAACTCGTGTTGTACTCGCCTTGCATGTCCTCATCCTGCCCTCGTCCTGTACTCATCCTGCACTCGTCTTGCACTTAGCCTTGCCCTTACCGCTCCATGCACTTGTCCTTCACTCATCTTGGACACGTGTTGCACTCGTCTTGCGTGCTCTCATCCTGCCCTCGTCCTGTACTCGTTCTACACTCGCCCTGCACTCTTCTTTCACTTGCCCTGACCTCTCCTTGCACTCACCTTGACCTCTCATTGCACTCGTCCTGCATTCGTCTGGCACTTGCCTTGCACTCGCTATGCACTCGCTCTGCGCTCGAGAATTCCCAAAGAAGTTTTAAAAAAGCGAAACTAACATGGATGAAATCGCGGGCATCGTCTAGTCTTCCTTAAAAAGCCGGCTTTTGTTTCAACCTTTTGCACAAAATTGAAAAGAAGTAGTTAGAAGAAGTATGTTTCTAATGGTATACCTATACTTAAAATGTAATAAAGAGTGCAGTTAACTGCGTAATAGAATCTTCTTAATGAAGAACACTTGAATTTATCCCACGGCGCCGCTTTAAAGACCAGTCTCCTGAAACTAACTGCCTTGCTTATCACAATCAAGATGCCTCATAAAGCAAATTTACCAACTTAAAGTTTTCTAGCCGTACCATGATCGAACAGAGAGCGTACAATGTTAGTGACTAGTGCGATATTTTCTTAGGGACTGTTCATCAGTTAAAAAGAACTGAAAAAGCATCATTAAAAGGCCGACATAGCTATACGTGATCAAATCCGGAATGAGGAGATATGTAGGAGATCGTAACGGGTTGCGAAGCTGAAGTGGCAAAGGGTAGGGCACATAGTTTGAAAAACCGATAGACGTTGGGGTCCCAAGGTGCTGGAATGCCGTCCTCGCATCGCAAAGCAAAGCGTTGAAAGAACCACCTCCCTAGGTAGGCAGAAGACTCGCTACTGGGTTGGACATGGACAGACGACATCATACTAGTTGCAGGCAGCCTCTCGATTCAGGCGGCGTAAGACCATGGCGTGTGGAAGTCCTATGTCCAGCAGAGGAAATCTGTCGGTTGATGATAATGATGAAACCACAGCAGAGCCAGTATAATTGCTTCATGTCCATTTTATTTTTTAACTTAATATTAAAACATTAGGCATGCGTCTTTTATATTATTCGTTAGACAAACCTACGTTTCCTATTCACTGAGTGGCTCAATTTAGCTCTTCCGAAGACCGTTCCATTACCTAAACATATTGCCTCTCGATGAGCACGCACTCGGCAGATAGCTACTTCAGAGTTCAGACTTTACGATGCAGACATCCTTGTGAGACACTTTGATGTCACCTTCAGAATATAGTGTCTCATAAGTTTTCTTTATACACTTTCGTTATGAGAGAGCCTGATTCACGAGAAGATTTAGGATATAAGTGATGTTTATGTAAACACTAGATGATGCCCGCGACTTCGTCCGCGTGGATTTAGGTGTTTAAAAATCCCGTGGGGATACTTTGATTTTCTAGGATAAAAAAAGCCTATGCCCTTCCCCGGGATGCAAGCTATCTCTGCACCAAATTTTGTCAAAATCGGTTGAACAGATGGGCCGTGAAAGACAGACAGACTGTCACACTTTCGCATTTATAATACATATTAGTATGGATATAAAAGGATAAGGTGATGGATTTTTCTGTAGATAGTCTCCCCACTCCCCAATGACTGCCAATTTTTTTAATATTCATTTTATCTTATCAGCGGAAAACGTGCTGAATGTTAAAGCAGATAAGCGGCCATTTACCATTGATAAGTTACAAACGGCGGTTGAGTGTATGGTTCATCAAGTTCAGTGGTAGCAGCGCATCCAATTTGCAGCCTTTCAGCTACACTAATTTACATGATCCAAATTCCAATAATTCGTTTCCCCAAAAATTTACTAAAAAGTTTTTTAATTTAATAAAGGTACAAAAAAAGGGTTCAAGTTACAAAATAGTTTTATTAGTACAATTAATTCGGAGGACGAAAACTCAACTAATGGACTAAGAGCCAGTGCGTGCCAGACCTTCATTATTTTATAAAAGCTGAAAGTTTCTCTGGGTATAGTCCCCGACATAGGAAGGAGCGATCAGCGACTAAGTATGAAGTTAGGATCATGGTGGTTTTGAGAGATAACACTTGATAACAGGTAATAAAGGTGTAAAAAATGTATGAAGGATAATTACTTTTGACAAATTAAAACGGCTAGTGCGGAGTTAAATTTTTTGCGTTAATATTAGGTACAAATATTATTATTATCATTATATTATATTATTAATATTATTATTATTATTTATTATTATTTATCTACGATAAAATAAGTAGGTAATAATATAAAATTTTTACAGCAAAAGTTCTAAAGCTAAATATTATAAAAGTACTTTTGAGGAAATAATGAGCTAGAATTATAAGACTTCAATTAGAATCTTGATAATTTCGCAGAATTTAGAGCTTGTTATCTAAATGCTCGCTGAACTGAACAGATCGTTTTATAGAAAATCTAGATGTCTTTTGTATTAATCGCGATGAAATGTCTCGTAAAAAAAATTGCACTAAGACTCCATGGCCCCAGGGTCTCCACGGCAAACGGAACAAAATGTAACTCTCGATAAGAGAGGCATACTTGCACCTCTTGCCGTTTTCAGTCTGCTGCGGCTCCCGCTCTTGAATTTTGATATAAATGCCTTGATTTAATATGAATTTAAGCAAACAATAACAAAAATCGAATTATTTACTTCATGAATTTAAAGTTCAATCAAGTACCTAGTTAGTTATTGGTTAGTTGTATTAAATTTTAACTTACCGTTATTTCGTATTAGTATTCAATATAACTTTGCTTTATTTATGCACTTCTTGTTCGCAGCAAATATTATTCATAGAAGCGGGTAAACTTAATTTAAATTCAGTATAATTACACGGCGAGACTCTATCAACATCTTGTCGTATACCTTACCTAGTAACCAAACTCACAGTTTTTTGCCTATGACAGGTTTGCGCCTGGCTATTCAACTCGTTAACTTGAAAAAGTTTCATCATCATCGTCGTCACCAACCAATAGACGTCCACTGCTGGACATATGTCTCTTGCACGGACTTCGACACGCCACGGTCTTGCGCCGCCTGAATCCAGCGGCTCCCTGCGACTCGTCTGATGTCATCCGTTCACCCAGTGGGTGGTCTTCCAACGCTGCGCCTTCCGGTGAGAGGTCGCCATTCCAGAACCTTGAGACCCCAACGTCTATAGGTTTTCAGAACTATGTGCACTGCCCATTGTGTCTTCAGCTTCGCAACCCGTTGAGCTATGTCGGTTACTTTAGTTTTCCTACTGATCTCCTTATTTCTGATTCGGTTCAAAAAAGTTTAGGATTCTACAAATAGCTCGTAAGATGAGTGCCATCCTGAAAATTGCGCTAGTAATGAAAGCGTAACCTCATTATTAATATATTGAGATAAAAAGAGATTTGTTTCAGCTCCCCGAGACAAGACTGTGACTTGTGAGTAAGGTGTTAGTAGGCGAGAAGGCAGATTAAAGATAAATTATTTATTTAGTGAGAAAACAAGACGTTCCTTGTAAGCTAATTTGTTCGGTATAATTTTGTTTATCTCGTGGTTGAAAAAAAAGTCAAGCTCAAATGGCATTTAGATTACTAACATTACACGCTTCACACTGAAACCTCTGAACGATTTTAAGCATAATTCGGTATACTTTACAGCTAATACTCCGTGTTGACATGATATAATGTAGGATATCTTTTATCCCAACAAAATAGGATTCGTTTGGGATAGGAAATTTAAATTTTAGTCGATGTTACTCCATCAAATCCTAACCAATTTTAACCATTCATATTTTAACTGTACTGTCAGTTAAGTCGCATGTAAAAGTGAAGAAGATCGAAAGAGGAGGAACTCCTCAATGGGCAATAGCATATCAATGGCGATCAGTGTTTAACAGTTTTGTAAAAAGTAGTACTATTTATATTGTAATAGTATGCCAGACCTGACCAATGATACCTACGTAGGTAAGTATTTTCCAAATTGCACCTTCCGCTGCATCTACTCGTTACAACTCTGTATTGAACTGTGTAGGATTTACAATACTTCTGGGTATAGGTATGTGATTGATAAAATCTGTAAGTGAACGAAGGAATACAATTTACCTTCACCAATCATAATTGAATAATAAATACAAATTATAGGAACATAGACACGGTCGGCACTCTGCACTCGTAGCAATTTCTAAAGAACCTACCTTAGCCTAGAACTGTACAACAGAACAAAGGGTGCAAAACTACAAGTAAACAAGTTGGAATAAGTTTCACGGCGCGTGGCTTGACGTCTGTTGCACTTTGACGCCACTCGCTGAGTTAATGCTTTTTGTTACCACTTTTAACACGGTTACTATTTGCTCCTTTACTCTTTTTTGTTCCTTAATTCCATTTAAGTTCTTCAGTAAAAATAACAAATAGAAAAATATTTTATAAAAAAACGTAGGTAGAATTCCATACTTAATATTATAATTATGCGAAAGTGTGACTGTCTGTCTGTCCGTGTGTCGTGTCGGTGTGTCTTTTCACGGCCCATCCGTTTAACCGATTTCGATAGTACAGAGATAGCTTGCATCCCGGGGAAGGACGTAGGATACTTTGATCCCGGAAAATCAAAGAGTTCCCACGGGATTTTAAAAACCTAAATTCACGCGGACGGAGTCGCGGGCGGAGTTGTACATTTACCCAGTGAATTTAGCTAAATTCACTGCATAGATAAGTACATTTTGGAAGCGCCAGAGAAAGGTACATCCGATCAATTCATTACTCTGTTGCAGACTGACTGTAATTAGACAAAGTCAACATCGTGCAAAGTGGACTTTATGGATTTGATTAAATGTCCGCTCTTCAAACATTTGAACAGTTTAAAAATTAAAATCCTGGTAATATAACTGGTCTTAATTAACAGGATTTTCCATTTGCACTTTTCATCACTGTTCTATTCGCCGGCAATGGGAGAAAAGCAAAATGAATTATTGTGTATCCTATTCCTATATCACTATTATAAATTGTTTATCAAACAGCAATTTTTATTATATTTTGTTGATAAAGATTATTATTTTTAAATTGATAAGTAACTCATTATGAGATGGGTAGATGTTATTGTGACACCAATTTTTATCGAATGGCAATATGAGTAATTTTATTACTCGTAATATTATTTATCACTTGATATTTGTACCTAGTTACCCGGAGCCCTAGAATAATAAATACTAGGGATTCCAACATCAATGCCCGGAGCGGAGACGGAGATAGACTATTATTTGTTCCGAAAAATCAAAGAGTTTCCACGCGATTTAAAAAGACCTAAAACCACGCGGATGAAACCGCGGACATCATCTAATCTGTACTACAGTACGATATTATAAAAAAGCAAGATTTGTATATCTGTTTGTAATCAACCAACTCTGAAACTACAGAACCGATCGTAATCATTTTTCACCATTTATCCAGAAGCCACATTGCCTAAAAATTACACTTGTATATCGCGGATGAAGTTGCGTGCAAAAGCTAGTCTATACTAATATTAACATATATTACAAATATTAGAAACTTGCATTAAAAATGACAATTAATTTAATACACTGTTGCCTACGCGACATGAATTTTCAATATTCATTTTACTTTAAAGTGTACACATTTTCAAAGTGAAACAGAACAGTGGCGCTTTTTGCACTGCACTTGAATTAACGACGAACCCGGCTTGGCTGAGAGCATGGTTCGTCGGTTACAGAGCCATCAGTAACGCATTTAATTTGTCAACATTGAGCGAAAAAAAAACTGTGCTAAACAAAAAGGATGTTCCGAAAAAATATAAAGTTCTCAGACGTTTATGTGGTGTCGCGAGACACCAGAAGCAGCAATGCTGCGATACGCGATAAAGGTAGGCAGTGAAGTTATAGCACAGAGTAGGTTATAGTCCACGACAGGTTGAGATAGCAATCGGGGTATGAGGCGGGGGGACGCCCGCACACCTGCACCCACGCTCGCAAAAATAGATCCAGCACGCTGGACCTATTTATTCCATCAACTCACTGTGAATGGTTAATGAATATTATGTCTTCTTCATAAAATACTGTAAATAATGGAACTGGAAATACTGCAACGAAGTTTCGATGTTAATAATAATAGGTTGATGGTTATAAGCAAATAAATAGACAAATGCGCGTTGCCCCTTTGTTTTGTACTATGTACCTACTTATTTAGAGAAGAGAAGAAAAAACACGTGGTGGAACGCGCTGCAGAAAAATGACCATGCTTAATTTGGGAAGAGAATGCGGGCTAATAGGATTCACGTTGTGCCTGCAAATCTTTCTTTAATCTCATCGTTAGATTTGCGCAGCAGCAACTCCAAATCCTTTGTAAAGAGATCGTCCGTTGTTTAACTGGTAAAAATAATTGTGAAAAAACTAGCTTATACCCGCGACTTCGTTCGAAAATTTCGAACCTCTATTTTACCCCCTTAGGGGCTGAATTTTCGAAAATTCTTTCTTAGTGGAAGCCTACGTCGTCATAATCGCTACCTGCATGCCTTTCGGCCGTTCCGTCCAGTAGTTTGAGCTGTGCGTTGATAGATCAGTCAGTCAGCTTTTCATTTCATATATTTAGAAGACAAATTGAGATTTTCTTGTTTTTAAGGCTAAAATACTAAAATATTAAGAAATATGTGGGTATAGGTACTCCTGCTCAAGCTACGTAGCGTAGCTATCTATGATTCTGTTTTATTATTGTTAGAATTCAGTAGAAAAGTGAGTGTGATAAAATGTTATTATGAAAGATATTTTTGACATTATTTCAGTCTCAGGGATAGGTCAGCGAGATTCAGCGGGGTGATCTGAATGTTGGTGTGTTACCTAATTATGAGCTTGCAATCAAGCGACATTAGAATATCAAATATTTCAATATTCTTTCATCAAACTAATGTGTTGTCTGTGTATTTTCCAACAACATTCTCGTTTAATAATTTATCTCTCTTCAAGCTTAATTTTTCTCGCATTCTCTATGAAATGTCGTTCATTAACGTTGACAATAGACAATTCTAACACTCGCAACAGAGAACAAAGGCTTGTTGCGACAGAGAACTGATGCGATGTCACTCTCCAGGCAACTCCGGTTGACGATTAGATAAGGGATGAATGTGTCTTTATCCTGTTTCACCTTTAGGGAGCGAGATTTATGGTATAGTCCATAAAAAATGACTCCTCACGCGCTATGGGTCAACTTTCATCTCAAAAGTATGGTTCATCTTTAAAATAAGAACTATAATCGTACTATTGACGCGAAATTTTACACAAAAAGTTTAAATGGCGCGTGAGGAGTTAAATTTTATGCGTTATACGCGAAAGATTTTAATTAATTTAATTCTCAATTTGAATCAAAAATTGTCAGAAATCAGTAGGTTAGTAATTTTTTTATTTTCTGAAGGATATTAATAAACACCCGAATATTTCTCAAAACTGGAAGAAAAACTTGTACTAGGTAAGGTAAAAAGTAGGGCCAAAAAAGGGCAAATTGGAATGATTTGCTCAGGACACTTGAATTTATCATAATATCTACTACATAGTAGATATGCCTATTGTTATATGTGGATATATGTTTTTAAACATGTATTTTTATTTTCATTTTTCAAGCCTGCTTTTTAACCCGGAAATAGAAAGAGTTCCCATGGGATTTTTGAAATCTAAATCCACGCGGCCATCATTAATTAGTTGGAACGTCGTCTATATTTTCACTTCAGACCGCTTCCAAAATAACACTGTATTGAACATTGACTCAGTACGTACGTAGTTTAGATATACTTACCTCCCTAAATACCTAAGTATAAATTTTATAAACGTATGGCAAGCGCTCTTTAAAAATATTCCTCATTTCCGCTTAAATTTATTTTAGAAGTTTTTTTTGTTTCCGGAATGACAGAATAGCTTCAAGTGCTTAACTTTACGGAAAGCCTGAACTTTTAATATACCTACTTGACTTCCTTTGTTATGTTGATCATCGGTAAAATGAAAAGTGTTTTATTCTTGGTACATACGTAGGATTAGTATAGGATAAGTATAATGTGTAGGTTTACAAAAGGAAAGCCTTCATTGGTTTTGTTTAGCCTTGGGTCTTGACTATTAATTATAGTAATGTACAGTTTTACCTATTAGTGCTGATGCCCGTGACTTCGTCCGCTACATACTCGTATTTCGGTTTTTAAAATATTTGTGGGGACTTTCAGACATAAAAAGTGTTCAAGTCCGTCTCCACTCTCCAGCTTACTTGCTCTCTTCAACTTTTTATCAAGATCAATTTAGCGGTCCGTAAAATTTCGTGTTTATACATAATCATGGATGATTTGAATGTATATTAGCATGGATGATTTGAAAATCATAGAGGACAGGTATGTACATATTTGTACACGCAATTTGGATGAAATATGTCATTTACAATTACATTTTCTTGTTAGGTTGGACGAAAATCTGAAATATGTTAATTGTTACATCAATATAGATTTTGTAATTTACAAAAATGAATAAATGTAAAATGAACTTACAATGGCTTGTTTCTATTTTTATTTCCGTACCATGTCCTTTATTATTAAGTTGGGTCAAAACAAGTTGGAAGATGCCGTGTAATAAGTCACTCTGTGAAGGCTGACGTCAGCTGCTGTAACTTTCGGTGCAGCTTATTATTTTATATTTCAACGTGCTACACAGACACATAGAACAATAAAATTGAAGGGCAACATTTTGATGCATTTAGAATACTAAAAGTTGTATTTTTATGCTAATACTAGATGATGCCCACAATTTCTATCACGTGGATTTAGGTTTTTTTTAAAAATCCCATGAGAACTCTGATTTTCCGGGACATAAGATTTTATACAACCGCACCCGTAAGCAATTTCACCCTCACCACCTGGGTTTCTGGTGCACTTCGACAGTCCGTTGTGTCAGATCCTTCTTTCCACGCACATGCAAACTGTGGAATCAACTCCGCGGCGCCGTCGGTGTTCCCACTAGATTACAACATGGGGCTATTCAAGGCACGGACCAACAGATTCCTGAAAGGCAGGTAACGCATCGGCAGATCCTCAGGTGGCCCGCCTGCTCGTTTGCGCGCTATTTGTATTTACAAAAAAACTACAAAAAATTGCGTTTAAATTCAGCGTTTACAAATGGCGTTGGCATTTTACTAGTTAGATGAGAATACCAAAGGCAAATAATTAAACTCAAATTTTTTTGCGGCAAATGAGACTGTCAAGGAACGGATACTAAGCCGGGGGTAAGCTCAAAAGTACCTATTTGCGTAAAATTCTGGACGAACTTGACTTTTGGGGTTTTGATACGAAGAGGCCCAAATGTGTCAAGTTTTTAGGGTTCCGTACCTAAAAAGGAAAAAAGGAACCCTTATAGGATCACTTTGTTGTCTGTCTGTCTGTCTTTCTGTCAAGAAACCTATAGGGTACTTTCCGTTGACCCATAGAATCATGAAATTTGGCTGGTATTAAGTCTATAGCACACGTTAAGGGAAAAATCTAAAAACGGTGAAGAAGTGGGGTATCGTTTGGAAAGACTTTACCTGTACATTTTAAAGCAGATTGCAGTTTATTTTTATGCATAATAGTTTTTGATTTATCGTGCAAAATTTCGAAAAAAACTACTGTAGTACGGAACCCTGTAGGTACTAAAATAACCAGAGCAATCCCATTGAAGAGACTATATAGAAGATTGTAAACCTCGTTCCGACACTCGAAGTAAGAGCAAAGTCGCAATACAGGCAGTTTTCTAGAAAACGTTTAAATCCTATCATTGGGCAGATGAAAGTATCAACCCTTAAGGGTCTAATCCTTAATATTATTAGGGTTTAGAATCAATGTTATTATAGCCCTCTTTATGCTGCATTAGATTTTACGTGTGACTTTGTCCGCGTCGTGTTAATTTAGGCCAGATTAATTTTAAGCTCTGCACAGCATAGTGCAGTGATCGGGCAGTAATGTAATTGTTATACGTAGTAATTGCTGTTGTTATATTTTGTATACAGCCGCGGACGATGTAAAGATGCGATACAGTTTAATAGAGATTACTTTAAAGATAGTGATTAGGTATACAACTTTATAAACAGTAGGTAGGTACTTACTTAGACTAAGGTAGGTATCCCGTCAGAGTACTAGCCCGGTCTAAAAAAATCTGCCTTATATAACTTAAATAAGTAGGTAAGTATACATGAAATAAGCAAAATTTTAATACAAAGTTATAGATTCCTTCCATAGTCAAATTCTATGGCTGTCGATCAGTCGACCTACCTACAAACACTACCTACAACTCAGAGAAGTTAGTAATATCTTATAGTCCCAAGCCGAAATGCGCGATGTGCCGGCATTTTGGCTGTGGACTGACTGTAATAACATTATAGATAACCTATTCCGAAGCTTAGGAAAAATAACTCGTGCTAAATAAAAATTGACTAACAACACGCCTTTTTACCAAAAATAAAATTGGTGTTACATTTTTACGCGGATGTCACATTGAAGAGTCGAGGACTGAGAGCGATATCCATCACCCCACTCAACGCTCGTATACGTCACCGAGCGAACCGGAAATCGTTATTGATGTCAAGGATTGTGTAAATACATCGACAACAATATTTATTTACAATAAAGGCAAATAAGGTAACTGATACAAATAAGGCCTACCTTATTTAAATCGTTGATTACAAAATAAATATAGGTGTGTATCAAAAAAACTTCAATAAATTAGTATTAGATGTTTATTAATATCAAATTAATGGAGAAAAACATTAGCAATATCTAATAAAATGAAGACAAAATCAACAATACAAAAACCTTAGCTAGTGGCCATAATAAGTTACGTCTACCAAATAAGGCCTGTAAACTTTAAACTCATAAAATCTTGTTAAAAATCTATTTATTTAAAAAATTACTATTTTACAGCCTTTATTTGCTTTTTATATTTTGATAACTAAGCTTTTTATTACAGTAGTTTAACATTTATAAACACAGATGGCTTGTCAGACTTAAGCTCTCATATTAACAATAATATGAATAAACTATTAAAAAAAATATTGTCACTCGTAATTAAATAAATAAAGCACACATTCTGTGAAAAAAAACAGATTTTTTTTACCAAAAAAAAAATTATAGGTAGGCCTTATTAAATTGCACTGCTGTATACAAGGCACTAAACTGCCGCTGCACGCTGCTAAGCTTTCTTCCGACCAAGTAGCACGTTTGGGAGCATTTTTAGATTTAGTTATTCGTAGTACTTTGAGAGCTAGACATCAAAATGCGTATTAAAATGCGGGATTTATATTAAGGCCTAGGGTTACAATTAAGGCCTAGGGCCTTATTCGGTACCTTACAAGATAAAATATAAAGTTCCATAATTCGTTCCATTATTCAAAATGATAAAAATGAAAGCAATAATTATCTAATATAATGGCTAAGGTATTATAACTACTTATTAGTTTATATAAAATGTCAACATAAAACCTAATAACTTGCCTTGTTATTACGAAAATTTTATAGTGCGCCGCGGAAAACCCGACTTCCACAAAGAAGGTGTCGCAACAAGCTCAGGGAATAGGCGCAGGGCGCCTGAGCAGTTCGTACCTAATCACAGGGCCGTAGTATGTATGTGCGTGAAGAATCTTTTATGTTACATTTATTTAACCGGGTTTTCGGGAGAGTAGGCCTTTTTCGAGCATAGGCCTTATTTGTATCAAGTACCTTAAATATTACTATTTTCTGCTAGCGTTCTGGTTACACCCTGCATATTATACTAGTAGGGTGCGTGGTTGCGCGGACCACTGAAGTGGTCCGCGAGCATGCAGCGTTGGTTTTTCAAAATGTGGACTTTATTCGCCATGCATTTTCTATGGAAAAATAAATTCCGCCATCTTGAATTTTTTTTTATTCATCGAGTAGACCTTTGGATCCTGATCATCTTTTGTGAAGAAACTACTCTTCCATCTTTTATACTCTCCGAGATAGACACCGACGAAGTTTGTATGGCGGCCATTTTTTTTTCGCCATTTTGATTTTTTTTCACCCCATTGGCAATTGGATGACGTTTCGAGTGACATTTGCTCGAGCACCACCCACCTATCTTCAATACCTTAAGCGTGCTCTTCAGCCGTCTCCGAAATCCTCAATCATCAGCTCTCTCCGTATTTTTCCTCCGAATGAATTTTTTACACACAATATTATGTGTGTGTGTACACACACAGCCACTTTTTTCCGAAACTATAAGAGCTATACTGTTGAAACTTGGTAAGTAGATGTATTCTGTGAACCGCATTAAGATTTTTATACAAAATGAGAAAAACAACAATAAATTTTGGGGTTCCCCATACTTAGAACTGAAACTCATTTTTTTTTATCAAACCCATACGTGTGGGGTAGGTATCTACGGATAGGTCTTCAAAAATGATATTGAGGTTTCTAAAACAATTTTTTTCTAAACTGAATAGTTTGCGCGAGAGACACTTCCAAAGTGGTAAAATGTGTCCCCCCCCTGTAACTTCTAAAATAAGAGAATGATAAAACTAAAAAAATATATGGTGTACATTACCATGCAAACTTCCACCGAAAATTGGTTTGACTTTGAACGAGTTCTAGTAAGTAGTTTTTGATTGTATCGTGCAAAATGTCGGTAAAATACGATTGTAGTACGGAACCCTCAGTGCGCGAGTCTGATTCGCACTTGGCTGGTTTTTCGTTGCGGTACGGAACCCTAAAAATTGCCCATGTAAGCGCACCATTAATGCTTGAATTATTTTTCCAGCAAAGGAAAAGTCCAGGAAAATAATTTAAGATAGGCAACATATTGGATACTTTGCATTAAACTGCGAAACTCCGGAGGCTCAAAAGAAAGTTTGTTACTTTTTCATATGCACAAAGACCACGGAACTGAATTATATCGAGGATATTGCAAAACTTGGGCACCGGTGTTCACTACATACCTACACCATTAATAAACTCTCTGAAGATGTTTGATAAAATGCTAAAATACTTATTTTTTAAGAAAGGAAGAACTAACTGATCCGACCCAGCTTCGCAATATTCAATACAGACTCATGGTGTGTTGGGATTTAACTTTATATTAAGTACCTACATTAAAATAATTTAATATATACAAGGTAAACCTTGTACTCGACTTTGGTAAAAAAAATATTTGACCTTTAAAAAGTTATTTCAATTCAACGATTCAATTTAAGCGAAGATCGTACCCATATTAATTGATAAACTGTCTGATGCTCTCCGTAGCCGGTGTAGAACCACTTTGGTAATCTAACTTGAGGCCTTGAGCGGCGCAAACTAACAGAATATTAAACACTAAGTAAGTAATATTACTTACCAAGTATCGTATCTCGATAGATATTGACTAAGCTTCACGAAGTTTATGATCTTTAGGCTCGATTTACATAAAACATCAAAATCGTAACCACAAAGGTACCTAGTTAGTAAGCAACCCGGTCACCCGGTTCAGGGTAGTAGCTGAAAATCAGCGCTGTATGTTCTTGTGCATCAAGGCATACAGCATAATGCTGAGCTGGGACTCTTTTTCAGGTTGTGCCATACATGACAGTTTGTACCAGCGCTTCTTTTTATTTTGCTTATGGTTATGCTCAGGTGGAAGAAGCGCCGGAATAACCAGCTCTTAGTTATAAGATGTGATATGTGGCACAGTTTGGAAAATAAACGTATTTTCTTTGTTTCTTTCTTGATTTCAACCTCACTGGCGCAGTGATGTGGACGTATAGCGTAGCGTGAGTGGTGTATATTTAAGTGGGAGGTTCCGGGTCCCATTTCTGGTAGGGGCAAATTAGGAATTCATTAATTCTAAATTGTCTCTGGTCTGGTCAACCGGCAGAATCGTGCCACCAAGGGGTATGGGTTCCAATTTAGCCCGCTTTCATCTTAGATTGCATTATCACTTACCACCAGACGAGATCGCAGTCACGGGTTTAAAAAACAGACTTTGGTTCGAGATGTTACATACGTAGGTATCTAAGCTTAGAAAAATTTTCAACATATTATTAGTCAGTCACTGGCGTGCCTTCACCTGTGACCAAGTCGACCAAAAGGTAAACAACGCAAACAAATAGATAGGCTCGGCCAGCTATCCCAATATAAAACAACTATTTAATATCAGTTTAATCTCAATTTACCTATATTTATAAATTTATTTATATAAAACTATTTGGTAGGAAATGTTATATTTTATGATTCTCAGTTCCAAAGTTTTAGAGTGAGATTCGAACTAAGATTTTGGAAGTAAATATATTGCCAGGAAGTACCAGGGATATATTATTTTACCTTCTAATATTAAGGGAAAGGCAACCTATATGAAGCACCGAAAGTGGTCTGATGTTGATGGCTCAGGGGAAATCACGTGAAAGAAACTCTGTGATTTAGATATATTATGTTTTTGATTACATATGTAGGTTATATTATATTACAAAATAGCCTATACTTACATAAGTAAAAGACAAGCTATGTAATATTAGATGATGCCCTCGACTTGGTCTGCGTGGAGTTAGGTTTTAAAAAATCCCGTGGGAACTCTTTGATTTTCCGGGATCAAAAGTAGCCTATGTTCTTCCCCGGGATGCAAGCTATCTCTGTAGGTACCTAACAAATTTCATCAAAATTGGTTAAATGGATACGCCGTGAAAAGCTAGAAGACAGACAGGCAGACAGACACACACTTTTGCATTTATAATATTATAACAGTATAGTATTATGGATATGGATATAGGTGTATCCATACTTCTAGATCCATATTCATATCTATATCCGTATTACGTGCCAATTTAGAAAAAAATCCGGTGAAAATTACAGATTACTTCACGATATCCTGAAAGACTAGATATCCTATCGTATTGTGTTAATACTTATTATATGCAGGGTATATGATTTCCATTCATGAAATGGGCGGGATCATTTGCTGGATATAAAATATTATGCAGGATCACGCTCAAATGGACCAATCCTAACATCAATGATAGGACTGAAGCTATCACAGCTAACAGGATGAATTTATCTTTGAGCCCATTTCAAGGAGTCTGCCTGCCGGCGATTTCACCGATATGGAGTTTTCCAAATTGGATTGTTTTTGTTATGATAATTATATTATGTTGTCCACACTATTCCATGGAGGTGCTTCACTACAATACAGACTACAGCGTCAATTCTTCAAGATTTTGAAAATTTATATTCGATTACAGTAGATACACAAGCATTTTCATACAAACAATTAACATACTTCTGAGATGAAATATCCATCCATCCAATTATGAGACCTATAACAGGGTTTTATATGTACCTAATGTCTTGTAATGTAATGTAAGTATACACGTGAAACGCAAAAAATCCATACTAAGATAAGAAATGCGAAAGTGTGTCTGTCTGTGTGTCTGCTAGCTTTTCACGGCCCAACTGAAATTCGGTAGGTATAGAGTTAGCTTACATCCAGGGGAAGGACATATGCTACTTTTTATCCCGGAAAAGGAAAGAGTTCCCGCGGGATTTTTAAAATCCTGAATGCACGCGGACGAAGTCACGGGCATCATCTAGTAAAGAATAAATATATAAAATACAGATCTAACAGAATAATTTTGTGATTGAAAAAAAGAGTCCATGTATTTTATGTCTAGGGTGCAAAACGATCTTTTAGCTGAGCCATTTTCTTTACGCAAACCAAAATCGGAGGTTTAGGCAAATTTTTCGGCACATCCTGACTCATTTTAGTAGGATTGGATGGATAAAATATTTATTGAGAAACCAAGCCACTTATTTGCAAGTATTATTATTAGGTATATTTTTACCAAGTATTTCCTAGCATAAGTAATATAGGAGTATGTATTATCACGCAACCGCCCAAAAAAAGGAGTGTACCTAATGAGAGTTCATGTACATTGTAGCTACACCTACATACCTCGGAAGGGGTTTTATCAGGGCTATGTATTTTGTATTATAAAACTAGTAGGTTTTGCCGAGATGGTATACGGTTGGTAGTGATACCTATTTATTTTCAATTTTTATTAAATAACTAGCTGACTCGGCGAACTTCGTACCGCCTAACACGTCACTCAATTGTTTTGCCTTCCCGGAATCCCTCCACTAACACTTAAACTTTATGGTATGGTATTAAAGTTTAAATTGACTTTTAAGTATTATTACGAATATTTTGTATGGGAATATAGAAAAGTGTTGTTTATAGACTTTTTTAGGCAACTTTTTATTTTTTTCTCTCCGTAAGAACCATTCTCGTAGGTACTTCAAAGAATATTATAAAAAAAGAATTAGCGAAATCGGTTCAGCTGTCCTCGAGATTTGCGCTTAGCAACACATTCAGCGATTTATTTTTATATTTAGAGATATTGTGTAAGTATACAAATAGAAAGAATATTTGCCTTTGTTTGTATTATGTAACATAATTCGTAGGATTATACGTTTCTGGTTTCACTTCGGATTCACTTCCAATAATTGCGAGTAGAAACTGGCATATATCACGGTGACATACTGTTATGTTTTGGCCTGGGCCACATTAGCTGGGGTCCGGACTCCGGACGTTTTTATGTACTTAGAGTTTTATCGGAACATAAACTGTTCCTAATTACTAAAGTTGTTTCATTATCCGACATCATTATTTTATTCTATCTTTAGAAGCGGTGATGGCTTCGGCCTCCTAACGGGGGGTCCAGGATTCGATCCCGAGGCGCACCTTTAACTTGAAGTTATGTGCGTCGTAAGCAATTATTACTTGCTTGAAAACATTGCGAAGAAACCTGCATGCCTGTGAATTCCCCGTAATGCTCTCGCAAAGGTGTGCGAAATCTGCTAATCCGCACTTCTCATTCTTAGAGTGCTCAGTAGTGATCCAGCGATTGATTGATTGATGATGATGATGATGATGATGATGATCTTTGGAAACTGTAATGGGCATTATTAAGCTTTGATCACGTCTAAGTATTAATAGTAAGCAAATATAATTTTCATCTTTATCCTAAATTGTAGATTTTGTTTGTTCATTAGAATTATCTAAATTATCTAAAATGATAATAGTAAACTTCTCTAGAAAACAATTTGTTAACTTGTTAAACAATGCGAAATTCTCAATTTTTCAAACTGATAACTCAATAATCCTTAACAATTAATCCCTTTATAGTAAGTTCTGGTCACGTTCTAGTGGTACTATAGTTTACTTAAAATGACAGCAGCTATTTACGTTGGTAATCAAAACGTTTTCATAAAAAGTGAACATGGTAAACTCATTAAAAGTTAGAAAAGCCCCTGATTTCTAAGCTTTCACAAAGTATAACAACGTAATCGTTGAGCAAATCTATTTTGGCTTATGAAGTTCTTTGTGTTGGAGTTTTATTTATTTTGCTTTCGTTCCATTGTGCAAAAACTTTGTTGCAAACAACTTTTAAGCGCCGCAGCCGTCATTCAGTATTTTTGTTTACACGGGTGAAGATATTAACGTTAAATCAAAGAAGTTGGAAGTACTACTACCTATGTCGATGCGTTAAATATCGTCCGTAGTAAAATAAGGAACCCTTAATACTATACATCTATGTGTCACACCCATTTTTAAAATTTAAATTGAAAAAAACTACTGTTAAAAAAGACATCTATTACTCGATTAATTTACCTTTTCGAAAAAATTTAATTTAATTTTAATTTTTAACATTTTGTTATATTAATATTTCTTTGTGACTATATATTTAATGTGACTAATTTTATTAAAACTTTTATGTACACTTTTTTTTTAATAAAGAATATTAGCCATATTAAATGACTAATGTTCCCCTTTCCCTTCAAGCGTCAGGCTTGTGCTAGGAGTAGGTACGACAATAGTGCAACGGGCGGGGTTTGAACCGTCGACCTTTCGGTTTTCAGTCCACTCCTACACCGGTTGAGCTATTGAGGCTCTGAGGCTTATTAGGTACATCATAACATATTGCATGTAGGGCAGAATTTGGCCGTACCTTTTTGTTTTTGTAACATCTCCACTGTTTACCCATATTCGCAAAAAAGAAATTTGAATTTGAATCTATATGAGCACTGTAAAGTTGAAAAGCACAGTTTTGTAAATCTATTACAGTTGTGTAGAGAATATTAAAATACATAATATTTTTTTAAAAAATTCCATCAGATGTGATTGTGGTCAAGCGTATACCTATATTGAATAAAAAAAAAAAAAAAAAATAAAAAAAAAAATAGGCTGCCTCCTGAAAATGAAAATCGAGAGCAGAACAAGAAAGTTGTGGTTCGTTTTTCGAGGCAGGTGAGTCGTCTGCTCGTTTATTCGCTATTTACATATTTTTTAAATATTACTTTATTACTTAGCTATCTCTGTACTTTTCATCAAAATCGGTTCAGCGCGCGGTTGAACCGTAAAACAGTAACAGACAGATAGACAGGTAGGTACACTTTTGCATTATAATATTAGTATGGATAGTATATACCTAGCTATATGTATACGCTTATAGCGTAGCCTAACTATATATATTAATAGCGTATTAAGCTTTGAAAACAAGTTATAAAATGATGTTGTAGCAACATTTTGAAGCCGGTGGCAGTCCATTAGCTAAGCTCGTGATGGCGGCGCTCGTAAGAAGATCAGGAGATTTGTTTGTGCATTGGAAAAGTCATGAAAATATTGAAATAAAAAACTACGCGTAGATATTTATTTATTTGCTGTTTATATCATCATCATCACCATGATCTACCATTCGTCAGCCCGCTATTAAGCACGTGTCTCCTCTCAGAATGAAAAGGGCTTAAGCCATAGTCTACCACGCTGGCCAAGTACGGATTGGCAAACTTCACATACCTTTGAAAACATTGTGAAGAACTCCCAGGCATGCAGGTTTCCTCACAAGCGATGTTATATCCTTTGTCGTTAAAGCAAATGATATTTAATTGCTTAAAATACACATAGCTCCGAAACTCTGAACTAGAGGTGAGTTCCCGGGATTGAATCCCTAACCTCCCGATAGAAGGCCGACATTTTAACCACTACACTATCGCCGCCGTTATATACCTACAGACCTACGTCATATTTGTTAATTTCACGTTTAGGAAGGTAGGTACAATCACAAAAATATCTTGAACACATCATCATCATCATCATCACCAAGCAATGATGTCCACCCCTGGACATAGGAGTCATGTAGGGACGCCACGGTCTTACGCCACCTGTGCTAGTAACTACACGAATCGTTGTCCATTTTGGTACCACACACCACGCATCTTATTTTGAGTGATTTTTTATTTTTATTTTTATGTGTACTTTCTGTGGCACCAAATAAACACTTTTTCTTTCAAATAACGAGCTAGATGAAGATGGAAAGTAATAAAGTTCACGCGAGAAACAGGCGTGGTAAGAGACGACGGATCAGCGCTCGGTTTTCAATATCAAGTTTGCGAAATTACAGACTGACTCAGGGTTGAAACCCAAATTTTATGCATGGATATAGTCCAAAGAGTTCACACAGGATTGTATGAAACTTAAATCAAGTCGGACAAAGTCGCGAGCATCAGGTAATCTATACCTACTAATATTTTAAATGTGAAAGAGTGTCTTTCTGTCTGTCTGGCTAGCTTTTCAAGGCCCATCCGTTTAACCAATTTTAACAAAACCCCGTTTGAACCGTACAAAAAACCATTGTATCCCGCGGACGGACATAAGCTAGCTACTTTTTCTCGGAAGATCAAAGAATTCCCACGGGTTTTTCAAAGGCCAATCCGTTTCACCAATTATGACCACATTTGGTATAGATAGCTTACATCCCGGAGATGATCATAATATGTATGTTACATCTCTGAAAGTAGAAGTTTCCCGCAATATTTTAAAAACCTAAATCCACGCGGATGAAATCTTGGGCATCATCCATACTAATCTAGTCTAGTCAGTTATAAAAGATAGTGCAAGACACCTTACAAAGGAGTTTTTCTATTCTAAATACTTAAAGCTTTTCGTAAGCAAAATCTCTGTTGTATGTAGTAAATAATTTCTGAAATACCAAAAATAACAGCATGGCTAGGAATTACGAACGGTAAACGGGTACAGGTGGATCAGTTAAGGATCATTGCTAAACCCTCATTGTGCGTTTTCCCATCCGTCTGTTTACATCCAAGCCTTTGTTCTCAACACGGCCTTTGAACTGATTGTGTACCAAATAGGGAGAAATTCCAAATATTCCTTTATTATCTAACTAGGAGATTCTCGGAATATTGTCTACATAAAATGTTTACAATTTTGGAGCAGTACTTTATTTTTCCATCTATGTTGAAGTTTAATAAATGGTCTCTCATTAATTTTATTTGTATTACACGTAAATTAATAGTGGATAATTAAAGACTCTCGAAATGGTATTTCGTCGTACAAAGTATTATGCTTTCTTTACTTCTAGGAATACAATGTTCAGCATTCAATCTTTTTTGGTCCCATATTTCGTTGTAAAATAGATTTTTGTTCGATATTTTCACAGATGATTTTTCTTTTGGGAAAGCCAGTCTGAATAAGAAGTATTTGTGCTTACTTATAATACTTAACGTGAATGATCACTATATAACAATGATATATATAGCAATGAACTAGTTATTGCATTAAATAGCAACCAAATGAAACCTTCTAGGCAAGCGCGCTCCATAATCTGTATCATCACTAGCCAGCAGGTCTGATTGCAGCCAAGCGCTAGTTTTTATTACAAAAACAAGGTTTTTATTAAACTTCTGAAATATATTTCTCTTCATATACTAACTAGATGACGCCCGCGGCTTCATCCGCATGGATTTAGGTTTTCGAACTGCCCTTGGGAACTCTTCAATTTTCCGGATTAAAAACTATAGCCTGTATCCATTCTCAGGATTCAAGCTATATCTGTAACAAAATTCGTCAAAATCATTTAAACGGAATGGCTGTGGAAAGCTAGCACACAGACGACTTTCTCATATCAGTATGAATTAGTATGGATAGTACCTAATCAGAAAGAGAGAAAGAAAAAAAACATTTTTTTAGCATTGCTTTTAATGAGTGCTGGTAAATAAACTGTCATTTCTTAGTTCTCTTTAAATAAATTGGTCTTCAAAGGCACGTTTATTACCGGATAATCCGTATTAGAAGGTTCTATAAAGCGGACGAAAAGCGTACCTAACGATCGTGAGAAACCACGAGATGCTGGATTACTGCAAATTATTTCCAAAAGCTTGTTTACTCCATTTAGTTTTAATAAAGTTCCCTTTTAAACCCACTCCGTGTAAAAGAATCGAGACATTCAATTTTATTTAGCTCTGATATTTTGTTTGTATTTTTGGTATTACGTAGAGCACGGATTAGTTGCTATTCAGTTTACAACTAATAAGTTGTATTATGTGCACCATTATCATCATTATTATCAACCAATAGACGTCCATTGCTCGACAAAGGTCTCTTGTAGGGACTTCCACAATCCAAGGCCTTGCGCCTCTTGAAATCAGCGGCTCCTTGCGACTCGTTTGATGTCATCTGTCCACCTAGTGGATGGGTCAACGCTGCGCTTTCCGGAGCGAGGTTGCGATTCTAACACCTTGGGACCCCAACAGCTATCGTTTTTCAATCTATACGCCATGCCCATTGTCACTTTAGCTGAGGTTTAGGTGACGTTTAGCTATGTCGGTTACTTTGGTTCTCCTGCGGATCTCCTCGTTTCTGATTTGATCACGTAGAGACACTCCAAGCGTAGCTCTCTCCATCGTCCACTAAGTAACTCTGAGTTATAATGATCAACCCATCGCCAGCTTACTACGGAGCATGTGGCTCCCCTCAGAATGACAAGCGTTTGGCCATAATCTAACTCGCTATGTATAGAAACTAGATTATTTTTCAAGCAGCTGTATCAAAAGTTTAGTAAGAGTTTTCAAATTGTGCCGTCTTGTCATCCCCCTTCAAAATTAATGGTTTCCTACTTTCCCGGGTACACAGGATCTGTATTGTTCTCGTGTTTTAGTACTTACTTAGGTAGTCCTTATTGGGAAAGATTTATTATAAAATATTAAAAATACTACTGTTTGTTTATATAAACTGAAAAATTATACTTCGATTTTAGTATTTACAATAGTCCAGAAACACATAACCCATAGTTATAGGTATCTATCAAAAGAACGAAAAAATAATAACAATTAAAATTAATAATAACAATTTATTCTTGCGTGAGCGAAAAACAACACTTTATTATTTCCTATACTTACCTACACTTTTAACTCTTAAAAGGCGCTACCTATGTAAATTTAACTACTTATTTTGTATTTATTTATGGGCACGATGTATCGACATATTTTAAAATTTAATTCCAACCCTAACGCAGTGGAAACACGAATTCCCCTTCCACCCACCTAGTGGGAGAAGCCGGTGGGTGCACGGGTAGCTCCTCATAAAACTTTATTAGCAACAATGATTTTATTTATCTATTGATTTTTTAATAATATTCCTATAGCTAAATATTATCTTCTAATAATAATTCCTTCTAGTAATAATATTTGATAAAGCAAATCAAAAACAAGGAACTCCTAATTCATTAATGAGATAACTAAAATCCAGAAAATTAACTAACATAAAAGTTATGTTTAACGTGAATTAATTAGTTGCACAACTTTGTTAACATGTTGAATTTTACCTAATTTTGGTTTTGTGTAACGGAGGTAACAAATGTTTAGCTAGGGTCAACAGGAAATTATTTGTAAGGCAACTAATTAGTAAAGTAATTAATTCACAAAATAGAGTTGAAACAATTTTCAGTACGCAATAACAGGGGCGCCGAACGGCTTGATTAATTTGAATAATTCTACAAGAACCCGTAAAAAGCCATTTACGGACATATATTTTGGAGAAATAGGAAACTTTGCTACATACAATGGTAAATCTTTTATCATCATCATCATCATCATCATCTTGATAAACCCATCGCCGGCTCACTACAGAGCACGGGTCTCCTCTCAGAGTGAGAAGGGTTTTGGCCATAGTCTACCACGCTGGCTAAGTGCGCATTGGCAGACTTCACACACCTTTGAACATTATTGAGAACTCTCAGGCATGCAGGTTTCCTCACGATGTTTTCCTTCACCGTTAAAGCAAGACGTGATGTCACATAGCTCCGAAAAGTTAGCGGTCGATTAGGAGGCGGACGTCATAACCAACTTTAATGCAACGTTCTAGAATAGATACATCGCATTGCTGCAAATCTGCTACAATGTGTCTTGAACAGAATATATAATAGTACTTGAACCTTAATAATTATTAAAAGAGCATTTATGAAACGTAGTAAAATTGGTGAAATCCAATTTCAATATCCACTAAAACCGCCAATGGTTAAGACCGTAACTTTCAACAGAATATCAAAATTCAAACGTAGGTAGATAGGTAGGTACCTATATCTCGTAGTTTTTGTTGAGTTTGCTGCTTTACTTAATATTCTTGAATCGGATTTTCCAATAACTGAAATGCTTTGAAAAATGTTACCAGTGAATGTAATAGGATTGACAATGAATGTTATTATTAGACATATTGGCTAAACATAATCTTCTCAGTACTATATAATATGTACTTAGTAGTTATGAATAATAAATAATATTGTTATGGCAAGTAAATTAGTTTTTGGGAAATTGAGTTAAGTCTTCTCAGCGTCAATTAACCACTATGTTCTTTTCGTTCTTACGTATGATGTTAAAACGTGGACACTGACAAATGGCCTCACCCACATATTCAAAGCTACTCAGCTATCATTCGGATAACATGCGAAATGAGGAGATCTGCAGGAGAACTATGGTCAGACGCGTAGTATCGTGCATTGCCAGACACTTAGTATCGTGGCAACCCCGTGCCAGACACCCTTAAACAATTCGACTTTAAGGGCGTCTGGCAGAGGAAGTAAGTTCCAGTTCCAATAAGTAGGTATTATCTGGAAAGTAGCAACTATCTATATGTATAAATCTACATGATATATTCATATAATTATCTGCAGTAGGTAATTATGGTGGTCTAGAGGCACCGTGCAGTCAGTTGCATAGTAATTAATAGTGAATTGTGGTAACTATCTGATTCCGGCTGATGGGTTGATGACACACCCTAAGTGCCGACAACACTCTACTACGATTATTAAAACATTAATGTACTTACTTATTAAATTACCCTTTATAAAAATCTATTAAATTTGTAAAAAAAGATGATTATACCTACCAGTTTATGAGAATTGTAAAAAAGGTGATAGAAATGGCATAACGTGTCATTAATATTGGTCCAGCATCCATATTTCTAGCAACCAAAGTGAAAAATGAAAATACCCTAATATTGTAAAGACAGACAACAGTCTGTCTTTACAATAAAACGCACCAGGGCCGGCTTAAGCATGTTCGGCACCGAGGTGCGAAAGTTAGTCTGCGCCTCGCCCCTGTTTAAAAGTATCAGCACACATATAGTACGTGACAGGTCGAGCTGGCAATCGGAGTATGAGGCCCCGCACACCCGCACGTCACCAGCGCTATCCCGCACCGGGCTAGCGTAGCGCTGGGGCTAGGGTTGCCAGGTCGCCAAACCTAATAGCCGGACAGACTAGCCAGTTTGGCCGGATATTTGGGTAGAAAGGCCGGACACCCTACATTATTGAGGATTTTGCGTCTTATTAATAGGTACGACAAAAAAATTGTATGTAAAATCAAGCTTTTTTTATTATTGTCATAAATCTTGTTGTCAGGCGGCACTGCCGCCTGCGGGAGCGACCGACAGTCGACTTGCCTGCGCTCGACCACGCTCGTTTGCGAAATGTAAAAAGCCTAGCAAAAGCCGGACAAGCCGGACACCGTTTATTTTGGCCGGACACGCAATCAAAAAGCCTACCTATGTCCGGCTTTATCCGGACGCCTGGCAACCCTAGCTGGGGCTATGTGGGTGTGCGCCGTGCGCGGCGTCCCCACCCTGATTGCCATCTCGACCTGTCGCGCACTATACCTATAAGTGCGAGCGAAGTGAGCGCGACATTATTTATTATTTAAATAGAAAAATGTCTCGGAAAATAAGCAAAATCTAGGTACTCAAAACCTTAGAAAGGACCCCTAGGACTGCGCCCAGGTGCACCGCACCCCTTGAACCCCCGGTTAAAGACGGCCCTGAAACGCACTGATGTCTTACTAGACATCTTTGCGGCAACAATCCCATTTACCACTTCTATACGTACCTACCTACCCTTATGTACACTAAGTATAAAATATGTTCTGTTTTATATTATACTTACGAGTGTTGCAAAGCTAACAAAAATCTCCAAGCAAAGGCATACAAGTTCTCTAAGGAGTAAATATGCTGGGCACGTTTTTGAGCAAGTCTTACGTGACTAGTCGTAGTTTCGTAGAATAGACCATCCATGAAGGATCCATATTGTAGCTATTTGTATATTATTATTAGTGTTAGCATAAATTATCAAATAAGTGTCCGACTTTTTGATTTGTGAAATTATATCAGAGTCAGATGTCAAGCGTTTTGCTTTAGCTGGACAATATGTTTGGCTTTTTACGGTCCTGTCCGGCTTTTATTAGGCTTTGCTGCTGGTTTAGTTTAAGTAGGTAACTACTGGTAGTTACCCACTTAACTGGTTGAATATTTTTAAAACTGGTTTTAAAAATATTTGTTAGGTTTTTTCTTACAAATTTATGTGCACACTAAATAAACTTACCTACTTACTTTACTTACATTGCTGATTAGGAAATGCTGATCCACGGCTGGGGCGAGTTGTTTTGTATGAAAACAGTAATTCAATTTTAATTAATAAACAACTAAGTAGGTATCTATACTATTACTTATTATAAAGAGGTAAAGTTTGTAAGTTTGTTTGTAGGAAGTAATTTCTGGAACTACAGAACCGATTTTGAAAATTCTTTCACCAGTAGAAAGCTACATTATTTCTGAGTGACATAGGGTTATTATATTTTGAAAATGTAATAAATAAGCTACCCGTGCGAAGCCGGGGCGGGTGGCTAGTTTTATAGTTATAATGTTATATCCAGCTTTAAAAACTCTCTAGGTAGGTAGGTACCGAGGTCTGGCTTTGATAGTAAAATAACAGGCCGATTGGCTCAGAGTATGGCTTTTGTATTTTAGGGCCTGGCAACCCTACTACACAAGGTATTCAAAGTTTCATCTGTTAATTTTTAGGGTTTCGTAGTCTACAAAGAATCCATAGTTTCGCCATGTCCGTCTGTCCGTTCGACCGCGGCTCAGCTCAGAGACTGTTTGTACTTAAAATCTGTAGTTAGGTATGGGTACACAGAATATTATTCACGTCAATAAAGTGGTAAATGAAAATCTTGAAAAAAAAACTTTTTAGGGTGCTCTTCCTCCCCTACAAGTAAAGAAGGGTGATTTTTTTTCTCGTTCTTCTCATAGTGTGCTGTGTGGCCTGTTGTTGGATAGGTCTGTCAAAAATATTGCCGGTATGTGAAAATCATTTTTCGATTCAGAGATCCGTTTGCGAAATATTAAGCTTTTAAGTGCTAATTTTTACGGTTTTCACTATGGTTTTCACCATAATATTTTAGGCGTCAGGATGTGTCTCGCGGAAAGTTTAATTCAGTAAGTAGGTACATTCGCTTCTAGTCTAAAGAAAAGCTAAAACCACAAATGCGAAGCTGGGGGACTCAACAGCTAATCTATATTCTATGAAATGTACACCTAATATAATATTTAGGTACCTACATTTTGTCGATGTAAAATTAATTTCGTAATTTTATATCGGCATAAATATTATAATATAAACAGGGAAAAGTAGACGATCCCTAATAACCTTCTTCATCTTGGTGAAAGAAAGTGAAATAAGAAAACAATTACGTTTTCCTTCAGACTTATCTGCCTTCAAGCCAAGATACCTATTGTATTGTTTTTTGATTAAACAACATTGAAAAGCGCCACAAAATTTTATTCCTTCTTTATTGTTAACTTGATAGGTACGATGGTAAATTCCACCTCTTTTTCAGTTATGTACCTAGAGATTGAAACTTGGATCCACATAATACACATTCAAAAATAATAATTATTGATATGATAATTTTATTTCAAACTCTCAGGACGTGGATTTTACGTATTTTGGAAGACCCAGGAAGACCCTTTATTTAATAATCACCGAGAAATAATTTATTTTTGACACAAACAAATACCGTATCATGGAAAAATTTGAGTTCTACGTGGCTAAAAACTGAAATTGAAAAATCTTCTGTAAGCATGACAGCTGAAATTCAAACACTCGTGTCAGAGAGATCTTCGAATATGCCCGGAATACTGCATTAGTAGCTACCTACCTATTTTGTACCCTTATTTCCCCTTACAGGAATTTTTCTCTCCCATTCACCCTCTGATCTTTGTACGGGTTCTCAACTTTTCTAAGGGCAGTCGTGCGAATGGCGTAATCAGTGTACAACATGCCAACACGAGTGTTCCAAGAATGCCATTGCAACTAGTTACTCCGATTTAGTGCACGTTTTAACATTTTGGTACAACTTCTGAATAAACTAGGTTCCACTTATGTTATAAGTACTTATAAGCCATATTTAACTACGTTAACAACATTATTCTTAGATCTAAAACCTGTCGATTGTACCTATACTTTGCACTAGATAATGGAGCAACTGCGTTCACGTGGATTTGTTTGGATGTTTGCTTGGCTCATGGTGACTTTCGTGGCAACCCCCTGCCAGACACCCCTAAACATTTAAACTTTAAGAGTGTCTGGCAGTGCATGACGTGATTTCTAATACTATTCTGAAGAAAATATAAAAAATTAGACTTTATACTTTGACGTAAGATTTTCTACACCTTGTTTACCTGTCATCTCCCAAAGCCAGCATGATCCAAACAAACATCCAAACAAACGTTCCTCCCAGTGTTGGGGACAATGCACAGAGAAACTCAGATTTTATAACATAACGAAGGTCTGGCACGCGCTGGTTCTTAGTCCATAAGTATTTAAGTTTTATGTAATACAAACGTTTTGCCTTTTTAATTTAATGTAAAATGCAGTTCAAAAACTTGTTACTGCATACAGATTTACACTGCATGAAAATACTGGTAACTTATTTTTTTCGGAAATTTAATGAAAAAGTTTTAGTCGTTATATTTTACACTAAGTGGCTTTTAGTAAGTAGGTACTTTTAAATACCAATTACAGACAGAATAAACTGTAAACAGTTTTATTTATTCGCACAACTAAATTATAGCTTTAACATCAGTTTTCACTCAGTACCTACTGAGGGAATTGAAGTTGCAAAATCATGAAATGTTCGGTAGTGAGTAATTTTGCTTTTTGTGCATGTTTAAAACAATGAGAACAAGCGTCTGACACAAACAATAGCGCTGATTTTTGCTTGCTATGCGCAGCGTAGGATTTTTAAGATTAACATTCAACTATTTTCAGTGTGTTTTTATAAATTTTCAGACGAACCTATCTTTTAAAAATGCTAAATTAAAAGTAAGATTAATATAAAATTATAAATGCAAAAGTTTGTTAGTTTATTAAGTACCTAGTTTATGATTTGTCCTTCAATCGTGTCGCAACGGAGCAACGGATCGACATGATTTTTGCATTTAAAGACCTGGAGACTTGGAGAGTGACATAGGCTACTTTTTATCCCGGAAAATTAAAGAGTTCCCAGTAAATCTACCTGGATATAAAGTCGCGGGCATCAGCTAGTAATACATAAAGATCAAAACCTGTCTCAACCTACTCTAGCCTAGTAGTTGACATTCTCTTGAAATGAAAGGAAATGCAGATTATGTTCGTTGAGTTGAACTGTGAGCTCATCATCATCATCATCGTCACCTCATGTCCGGTCCACTATTGCACGAGTTTCCTTTCAGAATGAGCAGGGCTTAGGTCAAAGTCCACAAGATGTTCTCACACGATATTTGATTGCGTAAAACGTACATAGCTTCGAAAAGTTAAGTGTGCGTGCCCGGAATCGAACCCCGGACCCGTCAAATAGGAGGCCGACGCGACGTCTTAACCACTTGGCTATCACTGCTTTTGAACTGTGGGTAAGTAATCTTAAGAAAACATTACAAGGCATAAAGTGGGCCGGACCAAAACTAAGCTAACCTACTAAAACATTTTGTCTTAACTCCTAAAAGATTACGTAAACCTAGATTTTATAATCCTATCCTATGGGATATGCTACCAAATAGTCAAGAGATTTAAAATATGATTTAATAATTTTCATTAAGTATACGGCAGCATTTTGGAATACAAAATTTATAAAAGGGTATTTCATTCCCTGTTTAATTTTAATCAGGACGAAATAAGCTTTTACAGGGGCGAGCACCGCCTGGTAGAAATAATGCGTAACAAAAACGTGTAAATAACCACGGGATTATTAAAATAAAAGTGTTAACTTTTAATGTAAATGCAGGTAAGTAAATGCGTTATTTTAAAAAGGTCGGAATTTGGCGTTTTCATGTCTTCCGGTCCGTGCCTCGGAAACACTCGGAAACCATTTAACGTCGGGTCTGGTCATTATCACTAACATCTGATAATGACAGTAGAAACTTTGAAATCTGTCTTAGTCGAGTTGTACGCGGAAGGATCTAGACACCCATGGCATTATTATCCCAAGAAAATTCCTATCAATATGTGATTAATGGAAAGGGGTGACGACCCTCAGCAATGAGGAATACGACGCGACACAAAGAGAGAGACACAACAAAAATTGGCAGTCAGTGCCCAGTGGGGACTACCTACAGGTTTTTTTTTGGATTTTCAAATTAATTGTAGGTACTTCTTGCTACCTAGTATCAAAAACTACATATTTTTTATTAAGAACTTACTTTTACATCGGTAGGAAAGTACTCCACAAGCACTAGACATTAGCATGTCAGTGACGGACGTGACTTTGAAGGTTTACTTACCCATAGGCCATAACCCATCCCAAAATCACCCAACGCGCCTAAAGAAGTTTTATTCAACAATGCGAGGTGGAAATGTAGCCAAGCGGGATACTGCCAGTATAATAAATTTATTGGCCCTTATTGGCTGAAATGAAACACGTTCCATCTCATATCTGACAAACCTTACAAAGGTAGCCTCCACTTCTATTGCATGGGTGCAATGGCATTCACTTTGTGACACTAGTGAGTCAAAGGCTTTATTGAAAACAGGCTCTCGTGACGTGAAAGTTAGTACTGCTTTGAGGACGTCTAGTTTCCTACTCACGTGCCGCCAAATCGAAGCAATAATAATAATTAATTCTTAGTAAACTAGATGATGCGACTTCGTCAGCGTGGATTTAGTTTTATTTTTTTAATTAGATTATAGACTATAGTATTAAAGTTTTATGCACTTGAAATGTTTTAAATGATTTCATAAAAACTGAAAATCTGCATTAAAATATTCTTATAGGTACTTTTAAGTAACAATCAAATAGGTAGTAACACAAACTATTTGCTTTATCCCATTTGAAGAAACCTATGTTTTAAATACCTACTATGAAAAAGCAAGATAGGTCTCAAAGTAGACGAAGAAGTCTGAAGAAATACCGTTCTTTGGTATTTTAATTTTTTTTTTTTTTTTTGTTTATTTGAAAGTAATCAACAGCGTAAATACATAATTATTATTTAAATGTATATCTAGTTATAACAGAAGGCCAAACGAGATTACTTAAAATATAATATTATCCGGAATATTCCCGGATAATCCATACTGGGGAGACAAAATATCGTTTACACAGAATATGGAGGAACCGCAAATCTATTTTAAAGTAAATTGCACGTTGCAATGGCGAAGGAGATACCACGGCGCCGGCAATTTTAAACTCTAATAGGGACCCGTCTTTCCTTTGAGACTCTTTCACGCAACGCTTTGTCTGAATTATTCATACGTTCCAGCAGATATCTGTGAAATCGAACATCGAGAAAAATGAAAAAAATGTATAAACAATCTAAAGGCTCTCCAAGTTCTCTGTTTATTTAATTTAAACGTACATTAGTGAAGTAAATCTGAGAATTAAGCAGAAAAAGTTGTCTTAAGTATATTTATAAGTGACATCATCAAAGTTATTCAGGCTTATTCCGAAAACAGCAACCCTAGGGTGTATACTCAGATACTCTGTCCGTCTATCCACGCCGGTCGGTATATAATAATATTATCATCTTTTAGTCCGGGGTGGATTATATAAAAGGAAAAGCTGACTGACAGTCGATCTATCGACACACAACAAACTTAACTGGACGGGGCATGCAGATAGCTATTATGACGTGGACATCCGCTAAGAAAGGATTTTTGAAAATTCAATACCTAAGGGGGTAAAATAGGGGGTTTAAATTTGTGTAGTCCACGCGGACGACGTCACAGGCATAAGCTAGTATAGCATATGTTAGTATGGATGTAATGTATCCGTGAGTATCATTGACAAATGAAATACGTTACTAATAGCACTGGATCCAATGAACCGAACATTCAGAGTGCTGTTCGTCATTCATTGAAGAGCTGATCGAAAAGCGCCACTGTTAGGCTTTTCACATTCGAAATATAGGTATAGTAAAATGTGTATTGAAAATCGAGGCAGCGATGACAAAACAACCAGCGCCGAGTGACGCGCTTCAATATTGACAACTTTATTTATTACATCACATCCTACATATTCATTACTCGGAAAAGCTACCTCGAGAGGGAGGGTTAGCAAAACTTATGTCTACGTAATATAAGTAATAGGTATGTATCTAGTAATACGCTGATTTCCTATTCTGCGCTGATATGACTAAGGTAAATAAATTTTGCTATCTGCAACAAAGCAAATAGATACCTATGTTATTCACACCACACTTATATTACCTACCTGATTTTAACGTTGTGGACTTGTGGTACGCTGCAACGAAGAATCCAAAGTTTTAGTAAAAACAGGAAAATTCTTTACAGATTAGCCCACTTCCATCTTAGACTGCATAATCACTTACCACCAGGTAAGATTGAAATCAGACCATATCAAAGAAATAGAATTTCCCTAAATATCGTTTGAAATATCATAAAGGGTACAAGTTGTCGTACTTGAAATACCTAAATATTTAATTTCGAAGGTTAACTTGTAAATAAATAAAATCTAACTGTTATCTAAAACTATTAATATTTCTCCAATAATTGTTTCTATTTAGTTAGATAAGTATTTAATTGCTATAGTGAAATAGCTATTTAATTTCCGAGAGAACAAACCGAGCTACGGAACTACTAACAGTAATAAACAACTCACAAAAGCAGTCATGCGAAAGATAATCCTCATTTCCTTCTCTAGGTGACTGTGCGGCGGCGGTAAGTTATTTGAAATACTAAGTAATAAATTTGCCAACCAAGTTACTTGATACCCACTGTTAACGGTGACTGACTGACTGACTGATCTATCGTAACATGAGATCTATTACATACCCGAACTACTGGTCTACTGCTAAACATAGTGAAAATTAGTAAAGTTTGCTATACCAACTTCTACCGGTTGGTATTTAATCCTTCCTCCATCTCGCACCGCCCCGTGGCCCTGCTGAGCTGCGGCATCTAGACATCTCCAGCGACCGACTGTATGAAGGGTTCAGGCATATCTTTAGTCTGTGGTTTCGGTGTGCTCGACATATCGATAGCTTACCAAACTTCTATTCCAATGCGCACTCACTTTACTTCAGCACTTTCGCAAGCTATACTGGTAGTAAGGTGTACCTGAGATATACCGATATGTGCCGATACCGTGCCGCTGCCGTACGTTACCTAAATCAGGAGCGGGCGTAGCGCTTTTTGCACTCACAATTGAATATTTTAAGTAATTTATTTTCAAAATAAATAAATCCATATCCATACTTCCTTACTAATAATATAAATGCGAAAGAGTGCTTGTCTGTCTGTCTTTAATCACGGCCCATCCGTTAAACTGATTCTGACGAAATTTGGTGCCGCGATAGCTTGTATCTCAGGAAATGACATATTATACTTTTTTTGGTATCGGAAAGAGTTCCTACAGGATTTTCAAAAAACCTAAATCCACTTGGACAAAGTTGCGGGCATCATTTATTTGGCACAGAGATAGCTTGCATCCTAGAGACGGACATATGACTACTTTTTATCCCGGAAAATCAATGAGTTCCTATGGGATTTTTGAAACCTAAATCCACCCTGAAGAAGTCGCGGGCGTCATCTTTTAAATAATAATAAAAGTCAACATCCAAAGTGTTAAAGTGTAAAGTGTCACTTATGATAAAATATCCCTAAATCCATGCATCGAAATGGATGGTAATACGCACTATCGTACCGAAAACGACTCAGTTGGGAAAATATAAGATACTGTATGAGAATGAACTTTCCTCCAGAAAGCCTTTTGCTACGGCGTAGGTATAAGTTACGATACATATGAAAATTGGGTAAGTTTTCTTTAGAAAATAATGAAAAAAAAAACTGTATCTCGTTCTTATTTATTTTCTTTTTCTACAGACTAATAATTATTATAAGTAGGTAAGTATGTATTGCCCCCCACTAGGTGGACGGACGACATCAGACGAGTTGCAGGGAGCTGCTGGATTCATGTAACGTGGCGTGTGGAACTCTCTACACGAGACCTATGTCCAGCAGTGGACGTCAATCGGGTGATGATGATGATGATGATTTATTATATCATTTTCAAAACATCAAAATCTTCCTTCTGTTTGCAATACATTCACTTAAAGATGGATTTCGTTTATATTAAATAATACTAAGTCTTCGTCTTCTTGTCCTTATGCTATGTGGGGTCGTCACATGTCTTCATTTTCCACTCGCTTCTGTACCTACTCCGTCAACGCATTACCCCTTTAACACGTTTCACTTAATTCATCCATCTTTTCTTTGGTCTTCTTCTCCTCTTTTTTCGTTCCATATGCATATTTAACATTCTTCTAGTAATGGTAATATGATTACTTTTATGATTTACGATTACGATTTACGTATTAAGATTAAAGTTTCACATTGACTTTTATATGCATTTTCACAATTTCTGCGAATTCACAACACCACAGACGCGCAGTCTAAATTAATTTAGCCATTAGACACAGCTTTATACTTAAATCCATTTCTTTTATAGAACTTACCTACTGTTCTAAAAAATACAAATTCATTTTTAAAAAGCACTCACCTTTGCATAGTAGGGACAAATTAGTTTGTATTTCTTTTCCTTGAACTCACCCAAAGCTTTCAATCCAATTTAGAATTCAAATAAAGTATGGAAATTTTTCAACTAACTTTTCTACACTTACGTACTTACTATAGATGGATAGTAAGTAAATAAAATAGTATACTGAAATAGTATCTTCATCTTCAGAATATGTGCAATCACTAACATTTAGTTGTAAGTACGTTCACATGACGTGACGCTCAAAAGACGTGTGCTCGCGGCAAAAAGTATTGTACATCGACCTTTAGAAGGAGATAGCAGATTTGTAGAGCGTTGTCTCTATCGTTGAGACCGACAAAAAGTCATGTAGGTATGAATGAGTGAGACAACGCTCTACAAAGTCGAAATGTCATTCTAAAGGCCAATGTACATTACTTTCTACCGCGTACTGTACTTTGAAATCACAGACACTTAAATTTTATCAACAACAGGTACCGACCGGTAGAAAAGTTTGCGAAAGTGTTGATAAACAATTAAATACGAATAACAAAGGGAACGTATTTATTAAATAAATTAATTTTGTCAGTGAAATATTTCATCCAAGGAGCGAAGACTCGCTGTAATTGGATTAAAATATTAGCACTCGTGGCCGTTGATAACATTGAATTTTGATTTCCTTCTTAATTAACAACTCTGAAAATAATGGTACGGAACTGATTTGGATCAAAATATGTTTCAGGAATTTCTGAGATTTAAAAATGAATTGTTTGTACGAAACTCTTTCCTTCCTTATTTGCAATAAGCTACTCTTTCAAAATCCCTCTATTTTACTATTCCTGAATAGTAAGTATAGTACCTACGCGAAAAGTCGATATGGCAATCGGGGTATGACGCGGGGGGGACGCCCCGAACTCCCGCGCAGCGCCCGCGCTCGCCCGCACCGGATTAGCGCTAGCACAGGGGGTTGTTGGGGTGTGCAATGCGTTCCCAGCTCAATTGGCATCTCGACCTGTCGCGGACTATAAGTTATCTTTAGTCAAAACACCATCGAGGCAAAATTACTTTCCAAATGAAGTCCACTTTAAACTGTACCTATCCGCATCATCAGTTAAGCAATCAAAGTTTATGTCCCTATCCTAGATGTAGAACTGAATAAAAGTAGTACAGTCCTAGTACCTACAGTCTAATATTCAAATAATTTTCAACAACGAACAATGCTGCAACCTATATGATGTATCCGTAACACCCACAGGTGATGCATCTAAAGAACTTTATCGCAGTCGCCAGACACTGTAACAATAAAAGGCAGCGCTAACTTTCGCGCTCCGTCATTGTGTTAAAATAAAAACAGTTTGATTCTGTTGACTGTTCAAGAGATGATTTAATGATGCTACATCTATTAGATTAACATCCTTGTATGATTTTTGATATGTATTTTGTGTTGTGTGCAATAAAGTATTATTCTTCTAAATATATAAAAGGCAAAGGTGACTGACTGACTGATCTATCAACGCACAGCTCAATCTACTAGACGGATCGGGCTGAAATTTGGTATGCAGATAGCTATTATGACGTAGACATCCGCTAAGAAAGGACTTTTGAAAATTTAAACCCTAAAGGGGTAAAATAAGGGTTTGAAATTTGTGTAATCCACGCGGATGAAGTCGCGGGGATAGTAGTAAAATAACTAAATAAAATTATTTATTCCGTTCTAATACCAACAACTAATACCACTGGTATTTGTGTGAACTCATTTTTTATACCGAACGGATACGGAACGGAGTACTTGTGTACCATGGCACCGCGTCGTCTTCGTCTCAGCAGATGGATGATCATTGATTACAAAGCAAAGTAAGGGACGCTGTGTATCTATTTTATAAGATAAAAAAATTATTGTAAGCACTTGTAAGTAACTTCGCTATTATACTTAAATGCAAAGAGTATATAATCACTAACTTAAATGCAAGTGGAACGTATTCCACGCTCGCTACGTCTCTCATTCATCTCTCCCTTGCTTGCGTCGTGACGTCATAAAAATGAGGTGTACACTACACAATTATTGTAATGCTTACGGAGTAGCTAGTTCAGAGCTTAGTCCGCGTCAGTACCGATTAACCGCGGTAGATTGTGAAAACTCCCTGATTCGAGCCGTGTCGACAACAGAGGACAGCGTGGGAGGCAGTAGGTATTCCCGCCCTCTATTTGCACACGTTGAATGTCATTGTCGGGGTGCTAATTGCCCCGACTGAACCAGACGCAATACCTCATGCATTCACTAAATATATTCAATTTAATTGAAATCTAGCTTTCATCTAACATTTATTTTTATTACTATTTCAATTAAAATGTGTATAATTTTTTTTTTAAACATAATATTTTATCACTACACCTACTTTAAATGCAGAATTGAGTTTGTTTGTTGGTTGGTTGGTTTGCCATTGAATCAAGTCACAACGGAGCAACAGAGTCACGTGTTTTTGTTGTTGATGTTGATTGTTGATGTTTTTTGCACGGGTACAGTTAGGTAGCCTTGGTTTAGGTAGTAGAGTGCCATGGGCTGATATCCCGGAAAATCAAAGAATTTTAAAAACCTAAATGCACGCGGACGAAGTCGCGGACGTTAGCTAGTAATTTATAAAGGTATAGTACGTACTAGGTATTACTATTAATATGTAAAGCTTGGAGTTAGGTAATATTTCTGATTTTTAATATTTAATCTAGGAACAATATGTATAATAATCACGCGTTGCTACGTGTATTAACTATGCCTATTAAAAATTATAAAAAAGTAACCTAGGTATTACGATATGCCTACTATTTCTATTATAAAAGAAAAATACGGCATTAAGTTGCAAATATATTATTTACAAATAATATCTATAATATGTTATTAATGTGTATATGTATAGTATATTGCAATCAACGAACAGCCTAGACTTCGACTGCATTAATTTATAATATCGACATATCCAAAGCAATTTCATATTTCCGGTAAGCTTATTATAGACTTCCGTGTGCAAATATTTGCCGAACGAAATATATTCGATTTGCGTTTTGCCTTTATAAGAACGGTACCTAATAGAGTTTCGTATGTTATTGCCAGACGACCATCTAGAAAATTGATTCTCAAAGGGCAGGTAGTATAAGTATGGACTATTAATCAATTTTATGAATATGACTTATGGTCCGGAATATACTTATTTTAGAATTTATATTATCATGAGTTGACTACTTAATTGTAAAAACTTTAGTCACGCTATTCGTTGAAGTGCTGGTTGGCGTGACTGACCCCGAAGTAGTGTGAAATTAGTCGGATTTACCCCGAATAAAACACAAGTTCAGTCGAAAATATTTTTTTGCCTTTTTGTACGGCCATGTGCATTTAGTTAGGTAGGTAGACATATACGTACTTATTGTAATACTATATACTATAGGTACTACTTACTATGCTACTTATGAGTTCTATTTTGATAATTTGTAATGTACCTATACGCTCCCTTAGTAAGAAACAATAAATCCGTATTACTTAGTTGAAAATGAAAATGAAAAATATTTATTTAACAAAAAGTTTTGACAATTTTATTAAAATCGTCTGATGGTACTCACACTAAGGGGTACCTGATTCGCATTAACAATAAATAATGTAACCGCTAAAAAGGTTTTGAGGTTTCGCAACTACGAAATAGGTATCTCAATAGTAAGCTCAATAATTATTAAGAACATAAAGGTAAGAAGGTATAAGTACAAAAGTAAACTTGTAAAGGGAAGGTTATAGGAACTTCGCTGGTTGTAAGAAGCCGCCCGCCCTATTTTCTGCCGCAGCTTCAAATTAATTTTTTCAACCAGTTGACTTTGAATGCATTCCAGCTTGACTTTCCTCAGTTCAAAAGCAAACTTTTCGTGTTCACTTTACTTTACTTTTTTATAAAATCTTAGCTTTGCTCGCAAGTAGTGTCACTTACAGTGTGAATTTAGGTAGTTATTATTTTATTCCACTATAGCTGATGCCCGATTTTGCGGGATAAAAAGTAGCCTATGTCACTGTCCATAATATCTTTAAGTAGTTTATCCATACAAAAACCGTCGTTGCTCCGTTGTGGGATTGAGGGACAAACCAATAAACCAACAAACAAACACACTTTCGCATTTATAATATGGATCATCATGATTAACCCATCGCCGGCTCACTACAGAGCACAGGTCTCCTCTTAGAGTGAGAAGGGTTTTGGTCATAGTACACTACGCTGCCCAAGTGCGGTTTGGCAGACTTCACAGACCTGTGGGAACATTATGGAGAACTCTCAGGCATGCAGGTTTCCTCACGAATGTTTTCCTTCACCGTTAAAGCAAGTGATATTTAATATATAATATATACTATAAAACGCACATAAATCCGAAAAGTCAGAGGCGCGTGCCTGGGATCGAACCTCCGACCTCCAATTAGGAGGCGGACGTCCTAACTACTGGGCTATCAGAGCTTCTATATTATGGGTATATCACTATAAAATGGATAGTGAGTTCTATTTAAGTTGCAATAAATTTAAATAAGCAAGGGAAATTTAGATGGGTAGGCCTTTGCCTACGCTTTAACCGCACCACCCACATTTCTAATCCGTAAGTCTTTGTGCTCATGAGCTATGGATCCTTATATGTATGTAGGAATATCCTGCTAGTTCAACTCAATCAATGTCTTAATAGTAACTTTCATATTATATCTCAAAAGATACCCCACTCGAAAACTAAGCAAAAAGCATTGAAAAGCAAAGTACCTACCTACTTTTTCTCCGCCTTTTCTTTTTAATTTTCATTTAAAGAGATTTGATTACTCCCCTTAAAACAATTTGTGAAAGGATATTTCTCAATTCTACCTAACTCTTAAGCCGGTACAGGCAGGTACCTATGCAGGGAGGGAGAGCCATAATTTGCATGCAAGTTGTCATCCGCCCAAACTTGAGACATCATTAAAACTTATTGCGTAGAAAGTTCCGTTGATAAAAACAGAGGGTCCTTATATTTTTAGCTTGGGATTTATCTCAATATCTTATAATAAAAAGATATTACTATAAAGTGTCACTATAAGATAAGAACTTATGTGTTTACTTTTATCTTACATATTTTTATAATCGTCAACCGATAGACGCTCACTGCAGTCTGCTGAGCAGTCTCTTGTAGGGTAATATAAAACAGGTATGAATAATTATTTGTATTCAAGCAGCTTGGAAACCTTCTAAGCGCTATGGAAATATGGACATAGCGCGAGGATTTCGTTAGTTTAGCCTTAATTAGCGAGCGCACTAATGGCTGCCAGTCAGCCTTTACCGCGTCATACAACTGCTGCTCAAACTCGTTACACTCGCACAGCTGTTCTACAATATAACCATAGGAATCTCAATGTAGGTATCAATCCTTATCCTCTTTATTCCTTAATCCTTTGCCACCAGATTATTATAATTTAATTTAATACGATCCTTTGAGAGAATCCGTGGCAATTCTCAGAGGCGAAAAATGCCTAGTGGCCACAAGTAGAGTAGTAGTCAGAGTTGGTCACCATATGGCACCTCAAAGCAATGCTGATATCAGGAGAGGAGTGGCCAACGTCATGAAATGCGTTATGAGCGCATTTTGCGCTTATTACTATTCTTGCCGCCATGTACCATCACCTTTATCCTACCTAGGATGTTTTAAACATTGAATTTGGAGCAAAGCCAAAAAAACTTTAGTACGAGATCTATTTAAGGGAACTTAACTAAAATAATCAATAGGATACCTAACTGTATACTTATATACTTGTTACATAATACTATAATACCTAAGTATGTATAGCTTATGGTATAAAAAGGTTTAAGTAGGTATCTATCTAATGCTTCATAATCAGGAACAACTATCTAATTTTTCACGGCCCATCCGTTTACCCGATTGATAGCCTGCATCCTGGGGACAGACATAGACTATTTTTTGTCCCGGAAAATCAAAAAGCTCCCACGGGAATTTTAAAATCCTAAATCCACATACACGAACACGCGCCTTCTTCATTTGATGGGTCCACAGATAGTTTTAACCTATGTCTAGGCATAGAACGTCGCGGACATCAACTAATACCTATAAGAATATGTAAATCCATCGGCTGAGATGATACTGAATAGGCATAAGTCTAAATATTTAAAAGGAAAAGCTGGCTGACTGACTAACTGATTGATCTATCAACGCACAGCCCAAACTACTAGACGGATCGGGTTCAAATTTGGCATGCAGATAGCTACTCATATTATAGACGTACCTAGACATCCTTAAGACAGGATTTTTGAAAATCCAACCTCTAAGGGGGTAAAATAGGGGTCTGAAATTTGTGTAGTCCACGCGAACGAAGTCCCGGGAATAAGCTAATACAAAAAAAAAAGAAAATAACGTCTGCAATGTGATATTCTTTCTGTTGAAAAACAACAAAATACCCGCACAAGAAGGATTTGTAAATAGAGTAGATCTGATTAGATTAGAGCTACGTCGTACGCACAGAATCTAAAGCTTAGGTTAATCTTTTTGCAGACGCTACAGATAGACGGCAAATTGAATGTGGGCTATTTAGTGGCTTATCTCTATATGTATTGTGTAACGTACCTCCTTTTTTTATCCTGGAGAATCGAACCAGTAAATTAATTTGTATTAAGATTGGAGGTCTGTGTAGATTGTGTTGCTTATTTATAACTAGCTGAGACCCACGACACGACTTCGTCCGCGTGGATTTAGTTTATGAAAAATCCCATGGGAACTCTTTGATTTTCCTGTATAAAAATTAGCCTATGCCACTCTCCAGGTCTTTAACTATACCTACCCATGCAAAAATCACGTCGATCCGTTGCTCGCAACGTGATTGAAGGTCAAACCAATAAACCAGCAAACAAACATACTTTCGCATTTATAATATGGGTAGTGACATAAAATTTATCAAAGGAAGAATGGCAAAAGGTATTCATTTTTCAATACCTACTACAAAATACTACAGCCGTATTGTTATTGTTAAGCTACCCAGCAGTTCCACTATAGGTGTAGAGTGTAGACTTACCCTCCCGTAGCAGTCGAAGCTTAGTCGTAGCAGTTAGCACCGTAGAAAATTACTATGGAGAATTTTACTTTTGGGTAAACCCATAGCTTTCATATACTTACTTTATGCGTCTTCTGAAATAAACAAAATCCAATTTCTTTTTATAATCTTGTTTTTTTACTTCTAATAATAATTGGAAAGAGTACCTACAGAGTAAGAGTATTCTTGTTCATGTAGACAAAAATACAATTTTCAAATATGTGTAGATTTTTTTATTCATCAATATTTTTTATCTGTATAACGATCTCTTTAAATTATTTGGAGTATTGTACAGTGATTACCTACTGATATGATACCACAAAAAAATCGCGAAAAATAAATTTGAATAATCCAATATTTTGTAAAGTTCACGATATATTGCAGATAAAACAACTGACTAACGCTAGAGGTCAACGAACGTTGCGTAAGTAAGACACTCGGAGTCAAAATCGTGTCGTAGGTGGGGCATTGACCCGAGTTTTGCACGCTATACATTGCGGATTTGAAAAATACTAAATCACTAAAACTACAAAATGAGGCAAATAGTTACTGTTATTGGATTGCGTTTAGGTAGTAGGTATAACAATAACGCTAAGTTTTTGCTAGCGTTCTGATTACACCCTGTACCTACTCATCTTCTTAAAAATCTATTTCGTTATAGCCCCTTCACCAACTTCCAAGCACGAGATTAAGCAATGAATGCAAATTATATTTATACAGACGTAACTAGTGTCCGTACTCGCAGTCTGTGAAGTTGCTGTAGAACAAAGGGTGTGAAGACTCGGAGTAAACAAGTTGTAGTAAGTTAGTGCGAAGCCTGACGTCCGCTGCATTTCACCGCCGCGCGCCGCTCGCTCGCTAAATGCTGTTAGCTAATAACACAGACGTTAATCCAGTTTACTACTCGGTGGCTAATAACTACAATAATATAATTTGCTTATGCTCTCATAGATAATTATGTATATCATTCTACTGCTTGTAGTTTGAGATAAAGGAGGAAAGAAGTCGTTTTGTAGTTAAAGCATAGTTCTACCAACTATGATATAGCTGTTAAGTTAGCTGTAGAATACCTATACCTAGTTAAATTATCACCCAGTCAGTGATAATCTAAATATATAAAAGGAAAAGGTGACTGACTGACTGACTGACTGACTGACTGATCTATCAACGCACAGCTCAAACTACTGGACGGATCGGTCTATAATTTGGCATGCAGATAGCTATTATGACGTAGGCATCCGCTAAGAAAGGATTTTGGAAAATTCAACCCCTAAGAGGGTGAAATAGGGGTTTGAAATTTATGAAGTCCACGCGGACGAAGTCGCGAGCATAAGCTAGTTTAACTATATTCTACATGACTGGCAGTGATAATTTAGTGCCAATTTTTTTTGAAAATAATATTATCATCAGCATAAGTGTAGAATTTTAATAAAATCACTACCCATATTATAAATGCGAAAGTGTGTTTGATTGTTTGTTTGTCCTTCAATCACGTAGTAACGGACCAACGGATCGACGTGATTTTTTGCATGAGCATAGTTTAAGACCTGGAGAGTAACATAGGCTACTTTTATTCCGGAAAAAAGGTCCCACGGAATTTTAAACGCCTAAATCCACGCGTGCAAAGTTGCGGGCACCAGCTATAGTAAAAAAATAAATTTAAAACAAAATGAGAAATAAACTCGTAGGAATAGTCTCGTAGTAGGTTAATCAAACCTAACCACGATCCATTATCCATACTAATATTATAAATGCGAAAGTGTGTCTCTTTGTACGTCTGCTAGCTTTTTACTGCCCATCTATTTAAGCGATTTAGACGATTTAAGTAGTACGAAGATAGCTTGCATCCTGGGGAAGGACATAGGCTACACATTTTTGATCTCGGAAAATCAAAGAGTTTTCACGGGATTTAAATAAAACTTAAATCCACATGGTCGAAGTTGCGGGCTCATCTATTTTAAAAATAAATAAAAAGATTTCAGATTGGGAACCAGCGATATGAGTATATTCTATACTTAACAGTCTGAAACATTCGTAGTTGGAACTATAATTTAAGTACATCAATGTTGGAAACCACGGAACAGATTGGAAACATTCGTAGTTGAGAACAAACAAAATATATCTTGAAAATAAACGTTTAACCCATAAGCCACCCAGCTGGCAATTTTACACCATTTGAATTTCATGTGAAGTTATTATACTGATTAGAATTTAAGAGAACGAAAATTGGATGGTTTCAGAACGAATTTGAATTCAATTTGAATTAGTAACAGGAGATATCGTGAGCGGATCATTCTAGAATACAACCGTTCTACGGTCGTTGCTTTTGTAGCGGAAAATTGAATTGTAGCCTCCACCTCGTTATTCGTTTTAGGCGTATATTTGGTAGCCGCACATAGAAAACAAATTAAAACATAATAGGTAACAACCTTTTTAGTAATAGGTACTTGTAGTTATATGTATTTTATGTACTTATAAAACTGTATGCAGTATGTTTTATGAATAACTAGATGATGGTTTATGAAAATTCAGTAGGATAAAAAGCCACCTATGTCCATCTCCGGGATACAAGCTTTTATGTACGATTCTGACGAAAGCGTCAAAATCGGTTAAATGAATGGGTTTTTAAATCCAATCCAATTAAATCCAATGGGAATTCTTTAATATTATCCGGGACAATAAGTAGCCTATGCCCATCCCCATGAATCATGATGCAAGCTTTCTCTGTACCAAAATCGGCTAAACGGATGGGCCGTGAAAACAGACATACTTCCGCATTTATTCTTAGTACTAGTTAATGCACGCGACTTCGTGCGCGTGGATTTAGGTTTGTAAAAATCCTGTGGGGACTCTTTGATATCCCGGGATAAAAAGCAGCCTATGTCACTCTCCGGGTCTTTAACTCACGCCATACAAAAAATCTCGCCAATCCGTTGCTCCGTTGCGACGTGATTGAAGGACAAATCAACAAACAAACACACTTTCGCATTTATAATATGGGTAGTGATGGATATGTGTTTTATGTTAATTTACTTGCATGATATAATTCTACTATTTCAGTTGCTTAATGTTTGTTCCAGCTTATTTCTCCTCCCCTTCACCATCTGTTCGCGCCTCCTTCCAACCGCCACTTCCTGGGGTCCCGAGTGACACTCTTTTGAAATATTAATTAAGCACGCGGTTTAGGAGAGTACCTACAAGAAGACCCTAGTTAGCATGCATAATAATATACAGGAGCTTAACGCTAAATATAATATAAATAAATTATATGTTAATGGTTATTATATATTGAAGGTGAAATTATGTTGTTCAATAATAATTAACGTGAAATAACTGCCATGCGCTTTAAATCAGGGCGTCAGGTAAGTTATCCTACAGAAACTAGGATAAAACTGAAATCGTTAGTGGAAACACTGGGGACACATCCTCTTCACTAACTCCAGATCTCGTTTTTATCTGACAGTATTTTTTTTATTACCTAAGTAGATAGTCTACTTGCGGCAGTATCTCTACCTACCCACTTACCGCAAACTAAAGGTCGAAGAGTTTCAAACCAAAAACTGACTTGTGAAGTTCGAGATAAAGAAATTGAATACAATTGATAGATATTATAATATTATGACGTAAATAATCATCATCATTTCCAAGAGAAATGATTTTAAGACTCCGCACATGGCGAGCGCGGGCCGTACCACGCACGTACCTACGACGCACGGACGAGGCACGGATTCCAAACATCACGAACATTTTTATATAAAGCAGTTTATGCTTAACCGTGTGACGTCCGTGCACGGACACACCACGGTGAAGCATAAACTGCTCATATAAAATGTTCGTGATGATTTGAAACTGTGCCTCGTCCGCGCGTCGTACGTGGCACGGCCCGCGCCCGCCACGTGCTGCTATGAATCATCCCTAAACTCTATAAATTATTTAATTTTATGATGAATCTAATGTACCTACCTGTACCTAAAGGAAAATTTATAATAGACTAGATGATGCCCGCGACTTAGTCCGCGCGGATTAAGGTTTTTGAAAATCCCGTGGGAACTTTTGAATTTTCCGGGATAAAAAAGCCTATATCCTTCCCCCGGATGCAAGCTATATCTGTACCAAATTTCGTCAAAATCGGTTGAACGGTTAAGCCGTGAAAAGCTAGCAGACAGACAGAGAGACACACTTTCGCATTTATAATATTAGTATGGATAACTATGTAGGTACCTACCTACTTACTATCGGTTTTTATAGATTCCGTAGCTCAATGGTCTCCGATATTCATGATACTTTCAGATCAGTTATTATAACGAGACAATGACTTATTCATGGTCTAGAAGGTGATGCAGATTTAAATAATCGTAGACCATTAGACATTGTATAATGAATGAGCCGATCAAAATATTACTCTTAAATTCTTATCGAAAAATACCTACACAGTAGGAATTTGAAGAAGTTACAGTACGCGGCTGAAAGTATAATGTATATCGGCCTTTAGAATGACATTTCGGATTAGTAGAGCGTTGTCTCTGTCACCCATACCTATATGACGTTTTGTCGGTCTCAACGACTGCGACAATGCTCTACAAATCTGCTATCTCCTTCTAAAGGTCGATGTATATTACTTTCTGCCGCGTACCTACCTACTGTATACAAGTTACAACGGTAGAACGAGTTTTATTAACTGTTTTGTTCCGGTTAATGCATCTATCGAATTATTTTACACTAGCGATTCCTATAATATAGATGTTGGTTGTAAAGGGTTGATAAATACTTCATTAGGTACCTACCCGAAAAAAGACATTGCATAGGTTTGCAATTTAAAATCATACAACATTAGTAAATATTGTAATCAATCACAAACAATTTAAACAGGCATCGACAGCGACACAATATTAAACCAAATGATTTAATTAATTAACCGCAACAGGTATGTATATTTGCCATATATTATTAGGTAATTCCTTTCCGTACACATCTAAGCACGTTTTCATCAATGGAGCGCACACCTGAAAAAAACAGTTCATAGTTACTAAGTAGTATAATAATTTATGTTACAAACATTGAATTATTATGTACTCTACTTAAAGCAAACAAATTGATTTAGTAGTTGATTTACTTTTTACAGAAACCATATCTAGTAAAAAGATATATATAAGGTATTTTTATTATTACTTAATTGGTAAAGTAGGTAATTTTATTATATTTATTTACTTTTCCATAAAATCCCATTGCCCAGCAACCTATGTTAATACCCAAATTTGCATTAGTGGCACAATGATTAATTATTATGTCTGTATTCACCTGTAACAATACGAAAAATTAAGCTATTAAAATAGATGTATATTTTATGTTTTTTCTTTCAACTACTGAGTTTAACAAACTTTTATTAGTACCTACTTCGTACTATTAACTACTGCGGAAGGATGATATCGCGCCTTCGCCTTCGTGCTTTGCATCAATGTTCCTCATCCGAGGTCGGTTTTGTTGTCCGCGATCCGCGACGACATCACAATTCACAACTAAGGGACTGTCTACTACTTTGAGTCCATCGTGTGCGTTATTCGATGCAGTTGTAAGCGAAGTATTTTGACGGACAAAAAAGTACCCTTCGCGGGAAGTCACAGCGTGAGTAAAAAACAAGCAATAAGTACATGCACAGGTCTTCCCTCCTGCTCGAATCTCGTAATATTTGGTCCCTGAACAGGCAAGATCCGCCATCTAGTGTTGGACACAGGATGCTTGCTGAGATAAAGCGGGAACATGCCGCAGAGCCCGGGGACAGGATTCGGATCGTATCTTACGTAAAGTGGCTGCAATAAAACAGAATAGAGATAAGTAATACAGGAAAACAAAAGAAAATCATTTTCTTGTTTTTCTCTCTTTTGATTTACTTATAAAGTTAGGCACCTCTACTGCTCACTTGTCCCAGTTTAGGGCAGATATTTTGAGAAATTTTGACGCTCTCCATACAAAGGTAGTTTGGATCTCATTTGAACACTTATGAACCAAACAAACTCAACTCAAATGTTTGATAGGTACACTTTTTTGAAATCTGTAAAACAGTCACAGATATATTAATTTCCAGAACATGTAGTCTACAAACAGTGAGTTTGATTGGTTATAGTATTCAAACGTGAACCACAACTACGACTGTACGGTATATAGTGATAATTGGGACGCCACAAAATACTTCCTTCAATTCCTTTTGCAAGTTATATTTTAAGTGCTAATCCTTTTGCATGTAGTACTAAAATGGATAAGAGACCTACATACCTAATTACCTACTACTTATAGAAGTAATAAATTCATCTATCTAAGGATCTAAGAAATAGGTATGTTGATCCTTTGTTAAGAAAAAAAATCTCTGTAACTCTACCTTTTTCTTTTCCACAGAAGAAGCAAGTGCAAGAAGAAATTCTTGATTGAATTTTAGAGGTTCGCCCTCACGGTTGCAATAATCGGCGCTGGTCAGTATGAAAGTGTTTTTCTCTGCAGGTTCCAGCTGTGAGAGACCAACAATGTTGCAGCCGTCTTCCAGCTCTTGGGAATAGTTGATATCATTGGATGATATGCGACCGCCGAGAAGCAATCCTTTTTTGTTTTCAGTTGGTGGATCGGTTGCTATTCAATTTTAACCGATTAGAATCCAGCGATAAAAATTACCTACGTATGCAATGCAGGACAGCGTCGTACGTACAGAATATGTCGTACGGGTCGTACGACATAAAATCAAAAGGTACTTCAGAGAGTGTGCTAAGGATCGGATCAAAGTTCCCCCCTCGCCATTTTACTATCGGACCGCGAGGCATCTAAATTCACACAAAAATTTACCGTGTATAATCATTCTGTAACATCGATTATGTTACAGTATATCTGTGTATATTTATTCTGTGGACAATGGTCGACATTTACTAAAGTTTTTATCCCGAGACGATATGGTACAAAGTACAAACATAGCTTGCATACCAAGAGACAGCCTACTTTTTATTCCGAAAAATCAAAGCGTTTCCACGGAATTTTTAACAAACCTAAATCTAGGTGGATAAAGTCGCGGGCAACACCTTTTTTTGTACGGAGATAGCTAGCATCCCGGACTCAGATATAAACTAATTTTTATGCCGGAAAATCGAAGAGTTATGCCACGGGATTTTTAGATATCTAAATCCACGCGGGCGAAGTCGCTGGCGCTTCATCGAGTAAAACATAATCCCTTCAGTATTTTCGACATAGAACGGACTCTTTGATTATTTCATTGCTAACCTGGCACGTGGGGTGCAAGGAGGGCTATCCTAGCGCCAAAGCCAATACTACTCGACGATTGAGTCAATACCGTTGGTTTGTTCAGATTCTCATTCATTTTTCTAAACCGGGCTAACATCAAATCACCCTTTTTCATTTGTTCCAGGAATTTGTTTAATTTGTACTGTAAATGAGTGTTACTATGTTATCTTTAAGATAGTTCTAGATACATAAAAGGAGTAACTCATTGACTGACATAATATTATTTACATGTAGATTTTATAACTTAGACCCCACTAAAGAATAGAATAGAATAGAATAGAATAGAATAGAATAGAAGTACATTTATTGGTTGATCCGACACATGATAAACACAAACACAAATATTTACAAAAAAAACATTCCTTAAAATCTAATAATCTAAACTAAAAATGCTTTTGTGAAATTCCACCCGAACGAAGCCGGGGTAGGAAATATTCATTAGTTTTACTTATTAATCAGGAAGACGTTTGCATCGGTAGATGTGAAATGTGAATGCCCTAGACGTATTTGTAAGTACTTATATCTATTCTCACTGAAGTGACAATAGGCAGGGCACATAGTTCAATAAACACGATAGACGTTGGGGCCGCAAGGTGCTAAACGGGGACCTCGGACTGAAATCACAGCGTTGGAATTATAAGACGCCCGACTAGGTGGACCGAAGACAGGTTCGTTGGATTCAAGCGGCCCAAGACCGAGGCGTGTGGAAGGGTGGAACCTCCTACAAGAGACCCATTATGTCCAGTGGTGGATATCTGTCGGTTAAAATGATGATTATGATGATGATGATAATTCTCTTTGATACAGAGGACAACAACTTTATGTGTAAATAAGTACCACAGGTAATTCTTTTAAACATCCCAAGTAAGCAGCATTATAAGATATTCAGGTAAAAACCTACTTAAAAGATAAATAAATGATGAAGGAACTAAAAGCATCGATGACTAAAAGTAACTGTGCTTACTTCTTCAAGTTTCGCAGATTCGTACCAATTTCCAATGAGCACGCGATTGCCATAAACTATGCCTTTATCTTCATCCAATTTCGACATGATTATAATAAATGGAACGTGAACTCATATACGTAATTAGTAGGTAAACGTAAGCTTATATCCTTTGTTCAGTGTAATATAAGCAGAATTGTAATATTTACCTACTTGTAAAATGCTTGTAAAATAAAAAGTTAGTTAAATAAATGTTTTCCGTGACGAATGTTTATTAAAATAATGTCAGTCAATTCGTGAAGGTGAAGTGAAAATCCCTTAGGAAAATCCACAAAATCTTAGTGAATATCCGTCTATGGCTATGGTAGAATCCCTGGTAAAACCATAGATTAAGGAGGTGAAATCGTAGTTAAAATGTCAAAATATTGGCATATATCAACATGAGGAAGCGAGGAAGGGATGGAAGGGGCAACACCACAGATGGCAACACGTTATGGTTGTCCTCTATGTCTTGCTCTATGTATACTTACTATCTTTATGTCTTGGTACATATCAAAGACTATGTAACCACATATATACCATCGAAGATAAATAAACTATCTAAATCTTCTATCTTCTATCTATCTTCTATATATATAAAAGGAAAAGGTGACTGACTGACTGACTGATCTATCAACGCACAGCTCAAACTACTGAACGGATCGCGCTGAAATTCGGCATGCAGATAGCTATTAAGATGTAGGCATCCGCTAAGAAAGGATTTTTCTCGGAAATTTTCGAGGAAGGAATTCGACCCCTAAAGGGTTAAAATAGGGGTTTGAAGTTTGTTTCATACAAACAGTTAACAACTCTGTCAGTTTTGAAGTTAGAATTGCGAAATTTTGCAATTTACATATATATATATATATATAAAAGGAAAAGGTGACTGACTGACTGACTAATCTATCAACGCACAGCTCAAACTACTGGACTGGTGGCGGGTAACCCTAATGGTATTAAATAGGGGTTTAAAATTTGTGTTGTCCACGCGGACGAAGTCGCGGGCATAAGCTAGTTAAAAGTATAAAAAATTAATTAAGACTAAAATCAATTAAATTAAATTAAATCTAAAACCTTATCGAGACCACCGCAGCGAGGCATTGGTACCCTCTGCTGGCAGCAATACCCCTTTGGATGGCCAAACTAATTCTTTGTCCAAGGTAGCTGCCAGCTCTCCGTTCCCCGGTTGACTCAATAACCCTTTTTGAAATTTCCTCAAAAAGAGCTCGAGCCCCTATGCCCCACGGCCCCAAGATCTCTACACCAAAAGGCACGAATATGAAGCTCCCATCGAGGTTGTCATATTTGCGCTTCTTGGCCCGTTCGGCGCAGATGGCCGCTGCAACCACCACAGAGGAGGTCGCCTGAATGTGGGATGCAGCTAAAGTGTCTGCACATGTCGACTTGCCCATCTTCCAAGGAACGAGCGTCATACCATCAGGTATCTTGCCATCGCTACGCACCAAACCAATAGCTTCCAGTAGGTACAGCTGGCCCATGGACGGCGGCAAGGGACCTCCGGAAGTAGCGACCAGCGCTTCTCGAACAAGAGAGCCCATGGTGACCGAAGGCGATAACACAGTTACCTACTGGCTCGTTTATTGTGGCTGATTTTTGAAAACCTATATCAACGCAAAAGTCACGAACTTCAACTAAATATTAAAAAAATAAGAAAGAAATAAAAAACCTTTTTCAGCAAAGAAACAACTTTGTAATCAAAAACTCATAATCAGAACACAAATGAAATTTATTATTAGGTAAGTATAGGTACCTACTTATGTAGTTTGAAGCCAAAGTTCATTCCAGTTATACGCGTAGCACTAGATAAGTCCTATCTCATCTTTTTTGTTTCCACGTCGCTAACTAGAGTAAATATATTTTCGGCAGTGAATCTTTTATGAATGTCGATGTAATTCCGACAAGTCACTCCGCATTCCTGTAAGCATCATATTTTATGAGCTTGTGAGTTTGAGACATCATTTCAAACACAAACAATATTAATTATTCCTAGGTAATCTATTTAATGTATTAGTAGAAGATAGATAGTAGGTAGCCTAAGTGTATAACTTACAGGTCCAAAAAACGTTTGCATCCAACTTTGATTCATAACGCATAAGCTTTTATCTGCGACGCAATTCTTTATAATGAGCCTCGCTCCTGTCTGAAGGAAGACAAAATGAGCATGTAAATTGGAGGGTACCTAAAGGGGAATATTAGTCAGTATGATAAACTTGGCTAATATTCTTTATTTTCAGAGATAATAAATTATAAATTCTTTAAAAAAAAAGTATAGTTCAACGCGTGTTCAACAAGTGTTCAACACCTGTTCAAAGCATGTTCAATACGTGTTCATCTCGTGTTCTCTTTGAAATCTGCAGTCCCATCAGTGTGACGCTTAGACTGTTTGATAACACATTTATTTGCTTCGCCATAGTCGGGTACAAACTACATTTAACAATTTATTATTAACTAGCTGATGCCTGCGACTTCGCCGCGTGGAATTAGGTTTTTTTTAAATCCCGTGGCAAAAAAAAACCCTTTGATTTTCCGGGATAAAAAGTAGCCTATGTCACTCTCCAGGTCTTTATCTATACCCATGCAAAAAATTACGTTAATCCGTTGCGACGTGATTAAAGGACAAACCAACAAACAAACACTTTCGCATTTATAATAAGGGTACTTATATTGATGTGAGTATTGTTTAGATACCTTTATGGGACTACCTAAGCCTTCAAGGCGATCGCAGGGAAGTAGTGGCATGGTAGTCCATCTACAGTTGGTGTCTTTGGTAGCGCTCAACCTTATAGGCATCCTGTCAGCAGGTCCCGGCACTGCCTCCGGAGTGTAGCGTACATACAGAGCGGCTGCCTAGAAAATAAATTCTCTATCAAGATTATTGTCAATCTATAGTAATCAGATGACAAGTATGGAAAAATTATAGCCGCTAATTTTTCGGCGTGGATTTGGTTGTTAAAATATCCGTGGGTAGGTATAATTTGATTTTCTGGGATAAAAGTTTCCTTTGTCAGTATAAATTCATTGCTTGAAAGATAAAAGACAGACACGCCTTAGCATTATGGATAAATTTAAAACTGTAATTTATGAATACACTAGCTGATGCCCGCGACTTCGTACACGTGGATTTAGGTTTTAAAATCCCGTGGGAGCTCTTTGATTTTCCGATATAAAAAATAACCTATGTCACTCTACTATAGGAAAAATTACATCGAACCGTTGCGTTGCTTCGTTCCAACGTGATTGAAGGGTAAACCAACAAACCAACAAACAAATACACTTTCGCATTAATAATAGGGATAGTGCTAAGTAGGAGTAGTAGGGGATTCGCCGGTTCTGGCCCACCTCCTGGGCCCCCTCCCAACCTCGGCCCCCTCCGCCGGTCGGTCAACTTCGAAATCTAAAAAAAAAAAAAAAAAAAAAAAAAAAAAAAAAAAAAAAAAAAAAAAAAAAAAAAAAAAAAAGGTTTTGGGGTGCGCTGAATCGTTTGCGCTCACTCCCGTGTTCGTATCTCTAACCGTTTAAAAGTTAGCTTTTCGTCAAAATTAATCCCTAGTTCGTTATCTACTTGCTAATGACCTACTAATCACCCTCTATTGTTCGCATGCTCACTGCTTCATTTCATGGGGATTACAAAGGAAAGTCTTATCTCTCATAAGTACTGTTTATTGGCCTCCAAATATTGATTTAAATAATTCTAACAAAAACATATCATTCTCTAGTGTATTTTTATTGAATAAATCTAAAAAATCTGAACTTGTATAGTAGCCCGTAAACATGAAATACAAATACATTATACAATATTCGCCGCAAACTGCTGTATAATCATTTTTAATCCTCCTTGTATTGAAAAACTTTGAACTTGTATAGTAAGTAACCAGCACCAATCAACCTGACTGGACATGGGCCTTCCCAAGAGTACACCACCACACACGATCCTCTGCCTTCCTCATCCACCCACTTCCCGCTACCTTCACGCTGAGCGACTTTGAATTGCTAATGACCTACTAATCACCGGTCTATTGTACGCATGCATGGGGATTTCAAAGGAAACTTCTTATATGTCATAACTACTGTTTATTATTCTTCAATATCTACCACAAAAACAAATCATTCGGTACAATATTTTTATTGAATAAATCTAAACAATCTGAACTTGTATTGTAAGTAACCAGTACCAATCAACCTATTTAGCGTTCACAGCTGGACATAGGCCTTCCCAAGAGCGCGCCAACATACACGTTCCTCTGCCTTCCTCATCCATCTACTTCCCACAGCTTAACATATTATTTTGATGACATTTCGTACAGACTTAGCTTACATCCTGGGATAGGACGCTACTTTTTATCTCGGAAAATCAACGAGTTCTCATGGTATTTTTAAAAACCTAAATCCATGCGGATGAAGTCGCGGGCGTCATCTACTCAGAAATATATTCGTATTACACTAACGATTGCTTTTCTGCATATCGGCATAACATTTTATCCAATGATAAAGCACATTTAGTACACGTTATAGCATGACCACATGGTCTATAACACATGCCTACTTCTTCTACAAGACAAATTTTACAGCAAAGTTTAAATGTTTCTTCAGCATTTTCTACACATAATATGTTTCTGCCTGCAAATTTAGAACTTATTGTATTGTTATTTACAAATTGTTCAGAGTCTTTTGATGTACCACAAACATTTTTGGCAATAGTTTGTATGTATGTTTCACCCATCACAAGTAAAACATAGGGGCAGGACGGAAACCAACGAGCGCGCTCCGACCATGGAAGATCTTCGATGTCCCAATCTTTGAGTCCACCATCACAAAAGTAACAAATCACTCGATCACTTTTTCCTGTATAAAAAAAACCAGCGTCTGCCATTTCTTGAGGTTTTTGATTTAAACCTTGAGGCCAGGCATCAAAACTTCGCAATCTTGCGATTTTAGTTGCATAACTAGGATATTTGGGATATAGAAACTCCATTTCGATCTACGAACAATGGATTTCGATGTTAATAAAATATATTATAACAGATTTTTAGTAAGGTTTGCAAGCTTATTACACATTATTATTTATTGAAAATTAATTCTTTAATAACGATTTTACACACATTTACTGCTATTTAAGTATATTTCGATTTTTAACATTTTTAACATTTTATATCTACCTATAAAAAAAAACATATTTAAGGTGATGGTGGATAACTTAAAATAAAACAAAAAATATCTTTTAGCATTGTTTTATTACAAACCTTAATGAAAATGTAGATACAAGTTTTGGCTTAATCTATTTACTAGATTTTCTTAACTGCTAGTATATATAATATGATATTTTTAAAAGTTGAATGAGTTTCTTTGTAAGAGTTCCTTACATTCATTTTAGCCATTTTTTTGATTTAATCATTCTTTAGTTTTAATAATTTATCAAAGCTACTAAACCGAACAGAGTGTTTTTGGTCATAATATTATTCATTTCTAATAAGGGGTCCATTTTTCCCAATCAATTTTTTTCTTTATTTTTTTAATGTGTTTATCACCACTACCCTTTGGAGTCTTTAAAGTTCCTTCGTTAGATGTAAAATTCCCTTCGAGCGATTTCATCTGCAGTTGATGAATAAAATCAGACCTTTTAGAATTTCCGATGTAAGTCAAAGGTATTTTAATTGCATGTAATGTCTTAGCAAACTTTTCCCAACCTATTGGATCACTTTTTTTTAGAGGTCTCAATGTATCATTAATTAGATCAACAATATTACTGCCGGGAATTTTTTCATTGTTTATTAACACTGTACCATCAGCATGATCCCAATAAATTGCATTTTTACTCAAAGAAATCGAGTTTAATAACAACTCACCTTTTTTCAAATATGATTTTGGTATCAGACTTAAAATTTGAGTTGTTGTGTAACGTGGGTTGATTATTTTCTTTTTCTGTTACATCATCTGTCGGTGTTTTGAATGACATTAAGTTTCATTTTCTGTGTCTTTATTTTGTAACTCTTATTTTCATTAATACTGTCAGTAATAATTGGTAACAAGATAGGTTGACGTTCTTCCTCGGTGAAATGTAGATATCTTTGTAGAATTTGTAAATATAAATACATTTTTTACGATCTTCAATATTACTATTTAAAATCTTTTGCATTTCTACATCTAATCGGGACATGGGATTTTCAACATTGGTTTGCTGTTTGAGTCTTTCTATAAAACTAGGCTCAACAAGCAACATTTTTTTGGCATTTTCCATATTAAACTAATCCACTCAAAATAAACTCCAAAATGAAAGGTAAAAATGCTCCTACTTTTTGTATCAATATATTTTTCTTTAGTTTTTTTTTTCCCTTGTGATACAAAGTGCGAAGTATACTTTTAAATTTTTTTAACTTTTTCTTTTGTACATTCACAAATGCAATTTATCTCTTCTTCTCCACACGATTTTAATAATGCTTTTTGACATTTAGGTTTAAGTATATGCAATGCGAGTAACAACTTTTTATGTGTCTTCAGACTTCAGTGCATTATTTGTAATAATAGGAATTTGACGATTCTTTAAACTTTTACTATTCTTTGTTGAAATATTATATTCTACACAAAATTCATCACAGGTAAATATTTTTGATTTAATTGGACACATCATTTGCATCTTGTTTAAGATCAATCATTAAATATCCATGTGCTTCTTTTGTTGCATCCTTATAGCCATCCTCAATGAATTTTAAATTATCTGGTGACACTTGTCTTGATAAGTATCGTATTTGGTTTTATGATATCACGAGGATTTTTAAAATAAATAATGTAGCTTTAATTCAAAGATATAATATCTATTTAATCTTTTCCATGTTGAAAAAAAAATTTAAAGTTTTATCTCTAAATATTTTTTTGTGTTTAATTATTTTTTTAAATAAGTTTTCGACTTTTATTTTAATCATTGAATTGAATTAAATTTTAACTTGTTTTACAGAACTTTTATTTCTTCATAGAATTTTATGGAACGTGAAAACAAAGTTTAAATCATATAAATTTAAATTTCTCCAAACACATTATATTGCTAGAACGAACATCGCAAGGATTATTTCAATAAAATAAAATTTAATTCAATTCAATGATTAAAATAAAAGTCGAAAACTTATTTAAAAAAATAATTAAAGACAAAAAAATATTTAGAGATAAAACTTTGTTTTCACGTTCCATAAAATTCAATGAATGAAATAAAAGTTGAAAACTTATTTAAAAAATAATTAAACTCAAAAACAAATTCACTAAAGGAAGTCATTTTGTTTTACTGAAATTTTTTTTTCATCATGGAAAAGATTAAATAGATATTATATCTTTGAATTAAAGCTACATTATTTATTTTAAAAATCCTCGTGATATCATAAAACCAAATACGATACTTATCAAGACAAGTGTCACCAGATAATTTAAAATTCATTGAGGATGGCTATAAGGATGCAACAAAAGAAGCACATGGATATTTAATGATTGATCTTAAACAAGATGCAAATGATGTGTCCAATTAAATCAAAAATATTTACCTGTGATGAATTTTGTGTAGAATATAATATTTCAACAAAGAATAGTAAAAGTTTAAAGAATCGTCAAATTCCTATTATTTACAAATAATGCACTGAAGTCTGAAGACACATAAAAAGTTGTTACTCGCATTGCATATACTTAAACCTAAATGTCAAAAAGCATTATTAAAATCGTGTGGAGAAGAAGAGATAAATTGCATTTGTGAATGTACAAAAGAAAAAGTTAAAAAAATTTAAAAGTATACTTCGCACTTTGTATCACAAGGGAAAAAAAAACTAAAGAAAAATATATTGATACAAAAAGTAGGAGCATTTTTACCTTTCATTTTGGAGTTTATTTTGAGTGGATTAGTTTAATATGGAAAATGCCAAAAAAATGTTGCTTGTTGAGCCTAGTTTTATAGAAAGACTCAAACAGCAAACCAATGTTGAAAATCCCATGTCCCGATTAGATGTAGAAATGCAAAAGATTTTAAATAGTAATATTGAAGATCGTAAAAAATGTATTTTATATTTACAAATTCTACAAAGATATCTACATTTCACCGAGGAAGAACGTCAACCTATCTTGTTACCAATTATTACTGACAGTATTAATGAAAATAAGAGTTACAAAAATAAAGACACAGAAAATGAAAACTTAATGTCATTCAAAACACCGACAGATGATGTAACAGAAAAAGAAAATAATCAACCACGTTACACAACAACTCAAATTTTAAGTCTGATACCAAAATCATATTTGAAAAAAGGTGAGTTGTTATTAAACTCGATTTCTTTGAGTAAAAATGCAATTTATTGGGATCATGCTGATGGTACAGTGTTAATAAACAATGAAAAAATTCCCGGCAGTAATATTGTTGATCTAATTAATGATACATTGAGACCTCTAAAAAAAAGTGATCCAATAGGTTGGGAAAAGTTTGCTAAGACATTACATGCAATTAAAATACCTTTGACTTACATCGGAAATTCTAAAAGGTCTGATTTTATTCATCAACTGCAGATGAATCGCTCGAAGGGAATTTTACATCTAACGAAGGAACTTTAAAGACTCCAAAGGGTAGTGGTGATAAACACATTAAAAAAATAAAGAAAAAAATTGATTGGGAAAAATGGACCCCTTATTAGAAATGAATATATTATGACCAAAAACACTCTGTTCGGTTTAGTAGCTTTGATAAATTATTAAAACTAAAGAATGATTAAATCAAAAAATGGCTAAAATGAATGTAAGGAACTCTTACAAAGAAAACTCATTCAACTTTAAAAATATCTATATATATACTAGCAGTTAAGAAAATCTAGTAAATAGATTAAGCCAAAACTTGTATCTACATTTTCATTAAGGTTTGTAATAAAACAATGCTAAAAGATATTTTTTGTTTTATTTTAAGTTATCCACCATCACCTTAAATATGTTTTTTTTTTATAGGTAGATATAAAATGTTAAAAATGTTAAAATCGAAATATACTTAAATAGCAGTAAATGTGTGTAAAATCGTTATTAAAGAATTAATTTTCAATAAATAATAATGTGTAATAAGCTTGCAAACCTTACTAAAAATCTGTTATAATATATTTTATTAACATCGAAATCCATTGTTCGTAGATCGAAATGGAGTTTCTATATCCCAAATATCCTAGTTATGCAACTAAAATCGCAAGATTGCGAAGTTTTGATGCCTGGCCTCAAGGTTTAAATCAAAAACCTCAAGAAATGGCAGACGCTGGTTTTTTTATACAGGAAAAAGTGATCGAGTGATTTGTTACTTTTGTGATGGTGGACTCAAAGATTGGGACATCGAAGATCTTCCATGGTCGGAGCACGCTCGTTGGTTTCCGTCCTGCCCCTATGTTTTACTTGTGATGGGTGAAACATACATACAAACTATTGCCAAAGATGTTTGTGGTACATCAAAAGACTCTGAACAATTTGTAAATAACAATACAATAAGTTCTAAATTTGCAGGCAGAAACATATTATGTGTAGAAAATGCTGAAGAAACATTTAAACTTTGCTGTAAATTTGTCTTGTAGAAGAAGTAGGCATGTGTTATAGACCATGTGGTCATGCTATAACGTGTACTAAATGTGCTTTATCATTGGATAAAATGTTATGCCCGATATGCAGAAAAGCAATCGTTAGTGTAATACGAATATATTTCTGAGTAGATGACGCCCGCGACTTCATCCGCATGGATTTAGGTTTTTAAAAATACCATGAGAACTCGTTGATTTTCCGAGATAAAAAGTAGCGTCCTATCCCAGGATGTAAGCTAAGTCTGTACGAAATGTCATCAAAATAATATGTTAAGCTGTGGGAAGTAGATGGATGAGGAAGGCAGAGGAACGTGTATGTTGGCGCGCTCTTGGGAAGGCCTATGTCCAGCTGTGAACGCTAAATAGGTTGATTGGTACTGGTTACTTACAATACAAGTTCAGATTGTTTAGATTTATTCAATAAAAATATTGTACCGAATGATTTGTTTTTGTGGTAGATATTGAAGAATAATAAACAGTAGTTATGACATATAAGAAGTTTCCTTTGAAATCCCCATGCATGCGTACAATAGACCGGTGATTAGTAGGTCATTAGCAATTCAAAGTCGCTCAGCGTGAAGGTAGCGGGAAGTGGGTGGATGAGGAAGGCAGAGGATCGTGTGTGGTGGTGTACTCTTGGGAAGGCCCATGTCCAGTCAGGTTGATTGGTGCTGGTTACTTACTATACAAGTTCAAAGTTTTTCAATACAAGGAGGATTAAAAATGATTATACAGCAGTTTGCGGCGAATATTGTATAATGTATTTGTATTTCATGTTTACGGGCTACTATACAAGTTCAGATTTTTTAGATTTATTCAATAAAAATACACTAGAGAATGATATGTTTTTGTTAGAATTATTTAAATCAATATTTGGAGGCCAATAAACAGTACTTATGAGAGATAAGACTTTCCTTTGTAATCCCCATGAAATGAAGCAGTGAGCATGCGAACAATAGAGGGTGATTAGTAGGTCATTAGCAAGTAGATAACGAACTAGGGATTAATTTTGACGAAAAGCTAACTTTTAAACGGTTAGAGATACGAACACGGGAGTGAGCGCAAACGATTCAGCGCACCCCAAAACCTTTTTTTTTTTTTTTTTTTTTTTTTTTTTTTTTTTTTTTTTTTTTTTTTTTTTTAGATTTTGAAGTTGACCGACCGGCGGAGGGGGCCGAGGTTGGGAGGGGGCCCAGGAGGTGGGCCAGAACCGGCGAATCCCCTACTACTAGTAGGGTAGTTCTAATGCTGTACAAATGAGTATGCAGGCGCGCTGCCATTTTAATTGTAAACACTTTGCTCATTGAACATTACGTAGTCGCCCCACCGTCATTTTGAGACAATAAAAGTGAATGCGGCGGTACGAGGAGATTATTATTCGTGTGGCTCTTGCCGAGGGCACTTCTCAGTGGATACTATGTGTATCGTACTGTAGGTTTTATTATTATCATTGTTGTTGTGACCTAATGTGGTTTCAGTTGTTAAAGGTTCAGTACTAGGTTGTGGAAAGTGACGTGATTGTGTGAATGATTTGTGAAATGTTAATTGAACTAAGTGTGGTGTGCTAGGTTAGCTGGTTGGTCTGGGGCCGGTATGGGGATGGTTGGAGCCGGTCGCTAGGTAGGGACTTAGCTAGTGTTAGTTAGCGATGTCTAGTCTCATAAGAGACATTTTATCATGACTCATTATTGACGGTAGGTTATCTCTCGTAGTGTGCAAGAATAATGTTAGTATGCCCACGAAGGCTCGGTTAATCTAAAGGTTGTAATCCTGACGTATCCGGTTAACCATTACCTAAGGTTACTTTTGGTGGTTTAGTCTTCAATCTCGATCATAATAACATACTTCTGGTGGTGACGAGCCTATATCAGAAGTGGGATTACCCACACTAAGCCCACATGAGACTATCCACACTAAGCCCACATGGGATTACCCGCAGTTGCGTTAAATTTAATTTAAAGTTAAATTTAGCTCCCGTTTTTTTAATTAATGCATCCTGTAAAAAGGTTGATCATTTTCGTAACCAAACCGATGGCATAACCATGAGCTTGTTTTGTATATTGGAAATTGTATAAAAGGCTTTGTTATGATCGACGAATCATACTTTACTGATAAGACTTTAGATCAATTTTAAAACGGAATTTATTCCGTTGTGCCCACGAAAGGTTGATATTGAGGTTATGAACACATCTATGTAAAACACGCTTAACCATCCACTAGTCATGAAGTTTCTCACCAAGATACCTGCAATTTAAATTCGCAGGTTAAGACTATAAAAAGTAGTCTTAGTCATAGTACTTTCCAATCACGCTGTTTACTGTGTGAAAAATTATGATCACAAACTGTACCTACTGTACAAAAAGTTAAAACTTATCGAAAATCTAGTACAGTAATTTTCAGACTACCCGCAAATCTCAGCCAGTTGTTATAAAAACAAATTTTGATGCAGTTCAGTGTTCTTTTTGTAAAAGAGTAACCGTAATGTAGATAGATGAGTTTTTGCTGAACAATTATTTTTGCCACGAGAGATAACAAATTGAGTTTCCCGACATAAGATTAGAAATCAATCTTCATGTGGTGTTAGATCGTTGTATGAATAGGTAGACCTGTCGTAATAAGGACAGATGTTATGTTATAGTAAGTTCATGAGTCTATCCTGGTAAGGAAGTGTCCTTCCAGATGTTATGAGTCTATCCTGGTAAGGAAGTGTCCTTCCAGATGTTATGGAGTTTATCCTGGTGGGAGTGTCGTCCGGGCCAGACTCGTAAGAGTTGGTTGAGGGGACACACTTCTTCCAGATGGTGTGAGTTTATCCTGGTAAGAGTGTCGTCCGGGCCAGACTCGTAAGAGTTGGTTGAGGGGACACACTTCTTCCAGATGGTGTGAGTTTATCCTGGTAAGAGTGTTGTCCGGGCCAGACTCGTAAGAGTTGGTTGAGGGGACACACTTCTTCCAGATGGTGTGAGTTTATCCTGGTAAGTGTCGTCCGGGCCACACTCGTAAGAGTTGGTTGAGGGGACACACTGCTTCCAGATGTTATGAGTCTAGCCTGGTTGAGGGGTGTCGTCCGGGCCACGCTCAAAAGAGCTGGTTGGAGGGACACACTTGCTCAGTCCAGATGATAGTTGATCCTGGTCGGATAGAACTGCGGCTTGTAGTACTTGATGATTGGAAATTGTGCGCGCTTGATCATACTAGCGCCCGAGGACGGTCGCATATCAGAATGGCCGTGATGGTGCTAGTCACACACTCCGTAGTCGTGTTAGATGATGGTATAAGATCATGGACCCAAACATACAACCAACAAAAAAAAAACTTTTTGTTTGTAAAGTTTAATTAGATGACATCGAGTTTCTTGCTGGTTCTTCTCGCTAGGTCGTGGGGTTCCGAACCAGTGGTGGATTTGATTTAGAAGTTCTAAAAAAAAAAAACGTTTAGATAGTTAATTGATTTAGAAGTTGCAATAGCAATTATTGAGCTCCAATCAAATGAAGTGTAAGGAATGTAGTCAGGATGGAAGAGCGATAAATGATTTTGTGGTTATGGTTTTGTCCTCACATGCTTTGTAATACTTGGCGTACGTGGACGTACGCATGTCAGAATGGCCGTGCAGGCGCGCTGCCATTTTAATTGTAAACACTTTGCTCATTGAACATTACGTAGTCGCCCCACCGTCATTTTGAGACAATAAAAGTGAATGCGGCGGTACGAGGAGATTATTATTCGTGTGGCTCTTGCCGAGGGCACTTCTCAGTGGATACTATGTGTATCGTACTGTAGGTTTTATTATTATCATTGTTGTTGTGACCTAATGTGGTTTCAGTTGTTAAAGGTTCAGTACTAGGTTGTGGAAAGTGACGTGATTGTGTGAATGATGGTATAGTGTGTGTTGAATAGCTGTTTATCTGGTAAGTCCTTCTTGTATCGTTCCAATTTGTATTAGACAAACGTGATTGTTGTAGTTGAAGTTAATTGAACTAAGTGTGGTGTGCTAGGTTAGCTGGTTGGTCTGGGGCCGGTATGGGGATGGTTGGAGCCGGTCGCTAGGTAGGGACTTAGCTAGTGTTAGTTAGCGATGTCTAGTCTCATAAGAGACATTTTATCATGACTCATTATTGACGGTAGGTTATCTCTCGTAGTGTGCAAGAATAATGTTAGTATGCCCACGAAGGCTCGGTTAATCTAAAGGTTGTAATCCTGACGTATCCGGTTAACCATTACCTAAGGTTACTTTTGGTGGTTTAGTCTTCAATCTCGATCATAATAACATACTTCTGGTGGTGACGAGCCTATAAGTACTTATTAGGCGTACAGAGTTAGATATTTTTGTTTACGGTTTAAATCCTACAGTGGTGACATGTTCACTTTGTGACCAAACCTCTATATAAACATATTTAATAAAAAAAAGCTAACATCGATTATATGTCGTCTGAATAAATCAGTCTTGAACTGAACTCCAATGTAGTTTTACGAAATAATTCTGAGATAGATTTACAAAATAATTATAAGATACATTGAACTTAAATTAATAATGTAATCACCCTGTACCAGAAGTTAAAATATAATACACGAAGTAGTGTGAGTGAGCGTCTTACGCTCGTCGTATGTTACTACTCCGCTGTGATATTTAATAATGAACGTTTTCTTACCTACCTACATTATATAAATGATTGTGTTTTTTACCTATTATGTATATTAAGTTTAAAATATTTTTTTAATGTATATTAAGTATAAAATAACCCACATTTAGCTTAATGTTGTTAGTTTATATTAAGTAATTGTTAGTTAGCTGTTAAGTATTAAGTATACCAATAAATTAATGTTACGTGTAGGTATCCTAGGTACCTATCGACTGTCGACGGCACTGGTGTACGGAAAAACTTATTTAAAGTTTATGAATGCACCAAACTTGTTGTAACCTGTAAATATTCTTCTTTAATAAATAAATAAATATACAATATACAATACAGACGAAATTCCCGAATTTCCAAATGTTATACCTACTTATAAGTATAGCTAAAAAGTCTTTAATATGATGGATGTAGCTAAGTATTTTTGTGATACTGATAATAAAGTAAGCATAAACTAAGTAGGTATTATAGTCATTTATCTCGCAGACCCTTACCTCAGGATCTCCATAATTTTCTGCTCTCAACAGAAATTCATCTCCATAATTCATTTTCTGACCACGGCTATTTTCGTCTTTGGTACTATAAATAGGTAGGTAGTAGTATATTATAAAAAAATAAGAAAATTGTCAGGTGAAAGATATTTGCAAGGTACGTTGGTAACATAGATTAATTATTGGTTTCGCTATGGTTGGTAATAAATTTTTCTTAACCAGCTACGAACTAAGATTCTTCGTCTTTTCGTAACTGGTTATTAATCAAGACTATTTTATCCGGGTTCGTAACGGAACAAGATTAATGTCTCTTTGTAACTGGTTACTAATGAAGGATAATTAAGCTCGTAACTGAAATAGTTTTAATTTGTCAAATTATTGATAAATTTTGTAGTCAAAGTGGCAAATTTTATAATCAGCGGAACAACTTTTTGTTTTATAAGTACATATACTACATACACATAAAAACGTACATAGACTGTTATGCTGTTATCCAAATTACCCTTCGTAATAATCGGGTCATCTTCATCATCATTATCAACCAATAGAGTTCCACTGCTTGACATAGGTCTCTTGTGGCGATATCCACAAGCCACGGTCTTACGCCACCTGAATCCAGCGGCTCCCTGCGACTCGTTTGATGTCGTCTGTCCACTTAGCGGGGCGGTCTTCCAACGTGCGAGGTCACCATTCTAGCAACTTGTGACCCCAACGTTTATCGTTTTTCGAACTATGTGCTTACCCATTATCACTTCAGCTTGCAACCCGTTTAGCTATGTCGGTTACTGCGATTCTCCTACGGATCTCCTCATTTAAGATTTGATCACGTGGAGAAACTCTAAGCATAAGTAGGTATAGTCCAGGACAGGTTGAGTTGGCAATCCGGGTATGAGGCGGAAGGACACCTCGTACACCCGCACTTCACCCACGCTCGCCCGCACAGGGTTAGCGCGGGGACTGTGCAGGTGTGCAGTGGGTTCCCTTCCCGACTGCCATCTCGACCTGTCACGTAGGTACTATAGATCTCTCCATCGCCTTTTGGAGCTTTCTTATGAAGCCCATAGCCCATAGTTAGCGACCATGTCTCTGATCCATATTTCCTCAGTGGCAACACGCACAGTTCGAAGATTTAGGTCTTCAAATTGACGAGGAATTTTGGACGAGAAGACCTATCTCGAAGTTTCCCGAGCGCTGCCCAGCCAAGTTGGACTTGCCGGTAATGATATGGTAAAAACTAAAAATGTATAGGTAGGTACTATTTAACTTACTTCAGTATAACAAAGGTGTTCCTGCAACATGGCGTAACGATAGGCGACAAAGTCATGAGGCAACCGTCGTTGATATTTTGCATGTAGTCCACCTGGCGTTCGCTCACCAAGCTTGATAGAGCCAAGCCATACTGTGGCTTACCTCCCGCCGCAGTTTTTTTTGCTTTTGAATTTATATTTTCAATATTAGCTACTTACTAGTTGACCAGCACGGGCGTCACCAACGGGTCTTACTTGTTCCATGGATAATATAATATAAATATTTCTCGTGACAGACTGATAGTGAAACTAAACTCGTTTTAACCGACTTCTTATTATCACGAGAAATCAAGAAAGGTGTGTATTGTTGTTGTAAAATATCTCATGGAATAGATAAGTGAACCTGGGCGAAGCCGGGATGGGTCAACTTATAAATAACTAACTTATGCTCGCAACATCGTCCGCGCGGACTACACAAATTTCAACCCCCTTTTTCACCCTCGTAGGGGTTGAATTTTCAAAAATCCTTTCGTAGCGGATGCCTACGTCATAATAGCTATCTGCATGTCAAATTTCAGCCCGATCCGTCCAGTAGTTTGAGCTGTGTGTTGATAGATCAGTCAGTCAGTCACTATTTCCTTTTAAATATTTAGATTATACGGATACCTAATGAAATGGAAAACGTATTTGATAAAACACAAGTTTCTAAACCGATTTCGAGTTTTTAGTCGATCAGTTTCTCTTCCTTCTTCTATTGAATAGATTTTTTTTTAAAGAATATTAGCCATTTTAAATGACTAATATTCCCCTTTCCTCTCCAACAAAGCGTCAGGCTTGTGCTAGGAGTAGGTACGACAACAGTGCAACGGTCGGGGTTTGAACCGTCGACCTTTCGGTTTTCAGTCCACTCCTCTACCCGTTGAGCTATTGAGGCTAATTTAACATTTCTTTGTTAGTCGCGGTTTTCCCTTATGTCCTATATTTATTCGATTGAGTTGAAACTTCGTACACTTGTGGCTGAAGTTCCAGCAACAAGCTCCTAAGCGTTCCTAAGGTTTTCTAACATAATTCTTACCTATCCACCAGGTACCTACTAAAATATATCGTCAGGCGGCAGGTCACAGGCGTATCTCTACAAATAGGTGGCGCAGGAGTCTTTCATTGGCTTTCAAGGGGGCATTGAAGCGCATGGCAAGCGTGAGCTAATTATATTACAGATTTAATATAGATTTTACTCCCTACCTGGCATATCTGAAGCTACTACTTGGACGTTGAAGCCAAAAAGCAAGAATGTTCCACTAATAGCAAGGGGCCTCTGAAATAAAGTAATCGGTATAGGTAAGTACTTTCCAATATAAATGACCTTTAGATTTTTTATCTAATTTTGGCGCGGTAGTCAATAATAATAGTTAATACTGCCAAAACTTTTATTCGGGAAGCCCTTGGGTCAACAGGTCAACTATGCACAAAAAGCCATGGACACACTAAGAGTGAAAATACGAATATAATAAATTCGGACTGAATTCGAATATTGGTGACGCACTAATCCGATCTCTTACCCAAATCCAAGCTTTTCAGTGGGCATCTTTGACATATATCTACGTCATATTATGTCCGATTTGAATCCGAGGTACATCCGAGATATTCTCACGGATGACTGAGAGATATCGGATGACGGAAGTCGGATGTAGTGCGTAAGCTACCATATACTATGACTACTTCAAACGTCTTTCCAAGGACTCAGATCAGATGAGTGCGTGATCGCTCTTAGTCTGCGGCCTAGGTGGGACCGGGTGAGTCCTGCGGGGCGGCCAGCGTGTAGAACCTGTAGAACAAACTCAAAAAATTAGGAGGAAGACGCGCGGACACGTCCTAATCGAAGCGGGTCGGAGAGTATGGCCACACAAGTGCATCGTGCCCGCTGGCCGCCCCGCAGGATGCACCTCCGAGCCCACCTGGGCCGCAGACTAAAAGTGCAATATAATAATTATGGATTCAAACAGAAGGATAAAAAGTATCCTTTGCTCATATTCTCTGAGATGCAAGCTGTCTCAGTGTCGAATGTTCTCTAGATCAAAAAAGGTAACAGATAGGTAGGTAACACTAACCTACGTACGACTAGAGGATGCCCACGACTTCGTCCGCGCGGATTTAGGTTTTTAAAATACCTACCGTGAGAACGTTTTTCATCTAAATCAGTTAAACTATTGGGCCGTGAAAAGCTAGGAGACAGACAGACAGACACACTTTCAAATTTATAATATTAGCATGGATATTGGAAGTACGAAAAGTAAAAATAAGTAGGTAAATATTAGTTAAGCAATAGGCTACGATCCTACCATACCATATACCTACCTATAAGTAGCTATACAAAATACTTATTATAATTGCTAAATGCTATGGCAACTGAATCCCCAGACAACAATCCCTTAACAAGGTGCCTATGAGATACTGTAAAACGGTTAACTAAGTTACTTTACGTTAGTTTAAATCTGGATCATTTTCAAAACATTTTCAGTACAGAATAAATAGAACTTATAGCTACATAAAGGCTACATAGGTACCTACCTCTTTTAGCAAATTGCTGAATAAATTTCTTGATCGTTGAAGTAACAGCTCACGCCTATCGCGTTTTCGCAGGAAAAGCTTGAACTCGTACTGTTAAGAAATTATAATAAAGTAGGTAAGTATTTAGCTTAGATTAATTTGAAACGAGCTAATATAGATACATGCTACGCTAGGCAGGTTGATTGCTACAGTTGTGACTTGTGACTATCACAATGCTATGATCTCAATGGCTAAAATGGTACCCTTCAGCCCATTCCCATTTGTCATCTGTTGGGCCCGGATTTTAAGTTCCATGTTCCAGTGGTAGAACATTTTGACACAAAATCAATTTCAGACAAGTGTGAATAGTTTCATATAAAATGTGTGTTAAAATTTATTAAAATCCGGGCCCGACAGCCGACAAGACGTGTGAACGGGCTGTTACTGGAACAGTACATTTTAGCTAATAAATAGAGATAGAGAGTTTCAGACCATCAGAGGTTGGTACAATGGAGGAGGTACAAAAATTGTTTCCTCACGGAACTCCGGTCTACATTGGCGGCTGACAAATGGAAAGACAATCACAATTTTATTGTGATTATGACATGGAGCATTGTGGTGTTATGTGATGATCACAGCTTTCGTGCTAAGCTGCCATGAATTTATAATTTCAGTTAAATTCGAATTCTAATCCTTCTAATCATAGAAAAATTATAACCTCGTTTTGTAATCTCTCTTCACTCCAATTTCCCACTAATACGGAATTATTATAGGTCATTTTGATGAAGTGGTAAGCTATTAATTAAAAAATAAATATGAATAGTATCATGAATACTACGTATAAACATAAATAAGTTTGGACTGAAATCTGAAATCAACTGAAATCACGTCTACAGATGCTCCAAAGAGTATATAATCACCACTCCCATATATATACTCTTTGACCACTCCCCTAAGATGCCCTTTTATCTGCCTTTTATCAAAGAGTATGTAATCCATAGAGATAGTCTACATTCATCCAAGATGTAATCACTTTTATTTTATTACTCGAATAGGTATTTGAAAAACTTGGTGACTATACCGGAAATCCGGAAATCACAAAGTCTATTGTCACTGAAATGGGCATATGCAAGTACTTACCCTGGAATAGATTTGTCTTTAAAAATTACACTTTATTTAATCATTTTCCGTACCTCAAAAGGAAAAAGGAACCCTTATTAGATAGAACTTCGGTAATAAGTATCTTAGGGAAGTTCTACACAGTCCTGTAAATGCATTTGACGATTCAAATCTAGGTAAGTATAGGTAGGTATAAAGAGTAGTACAGTAGCGGGCAATACTGTACATCGACCTTTAGAACGAGATTTCGGATTTGTAGAGCGTTGTCTCTATCACTCATAACTATGTGAAGTTTTGTCAGTCTCAACGACAGGGACAACGCTCTATGAAACCGCTATCTCTTTCTAAAGGTCAATGTACAATATTTTCTGCTGCGTACTGTATATTTTTTTGTACTTGTAAAAATTCATGACATATTTTGTATAACTACCTACACAATCTCTCTTTCTATTTCTTGTCGTATAAGTCCCTCAAATTGCTATTGCGCTGGAACCATGTCTCATTAACATCGAAATGACGTCATTTTGACAACATAAAAATATACCATTAGCTCGAAACTTCAGTCTAGTGCTGACGCCACTAAAATGGCGGCCACGCGTATTAGAAATTTGCGGGACTATATTCACCTTACCTCGTGTGGAGTGGCATGAAATCACCAATATTGACATTATCAGCGCAATTTTGAGATTTTCATGTTTCATCAAAACTCTGAAGAATCATATTATTTTAATTTAATTTAAAAAAAAAAAGGATAAAACTTTGAAAATTATCAAAGTTCAATTTATTAACCTACTACAGTTCAATCTTGCAATTCACGAAGGCTATTGAACTTTACGTAACGTAACGTCGTTTACATGGTCATTGCGTAAGTGTGCGTACATGTCGGACCAATCAGTCGCGAGCAAGCGCTGTCAAAAGCACACATTTAGGAGCATTTAGTCACAGAGTACATTGAATGCATTTAGTGTAGACGTAGATAGAATAATAGGTAGATGTAAGTACTGTGTAACAGCGTATGAGATAGCGACAGCACGACGTAACGATGAATAACACGACAATTATCACCATTGTTTAGTAGTCAATATTTGTATTAACCGATCAACAGTATTTGTACCTATTAAACGTTTTTTATGTGAAAACATGTAAATAACTCATGAGAAATACAATTACGCCACGAATTCTCAAAGTTTGTTTTGCAACTTCTTGTATGTATTCTTGAAAAAACCAGTTACACGATAAGGGACAAAAAATAGGTTAGCGGCGTCTCTGTTTATCACATTAGTAACTTCACACGAGTAGGTAACTTTATCTGTGCTCTTTTTTTATTGCGAATGAGAAAGCAAACGTTCCTGCATCTACCTTTATTACTCTATCAACGAGTGTAAACCGTGTGGTGGTGTGACCGTACCTTACGTATACCGACACAAGCATGAGTCAGTGGCCTTCGTGAAATGCAAGAACTATACCTACTTTATACTTACTATACTAGACCATAGAGGATAGAGGTAGTTAGTAAAAATTATATTACGCATGCTAATGATGCTAACTAAATATAATATTTAATCTCCTTTTGAAGGCATTCAATTCAATAATATGTAGGTTCGCTACAAGGTCTTATCTCGCGCCTATTAATCTCGCGCATTTTTATCATAAAATTATGTTTATCATTTTTTAAATAGGTTAAAAGTTCGTTATCCATTAGGCTGAACGCAAACAATATGGTTAACAAACTCCGGATAAACGTAGGTACCTACTTAGCTATAATTATTTTTATCTCAATTATGCATTTTAGCTGGCCACAACGTTTAAATCAGTTAAAATATTATTTTGACGGATAGAATATACATTATAAATAAGTAGTAATATAGTTACCGATATTATATTAATTTTGACTTAGTAATGGAGTAGGTAGGTATCAACAAAAAATCATTCCATATCCCGAACGAACCCTGTCGTTTTTCTCGACAAGAGTATAAATTTTATGTAAGTAGGTACCTACCTAACTACGTATAGAAACAGAAGATATTATAATAGTACCTACTAACGTAATAGGTAGGAACGCCGTTTCATTTATATCCACCGTATTTTCACCGTATTTTGTGCGGGCACAAACAGATAGACAAAAATGGACATGGCCAGCGTGGTAGACTATGGCCAAACCCTTCTCACTCTGAGAGGAGACCCGTGCTCTGTAGTGAGCCGGTGATGGGTTGATCATGATGATGATGACTGATTATTATATTTCCTCCAATTAGAATTTTTAAAACGTACCTACCTACCTACTTAGATAGGTACTTTATCAGAAACAGTTCAATACAGTTTTATTACAAGTACCTACCTATATAAGGACCAAGAGATAATAATAATTATTATTATTTTGATCTAATTTTATTTTAATAGTTACCTTCTGACGTGCTGATGACGACCAGATGAACTGATTAGAAAACCGAAGAAATAGGAACCTGAATGTTTACACCCCGCCTTACTAACTTTTGCTCAGCGCGGGACGCTGAACCCTGAACCGTTGAACTGCGACGCAGGTTAGACGCGGGTTATTGTTGACTTGTTGAGTTTGATCCTTGATTATTTTTATTAGGTTACTGGTTAGTGGTTACTCTGTGATTGTCTAGTCATTGATGGATTGAGCACATGTGTGATGTGGAGTAGTTACATTGAAAATTGAAATATTTTAAACAGGAATTGTTGTGATTTATGAATCACTTTAAACGAAATAATGTGTTCCCAGTTTATATTTAAATTAGTAATACTTTTAGGCACATTAATTCTATGCCAAACTCTTAAATTCTCTTCACTAGACATAGTGTATCAAAAAGGTGTCGACGCTTATTCCAAAGAGCGGTGGTCTGAATGTATTGTGCAGTTTGAAGAAAGTTTACATCTATACACAGTGCACAAAGCTGTACTTATTAATTGTAGGATGAAATGTAAGTCTGAAATTCCGAAGACTGAAGTTGAAAACATTGAAGATCTGAAAATATTTGAATTTTTCATTAATGCAAGACAATGTTTAACACATTGCCAGCGACAAGGATTTGAAGATGTCCATATATATAATAATGTTTCTGACACAGTTTTAGACTATATGCAGTCAAAAAAACCCTATGCATATCTTCATATATGTTACTTCCAGATGAACGATTTACCTAAAGCTGCTTCAGCCACTTACACATATTTAATGGCACATCCTGATGATGAAGACATGAAAAAAAATGTTGATTATTATGTTCAGCAGCCTGAAGTGGATGCAACAGAAGTAGTTGACCTGGAACGTGATGATTATGAAGTTCTTTACAAACTTGGCAAACAGGCCTATAATCAGAAGAAATGGGGTGAAACAGTGAACAATATGGAAGAGGCTCTGACCCATTTTCTTTCTTGGGAAAACTCTTGCCGTGCTGAATGTGACCGTCAACCGGAGCAGGAGTGGTCACCTGAATTTGCTATAACAGTTTCAAACAATATTGCCTCCGTTTTAACATGCAGACAGAAATGTCAAGATGACTTGAAACCCCTTTATAAGTCTGGGGTGGAAATATTGGCTGACATACTGAATTATATACAAATTTCCTATTATCATTTAGACAGAATTGACGATGCTGCAAAAGCTGTTGCCACATATTTAGCATTATATCCTACTGATGAAGATATGCTTGAGAACAAAATCATTTATCAAACTCTCACTGATGAGAAAAAATTTATGGAAATACCAGACATAATATACTATTTTAAGAGAGATAAGTATGAAAAGCAACTTTTGGATTTTTTTCATAAAGAAGATAATAGTAACACTAATGCCAATTCAATATAGGCAGATATTTATATTTAAGATAATGTAATTTTTCCATTTTAGTATAAGCCACCAATGTTTTTACCAAATATAATGTAATTTTCTACTTTGTACTATGTGCCATATTTTTTTATTATAAAAATACAAAAGTATAACATTCTGCTTTATTTACAACTTCGTCTGTAGATGCTTGTAACTTTATCTGATTTTCTCGAGGATTTTGTTAGAAAAAGTACCTAGCCTACTAGTAGGTATATCTGAAAGGTGCTGCTCTTGCTGTCTCTGCTCTGTAGAATAGGTACATAAGGTACCTACTTCATTATAACTTCTGATAAGTAGGTACATCGATATAGAAAAGTTGGTGGTAGTGGTGGTACAGGTACCCAGCAGGAAATATTGTACTTACATCAACCTTTAGAAAGAGAGCGGTTTCATAGAGTTGTCTCTGTCGTTGAGACCGACTTTTGTCGGTCAACGAATGACGATACATACTGAAGACAAAATGACAGAGACAACGCTCTACAAAGCCGAAATCTCATTCTAAAGGTCGATGTCTCAGAAAATCTGTGGCAGTGGTGGATGTATGTACAATATATTTTCTTGCCGGCAGTACCATTGTGAATCACAGACTAATCCGTTGTGAATCAGACGGTTCATTCGGTGTTGCCAATTTAGCTACTTAATCGCTAGGTAGTAGTACTTCCAACTTCTTTGGTCGCTAGATTTGACGACATTTCAAAGACGCGAGTGACTTTTGAATAGTGACTTTGTTGAAAAATATTTTACTCATGAAATGGAGATCACGGTCTTATAGATAACTTGTATCTCCAAGAATGAGACTGACTTGTGTCGTCAGTTCCTTTTATTATATTTATACTAGACAGTAAAAATGAAATCAAAGTTTGATTTTATGAAAAAATATGATTATTTTTTTAAAATGAAAAAATAGTCATTTATTTTGTACCTATTTGTTTTTATCAGCCACTTGTAGCGACTTTCAACTTTTTGTACGAGGGCCACATCTGGCAACTTTTAGAAGACGTCATCAGATTCGTCTGTGGACGTCATAGCGACAAATAGCGAATACACGTTATTTTTTATCGTCAACAGTTCGTTACAGACTACAATAGAATGGGTAACATTGGTAGCAGGGATTTTTAACATGTGTAGCAGGAAAATATATTTTTATATCCGTATTTTCACGGATTCAGATCGAATGAGTGCATGATTGCTGTAAGAGACACAATAAGGCTACAAACTTCTACATGTATTTATTCTGCTAATTCGTGGATGCCATTAACTATAACAAATATTAAAAGGTTTGAATAAAATACACGGCATATTTTGTGGAGCTATGAAGTAGGTAGGTGTTCCTGAGGAACACCTACCTACTTAATTACACAAAACACCTAAGTACCGTATTTATAGAAAACTTTTTAAATGGCATCCTAAAAGTAACCGCTTTTATGACCAATGTTACCCATTTCTACTGTAAAAAAATACTTCATTCTGGATGAAATCACCAATAATATCTTGAAATTACCAATGTTATGTATCAATTCTACTCATTACTCATTTCTTCTGTAAAACAAAAAGACGTCATTCTGGTTGAAATTACCGTCAAATAGTGGTAACACTAATACTTTTTCGTACGGCGACACTTTCTGTCCGAGCTGTCAATATCAATCAGGGATGGGAGGGAGTGGTGGAGTTATACTAAATTATTTTTATGGTTTTAGCAAAAAATACCTGAAAGCTATTGATCTTACCTAATCGAAGTTGACGCGATCTCGTATTTATATGGATTGTGGTAAGTAAATTCTGATTCAGTACCTAAGTAGGTAATTGTATGTTCACTCAAGTCGCTGCGTCATTATCGGACGGAAATATATTGCCATTTTAGCATAGTATCTTAGCATAGTCACAGGCCCTGACTATGTCTTGACATAATTTTGAATATTAAGTTGAATGTAAAGAAACTTTCAAAGAAGCTTTTTAATAAATATACTTACCTACTTATGTCCAAAAAAAATCTGCCATATGCCACTAGGGAGATCCAGTATCCACCTTCTATTAATTAAATAATCAGACTCTTGTCATTGTGTTTTTCGAAAAGTAATTAAGTATGAAAACAAAGCAAATTAGTACCTTGTCCAAATTCTGTCTTACCATATTATTATTATATCACCAGAAAGTTTCAAGGCCCACCTCCCACCACGATCATTAGAGATATTCATTGTAACCATAATAATCTTTTGTCATACAAACCAAACTTCTGCAACATTTCTACTCTCTTACAATTTGATGTAGCAAGCGGTAAAATCAGTTAACAAATTCGACGGAATGGCAACATACGAACAAATCCAACTAAGTAATAAAAAGTTAAAAAAAAAGAAAAATCACATCAAAATGTACTAACTAGTCTACTTACTTAAAATTGGCATGTCGCAGTAGTAAGAAGGTTTACACATGCAAATGCATACAGAGACAGATCCAGCCCATGCCAGACCTTCATTATTTTATAAAAGCTGAAAGTATCTCTGCGTATTGTCCCAACACATGGAGGCACGATCAGCGACTATGTAGTTTGGATCATGGTGGCTTTGTGAGATGACAGGTAATAAAAGTGTACAAAATCTTATGTCAAACTTATAAACTGTAATTTTTTTAAATAGCTATTTTCTTCAGAATAGTCGGAGGAATAACGTCATGCACTACCAAACACTATCGTGGCAGTTCAGAATGTGTTTTATTGGTACTTAATAGGTATAGCGGTTATCGCTAGGAAAAAAAACTTATCTATAATATAATAATATAGAAATCTGAATTAGGTATATATGTATATGTATATCTTTTAATGACCGAAATCAATAAACAATCTATCTGTAATATATATGAATAAGTTATTTAGCAACGTTGCTATTTGTAAAAATTGTAGGAAGTGGACCACAAGCTAAGTTGAGCACAAATTGTTTGCTGATACTTAACAAATATTTTGGAACAAGTTTTTTATTAGCTTTTAAAATCATTTAATGCTGCAAACTATTAAGGTCCAATTTTTAATGGAAGTGTCAAGTGCAGAACGAAATTCAATCACCCGGACTTCACACAGTTGTGTTTTTGTAAAGCCAGAAGCTCGTGAAGGAGGGCCTGAACGATGCCGAGTGGAGCGAAGGAGGAGGTGGCGGCCCGGCGACTTCCGTAGAGAAGCGAAGGTCGAGAAGGTGGGCTGAATGAAGGGGCAACGGAGCTAGTCTTCTGACGTAGCCCATTCAAAAAACAGTCAGTTAGCTAGTTAAACGTCAATAAGTTATAGCAGAATTCTTTTTTATATATCAGGCCACATGTTTTCATTCGCTTTAAAAATTTAGTTCTTAATACAAACTAATAAGGTTCAATTTTTAAATGGATTAACTTCACTAGTGGCTGTAATTTTTTTTTATCAAACGACTTTGTGGTTGTATGGTATATTTTGGCAGATAACAACGTTGTAACAAGTAACTTTTCACTCTACCTATATATTACAGATAGATTGATTATAGGTTATATTTATATATTTATTACCTATTTATTTCAGTTGTAAGATAACTACTCGTATGTATTTCATCTATTAGGCTCATAAAGGACAAAAAATTGACTATTTAAGGACAATCATAATTTTGCTAAAGATATTAGGTATATGTTTTTTCATGTCATAAAATTAAAGTTAAATTTTCTCTTTCCAGATAAAATCCAGTTATGACCACTGATACTACCATAATGACTGATAGACTTACCATAAAGGATATTATTTTCACGAAAGCACAGCCAAACTACAACATTCCTGTACCAACTGATGGCTACAAAATATTTCCATGTACAGATTGTGGAGACAAGTAAGGTTTTATTGTAATATAATAGCACTTTAAACTATTGCATGACAGCTGGAAGATACGAATATACGGTCTATTTGGCAATTAAAAATCAATATAAAAATTGTGTTTAAAAAATGAGCCGAAGCCGAGGTTTTTAATAGTAGGTATCAACTATCAACGATGCTTTAATAACTAGTTTCCTCTGTGCAGTTTCATACACTAACTACTTTACCTAAACTCATATTTTAAAATCCAAACCACAAAATCTTTGTCATAAGCTTCTCGGTTTTGTAGGGTAAAAGATTGTTTGGTATTTTCATTGCTGCTTCCAGAGTGAAAAATTGCTGTGATACTGAAATCACTGCAATTTTTCATATTAGTAAATATGCACTACCTTCTTCGTGAAAAAATATGTCACTAAGCTACTACTATTGCTAATCTGCTGCTGGATTGCGGTAAAATGACAGCTACAATGCCGCAATCGCAATCACCTTTGATTGGTTGACGCTCGCTCACTATTGGCTACAATGCATTGTTCCAACAAGAATCGCACAAATTCAGCCAATCACAACAATAGGCTACTTGACAATTTTTTTAAGTTGGTCTTAAATGGTTAATATTTGTCCTATTATATCAAAAAAATTAACACTATATTTTTTTGCGCCCTAAAAACCGTAAAACTTTAATTTAAAAAAATATTTTTCTTAGACAGGTGAAAACACTGTCGGCCATGTTTGGCCGATAGATTATCTGTGCTCTGACGTCATGCATTTGTAAACAACAGTATAACCACTTATACTGTTGTTTACAAATGCATGACGTCAGAGCACAGATAATCTATCGGCCAAACATGGCCGACAGTGTTTTCACCTGTCTAAGAAAAATATTTTTTTAAATTAAAGTTTTACGGTTTTTAGGGCGCAAAAAAATATAGTGTTAATTTTTTTGATATAATAGGACAAATATTAACCATTTAAGACCAACTTAAAAAAATTGTCAAGTAGCCTATTGAGATAGGAGTGTAGATAATATTTTTTTATTTTTATTTTCTTTATTGGGTTTACCAACAGCTTAGTCATTCACAAATACAGTCACAAAAACAATTTTAACTATGTAAAATACATTCACAAAATGACAAGCTTATTATAGGCAACCACAGCATGCATAAACTTATCATACCTACATTTCCTAAAGCTAATTAACAAAATTAAATTACATTACATAAATAATACAGATTAATATAAATAATACATAAATAATACAGATTAATGATTATTATTTACATACAAATATTTGTTGTATGTGTATACTTATTTATTTAATTATTTTTAATCATCACTTCGCACCTATTGCTTAATACTATATCTAGAAATTTTCGCCTAAACTGAGCATAATATTGTTTACAAATCAAATATCTAATAATGAAAATTTTCATTTTTCAGGTTTCTATTTGAGTCCAGTTATGAATACCACATTAACCGCAAGTCTCTCAAAATCTCTTACTTTTGCCGGCACTGTATGAAAGTGACAGTGTTTTATAATCGTTGTAAATTGTTAGCCCATATTAGATCCCATGCATTTAAAACTGCAACAATAACTGTTAGTGACTTACAAATTGAAATGCTTCCACTGGAACATTTCAATTTATCTATTTTACCAGCAAAAAATCAAATAATCCCACAAAAAAAAACTGTTTGCCATGAATGTAATAAAAGCATAAATAAATATGGAGTAGCATTTAAAGATAGAGCCATACATTATATGCAGTATACAAATGAGGCACATTCATGCCCTATATGCATGTTCTTATTGCCATCTGTCTGTGCTCTGGAAGCTCATTTACGCCTTCATTTAAATATCCCTCCATTCTTTTGTCCAGAATGTGGTATGCATCTGCCAAACAAAGTGGCATCTTACCCATTTGACCATAATTGTGAAGGTTTTAAAATGATGAAATCAGCTACTAGATTGATATGCAAAATTGATGACTGCAATGAACTATTTCACCCTGATGATTATAGTGGACATTTAAAAACACATCTTAAAAAAGTGTATAGATGTTCGTTTTGTTTCGAAGTGTTGTATAATGAACCGCTTACTACATGTTCTCTTTGTAAAAATGGTAATTTCGCGAGTTATGTTCATTGTCCACAATGTCCAACTAAACTATTTGCAGAAGGCCTTATTGAGAGACATTTAAATTCTCACTGTCTAAGAGATAAATTATTAAATAATCAATATTATCCATGTACAACTTGTAATATAGCATTCGAACAAATGTACAATTTGTTAAATCATCACGTCAACACACATTCTGCAGCAAATTTGAAGACACTTCTATCAAAATTTTTTGTTAAAGCTGCAACAACAACTAAAAAACCAAAGAGTCGAAAACATGTTTATCATCGTGTCGTAAAAAAATGCAGTAAATGTTTAAGAAGCTTTACCTATAGATGTCTCTATGAAAATATTATAAAACTACCAAATGAATGCCCCTATAAATGTATTTCAAATACTGACACTCAAATTATGGCACAATCTGATAAAACAAATGACGATTTGCAAATAGACTGTTTCTTATGTAAAAGGAAAATTAGCCAAAACTGGAATAATATTAAAGTACACTATGCAGAATTTCATAAAAATCACAAATGTTTGGACATTCAAGTCTTGGTGAAGAAGCTGGATAACAAATTGCTACCAAAAAAATCTAAAATTAGAACCTTCAAATGTGCTAAAGCCATAGTAAAAAATAAATCAAAGAAGAATAAAGTACAAGTGAATAAAGTGACGCTTACTGTAGAAAAAGATGAGTCAATGGAGATACCGAGGGATCCAAACGTATGTATAATATGCAATCATAATTGTGAAAATAGTAAAAATTTGGAATCTCATATGATTACTCATAGAGATCCTAGTATGGCTTACCAGTGTTTAGAATGTGGAAAATGTTTCGTTGTTAAACCATCTTTCTCAACTCACTTATTATTAGAACATAGTATAACCGATGTACAAGAGTACATTGATAAAAAACCATGCTATAATGAATCAGCTTTGTTAAAAAGTCGAGATGATTTAAATCCCCCTATTGAACAACCCGTTAAAGAAAACCAATGTAGAATTTGTAGGGAGCAATTTGAAAATTCTAATGATTTAGAAAAACATTTTAGAGTACATGGCATGGCATTTCTTATGAAAAATGCACATAAAAACAATACTAGTCCCTAGGTTGTTCTATAGAGCTACAGTTATACCTTCATGTTAGAGGGTTTTGCAAAGGATTCAAATAAAACGAATTTGACAATCAACATCTTATAACTGACAAGTATAATATGTAGGTACTTACAATATTTTAATTCGCGTGGACGCGGCTTTACGTATACCTAGTGTAGTGATACCTTAACTTTACATAGCGTACCTATGCTGTATAGTGTAGTTATATCAACTGCAGACTTACGGTAGTAGTTAAGTAAATGGGTCTAGGAAATAAAATCCCGAGGACAAAAAGCCAAACATTTAGATGTTTGACTGACTGGCCTACTTTTTAAATGGGCAACGCCAGAAGACTCGTTCGTTGTTCCTTTATTCAGCTTCATCTAATCGACCTTCTTTTCGCTACCTATTGATGTATTCTTGTCCCCACTTCGCTCCACTCTGCCTCGTAGGGTTGCTTCATTCAGGAGCTTTACTAGCTTCTGGCTTTCGCTTTATCTACAAACAAAAACACTCTGGAGTAGGAGAGACAGACATTGCGTGGACATTTTTCCCCAGGCTTTTATTTTCGGCTACCGGTAGTATTACATATTTACGTAGGTAATTAGATATTATGCCATTTTAGATTTATTTATTAGAGATTTAACTTAATGTGTTAAAATCCCGCCTGCTCGTTTGCTCGCGATTTTTATATAAAAAAATGTGTCAATTGTCATGTCAAAAGTACGATTTTAGTCCTTACTAGCTTATGCCATGTAGTCCCATTGTCCCCGTTAGCCGTATCCCCGTTAACGGGGACATCGGGATTTGAATAAAATTATTAAAAACTTATCCCGTTGTCCCTGTTGTCATTTCCGTTTAACGGGGACATCGGGATTTGAATAAAATATGCTTGTGACTTCGTCCGTGTGGACTACACAAACTTCAAACCCCTTATTACACCCCATTAGGGGTTGAATTTTCAAAAATCCTTTCTTAGCGGGTGCCTACGTTATAATAGCTATCTGCATGCCAAATTTCAGCCCGATCCATCCATTAGTTTGAGCTGTGCGTTGATTTTAAAGAACCGTACTTTTGACCTGACAGTTGACCCATAGAGTTAAAATGGCGCGAGATCAATCATTTTGTACCGACTATATATAATATGATTACAATTCATTTTCGTTCATTCATACGTAGAGGGGGTGGGGGTGGCCTTCCAACATCAATGTATGTTATATTTTGATTTCATAATAAGAACTTTAAGATAATATAAGCGTAGATAATAGTAAATTATTAGGTTACAGTACGCGGCAGAAAATAATGTACATCGATCTTTAGAAAGAGCTAGCGGTTTTGTAGAGCATTGTCTGATGTCTCTATCGTTAAGACCGACAAAACGTCACATAGCTGTATGAGTGACAGAGACAACGCTCTACAAAAACCCTCTTTCTATAGGTCGATGTACATTATTTTCTGCCGCGTACTGTAGGTAATTTTACGATCGTTTTAGGTTTGTGCACGTGCCAAACGCATTCAATCGCTATCGATGTGTTCAGACTTCAGAGTGGTCACTAGTCACTGAAAAAAGCAAATCAGGCGCAGATTAGTGTTGTCATTTCACCCATTTTATGGATAATTTACCACAATAATTAGGTATTGTTAAATGTGTGTGATTCTATTAGGTAGGTAGGTAATTAAATTCTGTCTGTCATCTATCGACTATATTTGTCATGTTTGCGTTGTTAAATTTAGTTTTGTTATTATTGTGGCTAATTCCGTTGTACACAATATCTAAACTAAACTAAAAATGGCACATCTAAATCTATTGTATCCCTTTCATAATGTTTCTTGCGGGAAAGGATAGCACTAGATTTAGACATGTTAATTTAGTTTAGTTTGGAGGTTGTGTACAAGAGAATCAGCCCCAATATCATTTAGGTTGAATTAATGAGTAATTCTAAGCTTAAAATTTGACACTGGTCTAAAAATAGTCTTGTCTTTTTCCACAAGGAACATTATAACAAGGATAGCAATAAGTACTTTTAGACCTGTCAATGTAGGTAGGTAGAAATTATGAATTTTAGTGGTAGAGATTGGGGCCGATTCTCTGGTACACAATCTCTAAACTAAACTAAATTAACAGGTCTAAATCTAGTGCTCTCCTTTTCCGCAAGCAACATTATGAAAGGGATAGCAAAAGATTTAGACGTGCCATTTAAGTTTAGTTTAGAGATTGTGTACAACGGAATTAGCCACAATGTTTACAACCAATTTAAGACCGAAATTCAATAATATTAATCAATCTATTTGTAGGTAGGTACCTAATGAGTTGATAAGTTACCTAAGCTACATTGTTTTTTAAAAAAAGACCATACAATTTTTGACAAACAACAACGTTGCTCTACAGATTCAGATAGGATTGATTTTATTATTATTAAAGGGGTTTGAATATTTTAGTATGGAGCCTGGCCTAACTACTTATCTGCCATTTTCTTTTATTGTTTTCAAAATAGCGGCCACGCACAAAACCTGCATTAATTAATAGCTGGCATCAATACAAACAGGTACCTACAGTATACGTGGCAGAAAGTAATGTATATCGGCCTTTAGAATGACATTTTGGCTTTGTAGAGCGTTGTCTCTGTCACTCATACCTATATGACGTTTTGTAGGTCCCAATAACAGGGACAACGCTCTACAAATCTGCTATCTCCTTCTAAATGACGATGTACATTACTTTCTGCCGCGTACCTACTGTATAATATTGTATGAGACGATATCTTTCAGTGTCACGTTTCCGAAATACATAGGTACTATCAGACTTGTTTAGGTGGCTAGATTGTTGTACTGATGACTTCACCAGTACAACTTTGATAGCTTATAATAATATCTCGGAAACATGACGCTTTGGAAGATTTTGTCTCACACAATACTTGCTTGTATTGATACCTACCAGATATTGATTAAATACAGATTTTAATTAAACATTATATGTGGTATGTATTTTGGGAAAAAAGTAAAATGGCGGACTACTAGGTAGGCCAAAATCTTCAAAGCCCCTTGGAATTTTGGCCGCTAACAATTAAATAGGTAAGTATGTAGCCTGTAGGTAGGTAGGTATTATAATATACATATTATTATGTTAGTATCTAGTCTACCTATTTGTAAACATACTTAAATACAATATTTTTGTTCCCATTGAATGATTTTTTATTTATAATTATTAGCAAGTCCTATAATCGACGAAATTTTAAAACAGATCTGTAACTAGGTAAGTACCTACCTACCTACTTATTTCTAAAATAAAGTTAGTTTTGTTTTAAAAATATTATAGGTACCTACCTAAGTATTTCAAAATTTCGCTTATTTTCTGACTTGCTAATTATAACTTGCTAACCTAACCTAACAAAGTAGAATGTAAGAGATGGCAATCGGGGTGGGGACGTCCCGCACATCCGCAGAGCCCCCGCGCTAACCCGGTGCGGGATAGCATGGGTGACGTGCGGGTGTGCGGGGCGTCCCCCCGCCTCATGCCCCGATTGCTATACATATCGACCTGTCGCGTAGGTACTGTACCTACTTAGTAGTGTAAAATAAGGTGTAGGTGTACCTATGTGATGTGGACAGATCCAAATGAGAAATAATCTATTTCTTGAGTAAATATTTGAGCTGTTTTTAATGTAGTACTTCTTCATCATCATCATCATCAGCCGATAGACGTCCACTGCTGGGCATAGGTCTCTTGTAGGTTTCTTTGTACTTCCACACGCCACGGTCTTGCGCCGCCTGAATCCAGTGGCTCCCTGCGACTCGTCTGATGTCGTCCGTCAACCTAGTGGGGAGTCTTCCAACGCTGCGTCTTCCGGTGCGAGGTCGCCATTCCAACACCTTGGGACCCCAACGTCTATCGGTTTTACGAACTTAAAATACATAAGTCGAATGCATTATAACTATAAAATAGCAAATTATCTAATCCGATCGAAGTCACACACACAATTTACAAGCGTGTGTTCTTATACGCGTAGGTATCGTATGGAAAAAATCCGGTCAAGTGCGAGCTAAACTCGTCCACTATGAGGGTTCCGCTATCTACTCTATGACTACGACCGTCTGACTGACTGGTGCAGTTAACTGCGACCGCGCCTCCGACTGGCTGACTGACTGACTGCAACTGTCTGACTGAATAACTGTGAACTTTTGACTGTCCGAATGCTGTCTGACCATTATTCTAGGTGTCTGACCGACACGACTGCCTGGAACTGTCTGACTGAATGACTGCGAATGTTCGACCGACCGACTTTGTCTGACCGACCCCTTGCGACTACCTGACCGACTCACTGCGACTGTCTGACCAACTGACTGCGATTGTCTGACTGACTGACTGTGACCACAGTGTGACTATCTGACCGATTGACTGCGACTGTCTGACCGACTGACTGCGACTATTATTGCCTGTATTTATAACTAGCATTTGCCCGTTCCCACCTACCTAATTTATAGCCTGTTATTTCTTGAGTAGCTTAATTCTAATGATAAAACTTTAAAAGTAATATTTAAAACGGTTCTATAGTTTCAGAGATTATCGATTACCTACAAACAAACTTTTTTAAATTTATTGTTTAAGCAAGTGCTTGACCACAATCACATCTGAATAGAATAGAATGTTTTTTTATTCATGTAAACTTTTTACAAGTACTTATGAATAGTCAGGTAGTTTTAATTTACCACTGGAATGCCTGCTGGAAAGTGATGATAGCCTAAGATGGGACGCGTTTAAAAACCATTCCATGGCCTATAAAAACCGTTTAGTTATAGGCCATGGACTTGCAACTTATCATGTTTACCTGCTCAAATACTAGGTATATTTATTTACCTTGTGCTAAATGTATATCTATCTATAAAATATATATCTATAAGTAACAAAAACTGTGAATTTAATTTTTTTTTCGTAGCAACACTGCATATAAGGGGACAGCGTGACACTTCATAGGATGGCGGTGTTAGTTCTGATTTTCACCACGCGCCAAAAAAGCGTTGTCGCACTGTAGGTACCAGACCCATCTTAACAAAAATAGTGTAGTCCTCATGGTTCCGGTTAAGACTAAAATCGTTAATAAAATAATATTTCGAGCTTAACGAGTACATACGAAATGTGTAAATACGAGGTTAAAAAGTAGCACTAATCACATATTATTTAAAAGACTTAAAGAATAATTAGTTAGTAACAAAAAATACAAAAATAACTCACCTAAGGAATTTTTCAATAGTAACTATGTAATACTCATAAATTAAGAATCAGCCCATAGTTATTTCAATTAAACTGGAATTATTTTCAATACATTATGTTGTCGCATTAGTCATTACACATCTCACAAGAAAACCTGTAAATATTTTATCGGTAGGTAAGTATCGATTTCACCACATCACTATTGAAGAGCCGTAAAAACAGGCAACACACGAAACGTCATGTTGGTCACAGAGTACATTGATATTAGGCATTACTTTACTCTATGTATTATATTCAATGTACTCTGTGGTATTAGGCATTTGTCTGTGATTTAGGTCTTGTTGACTTTTTATGACTTAAGACTTTAATAATATTATTAAAATTATTTTAATTACGTTCAAATTACGTTTCTTGGACTTCCTCCATATCAGCACTGCCCTGTGTAATAAAAATTACTAACTCTGCCTACTTCTGGTGCAGTCGCAAAAACTTGTGATTTTGAAGTTTTAGATCCTAAAAATGCACCTGGGAGTGAATTTGTCTAATGCTTTACAACAATTAGAAAGTGTTAAAGCTGCTGTAGATCAGAGTGACGATCCTAAGTTAAAGGTAAACAGTTCCGAAGTTATTCAACATTATGTTGCTCTATATCTATAAAAAAATATAGGTCGTACGTTACCTACGTCTTGTTATTTTTAGAAACTTAAAAATCAATTTAATCACCATTTTTATCTCACATCTCAAAGTCAAATTATAGCAAAACTAAAAAAAATATTGGCGGCGATCACAATAGATCAGAGAGTCGACAATACTCAAAACTGGGATTCAAGTACTTGCACAGCCTCAGAAAAAGAAAGATAAAGAAGATAGCTTCTTACGATGCCTTACTACAATACCTTAAAACATGGCCTGGCCTGTCTTTGCATGGGCACTGGCAAACTTTTTCTTCTGCACTATTCCAAGTTTCTTTTCCGCACTTATGCTGAGATCTATAGAGCATACTTCAACTTTACTGTGTACTCAGCCTAAGATAGTTAAGATAGATTGAGCTGAGACATAACTTTGTCTCGTTTTAAAGTCTGAAGTCTAAAGTCAAAGAACACTATAGATCTCAGCTTTTAGACATAATTATCAATTTTATGGAAGACCGCTGGCTGGACCGCTCACCACCAGATTACTCCAGCCAGCCTATCGAACTTCAGAATCCAAGCAGGCTACCCAGGTCAGTGAGGACTAGGGGGTGTTGCTGGGGAGCCAATGTACCCACTGAGCAAATACACAGCTGCATCTAAGTAGTATCTGTTCCAGTGTCTCATCACACTGACTCATGACTTTTATTTTACAGGCAGTTACAAATGATGACCTAAACCTTCTTATAAATCTTTTGGAAAGCCCTATTCTAAAGAGCATTGCTACTTTACATGACTCTGTTGGAATGCTTGCCACTCAAGTGGCACATCATCCATCAATATTACCAGGAGACTTCGACATCACACCAGCTGGTAAATATAGTTATACTAGTTGATGCTTGTGACTTTGTCCATGTAAATTTTGAGTTTTTTAAATACCCTGTGGGATTTCTTTGTTTTGCCCAGGATGCAAAAGTATTTGTTTCCAGGTGCAAGCTGTCTCTGAACCAAATCGATGCCTTAGACCTCTTCAGAATGATTCAAGTTTTTTGAATACTCGAGACAAAAGCTGAATCAAGCTGAATAAGTGTAATTTGTCCCTAAATCACTTGGCAGTAGGACTTTGCCAATAACTTATAGGGTGGTAACTAGCCCTAAAGCCACAGTAGACACCTTGCAGACAACTTACTACAACTTGTAGACATCACAAAATTTGCTCTTCTGTACTAAATGATTGATTTACAGGTTTTCAAGGATTATGTATATATTGGAGCCTCTTTAACTTGAACCCTGTTAACTCAAAATCTGCTCTGACAAAGAAATCAACTATTCAATTCTGCTGAAGTACAAAAACTCTATAACTCAAATTATTTAGACGTTATAACCCGAAGTTAATATGATTTCCCTGTGATGTGTGATTTTAAGTTTTAACAAACTTCAGGTGATTTAGCACTACAAGCTAGAAATCTTTATGGTGCTCATGAGGGAGAGGAAGAACAGCGTGTGCCCCAAGTGTCTCCCCCACAAAGTCTGGAATTTGGGTCTGGCTCAGACAATGAACGCATTCTAGGTCTGGACTCTGCCTCAGTTGACTCTAACATGTCCCCTAAACAGGTAATTACATCTTACAAGCAGTGTTGTACATTTGGTTATAAGATGCTTTGTATAAGATATTTTTTTTTGCAAGATAGGCTTGATTTTGACGGGAATCATGCTTAATAAAAAGCAAATAATATGTTGTATAGGTTGGAGCACATTTATCAAAGTCAAAGTCAAATGATTTATTCAAAATAGGTAATAAATTACTCTTATTGATGGTCTGGTATGGTGTTAGATTTGTAAGATAATATAGGGGATAATTATTATGCAAACTTAAAACTAAAGCTACGAGGGTTCCAAACGCGCCCAGGTCTGAGAAGAGCCCACAACAAACTCAGTCGCAGCTTATCTGAAAGATGTCTATTCACTCTTACTTTGAAGATAGTTGTGCGTTTTCAAACTCCGCTATTGTTAGTTAATTTCGTTTAGTTTAGAGATTACAAGAGAATCTGCCCTAATATACTTTTTTATTTTATTTATCAGTATATTGAAATTTTTAGACAAGGGGTTTGCTTGAAATCTCGCGAAACGATGACTCATTGGTATCAGCATCAACTAATATTGTGGCTGGGGATTGGGCTCAAGTTGAAATTATTAACTTGGTTAATGATGGAACTGGGCTTGGCTTTGGTAAGTCGGTTTTCTCTTTTTTTTATCTAGATGATGATCGCGGCTTCGCCCGCGCGGAGATATGTTTTAAAAATCCTGTGAGATCTGTAGAGTTTCTATTATAGGCTATAGCAAAGCGAATTGAAAAATACAAAATATGTCAGTACATTTAACGCGAGATATGTACACAGAAAAAACAATAATATAAAAAATTTACCTTGAAATAAATTTTGTATTATGTTTGATAATACAAATGACCTCAGATGTCAAACGGAACTCATGATAAATGTAATAAATTATATTTATTCTAATAATAGGAATAATTGGCGCCAGAACCAGTGGTGTAATAGTCAAGACCATATTGGCTGGTGGTGTGGCAGATCGGGATGGCAGATTGAAGTCTGGTGACCACATTCTACAAATTGGAGATGTATGACTTGATCATATTTGATATTAATATTAAAATAATTGACACAAATACGTATATTGAGCTTTTAACCCGAAATCAACTAACTGTAAGGCCCGGCGTCCACTGGTGGCACGGGACGGCACGGGATTTTTCAAGTAAAAATAATAATAAATCAACTGCATGCATTTAAGTTGAAATTTCAATGATAAACTGGTCGTACGTACAAAAACAAAGCCGCGGAAAGCATGCCGTGTCGGCAGCCTTCGGAATGCCTCGGTATCCCCCGGGACGCCTTGGTGTTCTTCGGGATGCCGAGACAAGACAGCGCCTGCGACCCGCACATGCAGCCGTATACCTAAAGATACCGCGGCGTAGTTATCATATGTGCGTCAGTTTGCGCTTACATGTATTGGAGGTTCCTCTGCCGTGTCGTGCCGACAGTGGGTGCCGGCCGCCGGTTCTAAGAGTCAGGTTTTAGCTAGTGAACTCTACCTTGTCCTCTGTTAGGTAAGCTTGATGGAGATGGGGTCGGAGCAGGTGGCGGGCGTGCTGCGTGCGTCGGGCTCGCGCGTGCGGCTCGTGGTTGCGCGCGCCGTGGACCCCGCTGCCGTGCACACGTCCAACGCGCCCGTCGTGCCCGCCAGGTGAGACTAATGGAGATGAGATGATAGAAGATCTGAGACAAGACGAGGGGAAAGAGCATTTTTATGTCTATCATCTGAATTAATCATCATATGAACGAATTCATTGCGCGAAAGCAAATGTAAGATGAACGTACCTATACTAAGGTCTTTACGAACGTGCGAACTGGGTTATAAATCATTCTTATTAGACCTCTCGCTCGCACTTACACTTACACTTCTCGCTCCCTTATGGAACTGGAACCTTATGCTCTGGTGTTGTGTGTAGCAGTAAAAAAAGGATTTGTCGAAAGTCAATAACAGATTATAAAAAGCGCCCATACTTTTTGCCTGCGTCTACTACCTGCGTCCGAACGGTATCCCTTTTGTCGATAACGACTTCTGCGGCATTCTCGAATTTCTCACAACCCAATGATTTATGACCCCGTTCGCACGTTCGTAATGGCCTTAGTATACCAACACAAACATTAATTTATTAAGTAAAACTTCTCTAGGCACAACTTAAGAGATTGCTCGAACTCAATTTTTTTTAGACAGTTAAAATAGTTGCCAAACCGAGCAGTTTTTTTAAGACTGCCATCTTTTATCAAAGTGGTACAAAATATCTATATAGATTAAAACCTTTCATGTTCAAACATGACTATGATAAAAATCTTTTGCAGACTATTTTACACACATTTTTTTAATAATAATTAATTTGTACAGATTTTGGATTGATTTAATTCAATTCTTTCAACTGTATGAATTCAACTAAATTAAGAACTTTAGTCCAGACATAATTGGTATAATTATTTCATTTTCTAGATTGCTGTCGAGTCCTGAGGCGTTGGACCGCTATCTGGTGGATGCGGGATTCGAGCAAGTGTTTCACACTCAGCCTACGTCTTTAACATTGAACTCCACTGTATCCCGATTTGTCTTCGATGCTTCTATAACTCCACCACCAGAATCCGGTATTTACTATTATTTTTTAGGGTTCCGTACCTCAAAAGAAAAATAAAAACCCCTATATTGATCACTTTGTTGTCTGTCTGTCTGTCATGTCTGTCAAGAAAACCTATATAAAACTTTCGGTTGACCTAGAATCATGAAATTTGGCAGGTAGGTAAATCTTATAGCATAAGTAAAGGAAAAAATCCGAAAACTGTGAATTGGTAACATCACATATAAAAATATTAAATATATATTTATATATTTAATAATATATAAATATATATAATAATATATTATATAAATATATAATAATATATAAATATATAATTTATAATATATTTTTTTGTAATAAAAAAAAAATTAATTTATTAAATCACATGTAGATGGCGATATCAGTCATTAACTTTCAGTGTTCTACATAAAAGTGTTGGGTATATCTTATACGATGGTAGGAACACTTTGTATGCGAATTTTAGTCCTTATTTTAAAAGTGAACCGTACTTTTGACATGACAGTTGACACATAGAGTTAAAATGGCTAATGAGTTCTCATTTTGTACGGAGTACAGACTATACATATCTACCATTTCTTTAAAGATGCAGAATCACCTGAGGTCGATAGATTCACTGTTCAACTGAAGAAAGATGAAAATGGCTTGGGCATTACGATTGCAGGTACATGACCAATTAATGGTACAGTGCGACAAGGCTATCTTGGCGCCTGGTGAAAATCGAAACTAACGTTGCCGTCAAGTAGCCCCTTTGTTCTTGTTTGAATATTCTAAGCCTTTGTTCTCCAACAGCGCCCCCCTGTCAATGTCATTGAAGTGCCAAGAGAGCCTTGTCGCACTGTAATAATGAATGATGAAACTTTTTGTAATCGGCCAACAGAGCAACGATGACGACTTGTGATTTTGGCTCGTTGTATTTTCAAGGTTATGTGTGTGAGAAGGAGGAGTTGTCGGGAATATTCGTGAAGTCGGTGACGACGGGCAGCGCGGCGGCGCTCAGCGGCAAGGTGCGCGTCAACGACCGCATCGTGGCCGTGGACGGCGTGTCTCTCGCGGGGAAGTCCAACCAGAGGGCGGTCGACGCGCTCAAGCAGAGCGGCAACATTGTCACTTTGGAGCTGGAAAGGTAAGACGCTCTCAAACCAGCGGGATGATGCCATGGTCCAAAACATAAAACTGCGGCCTGACCAATCGACTACAAACCAAACATCTCGATTAAAAAACTTATTTTGATTAGAAATGTAAATATAGTGTGTTTGCGAATTGCGATAATTAAGGCGATATTATATTGCGAAGTTTCGAGTGTTTGTGAGATACAAATATGGCGGAGAGCCGATCGAGCGGAGTGCAATGCGATGCGGGAATAGTGCGTGGGAAATTGGGTAAAGGCTTATGCATAGGTACTCACAGGACGTAAGGCTTCGAGTCCACAACACTGAAGTGATCACTGCACGTCACCTTCCACTTTATTTGCGTAGAACACAGATTTTCTTCACAGCTTGCGTGGCCTAGGTTTAGTCGCGGGCATGCATGCCGTTTGTTTCGGGATGGGTCAGTAAACGCCCGGCGCGTATGAGTTCAGAATGCAACTAACTGCGTGTGCGATTCTTTTTTGTAGATGCGAAGTGAAAGGAAGTAATTAGGAATGTAATGCGATAGGAAATGTGTATTTATAAGGAGCGTGAGGGAGAAGGTAGTAGGTGTTGGTTTGGCGCGTACATAGCCCCCGCCCTTGGACGGCTGTTCCAAGAAAACACTCTTAAACAAAGAGTACAAAAAAATAGCTCAAAATATCCATCATTCGGATAGCGATTAACTAGCGTGAATTTACTTATCTAAGAGAACATATAAAAGAAATTATAACTAACAAATATAATCTGAGTAACTTAGAGAAACTAATTATTAAATTCAACAGGAAGTGGGCATAGGCGAACTACAGGTCGTTCGAGTGTACCATTTTTTGTTCTAACTAAAGCAACTCGTATACGGCCATCAGGGCCTGGAAAGATTTTCTCGATTTTGCCTAACGGCCAGTGCAGCGGTGCGCAATTCTGATTAATTAAGACTATTGTACCGACCTTCACTGGTCGAGACTCAGTATTCCATTTTGCTCGAACCTGTAGTGTTTGTAAATATTCTTCTCGCCATCGTTTCCAATATGATTGGACTAATTTATCTAACAGCGAGAAGCGCGAGAGTAAGCGAGGATTTTCCTTAGTAACGTCTGCAGCTGGCAGAGCTTGCAGAGGCGTTGTATTTAAAAAATGAGCTGGCGTGATTGGTAAGGGCTCCGTTGGATCCTCACTTAGCATCCCGAGTGGTCGAGAATTAAGCAAAGCTTCAATCTGACACAATACTGTAAGTAATTCTTCATACGTCAATATTTGTGAACCTATGACTCTAAATAGATGCGTTTTAAAGGATTTAACTGTTGCTTCCCACCCCCCACCAAAGTGGGGTCCATTTGGAGGGATCATCGTCCACGAAATGCGATTATTTGCGAGTTCATTTTTAAAGGCGTTATCATAAGTTGTATTTAAGAATTCATAAACCTCGTTTAAATAGGACTTAGCACAGACAAAGTTACTGCCATGGTCCGTCCAAATCCGCTGAATTGGGCCCTTTCTGCTAAGGAATCTCTTCAGGGCATTCAGAAATGATTCCGTAGTTAAATCAGGTGCGACCTCAACATGGACAGCTCGCGTAGTCAAACAAATAAAAACACAAACATAAGCTTTACGACTTTTTATGCCGCGTCCTTTAGTGAGTGTTATGTAAAAGGGACCACAATAGTCCACCCCAGTATGCGCGAATGGCTTGGAAATGTCCAACCTACACGAAGGCAGGTCCGCCATAACCGGTGCCTGATAAGGTATCGGCCGAGTTTTGAAACAAGGAACGCAGGCGTGTATGCGAGCGCGAACGATCCTCCGCGCGGAAAGGATCCAATATTTTTTGCGTAATAAACATAGAGTAAGTTGAGGTCCAGTGTGACAGCTGATGCGATGAACGTGTTCGATTATTAAATTGACAATATGATCCTTGCTAGGAAGCAGAATAGGATGTTTATGATCAAACGAAATATCCCTGCAGGCGGATAAACGTCCACCAACGCGGATGATTCCGTCTACTAATATGGGGCGTAGCTTTCTTATAGCGCGTGGTAAAGCCGTACCTTTGTTTAAGGCTTCTATATATTCAGAAAAATGAGCCCTTTGAAGCGACCGAATGATAAACAATTCGGCGACATTTAAATCTTCCGCAGTTATTAAGCCGCGAGTAGTTAAGCGTTTAGAAAAGCGTAAAATATACACAAAAATGCGTAGCAACTTCGACCAATTGGACGAGCGTTCCGCGGTAGCCAACATAAGAGGCCTTTCTGGTAAGACATTATTTAATACGACCGTTTTAGACTCTGGTAAATCATTTAAATTTGGAGTGAATTGTTTAACGGGCCAGTCCTTACAGCTTTCATGCATCCAAGTAGGACCGCTAAACCATAACGGATGAGAAGCGAGTTGAGCGGGAGTTAAACCACGAGACAAACAGTCGCTTGGGTTTTCTTTACCAGAAACGTGAAAGAAGTTTTCCGGGGCTAAATTATCTTGAATTTTTGATACCCGATTAGCAACAAATGTTTTTAATTTATGCGGGCTGGAATTTATCCAATTGAGAGCGACTGTTGAGTCTGAAAATGCGTATGTGCGAGCAATAGTCACGCGAGAACAATAATTTGTCAACACAGCGCGTACCAACTTAGAGAGCAAATAAGCTGCACATAGTTCCAAGCGAGCGAGCGATACTGTTTTAACTGGCGCAACCTTTGACTTGGCACAAAGTAGACTAACAATAATTCCATTCGATGTACATGTGTGAACGTATAAGACTGCACCATAAGCCTTTTCACTAGCGTCTGAGAAAGCAATTAAATTTATCTCACAGTTTTGCGTTATACCGACATGACGAGGTATCGAGATTTGAGATAAAATAGGCAACTCGCTTTGAAACTTCAGCCAAGCTTGTGCGATATGCGCGGGAGGCTCATCGTCCCAGTCAATTTTCAAAAGCCAAAGTTCTTTAATTAGTAATTTTGCGAATAATATGACCGGTGCTACAAATCCAAGAACATCAAATAGTTGCGCAATGACCGATAGCATGTTGCGTTTAGTGCATTTCATTTCTTTAGGAGCAAAGTCAAAGGTAAACAAATCTTTGTGAGGCTCCCACTTAACTCCTAAAACCTTCTGACTTGATTCGGGTTCAAAGCTAATAGCGAGTGATGGATGCAAAAGTTCTTTGGGGTAATGTTCAAGAAATTTAGAGGAATTGCTCGACCATTTTAGCAAATCGAAGCAACCTGCGGAGAACATTGCTGATAATTGATCAGCCAAGTTGATTGCGTCTTCCACCGTGTGCGTTGAATATATGACGTCATCCATGTAAAATTGACCTGCCTTTATTACGGCTGCAGCTAAAGGGTAGTTTTCACCTTCATCTTCAGCTAGCTGTTTTAAAGTGCGAAGCGCAAGAAAAGGACTTGAAGCGAGGCCAAAGCATACGCGTTTAAATTCAAATAATTGCAAAGGATCGTTTTTGCAAAAGCGATAAAAAATGCGTTGAAATTTCCAAAATTCTGAATGAACCTTTAATTGCAAGTACATCTGTTTGATGTCTGCACAAATAGCAATTTTAAATAAGCGAAAATTTAGAAGTAACATAAATAAATCCGACTGTAAATTAGGACCTTTATGTAATAGCTAGTTTAAGCTGGTGCCATTTTCAATGGATGACGCATCCAGAACAAGTCTGACCTTTGTAGAGACCTTATCGTCGCGTTGAACCCCATGGTGCGGAATGACGTATTGTACGTTAGAGCAATCTTGCGTTACAGGGCTTAAGTAGTCTTTCTCCAAATATTCGTCAATAATGTTATTATAAGCGTCGCGTAAAGAAGGTGATTTTTCTAATTTGCGTTCTAAATAATTAAAGCGTTTTTCTGCGTTTAGCGAAGCGTTGCCCAATAAATTAGGATCGGACTTGAACGGCAAAGCTACAATATATCGCCCTTGCGAATCGCGTTCTGTCGTATTTTCATAAATAGCTTTGCATTCTTGTTCCTCCATACTAAGGAAGTTGCTCTTGGGGGAAGGTACCTCTTCCAATTCAAAGAAATTGCGTAAAGAATTATCTAAGCGTTCATTGGTGATAGCACATAGTGTTTGCGTTTGCGAAGGAGTAGCGGATTGCGTTAGCGGGGCTTGACCCATAATAATATATCCAAGCGTGGTTTGTAATGCATGAGGCATACCAGGCGGCGCCGCCACGCGGCCTGATAGCAGAATTTGCGTAAACATTTGCGCGCCTAAAATCATATCAACCTTACTTGGAAGGTGATAAGTATTGTCCGCGAGTGGTACGCTCTCTAAGTAGGTGAGCAGCGACCTTTCGACTGGCGATGTAGGTAAGTGATCTGTGATTTTGTCGACAATCAACGGCGTAAGCGAATATGTTTTATCATTAAATCGTGAAAATATTGTAATACTACTTATACCCTTAATTCTACTGGACCTGCATCCAAACCCGTTTACAATCGCGGGATAAGACATGGTCTTAGCAGTTAAATTTAAGCGTTTAACACAATCACTTGTGATATAATTATGTTGCGATGCGTTGTCTATAAGACATTTGAGTGTATACGCTGTCCCACTGGAGTCTAACGCGCGGACGCAGGCGGTTGCGAGCAAAACAGTTGTGCGCATGTGCATACTATTATGACTAAGCGAGCAAAGCGAGACTGCTGGTTGACTTTGTGAATTTGTGTCAGAAGTGTCTGCAGGTGTGCGATCACCTTTATGCCCAGAAGTCTCGGTTTGATTATCATCTCTATGGAGTAGCGTGTGATGTTTTGCTGCACAGGTATAGCAAGACTTATCCGATTGGCAGAGCCGATTTTGATGAAAAAAGGATAAGCAAGAAGTGCATCCTCGATTAGACTTCACTACATTATATCGTTCTTGCGGCGTCAATTTTAAGAACTTAGGGCAGCGGTAGTATTGTTTGTGCGTATCGGTGTTACAAAGCGGACAGACCTGAGCCTTACTATCCACCGAAATAACAAATGATTTTGATGTACTTGAAGAGGGTATATTTTTTGGCGAAGGTACTTTGCGTTGGCGAATATTTCTATGTTCAAATGACGCGTGATGAGAATTTTCAGGAATTCTATCGTTAATTTTAGCTTGTTCTTTAATAAATTTAATAAAATTATCAAATGTGGGTACCTTCTCAGAGCGCATATAATTTTCATATAAGCGAGCAGTCTCCTTATCTACCTTTTTTAAAGCTAAATATAAATAAATAAAGTCAGCTTTATTTTCTATGTTCAATTTTTCAAACGCTGCGATTGATGTTCCACAAACGTCTAAAAATGAGTTTAAATTTTGCGATGATTGTAACGGTTTAAAGTTAAGAACTTGATCTAAGTAGTTATAACCTAAAGCGCGAACATCCTGGTATTTATCTACCAATGTTGAGTAAATAAGCTCATAATTATCTCCAGAGGGTTCAATCCCTGCTATGGAGGTTAAGGCGGCATCTGAAAGCTGGCCTAATAAATAATGTAATTTTTCAGAAATACTGAGTTCGTTATTTTTATGAATCGTAGTATTAAAGCATTCATAAAAGATAGTCCATTGTTTTATATCGCCATTAAACTTATGTAACGTTATAGGTGGCAATTTTACTTTAGGTTTACATGACGTCACAGCTTGACAACAATCTGGAGTCTTTAAAGTCGATGTTGAGGGCGAACACTCATTCAACTTAAATTGAACGGACGAAAACAGCTCTTCGAATGCAATTAACGATTGAAAATTCGCGACATAATCTGGATTATTTTGTATACGAGCAATATTTAACTCCTTAACAAGGTTTATGTATTCTGTGCGTAAGTTATGTATATTAGCGGCTTTTGACAGAAAAAATCTAATTTCATCTTCACTTTTCGTATTTTGAGACGCGTTAAAAATAGATTGCATATTTGCGAAATAAGCTCCAACTTGAGCCTCCAATACCAACACTTCCGTACTGACCTTTGGGGTAGGACATTCTCCTTTCGGCATTTTGAACTACCGAAATGGGCAATCTCCTTTTTCGCGAAATAAAATAGGTATTTAATACGTAAAGTGAAACGAACTTAGTGGACACACTACCGTGTGTCTTGATTATAAAATTATACAAAGTGAAACGAACTTGGCGCGGACACACTACCGTGTGTCTTTATTATAACATTATACAGGTAGGTAGATAAAAGAATTACGTACCTGGCTTGCGAGACAAAGGTATGTACTTACTTATTTAATTAATATGATACGTAGCCAGAAATTTAATTATTACCTAACTAATTCTATAAGCAAGTAGGTAAAACTAGTAGGTAGGTATATATCGAATTACGTTCCTAGTTAGTTAATTTAAAATATTCAATTCCTATAATATGACGCGGAAGGAATAAACTTATAAATTGTAAACTTTTAACGTGTAGGTAGGTAACGACAATCTGGCGTAAGTATGGAATATTCCGATACGATGTACTTATTACCTAACTCATGCGATTTAATGAATTTGTAAGCGAGTTAATTTAGATATACACTGCACTTTATCTAATATTGCACTGTAACTAAACTGTACTGTAAGAAAATCTTTCCTGTATTTTAAATACGATATATTTATCGTTTTATTGCGTTGCGTAATTAACTATAGTAAGTAGGTACACTCAAAACTCCACTGTAGTTTGCGTAAAGCGAAATAAATCGACACCTCCTACGTATAGTATCGTAACCAACAAATTGGCGAAAATGACTTTTACCGATTTTCAAATACTTTATTACATATATTATCGTTTGGCCTAATAAATTTTTTTTTATTTACAATAGAACCTTAGATAATAAGACTGTACATTATCGTATGTTTATCTTGATCGAAGTAAAATGTAGTATGGTGTAGTTCCCATACAATACGCGGGGGTGGGGTCATCGTTGAGCCGCGCGACCGGATCGTAACTGTTAGAACCGATTAATTACGCGGGAGAGGATTCTATGAGGATAGAAGGTGAATTATGTGTTTCTCTAATATTAATAATATCTTAATATGAAAAAAAATATATATAAATATAAAATTGTATAATACCCATAGTGAAATATCTTAAGTATGACTTACCATATTTTACTTCGATTTCAGTTACTTTTCAAATATCGTAAGTATATACTTAAGATACTCTACGATGGAATCAATATATACACGGTTCCCGTATTTGTACTTACAATACTTTACGTCGGAATTTCTTCGTGATTTTCTATCCTATGTTGTATTTAAGATATTTTACTACGCTATGAAAAATAACTTACAATAGTATTCTTTTCAAAAAATCTCAATTATAAGATATTTTGTACTTTTTTTCACAGAATCACCACTCCCCTCTGACGCAAATATTGTGGGAATAAACCAAATGATGGATTGCTTATCTGGTTTTGAGAAAATACATCAAAGACATAGTGTTTCACTTACGTAACAAAGTAGGGAACAGTGATGTTAAGCAAAAAGTTTTAATTAATTCGTTGTACATGTATATTTTATCATATATTTTTCATAGTAGGATGAGTATTTAAAAATAAAATTTCAAAATTATAAAATAGTTTGTCCCTTCCTTTAGAACTAGATGAAGATTTTTCAGCAGCTATTCAAAATATTACACAATATCCATCACCAGACTGGACAATAAATTGTCTAGATTTTAATTGCGATAACTACTTTTGTCCCTGGTTTGTTCACCACTATACGCTGTTGATTCAACCTAAGCTAATTTGGTTTACACTCCGCAAGCAAACTCGCCATTGTCTTCGTCCTCATACAAACTTCTAGGAAAAAGAAGAACAACCTGAGAAATGGAATTATCAGACGTTGACATGTTACTAAATGGAAAGACAACAAAAGGAAAGTGCTAAGAAACTTCGGCAAGCAGTATGAGTTAATGAGAGTAGTGATGGTTACTGTAAGGTGTGGTAAATCTTTGAGTCCTACGTATCATATTATGAAGAAGAAAGAATACTGATTTTCAATGGGTTTTGGGGTCATGGCAAATTTGGTTATGAAACAAATAAAACGCAAGGTTTTTGCTGATACTGAATATAAGCGTTATTTTACTTAAATTTATAGACTGGTAACATTGAAACTCAAGGAAATCATTTAACTGTATGTCAAAAGATGTTTTTAAACACATTTTCAGTGAATGAATAATTTGTGTACACGTACGTACGCTGGGCTAAGCAAAAAGGAAAGCTTTACATAGTTGAGGAATTAAAATACACCGATTTTTTTAATTAGGAAGCATTGTCAAAGGGAAATTAGGTTGAAAACACTCATGGGGATAAAATGCAATGGAATAAAATAAGAGACGTCTTTGTCAAACCTGAAGATTCTTTTAAGTTGTTTTATAAAAATGATTTAGCTGCTGATGATCATATTTTATCTATGAAGGAGTCTGCCAGGAAACAATGTGTATCCACTGTTCTGTGTGACCATAGACGGCTGATTACAAAGGCAAAAAAGATGACTTAATGTGCAAGGCTCAAATCATCCCCAGTGCTCATCATGATTTTTTCCCAAAGTATACCAGAATAAAATTGGCAATTAATTTGGATTTGGCTTAATTTTTTAGATATTTTTTTTTGATTGTTTTACTAGTTTTGTAAATTTAAAGACTGATCAGTTAAGTTTATTATACTTACGACCAATAAGTAAAGAAAGTTTATTATATTTTTAGTTTCTGAAAGAGATTTTTGTGTCGCGGATTTAAATTATTATATATTTTATTTCAAAATTGTCTCCGTAATTATAGGGATTTAATAATGTTTTAGAATATAACACTACTAGTAATATCACAACCATAATAATAATGAAAAAAGCATTGATTAGTTTTTAAGTTTTCGAGAGTAGTTGATGTTCATTTGGACTGTTGTAATTATGAAATACATTATATTTTAGTTTAAGGAAAGAAATTATTCCTCAATATATTACCTGCGTTACGTTATAATGACTTTAATCTATAGTATACTGTCGTAAAACACATTATTATTTACTTAGTATTAATGTAAATTATCGTATGTGTAGCAAAAATTATTTAATCCTACATTATGTTCGACGTAAAGTATAGTAAGTATTATATACAATGAAATACGATTGATATTTTCCAAAGTAAAATATCGTATGTGAATTTTAAGGAAATCTGGCAAAAAAATCAAGTAACCTTTTCAAAGGTAATGTTCCACTCATAAAAATGTAGCTGTATGCGAAATTTGGTTGCTATACGACAGTATTTGACCTCATGAGCATCATTAATCTGCTTGCAAAACTTTAAACAGCTCTACTGTAAAGTTGATAAAATGCAGTTACGATATTATACGTAGGAGGTGTCGAAATAGGTATACTAGAATAATGAATGATAGAATCGAAGGACCTTGCGTTTTTTATATTATGATGAAATATGCGTTAATGGATTAAATGCGTAAATAGCGTGAATATTATTATAAAAAGGTACTGGGATCATCCAAGGTTCGAAGTGACCAAAAATTTGTTTGCGAATTGCGATAATTAAGGCGATATTATATTGCGAAGTTTCGAGTGTTTGTGAGATACAAATATGGCGGAGAGCCGATCGAGCGGAGTGCAATGCGATGCGGGAATAGTGCGTGGGAAATTGGGTAAAGGCTTATGCATAGGTACTCACAGGACGTAAGGCTTCGAGTCCACAACACTGAAGTGATCACTGCACGTCACCTTCCACTTTATTTGCGTAGAACACAGATTTTCTTCACAGCTTGCGTGGCGTAGGTTTAGTCGCGGGCATGCATGCCGTTTGTTTCGGGATGGGTCAGTAAACGCCCGGCGCGTATGAGTTCAGAATGCAACTAACTGCGTGTGCGATTCTTTTTTGTAGATGCGAAGTGAAAGGAAGTAATTAGGAATGTAATGCGATAGGAAATGTGTATTTATAAGGAGCGTGAGGGAGAAGGTAGTAGGTGTTGGTTTGGCGCGTACATAGTGTTTTGTTCGTCATTTATCTCAGAGTCCGTGAATGTAACTTAATATAACCTTGTTTGTCAGGTATCTCCGAGGCCCCAAGTTCGAGCAGCTGCAGCAGGCGATCGCGGCGGGCGAGAGCGCGGCGGCGGCGGCCACGGCTCACAACCCGTTCCTGCACATGCACCGCCCCGAGCCCGCACAGCCCGACCACGATATACAGATGACGCATCTCCAGAGCCCGTGAGTGCGACATGTAACCCTATTGCTTGTCAGGTATCTCCGAGGCCCCAAGTTCTGAAGAGAAAGGTAACCTCAATTGCTCACCCGGTCATGCTTAGACTTCGGCATTTTTCATAACAAAAATAGCAGATTTTTGTCAAACAACATTAGAACACAGCTGATCTTCCGTGAAGCCAGAAAATAATGTTTTGATGGAGACAATTTTACTTCTGCTGACTGGGTTAAAAAGAGTAACGTTGCAGTATTCGCAAGTAAATAACGGAAAAATTTATTGCACAGGTTGGAAACAAATGTAGAGGAGAGCGAGGCGTCCCCCCCCGCGCAGCCCTGTGCTGCCCCCCGCGCCGCGCGCCGCGCCGCAGTTCGAGATGCCGCGCACGCAGGAACAAAAGGACGCCATCAAGAGGAAGTGGCAAGCTATTCTTGGTAAGTCCGTTTCATCTGGATATTTCTAAGACATTTTAATAAATAGCGACTTTTGACACGACGCAATAAAGTGTAATTCAGCTCGCACAGCGGTTAACATATAAACGCCCGCCTCTTTCCCTCCTTCTTTTCTCTTTCCTCTCCCTCCCCCCTTTTCTCTCTCCCTTTCCCTCCCACTTTTATCACCCTCTCCCTCTGGGGAAATTGAGATCATCCATAGCGTAGTTGGCTTGGTGGTCTCCGATTGGTGGCCTGGGCATCGATGATGGCTGATCATGTAATGTATTGCAGGAGACGAAGTGGAGATCGTGGTGGGCGTGGTGGTGAGGGGCGGCGGCGGGCTGGGCATCTCGCTGGAGGGCACGGTGGACGTGGAGGGCGGGCGTGAGGTGCGGCCGCACCACTACGTGCGCTCCGTGCTGCCCGAGGGGCCCGTGGGCCGCGCCGCCGTGCACCGCCCCGGTGATGAGCTCCTGGGTAACTATACTACTGAGACATTTCAGAGCAAAATACTGGTGAACTCCGTGTCAGGACACGCTCACAAGGTAGGGTTCCGATTTTAGTAACTAGCTTGACAACAAAATTTAACTAGAATCTTTGACGGTTATTTTTCGTAAGTGGGTAGTTTTTTCCAAAAACTGTTGTCTGAGAAAGAGAGTTGTCTGATTTTAAAATACCTGTTGAATAAGGTATCACTCGAGGTGTTAATCCAAATTTTTTTTCGACACTCGTTTCCTACCCTTCGTACCCTGATTTTCTTTTAATTTTTACTATGCCTAAGTTAGCGGTAACAGGACTGTGCTACATAATATTGCTCTTGGCACGCAGAGGTGAACGGGCATCGCCTATTAGGCATGAACCACCTGGAGGTGGTGTCCATTCTGAAGGAGTTGTCGAGCGAAGTGTGCATGGTGTGCGCGCGGCCTCGCCCCGCGCCGCCGCTCGAACTGGCGCCGCCCGCTGCCACCCTGGTAAAGGTATGTGAGCTATCGGACTCCCCTGATATATTTTTTAGGTTTCCGTAGCTTAAAAGGAAAAAAAGAACCTTATAAGATAAATATCACTTGTTGTCATGACTATCAAGAAACCTACAGGGTACTTCCCCTTGTCCTAGTGTGGCACCCGATACTCAAGTCCACAGCGGTGCGGTGCCGCAACTCATCGGAAACACATCGTGTGGCCTCAGTTTAAGGGTTCCTTTTTTCTTGGAGATACGAAATCCTAAAATTCGCTCTAGATCAAAGTTACCCGTTGCGTTTACGTTATAGGCCAAATCCGATGGAAGTCTGGCGGGTGCGGGCGCGGAGGAGGGCGGTGCGTTGGGCGCGGGCGGCAAGGTGCGCTCGCGGAGCCTCGAGCCGCTCACCGGCCTCGCTATGTGGTCCTCAGAGCCGCAGATAATTGGTGAGAGATAGCGCTGTTGCTAACAGGCCTAGCACGTTATAGGCGAATTCCCATAGAAGTATGGCGGGTGCGGGTGCGGAGGAGGGCGGTGCGTTGGGCGCAGCCGGCAAAGTGCGCTCGCGGAGCCATGAGCCGGTCACCGGCCTCGCCATGTGGACCTCCAAGAGAAGGGAGGAGCTGTAGCTTATCTTGACTTTATTATGTATAAATCATTTTTATATACAATTTCTGTTATTGTCGAATGACGTAAGTATATTTTAATGTGAATAGTATAAAATTATTATTTCTTAGTAAATAATATACCTAATGTTCAAAGAACGCTGTTGATTGTCTCTTTATATTATGTTAATCAGATACTAATTACGTCTGTTCTGCGAGCTATGACGTCGGTGTTTGTGATAACTAATACCTATTCATTATTATTATCGCTTATTATGACTACAGCAGAATGATAGTATCATGTATGTAGTCATGCCTCTTTAAACTGTTTTACGTAGGATTCGAAAATACACAACAAAGTGATTTATATTACTTCAACATGCCCTCATTGTCTCATGCTGCCTGCTCCACTCAGGGTTTTACTTAACCGATTTGATTAACCTTAGGCTAGTATACAAGTCTATAATACTCTATATGCTGTATGGTTTTTGGTTACACAAATACAGAAATCATAGAGGATTTTCGCTGTACCATTTTGCTTTCAATTTGATTCTATTATTTCTATTCGGTGAAGGTTGTACAAAATCTGAGGAAAAGTATAGGACATGATTTAGACCTGTCAATTTAGTCAGGTAGTTAGTTATTGGTACTGATTCTGAGCAACCTAAATTTTAGGGTATTCGCATCCTCTTCTTACTATTGTAATATTAAAAGGACAGCCACAGTTTTCCAGTTTTAAATTTAATAGACCTGTCAAACCTCGTGACTTAAGCTGCCAGTCGCGAGCCTATAGCGTGCACTACAATTTATAGTCTTTAAATCTAAAATTCATATTCCGTCTCTTTTTAGCAATATTAAACAGAAAAGAATAGATTATATTTTTATTCAAGTATAAACTTTTCAAGTGCTTTTGAATCGTCAAAATATAATTTATCACTGGTTCGGAATGCCGTTCCAAAAAAAAATCAAATACTCTAAATTTAGTTTAGAGAAATTAGCACCAATTTGCTACTAAACACAAAACTTCGTAGTTTATATCAGCATAAATGCCTAGAAATGCACAAATCAATAGCTAATAGACTTCCTTTGCATGTTTCAGAATTAGTAAAGGGTGAGCGTGGACTCGGTTTCTCGATCCTAGACTACCAGGACCCGTTGCGTCCGTCTCACACCCTGGTGGTGATCAGATCGCTGGTCCCTGGCGGCGTGGCGCAACAGGACGGCCGGCTCATACCGGGCGACAGGCTGCTGTTTGTCAATGATCAGGTAAACTACCAGGACCCGTTGCGTCCGTCTCACACCCTGGTGGTGATCAGATCGCTGGTCCCTGGCGGCGTGGCGCAACAGGACGGCCGGCTCATACCGGGCGACAGGCTGCTGTTTGTCAATGATCAGGTAAACTACCAGGACCCGTTGCGTCCGTCTCATACCCTGGTGGTGATCAGATCGGTGGTCCCTGGTGGCGTAAAACTTTTAAAAGCGAACAGAGGGTGGAGTGGAAACCAAGCTTTATTTATGAGCTGTATTGTTAAGGGCTTTTATGTAAAGGATCCTTAGTCCTTAGGGCCCTTTCACAATATTTGCGATGCGACGAAGTATAATGTGGAAAGACCATAAAAGCGGCTATATTTGGAAGTGTTTGTTGTTGGTAGAACTTGGAGAACGCGAGCCTAGAGCAGGCGGTGGCAGCGCTGAAGGGTGCGCCGCGCGGCGTGGTGCGCATCGGCGTGGCCAAGCCGCTGCCGCTGGCCGACGCGCCGCCGCCGCTGCCCGCCTCCGCGCCGCCCGCCTACTCCACGCAAGACTAACGAGGACCGATGTATGTACCGCTTAAACTATAAGGAATATGAGGAATATTATAAATGTACTTGTAAAAAGTTGCTGCGCCATGATTCTAACGAGATGTTATATCGATGGATCCGATCCTAGACGAGCTATACCTAGACCATAAACGTTTAGGCGGAATATTTTTGGACGTGATTTTGACGATTACCGCCGTAATACCCGTGCCTACGGTTCATATTATTTAAGGAAAGCGCTAAGACATACTCTATCATGTATAGCTATACTCTATTAACAGAGAGAAGTAAGTTTAGGGCTGTCCCTGTTACGTAATCCCATACAAATGACAAGGACATTTTAAGTTACTAACCAATCACAAACGAAACTATGTTTTCAAATTCGAATGATTTTTAAAAACATAGTTTCTCTAATTGAGTAGTACAGAAAACAGAGAGAGACAAAGGGCATGGTAAAGACTATGTTCTCTCCGTGGATAGAGTAAAATTGATAGCATTTGAGCGTCGAAACACAGTAACATCCATTTTATTAATGTTGGATAGATTCTAACGTTACTTTGTGGAAGATATACAAGGAACTACAAGCTTAACCGCGAAATCAGACAAGCATGCGATATGCACCCCCCCAATACTAAAAAAATAGGAAAAGCAAGCGATACACAATACCACACAAACTGCAAAAATTGTGCATAGTGTAGATCTCCTGAGAATGTTACGGTGTCGGAGTGAAACGTACGCTAAGTATGTTCTAAAAGATTTGTGTGGTGGTGTGTGTTGATTGCTTTTCCTCCTTCTTTAGTAGTGGGAGGGCGGGCTTTGCATGTTGTTCTATATAGATTGGTCTGTTTTAACAGACTAGCGAATTAAGCTTGTAGGTCCTTGTACAATAACATCAGTGGAAAATGGACCTAAATGTCCTTGATTTTAAGTGAAAAATCTGTTAAAAAAGGATTAATGGATAGTCAGTGTTTTTAAATATAGTCCCAAGAATCGAGGATTGTTGCTGACGTAGGGAGGGTATATTTATTTAAGATTCTAATAATATTTTTTATAGATTGAATTTCTGACAACTATTAGATTAAATAAGAATTTATTGTCGCTAATATCAAGGTTTAATTTTTTATGAGACTTATTAATGCAGATTGTACTTAATAGATGTAATAATTTTTGATTATCGAATTATCGTACGGGATAACAATATTATCCCATACCATAAATCAATAAAGATATGTTTAGAATTTATTGAATTGTTATCATATTATTATTATTATTGTTATCAGCATTCCATAATAATTATTATAATCACATTGAAATATTTTAAAATATCTTTTGTGTAAATAGAATTGGGAATTAATAGATTTAGTATAGTTTGTAAGTTAATAATTATGGTTATGTTTAAACATTTTCTCAGTATTTCGTGTCTTTTGTTAATTTTACGTTCGTTTATATAAAATGTCCACATGACGATACTATTGACTAAATTATAAATTAGTAACTCAAACATAGTTATAAGATAGACAGATAAATTATATTATTATAAAAGAATAAAAGACTTTTATTTAAAGTTAGATAATATATTATATAGTAACAAAAATATTTACATCTCTTCTATAAACCAATCACAACAGTTTTCTAACTTAAACTATCACAATAAAATCTTATAATGGTACTGATTCTGAGCACAACTCATTTTTAGAGTATTCGCATGCTTTTATAAATGTAATATGAAAAGGTTAGATACAGTTTGACAATTTTAAATTTAATTTAGAGCTGTCAAACCTCGTGACTTTAAGTGCCAGTGGCGAGCCTATTGTTTAAATTTGTAGCGTGTACTAAAATTTAGAGTGTATATGTGTAAATGTAAAATTCATGTTAGCAATATTAAAAAGATAAAGATGCAGATACTCTAAATTTAATTTAGAGAAAGACAACAGAATCGGCGCTATTGTATATTTTATAACATAAACACTGGTCAAGGGTCAGAACACGCATAGGAAACGGTTCCGTAGCCATGCTAGTTGCTAAAAAGTTTGGCAGTCATTATTTCTTAAACTGTAGTTTATTTTTCAAAAACTGTCTAAAAATGATTTAAAATACATACATATTTAACAAGGTATATATCACTCGAGAATATAAACTAGTTATTTATCTTCGTTTTTTTAGTAACATAAATAAAGTTGATGATCAAACCCATTACGATTATCGCAACTTTAATTACAACTCTCATGTTCGCCCCGCAGATAAGAAAGGTAGAGAAAAAATATTATAGAAATAAGAGTCGTCTTCGTTTGCTTTTTTTGTAAGCATGTACACAATTTACACATGCGCAAATTAACAAGACACATTTTTGCGCATGCACGAATCGCGCACGTCCGCACAAAAAAAGCAAACGAATACGACTAAGATTTAGACGTTATGCACCTGCGCAATAGCGAAAGGGTGCCAACTCAGCATAAAGCTACTAGCATGTATAGATTAAAAGTTCATACAAAAATAAACAGATTTAATCTGCTTATATAAACTGAGAATAATTCAAAAAAGCCAGTCGTATCACAATAACTCCTAACGTTTAATACAACCACAACAAGTTTATACTATCAGCTAATTTGAGCAATAACGTTATTAACTTATTCGTTCCCTCCCATTCCCATATTATTATAATTAAGTACAAACTAACAACTACTCTTTGTAGAAACCTTCTATGATGTTTTTGTATTTCTCGTAGACGACGTTCCTCTTAATTTTCAGTGTTGGTCCTGTGAGAAAACAAATAAAAATCGATTTATAGAATATCTCAAAAGTTCAATCTCAACATCTATCCATACCAATATTATAAATGCGAAAGTATGTCTGTCTGTCTGCTAGCTTTTCACGGCCCAACAGTTTAACCAATTTGGGTTGAATTTGGTACAGAGTTAGTTTACATCCTGGGACGGACATAGGTTACTTTTAATCCCAGAAAATCAAAGAGTTCTTAAAGGTCCATCCGCTTAACCGACTTATATGAAATTTAGTACAGAGGTAGCTTAACACCCCGGAGATTGACATAGGCAACTTTTAATCCCGAAAAAGCAATAAGTTCCCATGGTATTTTCAAAAAACCTTTATCCACGTGGAAGAAGTTGCGGGCATTATCTACTGATAAATTATTTTTGTGTAAGAATAATTTGTGGTTCATTATTGTAGCCTCAATAGCTCAACGGTTATAGGAGCGGACTGAAATCCGACAGGCCGGCGCGGCGTTCAAACCCCACACGTTGCACTATTGTCGTACATACTCCTAGCACAAGCTGTACGCTTAGTTGGAGGGGAAAGAGGAATGTCATGATTAAAAATGGTTTAAAAATAAAACATTCTTATGAAAAAAAATTATCTATCCACAACGAAAATTAAAAAAAACTATTCTCAGTTCTCAAACTCACCTAATTCTCCAGTATTCATAGAAAAGTCCTCAGGCAAAATTGCAAACTTTTGTATCTTTTGCGCGTTAGAGATAGCTTGTTTGTTAGCACGGGCTATGCCTTCTTCTATTGCCTTGTATACCTGGGAATACAATATAGATTTAAGACAATTATGGGAAATCTTTCATTTCTCATTTGCTTATGGCACTGAATCTTTCATGATTGTGATTTAAAAACATTTGTTAATTTAATTGGAGGTATTCTTAAACTGAAATCTACACTAATATTATAAAGAGGAAAACTTTGTTTGTTTGTTTGTACTGAATAGGCTCAAAAACTACTGGACCGATTTTAAAAATTCTTTCACCATTCGAAAGCTACATTATCCACGAGTAACATAGGCTATATTTTATTTTGGAAAAAAATAGGGTTCCGTAAGATATTTGGGTTTTTCGGACACAAGGTGTAAAAAATCAACCAGAAAAGTTACTTATTTTGCGTACGCTGCCTAAACTATAAAAGATAGAACCATAAAATGTTCTAATTAATTGTAGATCTTATAAATATCTACAAAAAAGTCCGCGACACACTATACCCATCTATGTCGAGTGAGGCACAGCAACCATTTTTTTATTTAAAAATCTTGAATTTTTTTTGGACTACATTTAAACGCGTTTATTTTACTCATGCTATTAATCCTTATCAAAATAAATGATTTCATCACTAAGAACAGTTTATGGAGATAATATTTGGTCTTTGAATGATTAAAATTGGACGTTTGGTTTTGAAGTTATGGCGAAATTAAAATATTACGATTTCTGCTGCACGGCCCGTTGTCTACACTTCTACACTAATCTACACTAATCTACACTAATATAATATTATAAAGAGGAAAACTTTGTTTGTTTGTTTGTACTGAATAGGCTCAAAACTACTGGACCGATTTTAAAAATTCTTTCACCATTCGAAAGCTACATTATCCACGAGTAACATAGGCTATATTTTATTTTGGAAAAAAATAGGGTTCCGTAAGATATTTGGGTTTTTCGGACACAAGGTGTAAAAAATCAACCAGAAAAGTTACTTATTTTGCGTACGCTGCCTAAACTATAAAAGATAGAACCATAAAATGTTCTAATTAATTGTAGATCTTATAAATATCTACAAAAAAGTCCGCGACACACTATACCCATCTATGTCGAGTGAGGCACAGCAACTATTTTTTTATTTAAAAATCTTGAATTTTTTTTGGACTACATTTAAACGCGTTTATTTTACTCATGCTATTAATCCTTATCAAAATAAATGATTTCATCACTAAGAACAGTTTATGGAGATAATATTTGGTCTTTGAATGATTAAAATTGGACGTTTGGTTTTGAAGTTATGGCGAAATTAAAATATTACGATTTCTGCTGCACGGCCCGTTGTATTATATAAAGAGGTAATGTCGTTAAGTTTGTTTGTAGGGGGTAATCTTTAGAACTACTGAACCGATTTTAAAAATTCTTTCACCAGTAGAAAGCTACATTATTCCTGAGTGACATAGGCTATACGGGATCTTTAAAAACCTAAATCTACGCGGGCGAAGCCGCGGGGATCAGCTATAATTAATAAAGTTCATTAAACTTTTTAAAAATAATTAATTAGGTACTAAGGAGTGCAGTTATTCATAAGTAGACGATATCGCCCCCCCCGATTGTGTAAGAAAAACGTACTCATCGTTATCGTAATCGTCAAAAAATTCTGCCCTCTTATTGGTTGATTCGCTGTGTACATTTTTTCACAGCCAATCAAAAGGCAGACTTTGTTGACGATTAACATAACGATGAATACGTTTTTCTTGCACTTGGGGGGGGGGGGGGGGGGGGGGGGGGGGGGGGGGGGCGAGTTTGACTACTTATGAACTGTTTTACTAATTTTATTAATTATTATTTAAGTTTAAGAATACCGATCAAATTAACAAATGTTTTTTAATCACAATCATGATCTTTTCAGTGCCATAAACAAATGAGAAATGAAAAAAGAGGACAAACTTGTAGATATTGTTTAAAAAACTCAAAACGTGCTACGTTATTTTAAAGTGAAGCGATTACGTACTGCCGGATCTTTGTTGTTGATAATATCACTGATTGTGGTGGCCTTGCTTCCGAGGCTCGCCACCCATTTTCTCGTCTCTGGTTCCAATTCGTCGAGCGCGTCGCCAGTACTGGGGTCAACTTTTGCCTAAATTTTTAAAAAAAATTTGCCTTTGTGATTTTGGAATAAAACAATCGGTTATAATATAGCGTCCACATTTTAATCACTCGAACAAAAACATCTGACTTGGACTTGGAATTGTGACAGATGTTTTTGTTCAATCCCTTTTCCACTATAACTGCTTTGTTTGAATGGAAAGGATAATAGATATATTTGCTATGAACACATTAATCCAGCATCCAGCCAGAACTGACGAACAACAATTTACAACCCGTCGGAAATGACTATATGACGTTCATGACTACAATTTTTGTTTTTTGTGTGATCTAACCCTAAATTCACGGTTTTCAGATTTTTCCCCTAAAGCCAGCTGTAAGACCCACCAACCTGCCAAATTTCATGATTCTAGGTCAACGGGAAGTACCCTGTAGGTTTCTTGACAGACAGACAGACAGACAACAAAGTGATCCTACAAGGGTTCAGTTTTTCCTTTTGAGATACGGAACCCTAAAAATACTAAACATTTCAAAATTACCGCCAAGAAAGTTTAGAAGGGTTATTTCTTGTCCGAAGGTACGGAACACTTCGTGTGCGAGTCCGACTCGCACTTAACCGATTTTTTTTAAAATACTATTTTGTCTTAAGAAATGCAAAGTGCAAACCTTCAGAGTGAGTAGAATGGAGAGGAACTTTCGTTGATCTCCTATCAGCACGGCATATCCCACGTGCAGGAGTTCAGATTGCACGGTCTGCTCGATCAGTACGGGCGCTATGTTTTCTCCTCCTGCGGTTATCAGTAGCTCCTGTAATGAGGAAACATTGAAGTCATAAATTATATATCTAATAAGTAATTTAATACAGATTATCTTGATAAAAAATTAACACTAACCTATAATCCAGCTATTTAGATATGGTCATATTATTATTAATTTGCAATAAACTATCATAATTCGTAATATAATATAGTTATATGATTGGAAAAATTGTAGATATATTGTTTATCTGGGATCTAAAAGTATCGTAAATAGCTTACTTCCCTGATATCAATAATGTTTGACCGTTGGATTAAGAAGTCTAAAGGGTGACCATCAATTGAGTTATGCTGTGTTGTGCTCAGCTATTAGCTAATTTTCTGGTGCTATGTTTTTCTACCAACTACATTGCTGCGCGGTGTACTGTGCGACTGCGATAGCGCGACACAAGTGCAAGTGAGATAGACGGAAGACTAAGCGAGATGGGCAATGTGATGCAGCGGTGTAGATAAGTCTGCCAATCCGCATTGGACAGCTGGTTATGGTCAAAATCTTCTCATTTTGAGAGGAGTCGTCCCCAGTAGTGAGCCAGCATTGGGTTGATGGTGATGATGATGAACGTTAACTTTTGTCAGGGCTCGGAAACCGTTTGACGTGATTTTTATGCTAGCGAAATATCATAGGATCAAAAACTGGCATTTGAGATGATACCTGTGACAAAAATAAATTGTTTCTTAGGAATTATTAAATAGAGTATCTTACAAAATTCCGCTGTTAGTTTTAGGTTTGCTAACCCTTTACAATTATCGATTTAACTAAAAAAGTGTTTCCTACAAGCTCTCTTACAAAGCGAGCGTTTTGAAGTTTGATAAAAAGTCGCTGATTTGACTAGTAGTCATCGTCTCTATTAAAACAAAAGATTAGCACCTTTATTCTGCCGGTGATATAAAGCAGGTTGTTGCTGTCTAGTCTACCGACATCCCCGGAGTGCAACCAGCCTTCGTCGTCGAGGGCTTCCTTTGTCTTCGGTTCGTCACTAAGGTAGCCCATGAAAACATGGCGACCTCGCATTAGAATCTCTCCAGGTCCATTGATACTCGACGACCCACCGAACTTAGTTTCCGTTCCGTCCAGAATTTCTCCAGAGCAATCCAATTTGAATCTGGAATTTATTTACAGAAAACTTCAAATCATTCATTTCATTTCAAATCGTGGACCGCGTTGTTTTGAAAATGCATTCCTTTGGTAGATTCTTTTGACGATTCATAAGCACTTTAGTTGAGTAAAACAATGTTTCATTTCTATGACATATTTACAAACACATATTTTTATTTTGCCTAAATTTAGTAAAAGCAAAACTGTATTTCAATTGCAATTTTAAAATATGTAATATGATTGAAAACAACTTTTTATAGAATTTTTTTCTATCTGTCTTTAAATGTTTTTTGTACGGCAAAGAAAATAGGAATTAAAAAAAATATTAAAAGAAGTCTACATATAGTACGCGACAGGTAGAAATGTCCCCACACGCACACACAGCCCCCGCGCTAACCAGGTGCAGGCGAGCGGGGGTGACATGCGGGCGAGCGGGGGTGAGGTGCGGGTATGTGCGTCCCCCCGCCTCATACCCCCGATTGCCATCACGACCTGTCGTGGACTATAGTTAATCTTTGTTCTGTAACATACTCACTTGGGGTATATGCTAAGAGTATGAGCACCGGCCGCTTCACTCATACCAAAGGCATCCATAATAGGGATGTCTAAGGAGAGGAAGAATTTCTTGATCTCAGGCGACAGAGGTGCGGCCGCGGTGACGAACGTCGTGCAGCGGTCGAGGCCGAGGTTGACTCGTACTTTGTTGAATACAATCGACTTCGCCATCTTGTAGCCGCACGTTGTCCCTGATTGCCTGCCATTCAAATAAAATATTTTTAAAAACTATTAAAAAACTGAAAATAAAATTATTCACCCCAGCACCAAACTTCAGTGTTGCAATCAGTTCAAACGCATAATTTAAATAAATAAAAAATAATAATATATCAATATATTTTTTTTACAGACACTGATCCATATAAAGCTGGAAATTGACTTGTACCGTTTGTTTGTAATAATATACCATTCAATATGTCATTACAATTACAGGCGACACAGACTGTGTGTTTGTAATGTATCATATTTCGAGCTCTTGGCTCAAGAGTGCTCCAACTTTTTAAGTTTACCTTACAACACAAGATCTACCTAAGTGTGTTAGACTAGCTAACTAACTTTGATCGCTATTTTATTACCATCACCTAAGTTAGGTGCTAGGGGAACAGGTGTGAATCATTTAATCAAAACGAACATACACTTTGCTATTATATCTCAAAACTTATGTGCAAATGGACTATCTATCTAATGAATGCAGATTTATTTCAAATATTATTTCAGATATAAATATATAACACAACAAGGGGCTAAAAAGGGATATATGTACAATATCATGCATTTTATTTAACATATTTGATACTATGATGGTTCTACGACACCAACTAAGTATAGCGCGTACATTTTGAGATCTCACTCGTAATTTAACTCTTTGTCAACTGTCATATCAAAAGTATGATTTTAGTCCCACAGTCAACAGTAGGTACTTTTGACACGACAGTTGACACATAGTAGAGTTAAAATGGCGAGTGAGATATCAAAATATACGCTCTATAGGTACAATAGTTTGGTTCATAAGCTCGCAACATAATATTACAAACATAACATAACATAGGTAATGTGTCCAGTATCAGGATCATGCAAAGGACTACCAACTACAGTACTCTGTAGGAAAGACTACCGCATCGAACTTTAGAAAGAGATAATCGGCAGCTTCGGTTTCGTAAGCATTGTGTTTGTCTTGAAACTGATAGGTCCTTCTCACATAGGTGTGAGCACTGACATCTAGTAAAACACGCTGGATTTGCTATTGCCGACCTGTTTTTGAAGCAATTTGATTTTCGACATTTTGGCGCCTGATAGCAGCAGTGAGCGTCATGTGAGGGTACTCGAATTTTAAATATTAGTGATGAGACATCTGTCTACATAGTGTCGAAACGAAACCCATTTGATTAAGTAAGTATTTTAATTTTCCAGTACGGTGGACGGTGGCGCGCTTCGAAACACAAAAAATTACTGTCATTTTGTATGACACACATCTTCCAGTTCCAACGAACTTGTATATGCCCATTGCCCATTTCAGTGGATAAGTATGTGTGACAGAGACAACGCTCTACGAAGCCGAGGCTACAAATGGTCTTTTTCTAAAGTTAAATGTACATTCTTTCCTGTCAGGTACTGTACCTGTTATTCTAAAACAAACAACAGGAGTACCTTTAATCACATACCAATACTTAATCATTTCCATGAGCGTGAAGTCGAGTGGTAGTCCTGTCATTCCAGCCGACAGGGCTCTGACAAAACGTATTGTATAAATAATCTTTCTTACAGGTGTAATGTGTGTGTGTGTTCGTATTCTATGCGCCGATTGAGTTGAATCTTTATACAAGGTTATGATGAACCAGAACGCCAGCAAAAACTTAGGGTTGTCATTATACTACCTAAACATGATCCAATGTCAATAACCATTCGCCTTATCTTGTAGTTTTAGTGATTTAGTATTTTTCAAACCAGTAATGTATAGTGCGCAAAACTCGGGTCGGGCCCCACCTACGAGACTACGACGCGGCATAGACTCCGAGACAGTGGCCTATTTACGTTGACCTCTAGCGTCAGGCAAATGTTTTATTTGCAATATAATATTGTGAACTTTTAAAAATTCAGGAACAATTTTTTTTGCGTTTTTTGTGGTACCTTATCAGTACTATCACCTGTCTTCGTTTTTGCTAACGTTCAGGTTACCCTGCACCTATACTCAGTTGTTGATGGCACTTGTGTTCTTGTTTGCGTGTGGCACTTGCGTGAAGGTTTCTGAGTTTTCTACGAGTAACATAGTATCATCCACATAAAATATCGATTAAAAAAAACTACAAACTGACTCATCAACGCGTAGCTCAAACTCTTGGACCTAGAAAGCTGAAATTTTGCATAGAGGTTTTCTTTATAATGTAAACCAAGAATAAGGCCGTGTTTTTCGAAATTCCCACACGGGATAGGGAAATAATGAGAATCTATATTTTCGTCGAGCAAAGCCGCGAATTGTTTTTTATTAATCAAATAAAAGATTTCTTACCCATTAATTCTGGCGCAATGATGCTCCGTGCCCTTGTCCTTGGCCCACGTGGCGATGTATCGTTTCAGGGAGCCGCTGGATTTGCCCACGGCCATTATTTTCTCGTACATTTTCTCCCAAACTCGAGGCACTGCCAAGAATCTGTGAAGACATATTTGTTTCTTGAATTGAAATCGACTTTTTAACATCGCTTGAGTCAATAATGATATACCTATGTCTTAAAAATTAAATTAATTATTATTAAAATCAGCCCACATAATGTCTTTTTTTCAAAAAAAAATGCTTAAAGTAATGTAAGATTTCACCATTACTTAAATAATGTATTTTTGAGAAGGAGACCAGGCAAGGTCGAGATGGCAATCGGGATAGAGACGCCCCTCACACCCTCACAGATGCGGGATAGCACGAGTGACGTGCGGGGTGCCTCCCCCCCCTCCCCTCGTGATTTTTGCATGGGTATCGTTAAAGACCTGGACATAGGCTACTATTAATCCCGGGAAATCAATGAGTTCCCACGGGATTTTCAAAAACCTAAATCCACGCGTACGAAGTCGCGGGCATCAGCTAGTATAGTACATATAGATATTATTATTTAGATGATTCATGACCGATTACTAATTTTAATTATCAATTACATAGAAAGATAATATGAGTTACCAATGATGTCAGTGACACATTATACAAAGTTCATCAACTTTATTATTAATCATGGCCATAATTATTATCATTTCATCAAAATAATTTTTTTGGAAAGGGCTGCTCAGATAAGATATCTATTTGTAACATTTTTTCATAGAATAATTTAATTGTAGTAGATACCAATTATTGTCCGCGTGAATTCGGGTTAGATTGTAATATCTCGGTTAACTGATTTTGATTACACTAAGTGCAGTATTTAATTTAAGTCTGCACCTAGATTGCGGGAAACCTGTAGCAATCATTATTACAATCTCAATTGTTGTTATTCGCAGAATTTTTGGTATTCTTGTTGCAACGGAGGATTATAGCCCATGAGAGTGTGCCGAAGAACTTTTCAACCTGGTTCCTCCTTCACCTTTCTACTATCGTACCGCAAGGCATCGCCAAGGTCAGCACCCGTACGTAGTCGAAATTCCACGGATACGTACGAAGCGATTTGCCTCTTCATTTCTGATTCGAACCGCTTAGATTTGGAACACCCTTCCAGCATCAGTGTGATCATCATCATAGTGAGCGAGCTTCAACCAGTTAGAGGTGATTGCGATCGTGACATTGTAGCTGTCATTCTACCGCAATCGAGGTGCAGATAACATATTACATGATTTTGAAATTCCCAAAGTTTTAACAGACAAAGTATTACAATTTTATAATTAGTAGGTAGGTATACTTAGTAGCTATTTGAAATAAGTAGTTTACAATAGCTGTAGTGAGTACTTACCTAGTAGGCCTTACTTCCTTTAAGGTATCAATGAGACTCCCCTTCAAGGCATCGGGCTGCGCAAAGTAAACCGCGATAGCGTTATTAAGAGTTGTGTAAATGTCCACCACCTGAAAATTCATAACATCTGCTGTAGAAAAAATACTTATCATGTTATATTGCACGAAATGAACGCCAATATCGGGCAAACCCAACGTGCCAAATAATATTATGTAATCGCTATGCGCAATAAGCATCCAACAGTCTTGAGGCTTGGCCACATCAATATTGACTTTGAGCATTCGACTTGAGAGGAGCACCAGCGTGCGCTCAGTTTGGGCATACCCAGTAGTAGCATATAACAGCTAGATATTATTAATAGAACATATTGCAAAATAAATTCTAATTCAATGTGTTGCACAATATGCATTGACTTACATAATTATGTAAATGCATGTAGGTACCTAACTTATATATAACTAGCTGATCCCCGCGGCTTCGCCCGCGTAGATTTAGGTTTTTAAAGATCCCGTATAGCCTATGTCACTCAGGAATAATGTAGCTTTCTACTGGTGAAAGAATTTTTAAAATCGGTTCAGTAGTTCTAAAGATTACCCCCTACAAACAAACTTAACGACATTACCTCTTTATATAATACAACGGGCCGTGCAGCAGAAATCGTAATATTTTAATTTCGCCATAACTTCAAAACCAAACGTCCAATTTTAATCATTCAAAGACCAAATATTATCTCCATAAACTGTTCTTAGTGATGAAATCATTTATTTTGATAAGGATTAATAGCATGAGTAAAATAAACGCGTTTAAATGTAGTCCAAAAAAAATTCAAGATTTTTAAATAAAAAAATGGTTGCTGTGCCTCACTCGACATAGATGGGTATAGTGTGTCGCGGACTTTTTTGTAGATATTTATAAGATCTACAATTAATTAGAACATTTTATGGTTCTATCTTTTATAGTTTAGGCAGCGTACGCAAAATAAGTAACTTTTCTGGTTGATTTTTTACACCTTGTGTCCGAAAAACCCAAATATCTTACGGAACCCTATTTTTTTCCAAAATAAAATATAGCCTATGTTACTCGTGGATAATGTAGCTTTCGAATGGTGAAAGAATTTTTAAAATCGGTCCAGTAGTTTTTGAGCCTATTCAGTACAAACAAACAAACAAACAAACAAACAAACAAACAAACAAACAAACAAAGTTTTCCTCTTTATAATATTAGTGTAGATGTACCTAATTAAATTTATTTCGCCACATAGATTCCTCCATAAGCTTAATAAACAAGGATTCCTCCGACATCAATGTAATTGACGTAGAGTGAGTGTATAACTTTAAAAGTACCTACTATATTATGCTATTAGTAGGTAGGTATCTACGCTTACTTAATATATTTTATAAAAAAGTGTTTACCTAATTAATATATATTTTGTTATTACACCTAACCGATCGTTACGTAAACTACAAAAACTAAGGTAATGAATAGGTGCGTATCAGTGATTGAATAATACTGAAGCATACGTCAGAACTAGGTCAGAACCTAACAGAACAAAAATGTGTTCCAATTTATAATGCGTAAAAAATGACTCCTCACGCACCATTTTACCTTTATGTGTCAAATTTCATGTCAAAAGTACGATTTTAGTCCTTATTTTGAAGGTGAACCGTACTTTTGACATACAGTTAACACATGTTAAAATGGCGCGTAAAAAGTCATTTTTTACGGACTATACCACAATGTTTAAATTACGGATTTCAGTATTATTGGTTAATGATAGGTATAGTACGCGACAGGTCGAGATGACAATCGGGGAGGGAACGCCCCATACGCCCGCATAGCCCTCGCGCTAACCCGGTGTGGACGAGCGCGGGTGACGTGCGGGTGTGTGGGGCATCCCCCTGCCTCATACCCCGATTGCCATCTCAGCCTGTCGCGTACTATACATCGTACGATGTCCATGTAAAGGTCAAACGATTGGTTGTAACTTGTAACAAGTCGTTATCGCTTACGCTAGCACATATGTAGATAATGGGACACATTAGGATCGTGAGAAGTGAAGTATTTGATAATATTTTGTTCAATCAAATATCATGAAATATATACATTTACTAAGAACCAGCAGATACCCGCGACTTCATCCACGTGGATTAGGGTTTTTAAAAATCCCGTGGAACTCTTTGATTTTCAGAGATAAAAGGTAGCCTACGTCACTTTCCAGATTTTTAACTAAGTATTATTATCCATGCAAAAATTCACATCGATCCGTTGCTCCGTTGTGGCATGTTTAAAAGATAAACCAACAAACAAACTCTTTCCCATTTAATGGGTAGTGATCATTAGATTAGATAATGAATGATGAAGTCGTCCATCAATGTGATTTGCAAAATGATTCCACAATCTGAAAGGTTTTAACACAAGGAAGCCACAATGCATTAATTGCATTGAGTATGATTAGATATCTACGTTCGTGATACATCAATTGCAACGAACGCTTCTGTTATTTACTTAATGCCTAGGTAAATGGTAGGTAAATGCATACCTAATTACGTAAAGATTAGGAATAATTTGCTTAGTTCCATTGTTGTCGATTTTAATAGACTTATGATGATAGACGTTTGGGTCCCAAGGTGCTAGAATGGCGACCTCGCATCGGGAGACGCAGTGTTGAAAGACATCAGACGAGTCGCAGGGAGCCGCTGGATTCAGGCGGCACAAGACCGTGGCGTGAAGAAGTCTCTACAAGAGACCCATGTCCAGCAGTGGACGTCTATCGGTTGATGATGATGATGATGATGATGATGTTCGGGTAGATTTGGGGGTTTAAAAATCCCGTGCGAACTTTGATTTTACGGGATAAAAAGTACTCGCATACATCTAGGCCTTTAACTACGTATGTCCATGAAAAAAAATCACGTCGATCCGTTGGTTCGTTGTGGCGTGATTGAAGGACAAACAAGCCTATCCCATATCCCACGAGCAATCTTAGTCAAGCGGTATACCTATAGACCTATAGCCTAGGCTATCATGCACGGCGTGAGACGTGAGTTAGCGCTGAAAATAGTGAGGTCGGGCCGCGGGCGTCCTTAACTAACCAGTAGGTTAGTTAACGAAGGGCATTTATACCTACATTTTAACACGTTTTTAAAATAAACTACTTAAGTCACGAAAGATCGAGTTTTTAGGTCACGCATTGCTATAGGTACGAGTAAATAAATAACTAGTCTAGTGATATTGAGAGTTTAAACCATCATAGATAAGTACAGTACTCGGCAGGAAATATTGTACATCGACCTTTAAAGAAAGAGATAGCGGTTTCGTAGAGTGTTGTCTCTGTCGTTGAGATGAGACCGACAAAACGTCACATAGGTACGAGTGACAGAGACAACGCCCTACGAAGCCGAAACCTCTTTCTAATCGATGTACAATATTTCCTGCCGGTTACTGTAGCTCTTAAGACTATGATAATTACATATGTTAGGCATATTTATTTTATAGTATAGTTAGTATAATATTACATTATTACACTAGTTTAGACTTATATTTTCTTATCATTACATGTTTAGGTACTGACTACTGATGCATGCAATGCTTGCTAATGCTACCGTACCTCGAACCGTGACAGTCATATCATAATATTATGTATTATCCATACTTCAATATTATAAATGCGAAAGTGTGTCTTGTGTGTGACAACAGAATCAGCACCCTTGTGTGTGTGTGTGAAAACAGAATCAGCACCACTGTAACATTTAAATCAAGATTACCTGAGCAGCGACATGGCTAAGTGGTAGGTAGGAGATGAGAATGTCAACGGTCGGTCGCAGGTCCCCAACTCTCTCGCTGATAGAAAACGCGTCCCATGTCAGGTTGTCGTGCGATAACATCACGGCTTTCGGGGGCCCGACTGTACCAGACTGAAAGGGAATGCAAATTCTATTACTTAGTTACCTAAGTTCAGTATTTAGATCAAGAGGAACCGGCGAACAAAACGGTATAGTTACACTTTTGATCAAAGTACTTTTTTTTATTTAATCTGGACTGTTTGGCCCACTCAGGCCACTTCAGGTTCAAATCTGAAGTGTCTTCCAAGTCCAAGCAAAACAGAATAGAATACTTACCTAGAATACATTTTTATTTAAATAAAACTTTTAAAAGTGCTTTTACCACTGGTTCGGAATGCCATTCCTACCGAGCCTTAAATTAATGTGCTAAAATTGAGTCCAAAATTCGAGATTTCGATTAAAACGATATTAATAATTATGATTAATACCGTTTTAATCGAAATCTCGAATTTTGGATGAAAACTGAAGTTTTTCTCCTTCTGTATAATTTTATTTCGTGCAATAATTATGCACTTCTACCGTTTTTATTCACCCTGCAGGGTTAGCATGGGCGGGGATATAATTTTCTCCCCGGGGAAAGGATAAAATCTTTATCCCCTCCGACAGCTTTATCCACTCTCCGAGCATGGGCTCACGGGTGGATATAATTATCCACAGTGAATAAAACGGGGGACTTTTCGGTTTTTGGATCTTTTCCTTTACCTTTATTGGGTTAATGGTAATTGGTATTTGGGACCTATGTTGGGTTTATGTTGGGGTTCCCAACCATATTCCAAACATAACCCAAACACAACCCAAACATAACACAAACACAACCCAAACATAACCCAAACACAACCCAAACATAACCTAAACCCAACAGGTACCGCGAGACATGTTTTGATTTTTTAAGTTCTATGAGAATAAACTTAAACCCACGTCTAATGTCGAGGATAAAATTGTCCCCGAATTAGGGATAAACTTCTCCTCTCCCCTGTTGCCGTGCTTTGAGAGGTGGACAAGTAAATTTTATCCCTCGTCAGTGGATATAATTGGGGGATAAAATTTTTGTCTCCTGCCCATGCTAGGGGGGCAGTCCTTTTTGAATGTAAATAAATTAATAAATAAATAATCATATATTAAGGGTAGATACTAGGGCTAGGCACATTCATATCCATGGGTTCTTATCCGACTCGAAGGACCAAAACATAAGTACTTTTAGATATACACATTTAGCGAGCATCAACCAATGAAATGTGATTGCGATCGAAACGTTGTAGCTGTCATTCTACCGCAATCGAGCAACCGATTAATTAATTGTTTGAAATTGCGCTCTCAAGTCTCAATGTTAATTTGGCATGGAATCAGTTGTATGATTATAATCTGCTGTGATAATATTATGTGGTATTAAAAAGGTGTATTATATGAATTACTGAGTGCATTGTTTTCTTTGCAATGTTCAAGATTTTGCGATAATCTTGTGGAATTAAAAAATAATTAATAATGTTTTTAAAAGGTATGCTTACCTACTTGATATGATAATTTAGCATCCCTGTTATCGGTGTCAGTATCATGTCTTTTGTTACACCGAACTTCAGAAAATGATTAATTGCAGGGGAAATACACGAATACTGACTCAGTGCGAATTTTTTTGTTCACATCCGGCCCCGAATATCGCTTGTGTAAGTAAGATAGCTTTCTTACTTAAAGTCTTATTTGTTCTAATTGATTAACTAACCCTCTTCAATATTATATTTTTAGTTCTTAGGGTTCCGTACCTACCTCAAGAAGAAAAAGTAACCCTTATAGGACGACTTCGTTGTTTGTCTGTCTGTTGTGTCTGTCAATTCTGGGAATTCAACACCATAGGATACTTCCCGTTGACCTAGAATCATAAAATTGGGTAAGTAGCAAGTCTTATAATATCCAAGTAAAGGATAAAAATCTGAAAATCGTGAATATGTGTTCATATCACAAAAGATTTGCGTTCTCGACCAAACAATTAGTCACAATTAATAAATAACATCAAGATGGCACACAGGATATTTTATAGATACATTTATCAGCCTGTGTTTGTTTATAAGTGTCGTAGTTTGTGTTAAATTAATGTATTGTGTGTGCTCCTAATAAATAAAAATAAAAAATAAAAATAAGATGGCACTGTCCAACATAAACTTGGAATTTTTTATTTTACTGGTTTGAAATTTCTTGTACGAACGGTGCGAAACCTTTTGTGTGCGCATCCGACTCGCAATTGACCGGTTTCTTCTAGAAAATTGCTTTTGAAAAGTGATACAATTATTATTATCATTCACTATCATCTCTATTTCTAATTTGACATCTATTTTAAGATTTTATCTATGCGCATAGGTACTATTTGTTATCTACGCATTCGTGTTAAGTACAGGCGGTTTTAGTTTAAAGCTCTTTATCGAATTTATTTATTACAAATACTTAATATTATCTATTAGATATATCAGGACATCCTTCCTACATTTGTAAAAATAAAATAGACCTATTCAATGCTTATTTGGCATATTAATAATCTAAATATATAAAACGAAAAGGTGACTGACTGACTGATCTATCAACGCACAGCTCAAACTACTGGACGGATCGGGCTGAAATTTAGCATGCAGATAGCTATTATGACGTAGGCATCCGCTAAGAAAGGATTTTTGAAAATTCAATCCCTAAGAGGGTGAAATAGGGGTTTGAAATTTGTGTAGTCCACGCGGGCGAAGTCGCGAGCATTAGCTAGTTTGATAGATTTACACTAAACGAAATTAACAAATTATGTTAAAACTTCGGTGCAACACCCATGCAGAGCCGAAGCGATACAAACTAAGTCATATTAATTAGGGAGTTTAGCGTAGTGCCAGCGGCGCGGGCGCAGGCGCAGCGGTAGCGCCTTGCAAAGCGCGAAGACCGTCATCAGCACATTTTAACGGTGTACTGTACCTACTTATTAATTATTCGATAAAGCTGACAACAAAACCTGTCGTTTAATGCCTCCCTATCTATGTACATAAGTCGACAAAATTATAAATTACCTACTTATATCTGTCATGTTACTTACTTGATGTAATTCCTTTTCGATGTTAAGTTTTTATCATTTAAAAACAAACGAGCTAATAAATTCCAAATAACTTTGTCATGAATTTTTGTTGTCTCACGTTCTTTAACAATTTTTTTAAAATTGTCTTATAATTACTATTTATTTTATGTTTTATCGGCATAAATCTAATCTTTGCAAAAGATGTAGTAGGTATGTACCTAAGTACTAAACTACATCAATTAAACAAAAACTGAATTAAAATTTTAAAATAATGAATTACTAATTAAATAAATAATTATATATCTAACTCTACAAATAAATATTATGAGGATAAATTATGGGGATAATATTGTTAGTTAGTAAAGGCATTCAGAACCAGTGGTAGATGCATTTGACGATTCAAAAGTATCGAATAAAGAATATATTTATTTATTTATTTTAAATAAGTATTTAGTTATTAATTTATATTATGGGGGATTATAATATGCCACCTGTAGGCTAGTAGATGGGTACTCGTATGTTGTTTTATTTCGGGCCTTTAACTATAGTGCTACCAATCGTTTAAAAAGTGCTCTATACCCTATCCGCGGAATGAAGTTGGTAGGTATTTTAGCGCTCTGTCTGTTTGGCTCATCATTTGTATGGGATTACGTACAAGAGGGAGCGCTATAATAACCTCATTCTGCGGATAGGGTATATAGCTAGACATCGTGAATAGGTACATAATATTGAGAGCCAATAGAGTCAACGATAGGACGCATAAGACTAAACAGATATAGAGGATCTGGTGGGAAAACGCTTAGCCAAAGAAGATACCTACCGTATAGACTAGCGTGCAGCATTCATTGACGGCGATGGATTTTAGGATGTTGTTGAGTTGTGTGTCCGGCTCCTTTGCACCCATTGCCATTATTTGGTCCCACTGCAAGAAAATTAAAATAATGTGTATTAAAGCTAAAATGAAGGATGAAACGCAGCCGGAATGACTACTAGAAATTATAGAAACTGTATAAACTGCGTTCACATTGCAAGACTTGCGCGTTGGAATCGCGCGCCTTCGAGTGGTGAATGGCATGGCGCTGCAGATGTGTAGATATCATGATAAATGGAGCCTGAAAGGTACCAAAACGGAATCTCGCTCCGCCTGAGCAAAACTGACTATGATATTAATATGAATGTGTAAAATATTTGCATTCTTACACTGTAAACTCCAGGTATCGATGTGTTCACGACTCCCTCCCATTGTACAATAGCTTTCAGATGCTTGAGCCGACTTTGCACCGACAATATTTTGTCAAGCTGTTTCTTATCTTGTACGACGCAGATATTGGCTCGGGACGACTCTAAGCAGTAGTAGCAAGCCTCCGCAGAATTTGTTGTGTAAATGCCGGCAGCATATCCTCTAAAATAATGGTAAGAATTTCTATGAACAGAACTTTGGTAGAACAATCCTATGTTACATTCTTAGCTTCGCGACGAAGTTAAGTTTGAAATCTTGAAATCTTATATGTATTTGAACAACGACCCAGCTTCTATGTTGCCGCCCTATATCTAAAAAGCTCTGCAAAAAAGTTTAAGAGTTTTTGCCAAAAAATATGGGGAATTTCTAAAAAAGTTTGTAGGAACCGAACTAAAAGCTGTCTAAAAACCTTGGTCCTACGTAGCATTCTTATTTAGAAACATTCGTTTTTCACTGGTTTTTTGAAAATTCCCATCCAAGTTTTTGGCGATTGAAAAAATAATTTGCAGTTAACGGCTAATAGATACTACGCACTACATGGGTCATTCCGTACAAAAATCGTGTTTCATAGGTACCTATTTATTATTTTTGTTCGGAATGGTCCATCTAATTCGTAGTACATAGAGGACAAGGTCGTTGTATTTGTACGAGTATAAATTCCAATAGGTATCTAGTATTTCAGAATGTATATTTACATCATCATCAACCTATCGCCAGCTCACTATTGAGAACGGGTCTCCTCTCAGAATGACGGGTTTGGGTATTGTCCACTACGCTGGCCTAGTGCGAATTGACAGACTTCACACACCTTTTATAACAATGCACTCTCAGATATTTAGGTTTCCTCACGATATTTTCCTTCAAGCAAGTGATATATAATTGCTTCTCGTATCAGTTCCCAACAAATTGCAACCCTACCTATGTATAAGGTAGGTGTTTCGATATTAGCTTACAACAAGTAACGGTCGTTGCTCGACCTACACTTCAAAATATTGATAAGTGCACTGATAACCACATCAGATAAATTACCTACCTATACTTAAGTGGTAAAAATACATGGTAATATTTATTTATTTATATTTTATTTGTATCAGCAAGTTGTAACATTAGGTAGTTGTTTAAATGTGTTTTGGGATCTTATGATGAGAAAAATAGTGCACCTACCTGTAGCTATGACGTCATAATAAATAATTATTATTCGTATTGCCTTTTTGTACATGGCTAATATTCTTTAAAAAAACAAATACAAGAATGCGGTGGTCGAGACGTCAAGTTAAAGCTACCATGGGCAGAATCTATTCTTTATGTCTTCTTCTGGGTCTCCTTGGTAGAATTTCGCAGATAGTTTTGGCAAATACACATACCACTTCTATCTTGTTTTTCATGCGACTGGGTTAATAAAATAACAATTCGCACATTGATAACAAAAGTGACCCTATAAAAACCTTGATTTATCTACATTCTACATATATCATGGCCTTTTATAGCTTTGCGTTAGCAATAATGAGACAATAACTGAGATTAAAACTAATTAACTAAACGACTAAGTACAAATGACACTAGTGTCATCATAGGTCATAGAAGCCATAGAACCTATCAAGACAGGGGTGGTTTGCAAAGGACCTGTTTTTACCCGCAGAATAAAATTACAGCTGAGGCACGGTACCTAGTTCTAACTGCCAATTATTATTATTGAATAGTGCCATTTTTCAATATGCGAATTCTTATCATCGTGCCATATACTTACATTACCTAGGTAGGTATTATAGTCCTCTAAAATAAGTATAAAATGTCCTTCACTTACCCAGCATGTATCGCAGCTAGATCAGCAGTGTACCACTGTTCTGAGTTAAAACCTAATATACACACGGAGTGGTATCGTTCCAGGCCTACTTTCAAAAAACCCTTTGCACATGTGCGGACGCGCTCCTGATACTGTCTGAAAGATAAAAACGTAAACGTTACAAGACTGAAAACAGCGCTTCGGAGCGGGCGTCACGTAGAGTGAAGCCACGCATATACAAAATCGGCACGCGTACGCGCGCTTTCAATGTAAGTTCCTGCTTCGCTATGCTGTTGTCATATTATATTTCAGCCCCTTTCAAATAACAAAATCAGTTTATATTTTTGGTCAAAGTCCTAGTTACTATCATTTGATTTGACGGGGTTTGCGTTTTCAGCATTATTTTATTTGTGAGTAGGTAGGTAAATGGGTATATCTACTAACTTGTAGGTCGTTTTGTGCCATCTCCCATCAGATTTCTTTGTGGCGAATGCGATATCATCAGGGTACCGAGCGGCTGTTCTGCTGAGGAGGCCAGGCACCGATATAGGAGGTTCCGCGGCTACACCACGAGAACCCATACGAATTTTAACGTGACCTCCGGGGGTGCAGCATGTGTAACTGTCAGCTGGGATGAACTGATCTGGACCTGGCAGTAAAAATATGATCATCAGGCTCTTAATGGTGTCTTTCTCTGCCACAGAACGAGGAGGTATATTATGTACTTAGTACTTAGGTATATAGGACACTATTTCGCCGACAAGTCAGTGAGGCGAAAACTATATATTTGGTACTATATCTATAGCCTATTTCCCACAGTGTGAAGCCACCTTAATAATTTATTGGTCATATACCTATACCTAGTACGCGACAGGTGGAGATGGTAATCGGGATGAGGACGCCCCGCACACCCGCACAGCCCTCGCGCTAACCCGGTGCAGGATAGCGCGTAATGTGCGGGGCGTCCCCTCGCCTCATACCCCGATTGACATCTCGACCTGTCGCGTACTATATTTAGTTGCAGTTAGTAGGTATGTAATGTATCACAAGGTTATTGTTTTATCGTAAGTTTGACGTCGAATTGATTTTCAACGTAATCATTTTATGGTGTTAATCTTAAAAGTCAAAGTTCAGGTTCCTCAACCATAAAATTATGACAAAATTACCTACTCATTCATTTGTTTAGGGTATTTTTATATAAGGGTGAACATTACCGAGATATTTACATAAAACCTTAGTAACCTTTGACCCCATGTTTTAAAGTTTTAGATGGACTCGGATCGATGGGGACTTTTCAAATAATAAGTTCTATTTTATATTTAAGACTCATATTAGTTAAGGGCATTTAAGCAAACTACGGAACAAAAAATTCTTTCGGGAATTATATGAGTCTTACATATAAAATAGAACTACTTACATTCAATCATCATCATCATGATCAACCCATTACCGGCCCTCTATTAAGCATGGGTCGCCTCTCAGAGTGAGAACATTAGTTTATTGAGTTGGGCCACAGTCTGCCACGCTGACCCAATGTGGATTGACAGACTTTACACATTATACACTTTTTAAAACATTATGGAGAACTCTCTGGCATGCAGGTTTCCTCACGATGTTTTCTTTTACCGTTAAAGCAAGTGATATTTGATTGTTTTATAATCGCAAATACTTCCGAAAAGTTACAGGTGCGTGCTTGGGATCGAACCCCCGACCTACCTAAAAGGCGGACGTCTTCACCACTAAGCTATCACATTCGATACCTACCATTTAACCATTTTTGATGGCTTATTCCGTTTGGGACTTGCATGTTGTTGACGCTGATTATTTCCTCACCGTTTTCCACGATTACGGTAGAGGCGTCCTGAAACGAAGGAATATTTTAAAGTCGTTGTCTTTCGTCTCTCATTCAGATTGTCGCACCTAAAAATATTATAATGATTATTTATACTGATCACTTATTATTTAAAAGATTAGAAAGAGAGCTTGGGAATGAGTTGCCTTTACAGCTTTGATAGTTCCAATAAGTATTGTGAACTGGTGATAGTAAAAGGAATACCCCTAAATACTTAAGTACTTGCCTGGGAATCATATTATCACATGAAGATTAGCGTAGCAATACAATGGTCAGTGTTTCGTATTTATTTATTCATTTATTTATTTTACTAATTTTGATAAAAATACGTAGTAAAGCAAGGTGTTCTTGAATTTCAAGGTGTTTGTAAATATTAAGTTGTTCAACCCTTAAATTTTAAGGATCACTTATTTAAATACTAGCTAATGTTTGTGACTTCGTCCGCGTTTATTTAGTTTTTTAAAAATCTCGCGGGATTTCTTTGATTTTAAGGGATAAAAAGTTGTCTATGCCAGCTGGTTCTTATTTCAGTTTCTTCGGATGAAACTGAAAAGAGCAGCTCGGGACACCAGTGTTTGCATTGCCTACGAGCCTCTACGGTTTGTACGCGTACTTGACCAGCTGGTACTTATTTCAGTTTGTACGGATCAACTGAAAAGAGCAGAGAAGCGCCAGTGTTTGCATTGCCTACGAGCCTCTACGTTTTTGCCATGCACTGTACCAGCTGGTGCTTATTTCAGTGTGTTCGAATATACTATACTGAAGAGAGCAGAGGAGCCCCAGTGTTTTCATTGCCTACGTATCGAGTTTCTATACGGTTTTGACACGCAGTGTTTGCATTGCCTACGGGCCTCTACGGGTTTGACACGCACTTGACCAGCTAATGTTTTTCAGTTTGTCCTAATCACGGCTTGTTCTATAAGGAACTGCAACTTAAGTGTATTTAGGCATTTAGCTTTATTTTTCTTGTCCTTGTGGGTAGGTACTTTGTAAGTAGGTGAGTTTTTATATAATACTAGCTTATACTCGCGACTTCGTCCGCGTGGTCTACATAAATTTCAAACTCTTATTTCACCCCTTAGGGGTTGAATTTTCAAAAATCCTTTCTTAGCGGATGCCTACGTCATGCATGCCAAATTTCAGCCCAATCCGTCCAGTAGTTTGAGCTGTGCGTTGATAGATCAGTCAGTCAGTCACCTTTTCCTTTCATAAGTACATTTGAATATTATATACTTAATGTACTTATGTTTGTTTTTTAAATAATACAGTTATGACTGATAATAATGAATAGAAATAAATATAAATAAAATACTTATGTTATAAATATATACTTAGGTATATTTTTGTTTTATAATAGGTATTATTATTATGTAATTACGCTGTAGTTTATACATTAGGTACCTATACAAGCAATACATCTTTGTACAAGAGTGGCGTGATGATAATAATAGCTTTGTATCTAAGTAAGTAAAAATGAATTTCATTATCATGCAAATAAAACGTAGTCAACCGGTATAATCAAGTTATAAGTACCTATATTGGCAGAAATAGAAATAGCTAAAGAAAAATTCATTTTTAGGGTTCCGTACCTCAAAAGGAAAAACGGAACCCTTATAGGATCCTTTTGTTGTCTATCTGTCCGTCTGTCTTTCTGTCTGTCTGTCTGTCAAGAAACCTACAGGGTACTTCCCGTTGACCTAGAATCATGAAATATGGCAGGTAGGTAGATCTTATAGCTGACATTTGGGAAAAAATCTGAAAACCATGAATTTAGTGTTAGATCACACAAAAAAAAATCAATTGTGGTCATGAACTAATAATTAGTATTTTCAACTTTCGAAGTGAGATAACTATATCAAGTGGGGTGTCATATAAAACGTCTTCACCTGTAGGTACATTCTAAAACAGATTTTTATTTATTTTTATGCATCATAGTTTTTGAATTATCGTGCAAAATGTCGAAAAAATACGACTGTAGTACGGAACCCTCATTGCGCGAGCCTGACTCGCACTTGGCCGGTTTTTTAATAGTCAGATAGGGACCTTTTCGCCATGTCCGTCTGTCCATCCGTCCGCAGCTTGGCTCAAATATATTACTACCTACCTACCTACTATTAGTACTAGAAAACTGTAATTTGGCATGGGTATAATATTATTGTTATAAATAAAATATTAAATTAAATATATAAAATATAAATTAAATATTATTATTATTAAAATAAAATCTTTGGGAAAGAACTACCATCGTCAGCTTTCATGATATTCATATAGACATGAACACCTTTCCTTTGCACGTTTATAAAATAAGGATCATGAATTAATAATCATTGACTTCTGATGAGGTTAATCTAAATATATAAAAAGTCAAAGATAAGATAAAAGAATAATAATAATAATATGATATAATACCCCCCTATTATAGGCTTAACGTCTACCAAGGTGTAGAATCTGTTAAAATAATATTTAAATTAATATTAATTATGATTTTGTATAGCTAATTACTTACCTATTAACTAACATTAAACATTTATGTAAATCGTGTTTATTAAATTGTTGAGTAATTTTTAATTACTGACTACCTAGTAAATTACGATTTTGTCTAGGTATGTCTGTCTGTGACAAGTTTCCTAGGTGGTAGGTGAGTTTTGTATGTATATGTTTTTCGGGTTTTTACCCGAAGGGTGCCAACAGGCCCTATTTATTACTAAACCTTCCGCTGTTCGTCCGTCCCTCTGTCTGTCTGTCTATTCTATACCCGTCTGTCACAGTTTTGCTCCGAATCTAGTGGATCAATTAATTTGAAATTTGGTAGGTAGATAGGTACATGTAGGTAAGTAGGTGCATGAATTTTTGCGATCCAAACATGGATATGTAACGTAAATAAATGCATTTGGAATAGTCACTTTGTCTTTGTAAATGTACGTACTTTGTAGTTTACCGTGAGTTTACCCTATTCGTAGTTTGTCAGTCAGACAGTTCCAGTCTGTCGGTCAGACAATCGCAGTCTGTCGGTCAGACAATCGCAGTCTGTCGTTCGGACAGTCGCAATCTGTCGGTCAGACAGGCACAATCTGTCGGTCAGACAGTTGCAATGTGTCATGGCTCTAGTTGTAAGTATAATATCTTTGGGTCAAGTTGTATATTGTGCTACTTCATAATACCTACGTGTTTTAATTGCTATTACAAAATATATGTATTGTATTAGTACCGGTACATTATAAGTTATATTCTGTGCCGGTGCATAGGTATAAATAAATAATTATAAAACTGACACACCTTTGTACAAATCCTATCAATTGACCTAAGTACAAAAAAAAACGAAAAACATAAATATCTTGTTTATTATTTATTTACACGTTACATATTTTACTTAAATAAATATAAACAAAGTAAGTAATGAGCAAAATTCGGCAAATGCGGTCAGATAACGGGTGTAACGGGTTTATCACAGGTATCTATGGTTCGAGCTAGTGACGTAAGTAAATAGTCGCGTGCGCTTGCGATATCTACCGCTTGACTCGACCAAAATAGTAAGGAAAACAGCCCAGGCAATGTAATAACAGCAATCTAGTAAACACATACAATTTTCTGTCTGTCTGTTATTTAAACATAGATTATAAACAAAAACCAAACACCATTTTTTTCTCTATTAGTGCGTCCGGATTCTTGGACACGGCTTAACAGATTTTGACAGAACTTTCTCAGGCCGGAAAAAATATTATAATAATAGGTAGGTGAATATAATTGTTATAAAAAATAAATATAATTCAATCTTTGCAAATTCACCGGGATTTATACCGGGAAAAAAGGATTCTTAGTACCTACGTGGTTTAAAAAAATCTAAATGCAGAAGTCATTTGTAAAAGCTAGTGTAAAATAGGTAAGTAGGTACCTAGGTACCTACTTAACCTTACAATAATTATTAATACAGATTTATTAGTGTGAATAATAAAACACTAACTTACCTGGTTAATATAATATTATAATAGTTGATACAGTTGAAATAAAAATGATTTGTTTGGTTTTATAGCATAAATACATTAAAGGTGCTCAATTCGTGACTTTCGTTGAATTCAATTACTTAATTAAAGCAAATAATTACTTTATAGTAGGTACCTACCTACTTAGTGATTATTAACGTTATGCTTCGTCGACATTCAGTAGGTATAATTATTTTTATACACTGCACATAATATTATAACGTCGGTATGAGAAATTTACTAGGTAACTGAAATCTTTTTTATGAAACAATCTTACCTATAAGTACCTAACTAGGTAAAGAATCTTCAGTGTATTTTCTAAATTATTGGCACTATCACAATACCAATTATAAACACCACATACCTATTTTGTTATATAAAACGTAGACAACATTTATTTTTTAATGCGGAAAATATATACTTAATGTAATATTAAATTGAATCCGGGACTTCAAGGTGAATAGGAAAATTATATTTCGTTAAGAAAATAACGACCGCGATGGCACGAGAGCGCCAGCCAACTGGCGACTTGCCCTATCACACCACTATGACTCTACAGTGTAAAGTTCAGGATTAACAGACCAACTGAACGTGAGCATTCTCAGCGTGTTTCATGTTTAGTTTTCCTTTATAGGTATGTATGTTTTTCCATAAGGATGTTTAGTTTTATGGATTCCCTTGCAATTACCAAACTAAGTACTTAGGTACTAATTTAGATTCTGATAAATGAGGTACCATTGCCTTCGTTTTAGCGTTCCACGTGCAAAAGTTTGAAGGTTATATAGCTTCGAGGTATACGTATACTCTATGTAATAAAAAAGAATCATCAAAATCGGACTAATCTGTAAAAGTTATGTGTATTTGGTACAAGGATAGTTTGCATGGGATTTGGGTTTGCATAAGTCCGTTCCATCCACTGGGATGGAACGGACTTAAGCTAACTTTTATCCCGGGTCAATAATAGAGCTCCCACGGGATTTTAAAACCCCATCTACGCGGACGGAAGTCGTGGGTGTTATCTATTCCTACCTAATTATAATAAAACTGTAACTGGGCGATTTCTGTGCATTTTTGTTTGAAAATTTTAATCGAAGGAAGCATTATTATTGATATAGAGCCCAAAACAGTGCTTTATTTTAATGTTTGTCTGTCTGTGCACGCTTCACGCTGCAAGTACCTATAAACGAAACGGATTTGAATGCAACTCGGCATATTACTACTCCGGGTCAATAATGATAATTATATAGGATAGTTTTTATCCCGACAAACAATAGGGATTGTTCGTATAGGCAATAATCTATCATCGATAATCTATGAATAATTTCGGAGCTAGAGGACGGAACATGGTGTCCAGTCACAGAATATAATATAATAGTACTGGTCCAGTGTACTAGATACCTATACTAAGCTTAGTAAAAAGTAGACTTTTAACTACAATACTTACAATAAATTAGTATAACATAAAATACGCACATATTTATTACTTCTCTATTAGGAACAGATTTTCAGTATATAAAAAATCTTGGTAGGTATAGGTACCTAGGTAGCTAAACACAGTGCAATGCATTACGGCACCCCGTAACCACAGGGGATACCTACTCGTGTGCCGTAACGTACCATGTGGAGAAGGTTTATTTGTATATTATTTGTTGTAATAATTAGACGGTACCTATATCACAATATCATCCATGGAATAAGTCATATATACGTTAACTAATCTATTAAATAATAAATATACTATACGTACTAAAAAAACGAAAAAATGAAACTGAGCTAACGCCTAAATGTATCGAGTAAGAGGTCTCATTTAGTTTTCGTAAAAAATATAAAGGTAAGAATTTTCTAGTCCTAAATAGTAGGATACCTATTACATCCTAATAAAGAGAAAATAAGCGTAAGTAATTAGGTTTATAGCTATTAACTCTTTCAGTCAGGAGAAGTTTAAACTTTAAACCAATGATCAACCACATACCGTAGCGTGTATCTGCCCATTCCCCGCGTCCATGGCACTTCGCGGCAGCACTAACTAGAGACGAGCACGCAAAACACCGGGTACACCTCGTCTGCGTGCTCGGCGTGTTGTCCACCCAAGCACTGTACACTGATAAAGTAACTCGCTTTGCATTATCAGTAGGTAGCTGATAACTGACGCATTACTTTAAAAATTATCCTATAATACATTTATAAGTTAATGCATAATCTTATCTTATAAATTTATTAATGCAATAAAATCCGTTATTTTTAGGATTCCGTACCCGAAGGGTGCAAATGGGACCCTAATTACTAAGTCTCCACTATCCGTCCGTCCGTCCTTCTGTCTGTCAGCGGACTGTACCGTAATAGGCAGAGAGTTAAAATTTTTACAGAATGTGTTAATTAGAAAAAAAAATAGGTAGTTTTTTTCTATTGCACCTACAAGAACAAAATGATAAAAATGAAAATTTAAAAACTAAAAAGTGTTATTTCTTGTACGATGTTATTCACGGAACCCTTCGTGTGCGAGTCCAACTCGCACTTGACCGATTTTAATGCGTAGTTATGTGACCCCACCCTGGCGTGAAATTCTTGAAAATCTTTTCTTATTTACAAAGCCCAAAGGTTTTCTAATTTTATTCATTTCTTTATATTTTAGGTATAATAATTAATTTCAAAGTTTTAACCTTGATTACCTACCTTACTTGATTCCATATTGCAAAGTCCTCGTAATACAAACGATACCGTGTACATCATGGCATAACATAAATTCATCATTAGTACGACCCACTAAATCGCAAATTAAGTATCTGCGTATTTAAGAAACTAGCAAAGTTAAAATTAGGCCCTGCTTTAAAATTAGAACTAGGTAGAATTTACCTACTAGGTACCTACATAAATAAATCTACTATGAAGATTTTTGTAGAGTGAGCCAGCAATTCACAACATTGTCAATTATTGTAAACAAATTGTAAATAGGTAGTGCAAAGTAAATAGGTACCTAGGTATACTACTATTAAAATCTAAATATATAAAAGGAAAAGCTGACTGACTGACTAATCTATCAACGTGCAAATCAAACTACTGGACGGATCGGACTGGGCCTGCATGCAGATAGCTATTATGACGTAGGCATCCGCCAAGAAAGGATTTTTGAAAATTCAATCCCTAAGAGGGTGAAATAGGGGTTTGAAATTTGTGTAGTCCACGCGGACGAAGTCGCGGGGATAAGCTAGTAAAATTATAAAATACATCGTACTATATTCTATTGGCAACGGATCCGCATTTCGTTGCACACTTCTTGGTATTTCCTCCTGTAGAATACTATTTTTTTAAGTTTTGAAAGTAAGTATCTACCTACCTATACAAGGTATAACCAGAACGCTAACAAAAACTTGGGGTTATTATTATACTACATAAACACAAATCATTGCAGATTACCATTTGCCTTATCCTGTGTACTTATAGTAATTTACTATATAGTAAGTATATAAGTGATTTAGTAGTTTTCATACCCGCATGTACCTACATGCGGTTATGCGTGCAAAATTTGGGCCAATGCCCCACCTACGATGCGGCATTGACATTGAGTTGCCTATTTACGTAACGTTCGTTCACCTCTAACGTTGACCTCTAACGCGTAAGTCATATGTTTTATTTGTAACATTTTGTGAACTTTTAAAAATACAGGATTATTTTTATCTTTTTTCGCGTTTTTTTCTCATCAGTGATCATCAGTAGGTACCACAGAATAAACTCTGTAGTCAGTGGTAGGTACTATAACCTGACTTCGTTTTTGCTAGCGTTCAGGTTACACCTTGTATAGGTACCTGCACAGAAAAATCTTCTTTTTTCAAAAAATTCAAATATGATTATGTGTACCAGTATTCCATGTGATTCCGTATAGATAGCCAACGGGTGTCTATACTTAAAGTTTATAGCTCTTTATATATATATATTTTTAATGTAAGTACATAGGTACACACAGATGGATATAGATGGACTGGACGAAAGTCTAAACGTATTGTTCTCCTCTATATGAATAAAAATTATGTTAAAACTTCGATTGACTGACTCCGAGAAGAAACTATTACAATCAGTTTCTCCTTGGGGGAGAAAGGTTGATGACGTAACTAACGCCGCCAGTAAAGAAATTTCACTAAAACCCAAAGAGGCGCTCTCAACTCTGGCGCTTGGGTCTCTCCTGCACATATTATAGATAGTTATGCAGACACTATTAGGCCTGTTTGGCTATTTGTTGGGACATCCAACTCATAGATGATGAATTTCTGGGACACAGATTAAAAAAAACAGGGCCTACGCCTATAAGTATAATTATTATATAAATACAGTAATGTACTTACCTGCTAAAGGCAGCCATACACCTGCAATGGAATGCCCAAATATTGGAGAAAAAATTCTGCAGGTCTTCTTCCGTAGGTATTTTATGATTTTCGCATAAAAATTCCTAAGCCAAAATGTTTTACCGTATTTGCCGTAGATCGCAAAAAAATTAACTGTAGTATTCACTGAAAAGCGGTCCTTCGATCTGTTCCTGTGTAGCAGTGAAAAATATTCCTCTGAAAATATTTCTCTTCGGTTTTTTGCTGATTGACGCGATAAGCCTGCACTGAAGTCTGGCGAGTAAGTACGTGGCGCCTTTTCGCTGTAGGTATCTAGTTTTGTAGCTGTATCTTGTAACTTAACAAAAAATAAGTCGTAAATATTTTCATCATCAATATTTTCCCATTCACGAAACGGAATGTCCATCGTATCTTTTTTGGGGGAAAGGGGGGAGGAGTTACAACCCCGACATTTCCCTCTCGGACCACCACGGTAGGTACCTATGTGTTGAAAAAATGGAAACACAGATTAGAAATGACTAAAGTCAGGCACATTGTTATGATCATTGATAAGCATTGATCACGATAAACTTTAGATACTAATTATTAGAACCTTTAAAAATTGATAATAATCTACAAGTAGCCATTATAGTGTATAGTGTACCTAGTAGAGATATTTACGTAATTAGTAATAATTAGAATACGGTCTATGGGTCTATTTATACCAAGTGAAATAAGTGGAAATATACGAGCGCCTTTACTTATTAATATAAAAAATAATAACATATACCTACCTACCTAAATATAAACACCTATCACGCAATCAACATCGACAGCTGATAGACGCCCATAGCCGGATTGTGTCTTGTAGGGATTTCCTCACGCCACGGTCTTGCGCCGCCTGAATTCAGCGGCTCGCTGTGACTCGTTTGATGTCGTCTGTCCACCTAGTCGAGGGACGGCCAACGCTTCACTGTCCAGTGCAAGGTCGCCATTCTCAGTCATCCTAAATCATCAGTCACCTTTGGACGCCAACATCTATGGGTTTTTGACTGAGTGCCCTTCCCATTGCCACTTCGGCTTGGCAATCCGTTGAGCTAAGTAAGTAGGTATGAGACATTTCTGAGTTCTACGTTCGCGTTGGCAAAAAGAGCAAAATATAAATTGAAAACTACATCTAAAAACGCAAATTGGAACTTTGTTCATTGGTCTTGTTCGTGCATTAAGTATATTGAAATTTTGGCGGGCTATTGGAGAGATTGGTAAAATAGCGGAGGTTTTTAGAAGTTACTAATTTAATAAAAATAGGCGTACACCATCCGTACCTACGCTGAAGTAGTGTGGTAGGTACCATTAACAACGAAATGACGTCATTTTGACGTCAGTCGAAATAAAAATATACCATCAGCTCGAAAAGTCTACTACTGCTGACGTAACTTAAATGGCGGCCACGCACATTAGCAATTTGCGGGTCTTATGCTACCTTAGGTGCTAGTTTTCTGGTTGGTGGTGCTAGATGCTACAAATAATGCTTGTTTAAGCGTGCCACTACTGTCATAGATGTCTATTCGTATTGGGTCTTGTTTCCACTTTCGGTGGGTACATAATAATTAACTATTGGTCTCGCTAAGTAGGTAGGTAAATAACTTTTGGATAGAATCATTCTTTCATTAGGGTAACATAATATGCTAAGCTGATTCCATTACAAAGTAGTACTTAAAAATTCTTTGGCTGATTCATAGCTCCTCTGGAGGTATCAGAAGCGTAGTTTTATATTATAATATTATACTCTTTGGTATCAGGTAACTATTATGCGTACAAAATGACTTTCAAGAGCCATTTTAAATTTGTGTCAAATTATCATGTCAATACGTAGATAGAGTAATAAAGGTAGATACAGGAACGTTTGCTTTCTCATTCGCACTAAAAAGAGAGCACAGATAAAGTTACTAATGTGATAAACAGAAACGCAGCTAACCTATGTTTTGTCCCTTATCATGATACTGGTTTTTTTCAAAAATACATACAAGGAATGCAACTTTAGTTGCAAAACAAACTTTGAGAATTCGTGGCGTAATTGTATTTCTCATTAGTTATTTACTTGTTTTCACATAAAAAACGTTTAATACAAATATTGTTGATCGGTTAATACAAATATTGACTAACTACTAAACAATGCTAATAATTGTCGTGTTATTCATCGTTACGTCGTGCTATCGCTATCTCATACGCGGTTACACAGTACTTCAATCTACCTTTATTACTCTATCTACGTGTCAATAGTAGGTACGATTTTAGTCCTTATTTAACTCATTGATGTTGGAATCCCTTGGATGAATGTTTTATTTTATACTATATCTATGGGTGACTATAATCCAGCTATAGGTATATAGGTACTTGAATGACCATAGCTTTGAAGCCTATATCTCTATAATATTAATATCTATTTTGAGGATATAAATCTAGGTACCTACTTTAATGCATAAAATTTAACTCCTCACGCGCCATTTTAACGTAATGTGTCAAATTTCATCTCAAAAGTACGATTTTAGTCTATTTTTAGGGTTCCGTACCTCAAAAGGAAAAACTACTGACTACTAAACAATGGTAATTTTCGTGTTATTCATCGTTACGTCGTGCTATCGCTATCTCAGACGCGGTTACACAGTACTTTAGTCTAGCTTTTTAACTCAGTCAACGACCCGGCGTAGCTGCTGTGATGTGTGCTCTTTTGTTGATCTGTAGATATAGTTGATAATCTATGGTAGGTACCTAATTTAAGGTAAAGTATTATCCATTGACAAAAAGTTTGTTACTCTATAGTCTATGGTATGTTGTTCGGCCATGTTTTTCTTCACAACATTGGTCGTGTGGCAAACGTCAACGTTGAGTTTATCGCACTTTTTCCAAAATAATTTTGTAGCAGTAAAACATACAGTGTTTTGAGTTTTATAATAAGTAAAAATGAATCGCACCGAAGGGTTGGTGCAACGAAAACACGTTGTGAAAGAAAATAATGCTGATGGAAGCAAGGAGAATAATGATGTGGACGATAAGAAGAACGATAAAAGCTATGATGACGGCGATTCAAAGGAAACTCGATTAACACTCATGGAAGAAGTATTACTACTAGGATTAAAGGACAAAGAAGCAAGTATTCAGTTGCTGCTGTTAAATATGTTAGTAGTTCAGATAGTATCACTTACTAGTTTTACGAACTAATCTTGTTAATTTCAGGGCTACACATCATTCTGGAATGATTGTATATCTAGCGGTCTCAGAGGCTGTATCTTGATAGAGTTAGGCTTAAGAGGACGTGTCGAATTGGAGAGAGCTGGTATGAGAAGAAAAGGATTGTTGTCTAGGAAGGTTATTGTGAAATCGGGTAAGTAATATCTTACAATTTCTTCGTCCCAGCATATTCCTAGCATTTGAACTGAGACTTACTTATTATTCAGACTAATTTGATAGACTATGGGCCTTATACTCTGTTAAACATACATATTGCTTCAAAGCCACTTATTCTGGCCCCTGGTATGACTGCCAGAAAATGTTTCATTCAACAATATTTCATTCATTGTTAATATTATAAGGATCTTAGAAAAATACTGGTGTTCATGATGCAATGTTGATGAAATCTGTGGGAAATTCTTGACTTTTCATGATGGTTAGCTGGTATATGGATAGTATGCTTTACTCAAATAGTAAAATTATTCTGTACTGTTTTAAATTTTTATTTTATAGCTCTTATTTGATAAGGGCTATAAAATAATAATTTTTAAATTTTCAACACAATTTTCATGTAGCAACAAAGATTCTCTCTTTTTGTGTAGCAAAAAAGAAGAAGGCTTGTGCCTTTTAGCAAAGGCCTCCTTCAGTATCTTCCACTCTTCTTTTTGTTGCTTACCTTGTACGAGTCCTCTCCGCTGTGGCTGCAATTTACATAAAACCTCTTTGATTTTTCTAAATAAAAATTAGCCTATGTCGCTCAAGAATGTATTATAATTTCAGTATTTTGCTAAATATGTGCCAGTTTCAAACTAGTAATTATAAATATTGGGGCTTATTCTGAGCACAACCAAATTTTAGAGTATTCGCATGCTCTTCTTACTAATGTAATATGAAAAGGACAGACTCAGTTTAACAGTTTTCAATTTAATTTTTAGATCGTGAAACCCGTGATTTTAACACGCACTCGCGAACAATTTGTATTGTGCACTAAAATTTAGAGTCTTTAAATGTGAAAGTCGTGTTCCGTTCCTTTTTTAGCATTAGTTAAAAGAAAAGGATGCAGATACTCTAAATTTAGTTTAGAGAGAGACTAGAGAATTGGGGCCATGGAATGCTTAATTTTTTAAGTTTGAAAATAAATAAGCATTTAAAATTGGACATTATTATTCAGCATTAAGTAATAATATTATGATCAGAAATTGCATGTTGTCTCTCCATTATAATGTCAACTGATTATCCAATAAAGTATACAAGATTTTATGAACACAAACTTCTTAAAGAGAATGCAGAAGGCGGAATAAAATTAATTGGTAAACTCTCACAAGTTATTTTAATTAACTGAGTTCTTAAACAATAATAGTTAATGTATATAGTTAAATTAAAATATTAACTGGCGAAAGTAATAGTAGTACACCAGCTGGTGTGGTTACGTGACTGTAATTTTTTTTCTAGTTCTGTCTATTGTATGCCACTACTGGTATGCCAAGGGCACTGTCGCCAGAAGCGAGCGTATTAATATAATGAATACTAATTAGAATTTAGTACCCGAAGGGTGCCAACACTACCAAAGCTTCTTACAAAGCTTCTGCTGTCCTCCGTCCGTTCGTCCGTCCATCCATCTGTCTGTCGCTGACAGTCTGTCTGCTGTATTGAACCGTGATAAATAGAGAGTAGATATTTCCAGTGTGTATTTCTATTGCCGCTATAACAACAAACAATAAAGATTTCAAAATGGCAGCCAAAAAAATTAAGAAGCACAATCTTGTATGACAGTATGAAACTCTTTGTGTGCAAATCTGATTCGCACTGGACCAGTTTTTTTTTATTTTACAGACACTCCAACTGGTGATGTACTATTAGATGAAGCTTTAAAACACATGAAAGATACTGATCCACCAGAGACTGTACAAAGTTGGATAGAATATCTCAGTGGTATGTTATGTTTATTGATAAATTTTGATGCCCCCCTGGTGCAGATGCATGTGAATGCTGTGGTCTTATGCCTACCGGGAATCGAACCCGGGACCTTCCACTTATAATTTAAGAATTTATTATTTTAATTATAAGTTTCTACATATCAAAAATTGCGGACTGGCAGGATTCGAACCCGTGTCTCCTGGGATCCCCCCCGACTTGTCATTTTGATATGTATTTAATATTATTTAGAAATTTCCTTGAAGTGTAACACTATAAAAAATATAAAATACTAGCTCATGCTCGCGATTTTGTCCGCGTGGACTACACAAATTTCAAACCCCTATTTTACCCCCTTGGGGGTTGAATTTTCAAAAATTCTTTCTTAGCAGATGCCTACGTCATAATAGCTATCTGCATGCCAAAATTCAGCCCGATACGTCCAGTAGTTTGAGCTGTGCATTGATAGATCAGTCAGTCAGTCAGTCAGTCAGTCACCTTTTCCTTTTATATATTTAGATAATTATAAATTGTCGCTGATCTGGTCTGGCGGGAGGCTATAGCGGCCGGCAAAGTTGTGCCACCAAACAATTTACAAAGATAGGATCAAGAATATAGTATTATTATTATTAGTGTTGTAATAAAATTGGAAATTTAGTTGTTTGAACTAATTTATAAGTGCTTATCTACATTTGGAAAGTTTTTATATGGTTTCGAGGCAAACCGGTTTTTGACTTGTGGAACATAAACAAATGCAAATATGTACTGTGACTAATTGCACTGAAAATAAATCACAGTGTAAATATAGATTAACCATGGGTTTTATCATAATCCTTAATTCTTATCATCCAAAATCTTCAATTTTTATTCTCCATAATGTTCTCAAAGGTGTGTGAAGTCTGCCCATCCGCACTTGGCCAGTGTGATAGACTGTTGCCAAACTCTTTTTTTTGTACCAAAAATTAATAAAAGTAGAATGAAAAAAGATAAAAAGTAGACACGGAAGCACTTACCTCAATAAGTGACATGTGGTAAAGGGAGAACAAGAATAGGTCTCTTCTCATTTTGTATTATATTATTATTTTTATATTATTATTATTATATCCATACTAATATTATAAATGCGAAAGTGTGTCTGTCTGTCTGTCTGTCTGTCTGTCTGTCTGTCTGTCTGTCTGCTAGCTTTTCACGGCCCAACCGTTCAACCGATTTTGATGAAATTTGGTACAGAGTTAGCTTATATCCCGGGGAAGGACATAGGCTACTTTTTATCCCGGAAAGTTGAAGAGTTCCCACGGGATTTCAAAAAACCTAAATCCACGCGGACGAAGTCGCGGGCATCATCTATCTAATTATATTTTCCAAACAGGTGAAACATGGAACCCCATGAAATTGAAGTATCAATTGAAGAATGTACGTGAGAGGCTCGCTAAAAATTTAGTTGAAAAAGGAGTACTTACTACTGAAAAACAAAATTTTCTACTGTTTGATATGACAACCCATCCTCTTACTGATAATGTCGTGAAATGTCGTTTAGTGAAAAAGGTATGTAAATTGTATTTATTAAGTTCAACAGAATATACTTGATAATTTTATATTTGTAAACGTGAAAGTGTGTGTTGTTTGGTGGTATGTTGGTTTGTCCTTTGATGCTGCAATGGAGCAACAGATCGAAAACAAAATTTTGCACGGCTATAATAATAATTGTTAAAGACATGAAGAGTGACTTATGCTGCTTTTTACCCTGGAAAATCAATTTTCAAAAATCTAAATCCATGCAGATGAAGTTGTGGGCATAATCTAGTAATTTTATATTCATTCATTCACCTTTGGAACCTAATAGAATAAATTGTTACTCTTTAATTGATAATAATGAGCCTTATAAGCCTAATAAGTGCACCTGCACAATTTTATTAAAAATATAGTTATTTGAAAATGATACAAATATTCAATGATTACAATATGGTATTGTGTATGTTACTTTTGCTACAAAATTATTCATTGCATCCTGTATATGTCAAAATATTTGTATAATGGATACATTGTTTGATATAATGGAATGATAACATGTAACAAATAATAGGTATTATTAATCATATTATCATCCATAGATACATATCTATACATAATATAGTAGTGAAAAATTACAAGATTATGCTTTTTGCCAAAACGAGAAACACCAAATAGGTGTTCATAGTTGATAGTAAAATAAATAATATCACCAGAATTTGTTTCAACTCTTTCCAAACTTTTTGCCACATAATAAATCAGTGAGTAGAAGCAGTAGAAGTTGCTAACTAAACAGAAATATTACAAAATATTAAACTAACACAAGCCTAAGTAACTGAATTATAATAATACTAGAGGATGCTCGCAACTTCGTCCGCGTGGATTTAGGTTATTGAAAATCCCGTGGGAACTCTTCCATTTTCCAGGATAAAAAGTAGCCTATGTCCTTCCCCGGGATGTAAGCTAACTCTGTACTAAAGTTCATCAAAATCTGTAAAACTGTTAGGCCGTGAAAAGCTAGCAGACAGACACACTTTCACAATTATAATATTAGTATAGAAGTATGGATTATATATTATGGTTTAATTACAAGCTGTGATAGCCTGGTGGTTAATACGTCCGCCTCCTAATCGGAGGTCGGGAGTTCGATCCCACGGGCCTCTCTATTTGGGATTATGTGCGATTTAAGTAATTAAACATCACGTGCTTTAACGATGAAAGAAAACATCGTGAGGAAACCTGCATACCTGAGAGTTCTCCATAATGTTCTCAAAGGTGTGTGAATCTACCAATCCGCACTTGGCCACAGGCCCGTATGGGTAGACTATGGTCAAACCCCTTTTGTGGTAGATGCTATTCGAAAGTACTTGTAAAAGTTTATTCGAATAAAAAAGATTTTTATTTATTTATTTATATTTATTTTCACTCTGAGAGGAGACCCGTGCTATGCAGTGACCCGGCAATGGGTTGATCATGATGATGATGGGTAAATAGCTGATATGTTTATTAAAATAGATTTTAATAGATTATAAAATTATATAGAATAATTTTTATATAATTTAGATATAGATGGAATGGAATATAAAAGACTAATATTATATTATACATATATTTAGAAAATAGGTGACCTTACACTAAATTAACAAAGTTCAACATGCCCCTTGATTCATTATTATAATGTGATGCACAATAACTTAACTGTGCATCTCCATTTATCATCCAAATATGTATTTTATTTGTATTTCGATTTGCAAAATTAGAATCCCACTGACCTCTATTAATTCACGCTAGACCTGCGATTGTCAACCTGTTTTTGAAGCAACTTGATTTTCGCAATTTTGGCGCTGATGGCAGTAGTGAGTGTCATGTAAGCATACTCAGAACTAAATGTGAAATAAATAAAATATTTTTTATTCAATTAGACTTCTACTACGTGATCAAATCAGAAATAAGGAGATCCGTAGGAGAACTAGAGTAACCGACATATCTCAACGGGTTGCGAAGCTGCAGTGGCAATGGGCAGGTCACATAGTTCGTACAATCGATAGACGCTGGGGTCCCAAGGTGCTGGAATGGCGATCTCGCACCGGAAGATATGATAGATAATATAAATATGAATCACCAAATGTGTTGGTCATCGCAAATCTCGAGAACAGCTGAACCGATTTCGCTAATTCTTTTTTTATTATATTCCTTGAAGGACTAGAAAAAATTAAAGTATTAAAAAAAAGAATCGACTGTACGAAGTTCGCTGGGTCAGCTAGTATAGAATAGATAATAAAAAACCAAGATGGCGAATTTCAAAATTGTCGCCATGCAAATTAAAATGTTAATAATAATAAGTACATATAGTGTTATTATCATGTACGATGGTACGGAATCCTTGGTGTGCGAGTCCGACTCGCTTTTGGCTCGTTTTTTGACATGCTGTTGTTCTACCATTTTCTATAGAGCGGCGATGTGTTGTGATGACGATGAATGGTGTTTGCAGTTACAAGAAGCAGCGCTGCGCCGCTCGATCGTGGACGTGGCGCACGCAGATAAGCGCTCGCTAGCACTTCTGATGATGGCGCACTCGGCAGACGTGCTTGAAAACGCGTTTGCACCCCTCTCGGACGAAGACTACGAGCTGGGCACGCGCCGCGTGCGCGCGCTTCTAGACCTGGACTTCGAGGCCGAGGCCATGCGCCCCGACGCTTGCGAGATTATGTGGGCCGTGTTCGCGGCTTTCACCAAATAGCACTGGGACTAAGCCACTGGCGACGCCAGGAATAATTAGACAAACTAGGACATCATTCTTGACTCATAAAATTTTGGCCAATTTTTTGAGCTACTCGGTTTTCTCCGCGAGTTCGTCCGCGTGACCTACTGGTACTGTGAGATTTTTCGCGATAATTTATTTATAGCCGGGGATAATGTAATTATCTATCAGTGAGTTTTCTAAATTGGATCAGTAGTTCCAGAGATTCTATACATCTAATATTAGTACAGATTTTGTCGTCCTCCCTGACGCAGTGGTGAGTTCTGAAAGCTTGTAAGATCAGTCCTAGGTTCGATTATTATCGACAGAGGCAATTTAGAAGTCTATAATATCTAAATTATCTTTGGTCTGGTATTGCGGGAGGCTTAGGCTGTGGCAAGTTATCGCCTTACCGACAAAGACGTCAACCAATTTAACGTCCCAGTACGGTATATGTTTATATACTAACTAGTTAATGCCCGCGACTTCGTTCGCGTGGACTAAACACATTTGAAACCCCTATTTTACCCCCTTAGGGGTTGAATTTTCAAAAATCCTTTCTTAGCGGATGTCTACGTCATAACATCTATCTGCATGCCAATTTTCAGCCTGATCCGTCCAGTAGTTTGAGCTGTGCGTTGATAGAACAGTCAGTCGGTCAGTCAGTCAGTCAATCAGCTATTCCTTTTATATGATATTATAAAAACTGACATACTCTTTCCAATTTAGCTTTCATATTAGCTTCTCAATAAACCACCAGGAGGTCAAGGACTAAGTTGATATCAAATTAAATAAATGAAAAACAACGATACAACGACAAACTTAGTGACGACACTGAAAGCGCATGTGCGTATGTTGTTGGCGCTTGCGTCTTATGACCATAACGACTTTCCCCGAGTTTTACATAGTACAAAAGTCTCGCGACCGTGAGTGTAACGCTAGATGTTAAGGATCCGAAATGAGCCTTGAAAAAGCATACCATACAATAGAGTCTATTATAATAACTGATAATATTACTGTAGAAATATTTGGGTGATGTCCGGTACTAAGTTATTCAGTACCTAAGTGGCGAAAATTTTTAAGTTTACCTATTACGAATTGAGTGCAATGAAGAAACAATAAAAAAATATTTCTAGTTATAATTATTACACTTGTACATAAACTTTTTTGTCTTTAGAATTTTCATTTTGTGATCAGTATTAGGTTTGAACGATCATATGAAATTGGATACATTGAAACCTTGTATGATAAGTGGTTTACATTAAGGTAGATTCTCACCTGCGCGCACGAACCGTGCACACAACATGCATCCGAACGCCTATGGACGCGTCTCTGTCTCTGTATCTTCGTCTTTTTCTTTTTAACATTGCTAAAAAAAGGCAGAAAATGAATTTGGGATTAAACCTGGGATTAAATTAGCATTTTTGTGCTACCTACTCTACAAATTTAAACACTATGCTCAGGAGTGGCACCTAAAGCCACGAGGATTAACAGTTTTAAATTTTGATTCTGTACTTTTTTATTACATTGGTAATGAAAAGATGCGAATACTTTTAAATTTAGAAGCCATCAATATCAGTACCATTGCATGGGTCATCACGAAGTTTTGTACTTTTTCAAAACAAGGCACAAAATGTAGATTTTTTAATGTAATAATTATAGTTAATAATTTATAATATTATACAGAGTGGTGCATTGATGACTAGCAATAACAAGTTACTGAGATTCAATTTATATCAGAGTGTGCACATGGAAGTTATTTATGTAATAAATTGTATAGTTATATTTAAGATTTGGGCTCCTTCCTAGAAATTCACCAAGTGATCCCTGGACATTTCATTTTAAACTCATGAGATTGAATAGGGATGTTGCCAATTAATCGAATCACTAACTTTTTGATAAAGATCAAAAGTAGCTTAGCACTCGCACGTCGCTGGGTTAGCGCGGGGGCTGTGCGGGTGTGAGGGGCGTCCCCACCCCGATTGCTATCTTGACCTGTCGCGTATATACATTTGATTTATTTTTTGATATGTGTAATGAAATATTGTGGCTATTGTACACAAGCTCTAAAAAAATATATAAATATATGTATTGCTATCCTTTTCACAATACTCCTTGCGGATAAGGATAGCACTATATTTATACCTGTCAAGTTCAGAGATTATGTACAACAGAACCACATCGACTACGTATTCGACGTTAGTCTGTAATCATTGATATATTTTAAAAAGTTACTATTAAATAGTGCCCCAAAAAGATGCTGGTTTGAGCACTCGTCTTGTTCAATCCTAGCGAAAAGCGCCCCAACAATTTCCAATCTCGTTAAAAACATTGGTTGACTTTTAGGAGTTTTAGGACGTTATTTTTTAGAACTGTTTTTTTATATTACCAGCTTTAAAAAGACTTCATTTGAGCTGATAAGATAGAACACAAACCTCTAAACTAAATTCGATTGATAGATTTGAAATTAGTACCATCCTTTTCTGTTAGTAATATTATGAACAGAATGGCAGTTTAGATGACATGCCAGTTTAGATTAGAGTTTATGTACAACAGAATAGGGTATTTGATAGCATGTAAAATATAGGATATATTGATGGTATCTGTATTGAATATTAGTTTTGGAAACCAACTATTTAGTCAGTTAAGAAAAATATGGGATATTTTAAGAGAAAATCGACAAAGAAAATGATTTTTTGTCTATTTTAATCTCGTGATCGTAAACGACTGTGATTGGCCGAATGATTGATGACGTTAATTACTTGTAAATAGTTGCGTTTAGAGTGTGAGTTTCGTACATAAATACAAGCAGGTGACGTCATGATGACATGAGGCGCCATATTGTCAGAAAAGTGTTTTCGCGGGATATTTAAATCATATTTTTTGTTTTCGTTTTTTCTTGCGCTACCTATGTGTAATAGAACGTAAAATATACATTCTAAAGTGTCCTTAGACATCAGTGATTAACGTAGAACAGCTTTTAAAAACCTGTCAAATACCCTATTAGCCCCAGTATGTGTATAAAATAAATTATTTTCTTATTTTAATGGTCTCATTGACCAATATTTTATATAACTATTATAGTATTACTGCCTAACAATTAAACGTGGAATAACGGTGGAATAGTTATACTTTATTTTGTCTTTCTCTGTCATCAGTAATTTGACATTTGAAGGAAAAAGACAAAACAGAGTAGGTACTAGGTATTACTATTCCACCGCTATTCCACGTCTATTTGTTAGAGGATTACGGTTTTATTGTCAATATTGGGGTGGCTCATCTGTGTTAATGCACAAGCTTAATAACTTTGTTTTATTTTTATTTTATTTGTCTTATGACGCTGAGTATAATTCAATAATTGTCATCTATCTTTTGGTTAAGAGTTTTAGACGATGTCTATATTAGGCGTTTCGATATCTATTATTATCATGAACTTTATTTAAAGAGCACTAAAAACTTGGAAAGTAACCTACACGTGACGACACCGACGCGCCACTGCAAATTTGACGCGGCTCTTAGTGCTCATACGCATTAGCGGTTAGCCGCCCAGGCGGTTCATCATAGCGGCTTGCCGCCTGACGCGGTTGAACCGCTAGTCAGAGAATTGCCATCAGTCTATCATAATCGAAATGTTTTTATAAACTGCTGCTACACAATTCCATATTGGTTCTCTTTGTTGAATTTCGACGATACATTTTTACGTATCTGAAGTTCATGACTGCACTTATAACATAGTAGTACACACGTGCAAATACACCTGCGGCACGCCGCGTACTGAACCGCCTAGTGCGCACAGGCAAAATGGCGGCCAGCCGCGAAGCGGGCCGCTGCCTCCCGTTCAACCGGTTGAAATTTCGTCGCGGTTTAGTGCGTACAAAATGAGCGGTTTCATATAAAAATATAAAAGCGGCTAGCCGCGCACGCGGTTCACTGCTAATGCGTACGAGGGCTTAGAAATTGTATTGCAGAGTAAGGGCAGATACAGAATATTTTTTTCTGCGCGTTTTACATTCATTTTTGCATACGGGATTATACTCGCTCTACATTTCATTCTTCAATAAATCGAACATGCGTGTGGATTTAGGTTTTAAAAATACCTTGGGAACTTTTGATTTTTCAGGACAAAAAGTAGCCTGTCCGTAGAAGCCCGTCCCCGAGATGCAAGGTATCTCTGTACCAAATTTTAAACCGCAAAAACATTTAAACGCCTGATTCTTTAAAAATCCCGTGGCATCACCACGACTCAAGAATGTAATTCATTACAGCATCAGGGCCGAGGAGTTAGAATCCAAATTTTTTTATGGGACAATGTCGCAAAGTTTCTCTATCGACTAAAAAAAATTACTTAAATCGGTTCAGAAATTTCGGAGATTTCGGTGCATATTATAGGTATGTAGAAAAACAACTCCTTTTTTGAAAGTCGCTTAATAAGTAGCCTGTAATACTCCTTGGTTAATCTTCTACTTGTCTGTGAAAGTACCGTCAAAATAGGTTCAGCCGTTCCGAAGATTAGCCCGTTCAAACAGACAGAAAGACACAATTTTTTTAAAACGTGTGATTCAGTTATGGTTCCTCAAATAACCATCTAATTTGTGGTAGTCATTTCGAAACTACAGACTGACACTTCAATTTTATTTATTAGTACAGATAAAAATAAAGTATAGATAAGTCAATTAACTCGTTCGTCTTCCATTCGGTGACTTAAAAACGTACCCTCGTATCTAGCACGAGATAAGTAGTCGACACGGACAGACACCTTTGCGACTAAAGCAGAAGTAAAATGAAATTAAAAATATTTTGGATACGAATTTGTACGTATTTCTAGGTGCAACGTCGGACACGTTGCCGGTACGCCAACCTTCCAAGCATTGGAACCACTATTTTGTTCCCGGCTTAGTTTGGTATCTAATACTATAAGTTAGATAATACGTTTTGCGTACGAATGTGCGTTTTACGTACTAATTGCGTTAAAATATATTTTAAATAAGAGTTATAATTTTTATAAAATTAAAATGCTAGAAAATCCGTTTCGCCTTGCCAGGATAGCACTTACCTGCCTAATGTGCCTATTTAAATCCATACTTTAGGATTATACCTAAATACGAGAGTAACAGTATCACTTTTTCACGCTTAAACAGCTGAACCAATTTCGACATTTGAAAAGGCGATAGCTTGTATCCTGGGGACGGTCATCTCTATTCTCTATATAAACAGTATGTATGGCTAAATTGAAGAAGTTTATATTTTAGGTATAATTTTATGGCCCATAGTTATAAATGCATCAGGTACAAAATTAGATTAGAATATAGTATTTTATGTCTTGCCCTTTTCCCAACTTATCAAACTACAATATTTCATTGTCATACACGGATCGCTCGGTGTTGATCGTATGTTCTTGAAAATAATATAAATCATGTTGATTTGATGATTTTATTTGACTGAACACTTGTCGCTGTGTGATTCTAACATGAAGATCCACCAGAGATTTGCGTGAAAGACGTGGTTGAGCAATGATGGAGTCGGCCAGTAAGATGAGTTAAGTTTCCTATCTTTTAGCACTGCTCTCATGGAGCGATTTTATTGGTTGAATTTTTTCCAGCTTACCATAGGTGGTAGATTGCTACTATTAAGTTTGCATTTTGTAAAGTAAACCTCGCAGCGTGTATATTAAAATTTGCACAGTTTGTACAGCAAACACTCGGTTTTACATGCACAGTTTCTGTACACGAGTATTGTGTATAGCAACCTCGTCTAAGTCTAGCTAAAAGGCACACAATATATTATTGTTTATGTAGAATTATGAAGTAAGAGAATACCAACCTCGACACATTAATGTATCAAGTGCATCAAATTGTATATTTAAAATGAAATCAATTCTTCAAAAATCTTTGAAATAATAAATACTAAGTATAGTATAAAATATAACATAGTATAAATATTGTTAGTTTTAAATTAAATATAGTTTTATGTAAAGTATACTAAAGAGCCAATAAGAGACCTTTTTATTGACACTAAAATAATACTTATATATTTTCGAACGATTTAACATTATAGCGATGTATATGAATGATTTTGTTACTATAACTATCTATTTTTCGGGTACAATCTCATCGATATCGAGTCGCTATACTAGTGTCAAAAAACTGATCTCATACGAGTACTGTCCCAAACCCATCTAGCACCAAACTTGTGATTGCGACGATTGCCACTGCTGTTATTGGCTGAATTGACAATTCTGCTGAAAAACCCTGTATTTAACAGTGAAAGAGTGTGTATCAGCTAATTAAGGAAATGCATCATAGTTTGCTGCTAGAGATTTGATATTGAAACCAACTCATTGGACTAATTACATTCGGTTTTTTATATTTATGCCAGTGGCAACTTTATTGAAGAAAAAGTCATACACGTAGCTCTGCTATGATTGGGTCACTATAGTTAATTTTAATATTAATTAATATTAATTTTAAAATTCGATAGTAATGCTGTAAATGTATAAAGTTAATATTAAGATAATTATGTATCATACACTATTGAAAATTATTCAAATATAATTATTCCTTAGAATTATTGCTTTCATTTATTAAATTACTAGCTGTACCCGGCATGCGTTGCAATGCCACGTAAAGTAAAAACGTGTTTGGTTGTATATGCTGTTTATTCAAGTGCTTTATATTTTTGGTTTCTCCGTCTGGTGCGTACATGAGTAAGTGAGACGTTGTCACGCCGCGTGAGCCACATACAGTATATACCAAGTGAGAAGCAATGATTTTTCAAACTCTAGAGTTCAGTACCTTGCAGGATCAGGGTTGATGTTCAATGGGTCTTGGAGTTCAATTATATCTATGCTCCATATTTAAATATTATTTCACCAGGAACAGTTACTGAACGGTTTAGGAGTGCTGTACCCTGCATCATCAGGGTTGAAGAGTTGGGACTTACGAGTTTAAATTATTATGTCGTTGCTTGGTATCTTTAGTATCAATTTACCACCACAAATTCCCGAATCCTTACGGATTTGGAGCTCAGTACCTTGCAGCATTAGGATTGGTTGGGACCTGAAGTTCAATAGTATCGTATAATAATATGCTCGGTACCTAAAGTTAAGTTTCACCTACATCAGTTCCTCCCTATACTTTAGGAGTGCTAATTAACCTGCATTATCAGGTAAGAAGAGTTGGGCCTTGGAGTCTAATGACTTGATGCCTACAATATTAATTCACTATGAATAGTTCCAAAATTTGCTTATCTTAATATAACCCTACAAGGGCAATAACCATACAGCATCAGGATTAAGGAGTTGTATCCAAAAAAATACGGGCCCCATAGAGAATCACCTCACCATCCTCTTTGGTAAGTAGGTTAAAAATGTAACTAAAACATTTTTTTTATTACAAAATAAAAACAAAATTTTTGAAAAACAGGCAGAGTGGACTATGATATACCTACTTAGGTAGAGGTACAAACTTTTTTTTTTCATTTAGATATAGATTTTTTGTGCCAGAAACCCTCTCGGGCGTCCTCAGAACGCCCTTCCAAAAGTTTCATCACAATCACCAATGGTTTAGCAACGCATAAAACACAAACATACAAACGTTGTTTTTTTTTATTAGCATAGATGATACCCGATTGCAATTTGCCATATGACAGCGAAAAAGTGTTGAAATCAGAGCCTTGATTTTTAGTTTAGAGATTAATTTACACCCAAACTTTTGTTAGGTACTTAAATTTTTTTTGTAGGTAGGTAGGTACATAAAAGAATAAAACAACGAATATATTTTATTTCAATTATTTTTTATTAAAAATTCATAAGTCTTAATCCTCTTTATCAAATGACAGAAATTCTTAAATTACATTTTGCTATTTATTTAACGTTCCATACACGCCATATGCAATTTTAATCATTAGGTACAATGTTTATTCTATAGTAATTTAAGGCCCGCGCTCAACTTAGGTACATTCATCTAAGACGATAAATTATGTTGGGCCACAGGTCGCACTTGTTACAGGGTAGGTATAGATAGTTCAATCCACGATGACGCGCCCCACCCTTTGTCCCAATCGGTTACAATGCAAAATAGGCTATGTCACAGCCTTGGCTATGTGTTGAGACTGTAAGCTCTATCGTAAGTCGTAACGCATCGATCAGCGATGTGGGCACACGCTCAAGAAGATAAATTAGGTAGAGATCACTCCCCACACCCGTAGTTTACCCGCACGAAAAATAGTGGGGCGCGTCTTCATGGATTGAACTTTATATATTTCTCACATATTTTTCTCCAACGCTCTTGAAATTTACATTACATTAAGTATAACATCAGATTTTAAAAAATTTAACAGTATAATGGGGCTGATTCTCTTGTACACAATCTCTAAACTAAACTAAATTAACAGGTCTAAATCTAGTGCTATCCTTTTCCGCAAGCAACAATATGAAAGGGATAGCAATAGATTTAGATGTCTCATTTTAGATTAGTTTAGAAATTGTGTACTACGCAATTAGCCACAATAATTATTATGATGTAGGTATAAGTAAAGGTAAGTATATTAGTGAGATCAAATTATTATACAGTGGGTTAGTACTAGTTTGCACATCTCGACACCGTTGATAGGTACCTAGTTTTGACTAATTGGTGTCTTCTCAACAAATTGAAGTATGCCACCTTGTCCTCACAGACGTCTTGAGCTACTGAGTCCTAACTACTGACTGACAGACTGACCAATGTTTCCGCTTGGAGCACTGGGCTGAAGATGTATGAACGAACTTAAGCTTTAAAACAGTGCAACTTTGCTCCATTATAAGTACTCTCTCCTCAACTACTCAAAGAGATGTGCGAACTCGTACCAACTCTTCAGATTTAAGAATCGAAATGAAAGTGTGTAGGTATAAAGTTCGAACGTATTAGTTTTTAATGTGAAAAGTTTTATGACAAGATTAATAACTTGCTAAAATTATTACCATGTATTAATAATCTACTTAAAACTACATGCACACTGAACACACGATCGGCAGTCACTCAAACCAAATGCAACACAAGTCGCGACATTTTTTAGTTCTCACAGCCCCATAAACCTTTAATAGTAAGTTATTCATGTTGCAAGTGCAATATGCTGAAAATTACAGTCGAGGTGCAAATTTAACACCCGAGCCGAAGGCGAGGGTTTCAAATAGCACCGAAAGTTTAATTTCGAAGACGCACGTGCATCATACAAAATTTTTCAATACATTTGTGATTAAAACAATAAGGAAATAACTGCATAATTGTATAATTTACTATACTTAAAAAGAACATTAATTGAAATATTGTTGGGATAGAAACACCACAGTAAAAGAAAGCTTATCTATACGTTTTGGACATTTCAATAAAATATGCCAAAAAAGTACCTACATACTCGAAGAATTAATTGTGCATTTTTTCCATCGAATAAACTTCGTGCGTTTTAATAAATTTTCCTCGATTTTCACTTTAATATCTACATCAGATGGTGGTTTTGTTAATCATCCATCAGATAACGTAGGGTTTTTCTGCAATTATTAAATTAAATACATAAATATAAATGTTTGTGCTACTTTAACAACCGATACTGTATACTGTAAAACAATATGATTAAAAATGAAGGCTTCAAAACAGCTATTCTGTTGACCGGACGTTTTAAATATTACCGCACTAGTGCGATAATGAAAATTACCACACAGCTTTTAGACAATAACTGCGACAATATTTTCTCGCCCATGTTCGGTTAAAGTCTTATTTATTATGTAGTTTTAGTGGTAAAGTAACTTTACGAGCAAATGTATTGAAAAAAACCTTTAGATACCTAACAATATATTACAATTATTGAATACGAACAAATCAAGCGTATTAATACTATTAAGACCTTAATAAATAAAGTTTGGTGTCACTCTTTAAAATTACCTACCATTATTTACAAGTCAATTGGAAATAAATTAACATAAATCCACAATATATGTACTTACATACCTACCTAATAATAACTAATTACTTCATTTAATAAAGGTGAGGGGAGTGCACGACAAATATGATTTTATGTAAAAACTAGCTTATGCTCGCGACTTTGTCCGCGTGGACTACACAAATTTCAAACGACTATCTTTCAAATCCTTTCTTAGCGGATGCCTATGTAATAATAGCTATCAGCATGCCAAATTTCAGCCCGATCCGTCCAGTAGTTTGAGCTGTGTGTTGATAGATCAGTCAGTCAGTCAGTCACCTTTTCCTTTTATATATTTAGATAATGTACCTACCTAAATAATGTGCATTATTTATACACAAGTTTGACGGTATTAACCAACGTTGTATCTAAGGGAGATTGCACACTATAGCAAAGTTTAGCCGTACCTACCTACGCATCGAATATTTCGTACATTACTGAATTTGAAAATTCGGTCGATGTCATCAGATGTTTCCAGTGCTAATAAATGTACGTTGTTTGTAGCCGTGTTAATTAAATAGTTGTAAAGATTATAATATTATTGTATTTTAGACTGATTAGATAAGGCGCCCGGTGTACACTTGTAGGAAATTGATAGCTTTGATAGTCTAGTAGTAATGTTAAACTAAAAATTGGAAATGAGTATTGATTGCTAACCTACCTGTACTTGAAAATTTGTTAGCATTATTAGATACATTGATATACTTAATATCTGAAAGTTTTTTTTACTAATAAAAACACATTGAATGTGCTAAGACGAATTGAAAAATTCTTTAAATAGCTATCACAATTCACAGTAGAGTAAATAAATTCGACGAATCCGTGTACCTATACTATGCGTGTACACGATAAGTTAAAATTAGTTTTTTTCTCTTACGCTTTAGTTTAGTAAACGTAATAATGCAGGTTTATGTGCGTACATTGCTCCAATAGTGAATTTCTATTTTTTATTTTAATGTAGGTAATCCCCTAGTCATTCGCAATTTTATATGATTAGTATTACCTTTAAAAAATTATTGAGACTTTATTCAGACAGAGATTTTTAGTAAGCAACTTTTGAAAAATCGCGTGCGTGTTACGGCTTCCCTCTAGTATACGATCAGCTTTAGGGGCTAGACTAGACCTGTCCATTTCATTTCATCCGCATTTGGCAAAAAATACAGTTTTTTTCAAACCCCATTTTTGATTAAAAACGTTAAAATTACTTTTTTACTTTTTTACGTACCGCAAAAGGAAAAAGTAACCCTTGTAGGATCACTTTGTTGTCTGTCTGTCAAGAAACCTAGATTGTACTTCCCGTTGACTCATGAAAATTGGCAGGTAGGTAGGTCATAAGGGGGAAAACCGTAAATGGTTCCATCACAAATTAAAATGTGTTCATGAGCAAGTAATTGGTATTTTCAACTTTTAAAGTAAGATTACTATACCAAGTGGGATATCATATGAAAGGGCTTAACTTGTACATTTTAAAACAGATTTTTATTTATTTTTATGCATAACAGTTTTTGATTTATCGTGCAAAATGTCGATTAAATTACAACTGTAGTACGGAACTCTCGGTGCGCGAGTCTTGTATAGATTTACAAAGCAGCGCGGCGGCAGCGCTGCAGCCGCACTGCCTCCGCGCGGCACTTTGCGGCAAATTTGATAGCATCGAAACATCTATTGAAACAAGATGGTGTGGTCTCTCCTCCTACACCCTATCCGCAGAAAAAAGTTAGTATGTCGCTCTCTGTTACGTAATCAATCATAAACGCCCACTGAGATTTTTGCCTCTATCATCTGTATGGACAGATGATAGAGGCAAAAATCTCAGTGGGCGTTAACCATTTTGAGGCACCAATCAATCACAAACATTTTGACTCACTTAACACCACTTTTACTCAAACCTTGACTGAATAATTTCAGAATATAATTTTTTGCGAATGTAAGTAATTTTATGAGAATAAAGGAAAAATCTCAGTAGGCGGTAACCATTTTGAGCCGCGAGCCAATCACAAACGAAACTATGTTTTCTAATTAAATTTCGAATGTTTTTGAAAACATGCTTGGGAGTGGTTTGTGACTCAAAATGGGTAACGCCCACTGAGATTTATGTCTCTGTCACGTAAGGGATTACGTAACAAAGAGAGCGCTGTGCGATTCTTTCCGCGGATAGGATGGATGCATTTTTGATATCGTAACGTCAGTGTCGAAAGCGCTTTAAATGTTGAGACGCTGCCTTTCTCTTATTATAGCGGGCGGCTCTGACAGCATCGCTATCAGAACATTAGGCCTGATCCAGCGCTTAAAAAACATGAGATCCTTATAAAGTTAGATTAAAAAGTGGTATTAGAATAGGAAGAAGGACGCCGCGCCGTCGCCCGCTGTCACCAAGCCTCTGTGTACCGGATGTCGTACTCCTGAAGCTGCGGCAATCTCTTCCGCAATATCTCGAAAGCCTCTGCTGATAGCTTTGTACTGTTCAGGTTTAATCGCCGAAGACTTGACAGACCTGAAATTGATTTATTATAATTTGCAATACAAGAATAAGGGAAAGTCCTAATTATTATATTCTGTGCAGTGTAGAAAATATCTTAGAGCGTAGATCATCATCACCATGAGTGTGCCCAGGATCGAACCCCGGACCTTGGAGGACCCTGGAGCAGGCCGACGCGACGTCATAACCGCTATATTATCACGTGGATCAGAGCGTAGGTAAGTATCGAATGAATCAACGGTGATCCAGTCCTGTCATATTATAAGGCCTAAGTCCGAACTTTATTGGCAACTCATACTCTACATCGAGCCCATTTCGTCTATGCTGGTAGACTCGACCGTGGTAGGTTAGACCGTGCTAGAATTTCCGGTCTAGCATGAATTCCTAATTAGTTAATCTAAACCTATAATCAATATATATTATAAAAGAAAGTGTACAATGTGCGTGCCGCTAAAACTCAGAAATGAGTCCCGGTACGATCTAAGGTAGTTATATGGTGTGATAGCTCTCTATCTCCCGTCCATGAAGAAGGTTCCCGTTTTTACCTGAAGGGTGTGCTTTTGAAGATATAAGGGTTGGAAGTTTCGCGCTATAGAATTTGCTAGAATAGTCGAGAACATTCGAAAGTTTTCAAGAGAATTCCACAGAATATCTCAGATCATTGTAGAAAATTCCGGAACATTCTCGAATGTGTGTCGAATATTCTGGAATCTGGAACATTGTGGACAATTCGAAGACTTTTCTCTATGGGTTAAGCTACCTGCTGATAGGGGTACATATAAAGCAAGATCTGTCGTGAGTTCGAACGTTCTAGAACATTCTGGAATGTTGTGAAATGTTCGGGAATAGTTTGTAATGTTCAGGAACACATTTACTATGCGGGCGAAGCCGCGGGGCAAAAGCTAGTATTATATAAGTACTAATAGATATACCTAACAGCAGTTGCGTTCAGGTCATAGAGGCATGAAAGCATTGCTTACCCCAGTTGTAATAGCTCAATGCATATTTATCATTATAACTTGCCAGTAAACAGGTTCTACCACATTGATGCCAAACATCACAATATGAGTACATACGTACGAGCTTGGTCCGTGTACGGTCAACCTTGTATATTACATTTTATTGGTCATAAAATAGGTAATTCTAGTTTAGGTACACGAGAAGTCGAGATGGCAATAGGGGTGGGAACGCCCCGCAGTAACCGGGCGCGGGCGCTGTGCGGGTCGTTTCCCGCCTCATACCCAGATTGCCATCTCAACCTGTCGCGTACTTTAGGTATAGCTACCTGATAATGCTTCAATCCCCTTGTCAGACACTGGCGTTTCGCAAAGGTTAAGCACCTGCAAGCGAGGGAGATGTTCTGCAATCAACTGCACGCCGCTGTCGCCGAACTTCGTGGCCCACAGATTTAGATAGCGCAATGAGGGTAGCTGAAAAACAATCAATGTCAGAGAATTCAGAATGGGTATAGAAATCATAATAGTTGGACGATATGAACAAGTCGCAGGGGGTTGCCGAATTCAGGCCGTCCCGTTTTATTGTTTACGCACGCGTGCGGGCACCGACTTTTTATAACTAACTAGGCTTGCACTAGACTGCAATCACTCCTGACACCAAGCAGGAGAGGATGCAGCCTAAGGTGGAGCATGCATGCCCAAAAGTTGCCTATTCAGTCTTCTTTTGAAGGTAGGTAGGTACCAATATTAAAGCTAACGGGAAAAACGGAAGCCGGAAGGGCATTCCATATTCTAGCAGTGCGTATTTGAGAAACTAAATGGCTTCGTACGAGCCATAGAGCGCGCTAACGAGAACACTCGCATCGTTAAGTTTCAGAAAGGGAAAAATATTTAGTTCAATTAATGTAGGTAACTCGTTTGTTACGTTACACGTAGATAAAGCAACTAGTCTGCGAAATATCAGCGATATCTTGATCATAATTCCTAAGCAAACTATTGGACCTAAGTGCGAAAATTGAAAAATCACTGTGAAGAAAAACAACAATTTTATCAAATGAAAATGAGGTATAAATTAGCAATCGTGCCCATTCGCTAGACGCAACCCTACTAAACGCAACTTTAGGTATAGTAGGTAAGTTACTAGGTACACTAGCTGGTAGGAAAGAGATTTCGGCTTTGTAGAGCCTTGTCTCTGTCACTCATACCTATGTGACGTTTTGTCGGTCCCAACGACAAAGACAACGTTCTACGAAACCGTTATCTCTTTCTAAAGGTACAATATTTCCTGCCGGGCACTGTGGACATAGGTACTTAGATAAAAGTCATAATATTTGTATACCTTGATGAGATGGTGAGCGCAGGCGCTAGTGACGCTGGTGAAGGCGAGGCTGAGGCACTCGAGGTTCCCGAGCGCGCCCGCTTCCAAAAGCGCGGCTACGTCTGCGTCGGTCGCACGCACCGGCAGCGCCAGTCGCCGAGGGCCCCCTTGAGATTGCTGAAAAAATCAGAAAGGTACCTACATCATAATGACGTACTTTTTTAGTTTAATCGATTATTTAAACTGGTTATTACACTTTAAACTAACAAAGGACGTGGATTTTACATATTTTGGAAGACACTTTATTTAATAATCACAGAAATAGTTTATTTTTGATAGTCAAATACCCAGTTTAGTACTCACCAGTCTTTGTAATGTTTGTTGCCGCTCACACAAATCTTTATAATACTGTCGTCCTACTTCAGTGCCTTGCATTGCTGCTATTATTTCTAGTTGCGTTTGCTCTCCACTAGCTACTTCCCATTCTAGCATGAGACATAAGGCCTCCAGTGCTGCGGGCTGAAAATGAAAAATTCACAAAAAAATTACTCTAACAGAAAAGACCATTTTTTTAATAATTGTGTCCATATATCCATGTACCTACCTACACACGAAACTTCTTTAGTTTATATTTATAGTAAGTACCTAGTAACTAAATGCCTTTGGTTCCCACCAATGGGATGAGATATTGTGCCAAGCAGCAAGCTTGAGCTGCGCATAATATTTTGGTATCACGTGATTTCCATGACCTTAACTTTCTTTTCATTAGACGGTTCCGAAAAAAGTTTCACTTCATAAATCTTTGAAGATTAGACAGAGTGCCATTAGAGTATTATGATACATAATCTCTTTAGAAACTTATCTTGTGTCTGTTCATTGAAATTCGTCCAGTTATTTTACTTTTAGATCGTGTAGGTTTAGGTTCACAAAAATAGTTCTACATAGGTAGTTGGATCCCAATCATGCTGGGCGTACATTATTTTGCTGTGCGAATTATACCTATGATATTATTGAGTAATATGTCGTATGGATATCTTACATGTTCTGCGAGTCCAACTATTAGAAAATCTGGAAGATGTTTGCTCATACTTTGAAGAAAACTTTTTCTTTTACAGCAACAGCTTAGCAGAGTCTTCAGCTGAAAAATAAAACAAATCATATTATTAATTATATGGTAAGTACCTACTCTACTTTAAATTTAGGTACTGTATATACAATACCTATTTCTTCAAAGTTTTAAAGTAAAGTACCTACTTACAAATCAGTTGAGTCCGAACCAGTGCAGATGCATTTGACGAATCAAAAGTATTGCAAAAGATTATTTGAAAAAAAAAACTATTCTATTAGATTCCATACACGAGAGTTTTAAATATAGGTACCTACCTAGATAAGACTTGCTCAAAAAAGACTTGTGTAAAAATAAAAATACACTATGGACGTACCTACCTTGAGTGCGGGCGTAGGGGCATACAGTGATAATAAAATAATTATTATGACGTAAATGCCTAGGTGATTTATCGAGGTTTATTTTTCAACCGATAACATTTATTACGTCCATGACGATAAAATATAACAGAAGGTGCAGAGAAATATTTTTGTACTCATTTGAATGCAGGGGATATTTTAAGTTGGCCAAAACAGATTAAGTATATAAAATATAAAAAAACACTAGGTCCTCATAATTTTACAAACGCGGCAGTGTTTTTTTGTTGGTTTATATATCCTTGTTCTTCAATCACGCCGCAACGGAGCAACAGATTGTCGTGTTATTTGCATGGATATATTTAAAGAACTGGAAAGTGTCATAAGCTACTCCGGAAAATCAAATAGCCACGGGATTCTAAAAACCTAAATTCACGAGGACGAAGAACTTACCATATCTCCCCAAAGTTGGCATAGCTGATCGTGTGGCAGTGCCAGCGCAGGGTCGGAGGGGGCAGTGGCTCGCAGCCAGGAAGGGGGGGATGGTCGTGCGGCTCGAGAGTGCGCCACGCAGGTGTGCGCAGCGCAGCGCGGGTCCCACGCCAGCCGGTTGAGCACGCTGCCCAGGCGCGACGCGACCCGCGGGCAGCGCAGCGCGGACGCTGACAGAGGCACTGGCTGGAGCACTCCGCCTACCACCACTAGCCAATCATCATATTCACACCTGAAAAGACACATCATCATCAACCCGTCGCCGGCCCACTACAGGGTACGGATCGCTTCTCAGTATGAGAATTCTAACTCTGTTTTAGACCCATTACGCACGGTCGAGTGAGTTTCTGGGCGTTTAGTCGACCGCGCGTAATGGGTCTTAGGCCATAGCCCGGCCAAGTGCGGATTTGCAGACTCCACACACCGTGCACCGCCGAAAACATTATAGATAACTCTCAGGCATCATCACAGATGTGTGGTGAGGCCGATCACGATAATGCGTAGGTACCTATAGTACGCGATAGGTCGAGATGGCAATCGGGGAATGAAGCGGGGGTCGCCCCACACACCCGCGCTGTCCCGCACCGGGTTTGCGCGGGGGCTGGGCGGGTGTGCGAGGCGTCCCCACCTCGCCATGCAAATTGTATCTACCTACGCGTCAAGAGCTAATATAAATATCGGTAACTTACATGTGTTCAAGGATGTCAGCGAAGCAAAGCACCTCGTATTCAGTATCGTCGCAGATGTGCGGCGAGGGCCGGTCGCGGTAGTGGTCGTCTATGGCCGCCAGCGCCACGGACGCCAGGTTGGGCGCCGCGCGCGGGTGGGGGCAGGCCGCGCCGCTGCCGTGCGTCACCTCCACGAACCGACGCACCAGGCTGTGCCCCGAGTTGTGAGCACTTAGAGCACTGTAAAAAGGCACAGCTACTAAGAACACTCCGGTCAAGTGCGAGTCGGACTCGCACACAAAGGGTTCCGGACCATCGTACAAGATTATGTGCTTTTTAATTTTTTTAACTTTCGTGGCAGCCAGTTTGAAATTGTTATTATTTGTTGTTTTAACGGCAATAGAAATACACTGTGACAACTCTCTACCAATTACGGTTCATGAGATACAATTCGCTGACCGACAGACAGACGAACGGACAGCGGAGGCTTTAGTAATAGGGTCCCGTTGGCACCCTGCAGCTACGGAACCCTAAAGTTATAGTTCTCCTGGTCGAATTTCTCTCTCGGCCTTTAAATATATAGATCCAGGCAGTTGAACCGGTTTTTAATTATTTTCAAGAATCACGTTTTATAATGAACCTTTGACCGATACTGTACCTACTGTCAACTGGTGGAAATCAGACACTTACCTATACTAGCTGTGCTATTTAGTACATAAGTATTACTTGTCCTAATTTAATAAACACATCACGCCCGCATCGTATGACAGTCTACCAATAATATTATTTTTACCAGAAATAAATACCTACTAACTACACCTTTTACGGCGATCTATGGCTCAACGTTCTCCGAGGTACGAAGGCCGAACTCAGAATACCTATTAAGTATTGGTCACCCATCTAATTACCGATTTGGCTCAAAGTTGCTTAACCAACATCTGGTCCGGATAACATTAGAAATAACATCATCGCCATCGTCAGGGTTAAGACAGACGGATTGCATTTGAACTGCAAGCGGATTGCAAAATTCCAGCTTGTAGTTTCAAGACTGCCGACTACGTACAAACACAACTGCCTACAAAGTTGTAAGTTATACAACGTATGCAGTTGTCATCATCATCATTAACCGATAGACGTCCACGCCTGGACATAGGTCTCTTGTAGGGACTTCCACACGCCACGGCCTTGCGCCGCCTGAATCCAGCGGCTCCCTGCGACTCGTCAGATGTCGTCCGTCCACCTAGTGGGGGGTCTTCCAACGCTGCACCTTCAGGTGCGAGGTCGGTATTCCAGCACCTTGAGACCCTAACTTCTATCGGTTTTCTGAACTATGTGCCCTGTCCATTGCCGCTTTAGCTTCGCAACCCGTTGAGCTATGTCGGTTACTCTTGTTCTCCTACGGATCTCCTCATTCCTGATTTGATCACGCAGAGAAACTTCGAGCACAGCTCCCTTCATTGCCCGCTGAGTGACTCTGAGTTTTCTTGTGAGGCCCATAGTTAGCGACCATATCACACACACGTACTGTTCGAAGACTTTGGTCTTCAAGCACTGAAGAATTTTGGCAAAGAAGACATCTCGGAGCTTCTTGAACGCTGACCAACCGAGTTAGATTCGGATGGCTGACCTCTTTTTCGAAATTGGACCTACCTAACTGGATTGTGTGTCTAGGGTATACATTTTCGTCTACAATTTCGAGTGCAGAGCTCTCAACGACTACTGGGTGGGGCTTGCAAGCATTAGCAGTTGTATAAACAGCAATTTTGCAGTCGTCTTACAGTCTAAATGTAGTCCGTCTGCCTAGACCCTTAATGTTGAAGATCATAGTAATTAGGACTTAATTAGCGACCCTGACATCGACCTAGATTTTCTGATAAACATTCCGTTAAAATTGTAGTCACATTAAAGTTAAATTAGCTGTATTAATGTCAACGAGATTTTTACCTAAAATTAAGGTTATTAAGTAGTTATAGATACGGTCTTAAGGTTATAAAGTACCTACTTAAGTACGGTCCATATAAAATGTCAGTAAAAGATACCTAGATAACATTCAGAAATCAGTTCTCTCATAGCTAGGTGGGTATAATCATATACTTAGCCAGGAATATTAAGGTACCTATGTATTAAAAACTGCATAGGTAACTAACTACTAGGTCGATTACACATTAGATTCTGCATTAATTTATTATGTTAACCGTCATTCATGAGTGATTAGCTGGCAATAAAACCGGTACAGTACGCAGCAGAAAATAATGATCGACCTTTAAAAAGAGACAGCTGTTTTGTAGCGCTTTGTCTCTGTCGCTGAGACCGACAAAACGTCACATAGGTATGGGTGAGCGGGCGATGGAGAGAGTTATGCTTGGAGTTTCTCTACGTGATCAAATCAGAAATGATCAGATCCGTAGGAGAATTAGAGTAACCGGCAGAGCTCAACGGGTGGCAATGGGCAGGGTACATAATACGGACACCCGATAGACGTTGGGGTCCCAAGGTGCTGGAATGTCGACCGCGCACCGGAAGACGCAGCGTTAGCAGACCCCCTACTACGGACGGACGACATCAGACGAGTCGCAGGGAGCTGCTGGATTCAGGCGGCGCTTGACCGTGGCGTGTGGAAGTCCCTACAAGAGACCCTTGTCAACACTTGGCCAGCGTGGTAGACTATGGCCAAAACCCTTCTCACTCTGAGAAGACATCCGTGCTCTGTAGTGAGCCGGCGTGGCGATGGGTTCATCATGATGATGATGAATAAAACATGTAAGCCATGTGTATTGCTAACCTAATGTAATCCCTCACAAATTGTCGGGCATCAGGTGCTTTGCCGAAGTCAACGTTGCGAGTGAGGACGCGTCGCACGGGCGGGGCGAGCGCTGGGAGCGGAGCGGAGCGCGGCCGGCGCCGGCACAGACGCGCGAGCAACGCACACAGTTCGCCGTTGACGCAACGCTCCGCGAGCAGCGGCGCCGCGATACTTGATATGTTTTCCGCCCATTCTTCCCAGTCTGGACTATCCTTGTTCTGGCAATAAAGGAAGTCGGTTAAAGAAGAGGTACTTAGATTTTATTGTTGAAAGGAACACGTCTCAGTTTTAATCAGTACCCATATTATAAATGCAAAAGTGTGTTTGTTTGTTGGTTTATTGGTTTGTTGGTTTGTCCCTCAATCACGTCGCAACGAAGCAACGGATGGACGTGACTTTTTGCATGGGTATAGTTAAAGACCTGGAGAGTGACATAGGCTACTTTTTATCCTGAAAAATCAATGAGATCCCACGGGATTTTTGAATTACCTAAATCCACGCGAACGAAGTCGCGGGCGTCAGCTAGTTCGTATATACTTACTTACTATGCAATATTAAAGCGGTGATAGCCTAGTGGTTAAGACGTCGACCTTCTATTATGGGGGTCGGTCAACTTTTCGGAATTATGTGTTACGTATAGGCAATTAATATTTGTTTTAACAGTGAAGAAAAACATCGTGAGGAAATCTGCATGTCTGAGTTCTCCGTAAGCAGTGTGAAGTCCGCCAATCCGCACTAGGCCAGAGTGGTGGACTAATCGCTTAAACCCTTCTCATTCTGAGAGGAGACCCGTGCCAGTACTGGGTCGTTGACTTGATGATGATGCACTATTATATTAGACATTAGGTACAATACACAACTTTTTTAAGATCTCTTAGATTAGGTACAGTACGCAGAAGAAAATATTGTACATCGACATTTAGAAAGAGATAGTCTCTGTCGTTGAGACCGACAAAATGTCACATAGATATGAGGGATAGAGACAACGCCCTACGAAGCTGAAATCTCATTCTAAAGGTCGATGCACAATATTTCTTGCCTTCTACTGTATACGTTTACTTTTGTTAATAGCACTCAAACTGTGTGCCAAAATTGTAATGCTATCATATTTTTATAACAAGTTAATAATTATATTATTATAACTATTAATTGATAAATACAGTACTTGCGTCAATGATTAATTATATTCTTACGAGTAGAGCTGTAGGCCTATCTTATACTACTATCATATCACCTACTACGGCTACAATGATAGACCATTTTAGAGTTAGGTATGTCCATTGTCCCTACTTTACGTATTTTAAGTACTTATTATAATTATTAATAACTAGCTGCCCCGGCGAACTTCGTTCCGCCTAACAGTCGATTCAAATTTTTTAAATTTTTCTCTCCGTAAGAACCATCCTAGTAGGTACTTCAAGGAATATTATAAAAAAAAGATTTAGCGAAATCGGTTCAGCTGTTCTCGAGATTTGCGATCAGCAACACATTTAGTGATTCATTTTTATATTATAGATCATCAGGTACAAAGATTATTTTGTAATAATTATTTAAAGCACATCTATTTCTACAGTTCTGTAGTAAAAGTAGTGTCGTCTAATACATCTGCCCGTCTACGTCTGTCTGTGTGTCACAGGCAATTTAAAAATAAACTTAATAAGCTGTAATTTTGAAAAATAGTACAAGAAACTTATTACCGCTACATAGAAGTATTTTAAATTTTAAAAATTCTTTGGACAATTTGTGTATGACTCATTGTATTGTAGAATTTGCTTCACCCTATGAAATGTAGTAACTCATGTATGAGTACCTAATTATAGTGTATAAATATCGGCTCAACCATCTCACTATCCACGTCTTCACTGTGCGGGCGGCAGTCCGAACTCGACTGCCTTCCTCAGTACGATTACCCTCCCACCCACGCACACTGCGTGGGGTGACACTCGAGACGACAGTGTCTTGAACGCAGTATATGTGTTAGTATGAATGTAAGTTTGTATGTCTTATTTGCCTGTATGCTACAGCTACCAACCTCCGAAAGCAAGTCCGTAAGAATTCGCAGCGGCGCACGCGTAACACTTTCGTCTTGCAGCGGTGTAGTCATTGCGAAGTCTACCATATTCTGTAAAAAGTGAAAAAATTACATTTCATGAAGTTACGATTGAAGCGCGCAATCTACTCGTGTGGCGCAGGGCCAGCATTGGTGGCTGATAAATGATAACCGTGAATCGCTTCAAACATGTTCTAGCTGTGTACTTCATGAAATAAATTAGGATCAAAATAGACCCAATAGTTTTTATGATAATAGAAACTAAAAGACTTATTTTATGGCAATGTAAATAGTGTGCGCCAAAGTTTAATAAACTTATTTGCTAGCATAACGCAATAATTGTATCTAGTTATAGTCTGTCACTGTGTTCATTTTTCTTTTTTAATTTAGTATCTAATTGTAAAAACCTTTTATTAGCTTGTAGTTACTTAAGTTTAAGATTATAATAGATTAATGTAAGCTGTTGGTTCTCCTAATAAATTAAAAAAAAATCTAAATCAAAGCGGACGAAGTCGCGGGCATCATCTAGTAATAATATATTTCGAATAAACAAAACATTCAAATTATTATACTTACGTATGTATTTATTACTAGTACAACATACCTTCAATTCTTTCAGCACAACTTCTTTTCTAACCGACTTGATTAAGAAATTGCGATATCTTATCATATTTCTCTGTAAAGGAAAAAAGGCGACGTTTAAAATATTATTAAAATAGGAAATATTCTTGGGCTGCGTTAAAAAACACTTTTGAAAAAGGCGCCATACTAGCCAACATTTTGATTTTTTTTCAAAAAAATTATAGCCAGTGTCACTCAAGATGATGTGAGACTAAATTCTCGATACCCCATACATCCAAATCTGTCAAGGCGTTTAAAAGTTATGGTGGAATTAGGAATTCTCTCTATCTCCATCTCTATAATATAAAAATGAATCGCTAAATGTGTTGCTGATCGCAAATCTCGAGAACAGCTGAACCGATTTCGCTAATTCTTTTTTTATAATATTCCTTGAAGTACGAGGATGGTTCGTACGGAGAGGAAAATTTAAAGTATTAAAAAAAAATAAAGAATCGACTGTTAGGCGGTACGAAGTTTGCCGGGGCAGCTAGTTATTTAATAAATAATAATACATTCAACAACCGTATCAACAGCTGCATTGGCAAGTTTGTCATGTGACTTGCCCAAAAAAAATTGCGATTGCCTAGTAATATTTTATTTAATTTATTAAGTAAGTAGGTATTTTCTTTTTAAATAAATCTTAACGTTGATATTTACCCTCCACACAATTGAGTAATACCACTGGTCTCTCGTGTAAGCATCGTTAGCCTATAAAGAAAAGAAAAGAAAGCGTCATGAATCATGATCATGTTTGAGCTAGGTACCAATAAAAAAATTAGGAGGAAAGCTCATTGTGCTATCCTACAGTTTTTCAGACCATTGAATACAAATATTGATATTTTATTCACTCGCTCGATAAATTGGGCAGTAAGTAGGTGTGATAAAATAGGCAGTAATTATAAAGGATGCAGGCACAACAACCTTATTAACCTTATTGCAGAGGTCAGCATACTATCGGTTTGAACTTCGTATTATCTGTTCAACACTGGTTCTGGGGAAAACTATTACGTCAATGATAGATAAAAATTTGGTAGTAGGTAACCTACTGTTAAAAGGACGCAGGCACAACGAAAATTTATCTTCTGCTGTTAACCTTATTAACATATTGCAGAGGTCAGAATACTATCGGTTTAAACTTTGTTGTTATTAAGTACCTATCTACTCCACACTGGTTCTGGGGAAAACTATAACGTCAATCATAGATAATTTAATTTAGGTACCTAGGCATTTTTCTACCTACAAGGGAATATCCCCAATAAGTATTTCCTACTCAGAAGACCATGTCATATTATTTTAAACATTAGGTTTCTTTGTTGCCATTATATTAAAAACTACTAGGGTATCGACTACCAAAACAAACCATGATTTTTTAAAGCAAAAAGCTGGTGTGAATGATACCTGCGCTCAAGATGGGTTTGTGTTTAGTATTTTTAATTTGTATGAAACGAAACTATAGTACTTTAAAGTCCTCTATCCCTAATAGTTTGAGTTTTCGCCTTACTCACAAAAAAAGAAAACAAAAAAAAGAAAATAATTTTCACCTGCAGGAGAAGCGATCCGTGAGGCATCACTATTCGAAGGCAGTATTTTCTCGCAGGATCCCAGCGAGAGATGCAGTACACCTCCTGCATGGAGCTGTACGACAAGGGACGCTCGAGAAGACCAGACGGCTGAAACAATTGTGTCAGATTAGTCCGCTACAAAAATTTAAAACTTTCGAGCATCTTGACAGGAAATAAACGCAAGGAGAGTCAGTTGATGAAAATCTGGTGTCGAGCCTAGTCAATTTTTTAATGTTTTTATCAATGGATGTACCTAGACCTACCCTACTTATAATTTTTTGATTTGATATTAGTATACTTATTAGTAAATGTCTATGTTAGCTGCTTAGTCTCGACAATTATACCAAAATAAAAAAGATTGTAACACGACGAAGATAATACCAAGAAAGTAAATCGACTGATGGTGTTTTATTTGAAAACGCTGTAATAAGAAATAAGTATGTACTTTGTTCGATAGTAAAAAATAAATACATATCGAATTAACCACCCATCTATATTCAATACGCTCGTCTGAAAGCAATTTAATCCACCTCACTGTGGTCAGCCATCGTACCTTATAAGTCCGCGGATTTGAACATTTCCTTGAGATACTAAATAGGTGTTCAATATTAATTAAAAAGTGTACTACTTATAAAAATGAAATAGGCACTGATGAGCTGCACATTGTGACTAATTTTGTTGTACATCATCATCATTATCAACCGATAGACGACCACTCCTGGACATAGGCTTCTTGTAGGAAGCTCCCGTGGTCGGAAGTCATAGGATTTTTTTTATTAATAAAAATAGCGAGCAAATGGGCAGGCGTGTCATCTTGAACATTTGCTGCACCTGAGGAACCGCCAATGCTTTGCCAGCCTTTCAGGGATTTTGTTGGTTCGCCCCTTGAATAACCCCATGTTGAAATCTAGTGGGAACACCGCCGAAGGGAGTTGGTTCTACAGTTTGCATATGCGTGGAAAAAAGAAAAGTGGATGCGACTCTTGAGGTCTTAGTTCGGGGAATCGGGGCGAACTACTAGAGACTACATAGTACTTAGACGTAATTGAGTAGTAGGTACGTATCTATAATATCGTTTATCGATAAATGATACGCAGTCTACATCGTACGCCGAGAGAACTGTGTTCATAGTCTGACGTGTGGAGTATGGACTCTCAGAGCAATGGCCGGCGCAGACCTATTCGAACGCGAGAGGCAGGTAATGCCAATGACGTCAAGACTCATCTCATGCATCTATTGGCTTGCGCACCGAGCGAACGCTGACGGCCTTCTTTACAACTGCACGTATGCCGTTTACCTTCGACTATATTTTAATGTTTAATACACCATGAACTTTAACCTAACTACTTGGCAGGGGATAATTTAAAACATAGCGGTGATAGTCTAGGCCCTAGTGGTTAAGAGTTAAAACAACGGCGGCCTCCTAATCGGGGGCTCCGAACTCTGAAACGCGCCTCTAACTTTTCGGAGTTACGTTCGCTGAGAATGTGACGTATGCCAATCATTTGGCTGGCTAAGGCCAACCGCTTGTCATTCAAAGAGGAGACCCGTTCTCAGTCTAGTGAGCCGGCGATGGGTTGATGATGATGGTGAATGTAGAACATCTTTAAACTAATTATTTAATTTTACTAAAGTCATAGGGCGTAAGCGGAACAGAACTCAAGAATTTTGGCCCATCCCAGCACAGCTGCGATCTCACCTGGTGGTAAATGATGATGTAGTCTAAGATGGAAGTGGGCTAACTTGCGGAAGGGGTATAGCAGTTTTATTAAACCCATACCCCTATATAGGTACCTAAATCGCTTGGGGGCGCGGCTTTGGCGGTAGGGTGGTAGCCACGACGCTACCACTAAGTTACTCCCATTAGATCAGACCAGAGACAATTAAGAAATTATAAATTCCTAAATCGAACCTGCCGGGAATTGAACCTACGTCCTCCCCAATCCCCTCCCGCTCACAGCGCTCACCACTGCGTCAGAGAGGTCGTCGAAACCTACAAGAGCGATAATTACTATCATTTTCAGATACCTACCTATAATGGAATTCTGTGTATCATTTCATAACGTCTAAGTATGTTTTTTGGATTGAAAATTTATGATATACTAGCTTATGCTCGCGACTTCGTCCGCGTGGACTACACAAATTTCAAACCCCTGTTTCACCCCCTTCAGAGTTGAATTTTCAAAAATCCTTTCTAAGCGGATGCCTACGTCATAATGGCTATCTGCATGCCAAATTTCAGCCCGATCCGTCTAGTAGTTTGAGCTGTGCGTTGATAGATCAGTCAGTCAGTCACCTTTTCCTTTTATATATTTGGATGATAAGTGTTGAAAAAATCTTTAGCATATTATGCTAGCTTTCTACAGATGACGTCAATGAGTTGTCTGTTTTAAAAACAAAATTCTGTTTGGAGCTGCAATATCTAAATATTTATATCACCTTCGTGTATATGTGAACATTATCGTTTTAGCTAGGTAGGTAAATAGACGTAGTAAACACGTCAAGAATATTACACCTACCTATCCTACCTATAGTACGCGACAGGTCGAGATGGCAGTCGAGGTATGAGTCGCATCGGGTTATATAATCGCGGGGGCTGTGCTAGTATGCGGGGTGTCCCCTCATCGATTGCGATCTCGACCTGGTCTCGTACTATACCTATATCTATAATATACCTTATCTCATAATTATTACGCCGTTTGCCGTGGAGACCCTGGGGCCATGGAGTCTTAGTGCTAAAAATTTTTTACGAGACATTTCACCGCGATTAATAGCCTCAACTGGTGACAGAAGGGCTGGCTCATTTTTTGCGCAGCGGATCAGCCTGGCTGTCCAGCGCGGAAATGCAGCCAGTATTCTTGGCACCATTCCACGCGGTCATGATTTATATAGTAATTAGATAAGGCTAGCTTTAAGTTTTATTGTATTAAAAAAAAAATAAAAAAAAATTATTACGTGAAGGTATATACAAAGGTTTAAGCTGGAAAAAAAATTGATCGATATTTTGACCGCATTGAGCTATCGCCTACAATGATCACCCAACACTAGTAAGTATAGTAAATATTATATTTAATGTATATCAGCTGAACTCACGTGTTAGTCTAGACTAGTTTCGAGCCCGTCCGGGGTCCTTTTTCAAAGGGCCTCTGCTTGCGACGCGGCGCCAATGCCAGAGGAGGAGGCTGGAGGAGGACTACTTCGAAACTAGTCGGACATACTCCGATAACGTGAGTTTAGCCGATAGACAGTTATATTTGCAACATTAATTTAATGATAAATAACGATACATTGAAAATAGAAGAGACTACAACATTTTTGGGGATAACCTTAGATGCGAAGCTTCAATGGGGCACCCATATATCAACTCTTGCTAGCAAATTGAGCTCAGCCGCTTACGCTGTTAGAAAGATTCGGCAGTTAACTGACGTGGAAACCGCAAAGATTGTATATTTTGCTTACTTCCATAGTATTATGTCTTATGGAATCTTAATATGGGGTAAAGCGGCAGATATTGGGAGAATGTTTATATTACAAAAAACGGCAATACGCGCAATTTATAACTTAAGACCACGCGATTCCTTTCGAGAGAAATTTAAGGAAATAGATATCCTTACTTTGCTTACCTAGCCTCTCAATATATTTATAATAACATAATTTTTGTAAGACAAAATATTTTTAGTTACAAGAAAATTGGTGATCTACACAATAGGCTAACTAGAAACAAAGACAAGCTTGCAGCTCCTACCTTCTGCCTCAGGAAAGTCCAAAAGTCATTTGTGGGTATGGGTATTACCTTTTATAATAAAATCCCGCAAACTATTTTGGACTTACCTTTGCACAAGTTTAAAAAATCTATTAAAAATATGCTCCTGAAAAAAGCATGTTACACAATTGAAGATTATCTAAATGATAAAAGAGCGTGGATTTGACCTGCAGCTCGTTCCAGCAACGCACAAGACTGCAAATACTATTTTATACATGGCATAATCTTGTACCTATATCAAATATTTGAAAAGAGCAACCGCCGAGTTTCTTGCTGGTTCTTCTCGGTAGGAAAGGCATTCCGAACCAGTGGTAGATGCATCCGACTATTCGTAAGTACTTGTAAAAGTTTATACGAATAAAAAAAGATTTTTTTTATTTATTTAACGAATATTAGTTTAAATGCTAGATAGATTAAATGCTAGATAGTTTAAACGCTAGATAATATTAAGTAGATACAAACATCGATATAAATGACAAGATATGGTCAAGCGAACAAAATTTTTCACGGTTTTGGAACCAAATAAATCAGCGCCATCTCTTAGATACTAATGAACGACCTGTTTGAAATCCAGATGTCACTGAGGTTGCATTGGTGCTAAAGCACCACTGAGTCGGTGCCATTTTGTTTGTTCAATAGTCCTGTCCATATGAAGTAATATATATAAGTCAATGATAAACGTAGTTTTTTTACACCAACTCTTTGTTTAGTCACTCGTATAGATGAACACGTTTTGAATGATGCTTTATAAAGCATTGCATGAAGTACCTTATACCTATCTAGCCCTATTTGTAAACTAGACTTTAGCACAGATATTTGATGACGCACGAATGTTATCTGCTCATTGACCTCATTAAAATTGTCGATAAAAATAATTATTTAATTCAAATCCATAGAACTTACAATATAATTATTATATACCTACTTACCTAATGCTAGCGTAACTTTTCCAAGTGTTAAAATAATATTGAAAGAGTTAAGTATAAAAACAATAGTTAAACCATGGTGGTCAACAGTCACTATTTCCGATTTCTGATGAAATTCGATATTTATATAGATAAATGTATCAATAATCTCGAAGATAACCGAAGAAATATTATCCGTACCTCAAAAGGAAAAAAGAAACCCTTATAGAATCACTTTGTTGTCTGTCTGTTGGTCGTGTCAAAAAAAATACTGCGGTTTGCAAATTTTTTTCATCCACAACCGACCACGAAGTAAGTGTTCTTGTGACGGACCACAATTCAGAACACAACCACACTGGCTTAAATGAAGTTATTTTATTTCACGTTTAGTCTTTTACTAAAAATAAAAATCTTTACTTTGCTAATTTAGTCTTGGATAATTTAGTTTTACTTTCTCTGTGAAGTAAAAATTTAAATAGCTTGTAATATTTAACCAGCTTTAACCAGCTGTATCAATTTAAACAAACGTCAGTCCTACTCATATCGCATAGTGCGTTTTGCGTAATTCAATTTGAATAAGTACTTACGTACGTCATAAATATTTAATTGCAGTAGGTAGGTACATACTGTCGGCATAATTATTATTATGACTGAAATAAAAATAATTTCTTGATCATTCGAAAAAAAATGTATCTACAGCATATAGGTACGTATTTAAACCAGTAAAAAGCGACTTCGTCCGCGCGGATTTAGGATTTATGCATCTTGGGTACAATGCCTCGCTGCGGTGGTCTCGATGAGGTAAAATAGGTATTAATAGTTTATTTGTTAATCATAATAAATGTCTTAAATTGAAAGTACCTATCCTATATTATGAATTTCTAAGATGCAAGGTATCTCTGTTCCTTCGGTTGTTTGTCAAGGTTTGGTCAAGTGGTCGAGCCGTGATAAGGTAACAGTCAGACATACATTCACATTTATAATATTAAAATTTAAAATTAGTAGGTATAAATTTATTTTAAACAACTGTGTCTGTGAAATCGGTTCAAATTTGACGGATATACCTAGGGACGGAGTAACATCGGCAAATTCACCCCCTCTCAGGAACGAACCCATTCAAATATCCAGAAATTTTAATCCAGAGTACCTACCTAATACACTGCTGTAATAATACATGTAATGCTGTATAAGCTGTTAATACACCACATTACATACAAAATGTTTAAATCTGTTCAGTAATTGCTGTGTGATGCGCCAACAGACAGACGGACATAAATTAAAAAAAATGCTTTTTTATAGCTCATCGATAGTAGACCTTTCAAAATATGAATTCATACAGTTTTAGTAGGTAATGAGTATACTTAAATGTAAATTGCACAGAGGTATAAAATATAATCAATCACTAGCATCAAGCAAAGTGAAGTACCTATATATAAGAACTTACTCAAAAGAAAAAAAAAACTGCTTATACTATAAAAATCTACCGTTACTTTGACGTAGTTGGGTAAATAAAATACGTGACGTATAACGTACAGCATGTGTGTTTGGAAAATCCAAATCACAGACTGAGGTGTGCACGAGTGTCTGCTTTAAGACTGGAACCACACATGCCGTTTAGCATGCATAAAGTGCAGCCAAGTGCGAGTTAGGCTCGCGCAACGAGGGTTCCGTACTACAGTCGTATTTTTTCGACATTTTGCACGATAATTCAAAAACCCTATGTTGCATAAAAATTAATAAAAAAAAATTAAAGAATGCACAGGTGCAGCCCTTTCATATTCCACTTGATATACCTATAGTTATCTTACTTCGAAAATTGAAAATACTAATTATTAGTTCATGATCACAATTTAATTTTTTTGTGTGATGTAACCACAAATTCACGGTTTTCAGATTTTTCCCCTTATGTCTGCTATAAGACCTACCTACCTGCCAAATTTCATGATTCTAGGTCAAAGGGAAGTACCCTGTAGGTTTCTTGACAGACAGACAACAAAGTGATCCTATAATGGTTCCGTTTTTCCTTTTGAGGTACGGAACCCTAAAAATTAATTCTTAGTTACAAGAAAATTGGTGATCTACTCGATAGGAAAACTAGAAACCTGAAGAATAGAATAGAATGACACGACTCGAAAAGTTAGAGTTCGGAATCAAACCCCGGACCCCGGAATCTTAACTACTAGGCCTTCACTGCACCGCTCGCTGTTCTATTTACGTGGTAGGTACTTAAAACTCTATTCCAGTGATTCGTAAGCTCGCAACGAGATTGTTTTGCGAAAAAACATTAACATTTGGAAGAAGATCGCATGGAATGCAAAATATAAACAACTATACAGTTTAAAAAATCTTAGAACACTTTATAGAATGGAGGTGCTGCAAAATTAATTGATTGGATAAAAATATCCTATTGATGTGCCTTCGAAAAGTCCTTACAAAAGATCTATGTCCAGCAGTGGATGTCTATCGGTTGATAATGGTAATGATGATGACTGCACTATAACACTGTAGGTACAATACGTAGGTATACTTGCTATCTTGCATTGACTTTCAGAATTTCTGCAGACCGTATAGATATCTATACGGTTAATTCTGAAATTGTTGGAGGATCTACTTATTCTATAAATCCTCAAAATCCAAATGCATTTATGTTCGCAAAATAAGTCAATATACTACTTTTGACCCTTCTTTTTAGCAGCTACGCATTTGATTTTTACCAGATTAGGCTTCTCTGGAGACCTTTGTGGACAGAGAGATCGCTGCTAGAGATGACTGGGCGACAGTAGCACATAAATAACAGTAAAGTACTTAATTCTACACTTACAGTTTTCGAAACGACGTGATCCTCTAGCATGCAGAGTACATGAGTTTCCCATCTTCTGAAGAACTTGGCGGTGAGTATTTTGTCCACGACAGTCCTGGTGTGTTGGAAGCAACAGACCCTGAGAGAACCTTCTATGGCGAGCTTGTACCGCGGTCCGGGAGGAGGTGCTGGGGTGCCCCCTGAATCACTTTTAGAACTACTGCTGTCGGCACAGCACTCTGGGCTGGAACCCTGTCAACAATATGATTTTATTATAAAATCTTCAGGAAAATCCTCAAGATCACCTGTAGACCAATTCACCTGTGGATCATTTGTGGACCAATTCTTTCGGAAAAATTGGTCCACAAAGAGAACTCATGTCCACCATCATGCGGAGGAAGCTCGCTTTATTTGAACAATTACAGAGAAGGAGGCCAATTCTCATTTTCAAGATTAGTGTTGGAAGGAAGAATTGAAGGCAAAAGGGCCCAAGGTCGCCAAATCCGCAAATGGTTGGACGATATAAGGTGTGGACTATGCTTTGTTAGAGGCAGCTTTAGATAGAAAAGCTTTCGTATGAATGACCGCCTTCACCGACCGCTTTGACCGACCGTAGTCATTTCCAAGAGGGCACGCGTGGCGCGTAGCAATGATAATGATAAAGTCTTCCAAAAAGCATTCGTTTCTTTTATAGAGGTCAAAAAAGAGAAGCGGATTGTATGTCGTCAGACCTTGGCGTCAGACTAACGTGACGAATGACATCTTTATCAGATCTTCACCAATTTTAACATGAATTGATAAAATATAGTAAATACTTACCTACCTATTTAGACAAAACATTAATAATTGAAGTTGGTTGTTTTTAATCTAGCTAAGTAGGTAACTATGTATATTTTATTTTCATGTTTATTCTATTTATTTAGAAAGAAAGAAATAGATTGGTTTGTAGGTATATAGCATAGGTACGTAAAGAATAACATTATATAAGTAGAACGTTTTCAGCCTACAATCTACATCATAATGATATAGGCATGAATATGAACAAAAATCTTGAATTCAGAATTACCAATTAGGTATAAGTAGGTAGGTAAGTACTAAATATCAGCCAATAACCCCATCTCATCATTAATAAGAAAAAGCCGAATGGAATTTCCAATTGTTAGGATCTTAAGTAAAATAGCTTCAAAATTTTATTATATTTTATTTTTCACCATGGCAACTTTACTTTTAAATAGATTATCAGTTATCATTCTGTGTTTATTGACGCTGGTTGTTGTAAAATGGCGGGAACCGGCCAGATTGTTGACTGTCACGTTGGCAACTCTGTTTTTAAATGTCAGCATTCTGTGACTGGTTGACGCTAGTTGGCGCAAAACGGTGGGGACCAATCGGATTGTTATTGTCACGTTGTCCAACTTAATTTTCAAATACACTATCTGTTGTCACTCGTTGATTGGGTAACGCCAGTTGGCGCGGAGTGGTGACCAATCAGATTGGGTTTCCCCTACCTTGAGGGTTCGAAACTTAGCCAGAGGTTTGGGGAGTTTGGAGAGATCATTCTCTAGAGAGATGCTGAGTACAGCACAAATTGTGAATAGTGCGGTTAATAGTAATTATAATAAAATAAGTAATTAAGAGATTAATAAAAGTAATATTAACGCAGTAACGTGTTCGTATCTTTTCCGAGTTCCTTCAGCGCTATCTCGCCGCAGGGTGTTCTTTTATAATTCAGAAGTGACAGGACAGCGTTAACCATCAACGCGTAAGTACACGCCCAATTATACAAATTTATTAGCTGATAGCAATCGTTTTACCTCCTGTTTTACTAATATTTAGCTGTGTGAGATTTTACGGACAAAGCATGTTAGTCTACCCACCAACTCAAGTGATCATTATTACAACGTGGTAATATCATAACCTGTATTAATGTGCGTTCAACATTATTTTGTTGCATTACGTAATTTAGTGCGCACAGACGCCTATTCGCATTATATCTTAATGAAAGAGCGAGCATTTTAGGCACGCCACCTCGCCGTTGCTGGTCGAGTTTTATAAAAGTCTATGCATGCGTTATCGCCATTTTCGCTCTCGTTTGGCGGTCTCTTCCGTCCTCCATTCTTACGATATTTTTCCAATTCATTCTATTTATTGAATTGTTGTCTGTTATGATATTTTTTTTTTTAAATCATTTATTTAATGGTTAACTTTTAGATATCCGTTTCGTTATTTAATTATTGAGTAGATTATTGTTCATGGGCAGTGGTAATCACTTAACATCAGGTGACCCGCCTGCTCGTTTGCTCGCTATCTCTATATATAAAAAAAAAAAGGGATTCTGGATATTTGCTGGAAGTATTTAATCGTTTTGAAGGAAATCTTTATTTTTGTAATTAACGAGTTTTAAATAAAAATGATAAGAATCCACTGAATATAATATATAGCTATATATTTTTTTTTTTCCTTCTCAGTGAGTTTTACTGACATTTGTGAAAATACTTGTTGGTGTCTGGAATTAAACGAGCCAACTGACCCTCAACTGGTTTTTTTTTAACACCTACCTTCTTGTGTAAAATAATTACCTATAATATTGTAGGTACCTGGCGCAAGCTAGCTTATTAGGAAAAGATATTAGTTAATAATTATTTTAGTAGATTCTGGCAAATTTACCGTCAAATATCATATTGGAATATACCAGAAGTAGGCCTAAGGCAACCGCGCACCATTAATTTTCTATCTACCTACATCCTAATAACACTTGTGAATCATAAACAAAGGGAATCCCTTCTTTTGATTCATATTATAGCTATCTACGTTTCAGCACGCGTACAATGTTTCTTTAATGAAACTCAATTTTTGTTTATTTTTATTTTGAGGTGACAGAACATGGATCGGCGACTCGAGACGCCCGGTCCCATGGAACATCGAAGCCGGAGCCGAAGGAGGGAACGCAGCCGTAGCCGGCTGCGTACCCGCAGCCCTTCTCCGATCCTGGGACAGCGACTAGAAGCGAGCCGGGAGCGGGTGAAAACTCTGGAGAGGCAGTTACTGAGAGAGCGGGAGCGACTTCTACATGCCGAAGGCGACAGTCCGAGTCGTAGCTGCTACAACGTGCCACGTACGACTTCGCATCAGGCTACTCCGCGGCGACATAAGAGTCGCAGTCATCGCAGCAGCAACGCGTCCCCAGATCACCGACGGGCAGAAACTGGGGCCAGCGCGGTGCATCCTGCTGAGCGTCGTGGCGTCGCGGGATATGCTAAAAGGTCACGTAGCCCTTCCATTTCTAAGCAATGTATTGCTGATATTTTGAAATGTTTTAAGGATAGTTTGGCATCTCGACCGTCTACCCAGGACACAAGATCTTCTCAAAAGGTTGATCACATGAATATCCTTCCCAATTTCGACCCCTCAAAAAAAAACCAAAGGATTGATATTTGGCTCAAAAAGGTCAATGAATGTGCTAGTGTATACGGTTGGGATGATAAGACTGTCACTCACTTTGCCATGCAGAAACTCCAAGGTCTTGCCAAAACATGGTACGAAGGTCTAAATTCAGTTTTGTTTACCTGGCCGGAATGGCAGGAGAAACTAATAAATGCTTTTCCTTGCGAACAAAATTACGGCCAGGCCTTGGAGGAGATGCTTAAAAGGAGGAGCAGATATAATGAACCTATAGAAGTTTATTTTTATGAAAAATTAGCGTTACTTAATCAATGCGATATAGCTGATAAGCGTGCAGTAGATTGTATTATTCATGGGATCAGTGACAGGACCTTAAAATCCGGTGCGCTGGCATTACGCTCTTCTAACCCCGATCAGTTATTGCAATTCTTAGTAAGCAGCAAGGACTCGTACCAATCTTTCGACCGAAACCAGTCTAGGAACAAAACCGACCACTCTAGCACTCACACCTATTCCAATCAAAAGTCGAGTAGCAGATCCGGCTCTTTTCCAGGCTGTTACAACTGTAAGGAGAGGACACATAGTTTCTTGTTTTGTCCTAAGCCGCTAATTAAATGCACACAATGTAATAAAGTAGGCCATACAGAAGATAAGTGTTTCTCTAAAAAGGGTAATGGGGTTGTGAAAAATGTCAATGTACCAAAAACCATGCGCATTGACACAGCCAGTCAGGAACATGACTCTCCTTCTCTTCCAAGTTCAAAATTTATGAAGGATGTGCAAATAAACGACACGATAAGACAAGCGTTTGTAGATTTCGGGAGTGATGTTACGCTGGTGAAAGAATCCTTAGTTAGGGAGTTAGGTGTGACTCATGACAATATACCATCGTTATTAAGGGGATTCGGCAATGGTTTAGTTACATCACTAGGAGGATTGTTGCTTAGTATTAGTGTTGATGGAGTAAACGCTCGCGTTCTATGTAAGGTCGTATGTGATAATTTGCTAGAAAGGTCTGTCCTCATAGGTCAGTCATACACGGAACAGCCTCATATCATAGTTTATAAGGATGCAACTAAACTCCAGTTCATAGATATCGGCAAGGAAGTGCCACTTTCTGATCCGGGTGTACAAGAGACTTTGACTGGGATTCAAACTGCAGGTGTAGTGGAGCTCCATGGTGCAGCGTCGGTGAGAGCAAGAGTTGAACCTTCCCTTAGCAACGTCCTCGTAAGGAATAGTGTTGCGGGCAAGCCAACCAAACAATATTTTATTTGTGGAGGTCTCTATCACTCTGAAAGGGGTCATGTCTATATAACAGTGATTCCTTGTTCAAGTTCTTGCCGGATTTCAGATAGTTCACTCTTGTGTAGGGCAAAACGAGTAGACGTTGTAAGTAGGGTCATTTTCGAACCACCTGAGATACCTGTGGTGATTGAGGATAACTTCGACGAAAGGGAGGTTCGTGTAAGTGATAAAGTACCAGAAGGCGTGAAGCAGAGGTTGTTAGAGTTGCTCAAACGTTACAAACATTGTTTTGCGTCTTCACTTAAAGATCTAGGTTGTACGAACGCGACCACAATGAATATAGAGTTGAACAGCCAACGCCCCGTCGTCTATCGACCTTACAGGTTGTCACACCATGAGCGAGAAAAGGTACGTGTGATGGTAAAGGAGATGCTGGACGCAGGGATAGTTAGGGAGTCTTCGTCTGAATACGCCAGTCCGATTATACTAGTGCGTAAAAAGGACGGCTCTCTTAGAATGTGCGTTGATTATCGGATGCTAAATTCAGTTACAGTTAAGGAACGCTACCCCATACCCATTATGGAGGATGAAATAGCTCGACTCACAGGTCAAGCTTGTTTTATTTCACTTGATTTAACGTCCGGGTACTATCAGGTCCCAATTTCAGAGCATAGTAAACACCTCACATCGTTTGTCACGCCAGATGGTCAGTACGAGTTTAATCGTATGCCATTTGGCTTGGCAAACGCCCCGGCTGTTTTTCAGCGCATGATGAACTCAATCTTAGGGTCTGCTCGTTTCAGTAAGGCAACTGCGTATCTGGATGATGTTCTAATTTACGGGCGGGACCCCACAGAATGTTTAGATCGTCTCGAAGAAGTATTACAGTTAATAGAAAAAGCCAACCTCACATTAAATTTTTCTAAATGCGATTTCTTACGAGATACAATCGATTATCTTGGCTATGAGATCAGTGCGGCTGGGGTCAGGCCTGGTGAGAAGAAGATCCACAGCGTCGCCAACTTCCCTCGACCTGAGAATGTGCATAATGTCCGTCAATTCCTTGGTTTGGCGAGTTACTTTCGCAAATTTATTAAGGACTTTGCCCGTATTGCATTTCCGCTCAGCAAATTACTCAAAAAGGATGCCGTGTGGACATGGAACAACGATCAGGAGGAGGCTTTTGTAAACCTAAAGGCTAAGTTAGTGGATAGGCCCATTCTTGCAATATTTGATCCAGCGGCAGAAACAGAGCTTCATACGGACGCGAGCAGATTGGGTATTGGAGGTATATTGTTGCAGCGCCCCAGCGGAAGCGATACTTTTCGCCCAGTAGCGTATTATAGCAGGCAAACGTCCCCTGAAGAAAGGAATTTCCACTCTTATGAACTGGAAACTTTAGCGGTCGTATGTTCTCTGCGGAAGTTCAGGGTCTATTTGTTAGGAAAGTCATTTAAAATTGTTACAGATTGCAGTGCTCTCCGCTCCACGTTTTCAAAGCGAGACTTGATCCCGAGAATAGCACGCTGGTGGCTTTTGCTGCAGGAATTTCAATGTTCAGTTGAATATAGGCCAGGTGTGAAGATGGGCCACGTAGACGCCCTGTCTCGTAATCCTGTTGTGAGCTCGGAAGAATCTCTCGTCGAAAATGTTCCCGCTGTTAGGTCAATTAGCAATGAGGATTGGCTGCATACACTTCAGCTGGGAGATACAGAGCTTTGTAGGATAAAAAGTATCTTAAGTTGTAACCATGATGAGAAGGGGCTCAGATACATAAAAGATAACTTTTTAATAAAAGATAATAAGTTGTTTCGTTATTTAGGGTCAGATAAGGATAACGTGCGTTGGGTAGTGCCAAAGGGTGCGAGGTGGCAGATATGTCGCATGAACCATGACGATATTGGTCACTTTGGGGTGGAGAAGACACTCGAAAGGATAAAGAGAAAATATTGGTTTGGGAAAATGTCAAAGTTCGTTAAAAAATATGTGAATTCATGCATTGAATGTGCGTATGCCAAAACCCGTCCAAAGTCAAGTGAAGGTCTGCTCCACCCTATCACTAAAGTAGATGTGCCGTTTCATACCATACATGTTGACCACCTCGGACCTTTCGTCAAATCAAAGCGAGGCTATACACATTTGCTCGTGATTGTAGATGGTTTCACCAAATTTTGTTTCATTAAGCCCGTTAGAAATACCAACAGTTTAAACGCAATAAGAGCTCTAGACGACATATTCTTCACATTTAGAGTTCCTGACCGTATTATAAGTGACCGCGGTAGCTGTTTCACTTCTCACACATTCACTCGATTTTGCTTGGATAAGGGCACTAAGCACATTCTTAACGCAGTAGCTAGCCCTAGGTCGAATGGTCAAGTAGAAAGGTACAATCGTACCATTCTTGACTCCTTAAAGGCAATGACGGTGAAATACGGTGAGAAAGATTGGGATAGTCATTTGGGGAAAATTCAATGGGGACTGAACAACACCATCCAGAAAACAATCGGTAGAACGCCGTCAGAGGTACTGTTCGGAACTCCCATCAACAGCGAAATGAATCCTATTCTTAATGCTGCATCCAAAAGCTCTGATGGAAACTGTGACGTCAGTATCTTGCGTCAAGGGGTTAAAGATAGGATTGACAGCGAACAGGTGAAGCAGAAACAAACCTTCGACAAGGGCAGAAAACCAGCCCGAGTTTATACTGTAGGTGACCTAGTTAAGATAACTAAAACATGTTTTAATAATGATGGACAGAGCAAAAAGCTCATGCCCTCGTACATAGGGCCCTACCGCGTCACTAAAGTCTTAGGCAAGGATAGATATCAAGTAGCGCCGGTGCCAGGTTTGATAGGCATGCAAAGCAAACGACCCACAACGGTTGCCGCCAACCGTATGATGCCATGGATACATATTGCTGCTTTGGAGGTGAACGGTTCGGATACCAGTAGCAACTCTGATAGTGAGAATTGATTAAACCATAGCTAAATAGTCGATCACAGTACACATGATTTTAGCTTACAATGTTATATTATGTTCACCTTTTTGTGTGTGTGTGTTTTTGTTTCGTATTAGCCCTTGATGCATTGAAACTACAGACAATTATTTTCCATTGTTACAGATCAGGCACGAGAATTGATTGGATCGTGTCCTGATACAACAGAAACACTAGAACTAGGCACGAGAATTGATCGGATCGTGTCCTGGTACGAGAATATTAGAATCAGGCACGAGAATTGATCGGATCGTGTCCTGATACAACAGAAACACTAGAACTAGGCACGAGAATTGATCGGATCGTGTCCTGGTACGAGAATATTAGAGTATGTTGCCCCACTAACTGCCACAAGTAAATAGATCGTCTTGTAGGCACGTCTGACGGGGTTTTCTCGATAAATCTATCATTTAAGGAATAATCTGATAATGGGTTATTCGATTAATTGATCGTTCGAATCCCAATTAATAGATATTCGTAAGTGATGGAAAACATTAATTGATCGTTGCTCTTCTTATAAAGCAGATGGATAAATATAATTAACTACGAAGTAATACTTATCCGATGAATAATAACCAGTAGAATATAATGAAATATTGTTATAAGTATATTAATATTTTGATTTGAAATGAGATTAAAGATAATACACCTAGATTAAATGAGATTAAAGATAGTACCTACAAGTTTACTTGTGCAACTAATATATTGATGTTTGTGATTGTTGCGTTAATCATGCTGATTGCAATGTATAAAATATAGATACAAGTTGAGAATATAGTTTATATTTTGATATGATACATATAGGATATTGTGTTATTCAGTTGCTAAAATATGTATATTAATTATTAAACGTCGCCATTATTATTTGTGTATCATCATAATAGCACTATAATAAGAATGTAGGTTGGTATGATGTAAAGAATGAACAACTGGCTAAGTTCCGATTGTTAGGATGCCTCCTGGCGACATGTGCGGGGCGCACACGTTGTCAGGACGGTCGATTGTTAGGATCTTAAGTAAAATAGCTTCAAAATTTTATTATATTTTATTTTTCACCATGGCAACTTTACTTTTAAATAGATTATCAGTTATCATTCTGTGTTTATTGACGCTGGTTGTTGTAAAATGGCGGGAACCGGCCAGATTGTTGACTGTCACGTTGGCAACTCTGTTTTTAAATGTCAGCATTCTGTGACTGGTTGACGCTAGTTGGCGCAAAACGGTGGGGACCAATCGGATTGTTATTGTCACGTTGTCCAACTTAATTTTCAAATACACTATCTGTTGTCACTCGTTGATTGGGTAACGCCAGTTGGCGCGGAGTGGTGACCAATCAGATTGGGTTTCCCCTACCTTGAGGGTTCGAAACTTAGCCAGAGGTTTGGGGAGTTTGGAGAGATCATTCTCTAGAGAGATGCTGAGTACAGCACAAATTGTGAATAGTGCGGTTAATAGTAATTATAATAAAATAAGTAATTAAGAGATTAATAAAAGTAATATTAACGCAGTAACGTGTTCGTATCTTTTCCGAGTTCCTTCAGCGCTATCTCGCCGCAGGGTGTTCTTTTATACAATGACGATGAGGATACTGACTCTGAAATGAAAATGCTAGTGGTTCGCAACCAGAACGAACCAAGCCATACAAAAATACATTTAATAATAATAATGCTCGTATCGACTAAATTTCAAAGTAAAACCTTTACAAGGAAAAACTGTTTTTTTTAATCTTGATTTTTGGTATCTGACTGATTGACGATTACTATGCTTAATTGTTGTTTAATCAGTACCCATCAGTACCCATATTATAATTATAAATATGAAAGTGTGTTTGTTTGTTGGTTTATTGGTTTGTCCTTCAATCACGTTGCAACGGAACAACGGATCGAGGTGATTTTTTGCATGGCTATAGTTAAAGACCTGGAGAGTGACATAGGCTACTTTGTATCCCGGGAAATCGAAGAGTTCCTATGGGATTTTTAAAAACCTAAATCCACGCATACGAAGTCGCGGGCATCAGCTAGTTATAGAATAAACATAAGTTAAGGCTATTGATGTAAAGCCGTTTTTTTATAACTAGGTTATTTACCTCTTTAATTTTCAGTTTTAAGCAATGATATTAGAAGAAAATAGGTAGATACGTTATACGCGGACCGCAAGTGGCACGTTAAAACTAAGCTAATTAGCAAACCTGAGCTCAGTCGCCCGCTGTCGTCGCGCTATCGATGACGTCGTTGATAGTAATGTGTATTTTGTTTTCGTCTCCCAAAACAACCGAAAATGCCGTCGTGTGTGATGAGATTCTGCACAAACTACACAAGCAAGGTTTCCAAAAGTCAAGGAATCACATTTCATTCGTAAGTAAAACTATTTCTTTTATATAATTCGTATTTTTCACTTATTTAACAATAACAAACTCGTGCACGTTTGTGTAAAATGCAACTCATTGCAATTTGTACCTTATGTCACATGCCATAAGTACGTATCAAGTTATCGTTGTACGTATTTTAAAGTTTCCGATCAAAGAATATAAAATAAACAGATAGGTCTCTTCTGAGTATTGACAATTCAAATAGTGTGCATATTTCCTGTTTTAGGGAAGGATAAATTAACTATGGTCTAACATCTTTTTACGGTCCACTGCTGGGTCTCTTCATACAATGAGGGAATTTTGGCTATGAGTATGTAGATTGTGTAATAGTAAATATTTTCAAAAATAAAAAATATTTTCATTTCACATTTTATTCCTTTACCTACCTTCCCGCGGCTTCGTCCGCGTAAAATTTAGTCATTTTATTTCGACTTCTTTTCCATGTATGGGAGCCCCCTTTATTTAATTTAATTTAATTTTTATTATTTTTATTATAGCGGCAATAGAAATACATTCTGTGAAAATTTCAACTGTCTACCTATTACGGCTTACGAGATACAGCCCGCTGACAGATGGACGTACAGACAGCGGAGGCTTAGTAATAGGGTCCCGTTGGCACCCCTTGGGCACGGAACCCTAAAAACGAGCGGAACCGCGGGAAAAAGCTACTTCGTAATATATTAAATACCACAGTATAAGGTTTTTATTTTACTATACAACTACAGTGTAGGCATAAATCGGCATTAGCCGAATAGACTTTACTGTTTTTTTTTTCTTTGGAGTTTCTAGTTTACCGTCTCGTCCCGTCTCTTTTACGCTCGCATTATTAGGCATATATCCGTCCTTCTTCCACTCTTCTGTGCAGGACGAGGTAGTGCAAAATATAACCGTCTCTTTTTCGTGCGCAACTGAAGCTGAGGTTATTAGTTCACCGTCCTTTACTCTCTGTTGTGTGAGGTTAAAATACTATCTATGCGTTTATGTGTGTTGAGTCTTTCGGCGCTGACGCAGCGTGCCATTACTAAACATCGAATTTGATATAAGTAACCTATCTACCTATTTTTCTTCTAATATCATTGGTTTTAAGTCATTGAGTTATTTGTAAATAAATTGAATTTGAACTTTGAAGTAAATAAAAACTCTGACGTTTTTGGACAGACAGACGGACAGAGGCAAATTCACGCAAGTAAACTCAGAGGCCTCGTTTCGCTCGGTCACGATTGATGATTGTCGGTCATCAATGACTGTGACGTTTTCATTTCGATATTTCCAAGCAAAATGATACACGCCTCCAAATTAGTAGGTAGGTATATATTTATCATAATCATGATCAACCCATCGCCAGTCCACTACTGAGGACAGGTCTGTATCCTCTCAGAATGAGAAGGGCCATAATCCGCCACGCGTTCAAGTGCGGATTGGCAGTATTCACCATACCTTTGACAATATTATGGAGATCTCTCAAGCATGTAGATATTTTTCGCTACGCCATAAGACGAAAGCCCACTGCAACGACTAATCAACATCTACAGGGGTATATCTATACATCTATATTCTATACCATCGAACTAAATTATTACCCATAGAAGGGTTATTTCAAATAAAATTTGTATTCTACAATTTTATTTCTATTTTCAACAAACCTGTCAGTATGACCTCAACTTCTTATCTACTAACAAACTTAGTTACTTACAAAAACAAATTGAGGGGCAGGCCCTAGTTATTTTATAAAAGTTGAAAGTTTCTATGCGCAATGTTTCCAGAGACACCTTTGTTATGTTTTATCTGCCAAAGTCACCATGCTCAAAACTGCATAGTCGCTGATCGTTCCTCCCTGTGTTGGAGGCAATGCGCAATTTCAGCTTTTATAAAATAACGGAGATCTGGCCCTCACAGACTCTTTCTCTAGAAGGAATGTCTTTATCATTAGCTATTAAGTTCATTACTTATCAACAATTCCTTTGGCAGTAGTCGGAAAACAAAAAGTCGGAAACGGTCTAGTCCGATCCACTAAATGACCAACATTTATACGAAGCGTAATTAGTTGATTAGTGTTCACTAACAAGAGGTGTGGCTGTGTTTACAGCTGTATATGTACGAAATTACGAAATGAAATTGACATTTGAAGCGCTTACAACAACACGCGAACAAAATATGTGTTTGACGTCAGTGACGACCTTGTACTTCAAGCTAACAGGCAGTTATTTTAATAGAAAAATAATCATAATGTTAGTTTTCAGATTGTGAGTAATGATGTTTTATTTAAACTTAGTTAAATACTTAAATGAAACTGGTCAAATGCGTACAAGAAATAAGAACACGCATAAGATAGGGTTCCGTAGTTATATGATTGTTATACACGACGAACAGACAGATTTTTTTGTATTTTATTATCAACTAGCTTATGCTCGCGACATCGTCCGCGTGGACTTTACATATGTCGAACCCATATTTCACCCCCTTAGGGATTGAATTTTCAAAAATCCTTTCTTAGCGGATGCCTACGTCATAATAGCTATCTGCATGCCAAATTTAAGCCCGATCCGTCCAGTAGTTTGAGCTGTGCATTGATAGATCAGTCAGTCAGTCAGTCACCTTTTCCTTTTATATATTAAGATATACAGAGAAAAACTGGAGTCGTTCGGAAGTTATGCGCGTAGGTATGTTCATACATTTCGGCGATTCATTTTTATAGATATAGGTAGATTAAGTATTATGTTTTTGTCTTTATTCCAAATTGGATTTTTTAAATTAAGTATGAAATAAGTAAATGATAAAAGCCCCAGCCAAAAACGAATGTATAAACGTACTTATTACTAAGTGGGTACCTACCTAGTATTGAAGTGGGTAGATAAAATGTATGACTGATAACGAAATCTCGTCAAAATTGAGTTTATCCATTGATACAGTAAGTACGTAGGTATTGGTATCGTGTTAAAGTATGTAAAACCTTTAATGTGAATGTCTGAACATGTTACACACATTTGGTGTCAGGTAAAAAGACCTCTGGAGTCTGGACGGTAGTAGAGTAGAGAGAAGAGGATGTATTGCTTTCTAAGCACAGAATTATAATTAAGCAGGGCCGTCTTTACCCGGGGGTTCTAGGGGTGCGGTGCACCCGGGCGCAGAGTCCTAGGGGGCGCAAGCCGACCGCCCATAAATTTACCTACCTACCTAGATTTAATTTCGGGCGGTGCTGAAAAGGAAACAAATATATGCCTCCCATGATCAATATTGTGAAAAATTGCGCGCTCGCTTCGCTCGCACTTTATCAATTTCTGATTGCCTAGATTTGAAAAAGATTAAAAAACCGGCCAAGTGCGAGTCAGACTCGCGCACCGAGGGTTCCGTACTACAGTCGTATTTTTTCGATATTTTGCACAATAAATCAAAAACTATTACGCATAAAAATAAATAAAGATCTGTTTTAGAATGCACAAGTGAAGTCCTTTCATATGATACCCCACTTGATATAGTTATCTTAATGCGAAAATTGAAAATACTAATTATTAGTTCATGACCACAATTAAATTTTTTTTGTGTGGTGTAACCATAAATTCACGGTTTTCAGATTTTTCCCCAAATGTCAGCTATAAGATCTACCTACCTGCCAAATTTCATGATTCGGGGTCAACGGGAAGTACCCTGTAGGTTTCTTGACAGACCGACAAACAGACAGACAGACAACAAAGTGATCCTATAAGGGTTCCATTTTTCCTTTTGAGTTACGGAACCATAAAAAGAAAGCATTCAAAGATTAAAAATGAAACTTGGAAGTTCCTCAGTAGTACAGTGTAGACTCGTGTGGTACAAGAATTGTAAAATATAAACGAGATGCAGCGGTAGTAAGCGCGGGTCACTGTACTGGCGCCCCACTAAGCTCTTCCTAGTGATGACGTCGGAACTGAAATTTGGGTCACGAGGGCGCGAGGTACCTATTACGACTCGCTTCAATCGGCCCGAATAGCTTATCGGGCTAAAATCAAGCAGTCTCTCGGAAAATAGAACTCAGCTGACGCAAGGCCAGTGATAACAATCTTTCTTTTAAGGTTCGAACGAAAGCCGTAAAATGCAAGACCTGCTTCAACTCGATGTGTGTAAAAAATACTTAAATTTTTCTAACCTCATAAAAATGATAGAAAGTAAATTTATTCACTTCATTCAAAAGATTTCTAATACCTACTTAAATATAGCCTATATTTATAAAATCTCAATCTATAAAAGGAAAAGGTGACTGACTGACTGACTGATCCATCAACGCACAGCTTAAACTACTGGACGGATCGGGCTGAAGACGTACATCCGCTAAGAAAGGATTTTTGAAAATTCAACCCCTAAGCAACTTCTTTGGTCGGTCTTCCTACTAACCCAAAAATGTATGTACTTATACCCCAAAAGCCAAAAAAACACTTTTTCAGGCTCTATAGCGATATTCCTAGAAATAAAATAAGTATAGGTAGATAAGTAAGTAATGCTCACGAGTCACGGGTGATCGGTCAGTGACTATAAATATGCTGGATGGATGAAAGAAATAGTACATTACTGCACGGCTGACTTAACTGTCTTGTTTAACTTGACTGACTAACTTGTTTTTGATAAATAACTTAAACCGAACAGTCAATTCGCGCCTTTTAATAAGACAAAAAATCTAACTTTTTAAAGTTTTGCTCCGAATGTAAAAAATCCGATACGGATAACCGTGCCGTGTTGTGAGCGCTGAAAACGCAATTCATTAGAGTTCCGAATTCAAATATTAAAAATATACAAGATATTCAGGAAGAAAGATTATTCCAAATTCAAACTTATCATAGTAACCTTTTTCTGAACAGTTGTGAGCAGTGATGTCCTATGTCGATGGTTGCTTGTGAGGAACAAACATTATTCCAAATTCAAACTTACTTTCCTGGACCATAGAGCAGAAACAAAGAGGAGTTGGCCTAAGCAACTGTGCACTGTGATTTTCAACTAGGTCCTGACGTCATCACTGTGGGCGGGGCCTTAGTTAGTATGCTGTCTGCGTTCGTCAGGTTCACATATATTGAGACTCGTATTATCGGTGTGTTTTCGCGTTTTTAAGAACAAAAGGATGAAGTGTTGTTTTATCGTGTCAAAGTTATTCAGACAGACGTTCTGATGCTATGAATGGTATCACATTTCATTTGTAAGTAATTTTATACGTAATTATTAAAATAGTTCTAGATTATTGACATCTAGTGTGAGATAGCTGAACTATGTAGTGACATCAATATATCGATGTTAGGTCGCTAAGCGAGTAGTTTTGCTACTAACCCGCAGATGGAAAATTGAGAAGTGGGCGGCGTTCCACAACCCCTCACCCCGCAAAATGTCACTCGATATTTCATAGGGAAATCTTAATACAACATCTCCTCTTTGTTTCTGCTCTATGTCCTGGACAGCTGCTGTAGTAATAATACCTACTGTCTACAGTCCAGAAATGAAATTCCATACTTTACTTTTCTGGACAGTAGTAATACTGTCCGGGAAGTTTAACTTTCGAACTAATCTACAGAGTATGAAATGTGCACACTTCAATTTATCATTTTTTAGAAAAGTTATTAACATCTGCGTTGGTGTGGAACCAATCAATAAACATTCCATACTCCTGCACGCGCCCGGCATGATGCGACTGCGTGTTTCATCAATGAGACTCTACTTCGTGTGACCAGCTTCTTATCAACATTGTATGTATTCAATTCATTTATTTTTCTTACTACACGTCTGGAAAAACTATTTTTAGCCTGCTGTAATTTTCCTCGAAGCAATTCGACACTAAATTTTTTCGCTAGGTAGATAGATACTCAGATGATGTAGACTTTATACGCTTGGATTTAGATTTTCAACGTGGAAACTTGTCAATTTTCTGGAATAAAAAGTGTCCAAGTCCAAAATGTCCAAGTCTTTAATTAGGTACATATTATTATATCCATGCAAAAAATCGCCTCAATCTGTTGCTTCGTTGCAGCGTGATTGAAGGACAAAGTGATTACAATAGTGAACTTCTACATTTTGCCAACATACATAGGTACCTACTCGTAAGTACACAGTTAGTTAGATCCCTGTATACAGCAGTTTCTAAATTAAGTAGGTAGTTAGGTATAAGTTTAGCACAAAAAACCGGCCAAGTGCTAGTCAGGCTCGCACAACGTGGGTTCCGTACTACAGTAGTACATTTGGACATTTTTCACTATAATTCAAAAACTATGATGCATAAAAATAAATAAAATTTTATCTTAGAATGTACAGGTACCCTGTACCCTTTCATATGATACCCCACTTGATATAGCTATCTTACTTCGAAAATTGAAAATACTAATTTTTAGTTTATGACCATAATTTAATTATTTTTGTGTGATGTAACCACAAATTAACGGCTTTCAGATTTTTCCCCTTATGTCTGCTATAAGACCTACCTGCCTGCCAAATTTCATGATTCTAGGTCAACGGGAAGTACCCTGTAGGTTTCTAGACAGACCGACAGACAGACAGACAACAAAGTGACCCTATAAGGGTTCCGTTTTTCCTTTTGAGGTACGGAACCCTAAAAATCAAAGATTATGGACTTTGTGAGATTCTTTAGACGATAAGTATTAAAATTGCGAGTGTATTAGTAGACTAGCTGACCAGCCCTGACTTCGCTAGAGTGGAATTTTTGAAAATTGACCAGAAGTAACTTATGATAATATAATTTCAGTATGGTAATAGATTATTTTTTCATCCAATGGGGATCTATGTATTTTAAGGTAAATGTATAAGTAAACCAAATTTAGTAAATTTATATAGTAGTAAATACCTACGTGTAGACGTAGTATAAGTACAGCAAATACAGTACAGCTAACACAATGGAAACAATAATATTATGAAATCGGTTTAACTGTATCCAATATAATTTGAAACGCTATAAATGTATTCAATAGCATTGAAGATATATTTTAACCAGCAACCGCTCTTATGACGTCAAGAAACTTGATTTATGCGATAAATATTCTAAGACTCTTCAACTGCGAATAAAACTGTCGGTGATGAACACATCAAAATTAACAATTTCTCGTCTGAAGAAGAAATGAAAGAACATACGTTTTCATGTTATGAAGAATACGATAAAATTTTGACCAATTTGCATTGCATTGGTTGACAGGACTGCGGTGCCGCGATAGGTGAAGTTGGAGCTATCAAGGACAGTATCAACTCTCAACACTGGGAGGAACGTTCGTTTGGATCATGGTGACTTTGGGAGATAACAGGTAATAAAGATGTAAAAAATTCTCATAAAGCCACCATGATCCAAACCAACATCCAAACAAACGTTCCTCCCAGTGTTGGGGACAATACGCAGAGAAACGTCCAGCTTTTATACAATAACGACGGTCTGGCACGCGCTGGTTCTTAGTCCATTACATATGTCAGCCACAAATCTTTTAATATACTTATATCTACATAGATAATATGTGTGTAATTGGGCCTTATTTGCTGCAACTGTTATCAACTTATCAGTGACGCAGAGAAAGCATTGGGTCCTATTCTGGTGTTCAAGACAAACATTTTCCTTTTTGTTGGGTGCGATTGCTGATTAGTAATTACATAAGATTCTAAGAAATCGCTGTTTACAAACCCAGTTCTAATCAAACATTGCGGTGTGATAGCCTTCGATCACATTCGCATGGCAATTTGTTTCATCGAAAATTCGATTCATCTAAGTATTTAGCTACCAACGAATAATAAAATAATTACCGACTTAAGCCCATAAAACAAAGATAAGAGAAGAACACACAATGCAAGGTTGCAATCGTAGCTCTGTTTGTGAAAGTTTTTGCCGACGTATAAGTAGGTACCTACGTAGGTAGGTAGGTATAAGTAATAAATATTGTTCTTGACGTCAAAGACACCCATGACCCATCGTAATCAAAACTTGCAATACTACTTAAAAAAGGGCGAATGTTCTTTGTATCCAACATAAAGTTTTAATGTGCAATGCATGCATTTACATAAACATAATACCTACGTGGATATGGGATTTTAAAGATCCCTTGTGTACGTTGGATTTTCCGGGATAAAAGTAAGTAGGTAGGTATTCTTCTTATTTGTCTCCAAGCTACAAGTCATCTCTGTGCCAAAATTTGTCAAGGCTGGTTCAGTGGTTCAGTCGTAAAAATATGGTAACAGACAGACAGGCATATTTTCGCATTTATAATAATCCATAGGTACTTAGGTAGGTACCTACTACTAATATTATAAATGCGAAAGAGCTGTCCTTTTCATAGTGGATCCTCTTAACTGATTTTGGTTTTAAGCCTGTTTTTTAACCCGGAAACCAAAAAGTACCTACCCACGGATTTTTTTAAAAACACGGAAAAAAATCCACGTGGATTAAATTGTAGGTATCATCTTGAGATAAACTAGCTTATGCTCGCGAATTCATCCGCGTGGACTACACAAATTTCAAACCCCTATTTCACCCCCTTAGGGGTTGAATTTTCAAAAATCTTTTCTTAGCGGATGCCTACGTCATAATAGCTATCTGCATTCTGCATGCCAAATTTCTGCCCGATCCATCCAGTAGTTTGAGCTGTGCATTGATAGATCAGTCTGTCGCCTTTTCCTTTTGTATAAGATATATTGTGTAAGTATTGATTTAGTAGGTACAGGTATACTCACAAAATATTCAGCTGCGCTTTGATCTGCCAAGGAAGGTGTAAGCAGACAGCCAGGCGACGGGGGCGCGGTGGCGGCCGGCGGCGGAGGGGCCAGCGAGAGCAGCTCGCCGGCCGACGCCGACATGTTGCTGGCCGCGGCCAGGCTTCGCAGTCGATCTGCGAGATCAGTATGCCCGCCATTCAAATTCTTCACACCACCGTGACAAGCATCGTCACTGCTCAAATTGTTTATGATGCGCGGTCGACGTAGCTTACGAGATGCCGCCCGCCATCTTCTCAACCGACAAGCAGCGTTATTCAGAACTTCGTCCGTTTCATGATTTTGAGGTAGTTCCCCGTCTGATTGGACAGTTTCCACTTCGATATCCACAGTTTCATCTATATAAGGCAATTTGGAATCGAGATCGGACGGAGACGGCCCGTCCTGATCCAAAACCATATTCGGGGAACCATCAACCAAAAAATCTCTGAGGGCAAAAGCTAGCCTCTGGTCCGCGTTCAAGCCAGCCGGTGCTCCATTGTTGACCACATCAGAGGCAACATATTTAACGTCCTCCTTTGTGCCATCTTTCGTTTCAGTCTTAATAGTACCTTCTTCGTTAGGATTTAGATTGACTAGATGTATTTCTTGACTGTACGAAGGCATCGTGACAACTATTTGAATTTTAGGGCGAGTACCTACCTACTAAATCATCACCCTTTTCACTTCGTAAAGTTTTTCCTGTTTTAAAAGGATCCTACCCACAAAACACATTTTACACTCTCTGACATAAGCGGCTACATAAAAAAAAACATTTTATCAGCGAATGATCTCAATCAAAATGTAGCTCATGGAATGAACTTCAACTGCTTTATGTCATCGATTTGATCAATAACACTACGATTATGTAGTCACAATCCTTTTTCACTTTACAAACTTTAACTAAAATTAAGCGTGTATAAAGTAATTTACGCGAATCGATCATTACCCGCAGAAACGCTACGGATTTTATGCGTCAAAATGTAATATAATCGGCCTCGAATAACTCAAGCAGTGTGCGCAAGCCGAGCACAACTGCCTGGACTTGCGTATCGCCTATACATAAGTATAAATGTATATTGAAGACTCGATTGTGGACTTCTTTCTTGTTTATATTGACGTACAACCAACATGCGCAACTGCGGATTACGAGTTCCAGCTCCCCCTAGCGACCGCGCTGAGCGCTTCGACTAGCTCCATCTACATTGACAATACGTTAAACTATTGTATCGCGCTAGTTTCATGCTCTCTGATAACGGTTGCTACATTTTTGTAGCAGTGTAAGTACTGAACGGCAGGTGGCACGAACTTTATATTTGTATCAACCGCTAGAAACTTGATATTTTTTCTTTTTAACGTAAACTCTGGATTTTGAGTAATGCGGAACTCGGAAGGGATCTTTAAAAACTTAAAATCAATGCGGACGTGGACGGAGGAAAAGGATAGCTACTTTATACTTAATATATAGAGAACGTCATTGACAAAAAGTTACGAAATTTTATCCCTTTTAGGAATATTTTAAAAAAGGATCGAAATTCGAATCTTTCGAATCGACAGTTTATCAACAAATTGATTTTCAAAATACTTACCTACATAGAAAAGAGTTAAACGCGGGTGCAGTTGTTAGCCGAAAGTAGTAGTGTGGGGCTCACCAATAATACTTAATAATTAATAGGTAAGTACAATTACTTACTTTTATTTTATCTTGTTTCTTCTGTACCCGTAGTACAAGATTTTACGTCTCACCAAACCAAACCAAATTCGAGAGTCGAAATACTTCCGCGTTACAGTAAAATGGACCTAAACAGCCTTGAATTGAAGTCAAATATTCAATGCCACTGATTTTAATTTCGCAATGTTTCTGCTTGGAGCGCTGGCTGTAGAAGTGTAGACAAACTTGAGCTTTAAAACAAGGCATTTAAGATCCAGTTTACTGTAACGCGGAAGTATTTCGACTCTCGAATTTGGTTTGGTTTGGTGAGACGTAAAATCTTGTACTACGGGTACTGACTGCTGCAACATGATATACTTACTAAAATAAAAAGTAGGTATACTTAACTAATTATTATCAGATAAGTTCTTCAACCAATTTTTCAATCGACAAAAAATGTGCAACTGAGGAATTTTGATGTTTTGACTGTTTTTAGGGTCTCCAGAGAAAAAAAGGTACCCTTATAAGATCACTGCGTTCGTTGTCTGTCTTTCTGTCATGCCTGTCAAGACCCGTCAAGCAGTAGCGGATTATCCCTAACGCAAACTAGGCACGTGCCTAGGGGCGCGAGATTACGAAGGGGCGCGTGCGATCATATAGAGTTTGGTTTCTATGTAAAATGTTGGAGTGACCTGCGAGCGCCTCTTCTCTACATAGTATAAAAAAAGTTGCTTCCCACTGTAGGTATGTATGTATTTTAGGATTTTAATGCGGTTTTCACCAATAGATAGAGTGATTCAAGAGGAAGGTTTATAGGTATAGTTTAATATTGGTTTGTGTTAATTTGTTGAATATGACGATATTCGAACAAAATATCGGAAGAAATCAAGCGTCCATCGAAAATTAACAAATATTATAAGAAAAAGTAGGATAAACTCAAAAACTACTCAACTTTAGTATTGACACCACATTAGTATCTACATTGCACCCATGCGAAGCCGGGGCGGGTCGCTAGTCTTTAATATAGCAAAGTGTGACGTCTTCACTCGTTCACTTAGTATAATCACTAACTACCAGCTTTGTTTGTCAGTTTAACAATACTCGTATTATCTATCATCTATACTTACTAATAAATAAAATTGAAGTTTTAACTGTTTGAACGGGCTAATCCAACCGAACTTGCCAGCGGGACAGGAGTAGAGAAGCAGGTAGAGAGGTGCGAGGGGTGCAACCACGGGTGCAACAGATCGACGTGATTTTTGATGGATATAGTTAAAGACCTGGAGAGTGAGAAAAGCTACTTTCATTCCGGAAAATCAAAGAGTGCCCACGGGATTTCTAACAACCTAAACTTAAGCGGACGAAGTTGCGGGTATCAGCTAGTAATAAAATAATATTATAAATACGAAAATGTGTTTTCTGTTTTTTTTTGTCTGAGATTTTCACGACCCAACCGTTTAACTGATTTTGTGATTTGATACAGAGTTCTGAGTTAGACATAATATTATTATGTACTTAGGTGCTTTCTATCCCGGAGAATCAAAGAGATACGAGATTTAAAAAAAAACATAAATCCGCCCGAAGTCGTCGGCATTATCTAGTTCACATTATTAACACCTAAAAATAAAATGGTACCATTTACAAATAGAATCCCATTTAAATAATGATAAACTGTTTTGATATTGCTTAACAACAAAATCTCGTTATTATTAACTGCTACATTTTACACTCGTAATTTGACCTCGACACCTTTTTATGAATTAAATGTGAAATCGTGAATATGTATGCAAAATTATTTTGGTGCAATTTAAATACATACCTACATAAAATAAATTCACTAAGCTGTGTCCGGGCGTTGTGTGTCAAACGCTGTAGCGGCTTGAATATTTCCGTTGCAAAGCCGACACTGAAGAAATGTTTCTACAAGGTTTCTACTTTTGACTTGGTTTTGACTTTAATTGACACAATAATTTTCGCCGACACAACGTACCTACACGCAAATTTTTGTTAGACTTTATTCGTCTATTAACTTACACTGAATTTAATCAATCTCGATATTATTTAATGAAATTTTTATTACATTTACTTACGAGTAATTAAAAGTGGGCACCCATGTTATGTCAGATCCTTGTGCATAGGCACTAAAGAGATTTTCGAAATATTTGCGCTTAGGGAATCTAGCTGCTCATTCTATTTACCTAGGTAGGTACTTGCGTATACTGGTTCTAGGTGCTCATTTTTTTAGGTATTTAGGTTGCCTCTAACAACTAAGTACCTAGATATGCTAGAATATGATGCAAAATAAACTAACTATAGGTACTTACTGCAAATGACGATAGTGATTGCTATGGATTAGTAATACACATTTTGTTGATTGCGTCAATTTATCGCTATAGCTGCGCGCAAAATACCATGAAGGCTGCAATTGTTAGGGGAATACCAATTGTCACAGTAAGGACATATTTAATATGGGCTCATCTCATCTGATTTTATAACTATATTTACTAAACGAGTCCAGATCAATGCCAGTTTATGATTAGCCGGACTGCTGCTAACTTGCGTATATTATGTGTCTGTGGCTGTTGACCGCCTGTTTAGGGCTTTTGCCCCCGAATGCTTCGCCGCCTGCTACGATCGTGGTCGTGCAAGGAGTTCCTACGCCGATACTTCAGCCTACGACGGCTGCGACGACCGTGAGCACTGCAGCCACAACGACGACGACGACGACGACGACCACAACTACCACGACAGCGCGCCCGACAACAATAATAACAGCTGCCCCTGTCACGACAACAACAGTGGCTGCTACGACAGCTGCGGCTACAACAACGACGACAACAGCTGCCCCAACAACAACAACAACAGCACGAACTACAATCTCTGGTAACGTAACACCACCACCATTGACGACATTAACACTATCCACTGCAACGCCATCCATTACTTCTACTTCATCGACTAATATAGTTTTAACGGCATCGACATCTAGTGAAGAAAATTTACCAGTTTTGCTTTGTAACAATCCTGATGCGATATGTGTTTCTAATCCTGACGAAAACACTTCAGGGTCATTCCAGATCGATCCACGGCTTGGCACCACTCCCGCGGCAATGCAAGCTCCACTCATAATGGGATATACTGCGCAGGTTCCAGCGTTTGATTCAGCTGTTAAATTTCCTAGAGAACGCAGAAGCTTACGATACGTAACATTGAGACTTGAAGATGTAAAAAGAGAAAAATACATGCAAGATAGCGAACACCGAATTCGTAAAAGACAAAGCTGCCGATGTGTTCCAGCAGGCACTTGTGTTACAAGCTCCGGTGCTGGGATGATTGACTTCAGAATTGTGACACCAGTAAGTTAAATCTTTCTAAAAAAACTTAATTAACTATGGTAAACATGACTAATAACCTGCAATTCTAGACAGTGTAAAGGACTCGAAGAGTGATTATAAAACAATAGGCCAAGGGATTTGAATAGTAAATACTTAGGAATGGCCATATGGTCTTCCGGATTCCAGTCTAACCGATAAACCTAGATAAATAAAATAATTAATTGCAGAGAAAAAAAATTTGTAAAGAAAATACTTAAGTATGTAATACATCGAGTGCTTATGAGGCTTCCCGCGTACTTAGGATTTATCAATTTTTTATTTTGGATGAAAATAAAAAGCCACTTAACGGATAAATGTTTTAAAAAGCAAGTCAACAATTTCAGACAGCTGCACCCTGCCCTGCTGGCCAGCAATACTGCTGTGGAAGTACTACTACAGCAGCTACAATAGCATGTGGCACTTTACAAACATCACCGGCCCCGGTTGTCATGCCTGCTGCTGGTCAAGCTAATTTTGGAGAATATCCTTGGCAGGTGAGTGCGAAATTATGACTTTACCTAAATGTAATATAACTAGCATGAAGTCGATACCTATAAAGGTAAGAAAAAAAACGACTGGAAGCGTAATAGTGAACTCTGCGTACCAGAAGCGTAGCAGTAAACTCTGTGTACCGAAAGCGTAGCAGTAAACTCTGCGTTTCGGGTGCTTAGCTGTAAACTATGCGTACCAGAAGAAAGTAAACTCTGAGTATTGGAAAAGCAGTAAACTCTGCAACCAGAATCATAGTAGTAAACTCTGCGTACCGGAAGCGTAGCAGTAAACTCTGCGTACAGGAATCGTAGCGGTAAAATCTGCGTACATGAAACGTACCAAGAAGCTCTACGTACAGGAAGCGTAGCTGTAAACTCTGCGTACCGGAAGCCGGAAGCGTAGCTTACGCGTAGCGAAGGCTTTTAAGCGCTTACAATACCAAGTTTAAAGCAAGAGAATTTTTTGTAATGATCGCATTATGATAATCACAAGTTGGATTGTGTAAATAAATAAATTTATATAACTAGCTGATACCCGCGACTTCATCCGCGTGGATTTACATTATTCAAAATCCCGCGGGAACTCTTTGATTTCCCGGGATAAAAAGTAGCCTATTTGTTAATCCAGGGTATAATCTATCTCCATTCCAAATTTCATCCAAATCCATTCAACCGTTTTTGCGTGATTGAGAACAGACATCCACACTTTCACATTTATAATATTATTAGGATTATATTATATTTACTTATGAATTAAAATATTTAAAAAACATTTATTGTTCATTATTTTGTTTATTGTTACATTGACTTTTCTTACACAGGTCTTAATTCTTACAAAACAAAATGATTACATAGCCGGTGGAGTTCTTATAGATCAACTCAACGTTATAACCGTTACTCATCGTATGTCACCTTACATGTGAGTACCTACCTAACTACCTACTTACCTTTATTATTTTTATCTTAATTTTACAGTCTCTAGAATAAGGGCAATCAAACTAAGCATGCTCTTAAAATCCATAATATTTCTATACAAATATTGAAAATACGCAAGTGTGTCTGTCTGTCCACTAGTATTTCACGGGCCATCCGTTTAACTGATTTTGACGAAATTTAGTACAAGGATAGTTTGCATCCCGAGGACGGATATAGACTACTTTTAGTAAGTACTTAAGTAGTTCCGACGATTTTCATAATCCTCAATCCCAGCAGTCAAAATTGCGCGCACCATCTAGTAAAAATTCTTTTATATCAAGACACACGGCCAGTGTGTCGAAGCCAAGTTGAGGTTTTACTTACAGTGTTTCAGGAACGGCGCCGAATGTAAAAGTCCGATTGGGTGAATGGGATGCTGCTGGTACATATGAACCAATACCTTTCCAAGAATACAACGTCGCGAAAGTATTCACCCATCCATCCTTCAATGCAAACACTCTGCAGTACGATATAACGATACTACGGCTGTCTTCCGCAGTGCCTTTGACTCCGACAGTTGGTTCTACAACAACTATTAACAGGGCCTGCTTACCACCGGCCTCAACCGCAACTTATACTGGTCAAAGGTAAGAGCAGCCGATTTCTTCTTCAAAGCTGTACTACCTCTCTATAGTTCATACAAAATGACTTCTCATGCGTCACAAGTTAAGTTATTCGGTGTCTCCGAACGCTGCACTTACCGGTGCGAGGTCATTGTAGCTCCTTAGGTCCCAAAGTCTATCGGTTTTTGGAACTAAATTTATGTATGTGCCCTGCCCATTGCCACTTCATCTTCGCAAACCGTTTAGCTATGTCTATTTAGCTACATGCATACATCTTTAGCTGTAATATATTATGTTTAGCTATGTTATCACGAAAACCTATACGCAGAATTTCAAGTTTCTAGACCGAGCAGTTTATGCTGTAGGTATGTTAATTAACATGTTGGTTAGTCAGTTTCTGCTTGTTTGTAGATGTTGGGTCTCAGGCTGGGGAAAGGATATGTTTGGTCTTCAAGGCCAATACCAACAGATATTAAAGGAAGTAGACGTGCCGATTGTCGCACCAGCTACCTGTCAAACGCAGATGCAAACTGCACGCCTGGGATCTACCTTTGTCCTCGACACCACTTCATTTATATGCGCTGGCGGGGAGACGAGTAAAGATGCCTGTACGGTTAGTATCTTAGGTTTTCATCATTAACTTACCTAATAACATGTGTGGGATCTTTTTTCTAAGAAATTCTTTTCGAAAAAGGAAAACTTTTGGCCACAACTACTTAGGCATTGATGGACTTACGCATGTGTGGCCTCGGCTTTGCGTCGGCCCACATTTACACGTACGTCCATCAACGCCTCTTTTGCTGGCCGCTGCAGTGTACTATTAATTGGAACGTTTACAGGGTGATGGTGGTTCAGGCCTCGTGTGCCAGGTGAACGGGCAGTGGGTGGTGGTGGGGCTGGTGGCGTGGGGGCTGGGCTGTGCCAATGCCAACGTGCCTGCCGCCTACGTCAATGTCGCCGCTCTGCTGCCCTGGATTCAGCAGCAAGTTGCTACAGCTTAAGCCTTCGTTCCTACATTTACATCCATTTTACGTTGATTGGTCACAGTAACAATTGTCAGTAGGTAGGTATTACAGTTGAGTTGAACATAAAAAACGGGTCAAATGCGAGTCGGACTTGCAAGGGTTCCGTACCAAGATTATAACACTATAAATTATACTTTTTATTTTTAATTTGCATGGCGGCCATTTTATTATTTTGTTGTTATAGCGGCAATAGAAATACACACTCTGTCACAACTGTCTTAGTATTACGGTTCATGAGATACGGCCCGCTGACAGACAAAGTGGCAGACGAACGGACAGACGGTTGGACGGACAGATGGACAGACAGCGGTGGATTAGTAATAGGGTCCCATTGGCACCCTTCGGGTACGAAAATAATAGGGATAGTAATTTTCCTTAATAATATTAATAAAGGTAATTTTAAATGTACCTACTGCAAATAATTTTGAATGTGAGATTATAGTGTTCTACAGGAGATATTAAAAGTCCATATCAAGTGAAGCATAATAATAATAATTTATTAAGTTAACAAGTTTATACAAATACGCGTGTAAATATTATAAAACATAGACGTTACCTAACCAACATAAAAGACGACGGTCTATCTAATTTTACTTTATTTGCGTTCTAAACGCTCAACGGACACAACTATAACAAAATTTAACTTAACTAGTGCATAATTTGCAAGGACGTAATCTAGTATTGCAGTAGGAATGAACCCCACACCGGACGATAACATTTATTTAGCTTTTCATTCAGTCTTCGTCAGGCTTCTCTTGTTTCACTACCGGCGAAGTAGATGCCGACTGAGGCTGAGGAGGGGGCGAAGATACTTCAATATATTCATCATTACGTTCTTCTTTCACTTCCGGTTCTTGCTTGACTGTCACTTCGTTATCCACTGATGCCGGAGTGGACACCGTAGGCTGCGGCGCTACGTCCGTCGGTTGCAAAGCAGCCCATGCCGACGCCGCCCCACGTGCATAGGCTTCATAAAATGCCCTCTGAGCGATTTCGGCTTCTTCGAGATGGACGAATGCGTGGTTATCGAGTTCCGCGCGGAAGAAAAACTTTAACCCGCATCGACCACAGTCATAAGGTCTAGGTGCTGTAGCATGTTCCGGCAAATGCCTTTGCAATCCGGCTGCACTTGTAAACATCGCAGAGCAAAGGTAGCACGTAAACGCGCCTATACCGGCGAACGTGTGTTCGATAAGATGAGCTTGTAAACGGGTAGGAGAGCCGAGGGTCCGACGACACAGACGGCAGTCGTGGTCCGAGGGCGGCGGAGCTCTCGGAGCAGCATGACGGGCGTAGCAAGCGCTACATGCCCTCGCTCCTTCCCCAGCCTCACTTTCAGACAACGCTGTTAGACATATTGCACACCTTTGTTCGTCTTCATTCGGCCGTAAATGGAAACGGGCGTGCAAGCGCGCTTCAGCCTCGGAAGCTAAAGTTTGACGGCAAATGACGCAAGGGGCCGGCAACGCAGGATGGTGACGTGCCATGTGGCTCAAGAAAGCTTCTTCTGAAGGTAGCCTTGAACGACATCGAGCACACGTATCACCACCAACTACCTGCAACAAAATTGCAATTTCCTTTGTACTTAGGTAAGAATATGAATTTGTCAACAAAATAAAATTAAAGAAGGATCTTTAGGAACAGTCTGTGCAAGGAATAATATATATACTACTCGAGTTTATGTTTCGTATCGTCTACATAGAAGTAGATATTAACTTCTAACTTCTAATTTTCAAATTATATTTATTTAGGTACATTAATTGCATTTTGATATAATATGAGGTCATCATCATCATCACCATGATCAACCCATCGCCGGCTCACTATAGAGCACGAGTCTCCTCTCAGAAAGAAGGGTTTTGGCCATAATCTTCCACGCTGGCCATGTGCGGATTGGTAGACTTCACACACCTTTGAGAACATTATGGAGAACTCTTGGCATGCAGGTTTCCTAACGATAAAGCAAGTGATATTTAGTTAATTACTTGAAACGCAGTTAACTCCGAAAAGTTAGAAGTGCGTGCCCGGGATCGAGCCCCCGACCTCCGATTAGAAGGCGGACGTCCTAATAGGCTATCACAGCTTTTTGACTACTGTACAAAGTTTCAACTCGATCGAACGATGCGCGAACGTATATAATCATTATTATTTGTAAAATATAGGTATGTAAGTGGTAGAGGTATTTTACCTTGCAATGTGTAAGTTTATGCTCGGCCAGGACGCCAGCTGACGGCAGCACTTCATCACAGATGAGACACTTATGCCGCGCCGCGCTTGCGCCGGAGTGCGCGCGAGTGTGCGCCTCCAGCTCCGCCCTGCTGCGCGTGCGCTCGCCGCAATACGCGCACTGTAATGCCACTGCTCCATTCTTTCGCCTACGTTCTTCTCCGCCTGGAACCATGGGCACGTGACCATCACCACTGATGCAAGGAGAACTCGCACCATCGCCTTCAACAGCGTTGTTATTTTCTGTTCGCTTGCCTCTGATTATATCACCGTTGAGACCCTGGAAAATATAATAGGATTGATTTTCGACTCTTGACTCTACTGTCTATTAAACTATACTGCTAACTAAGCTATTGCATTAATTGAATGATTAACCCTTTCAGAAGTTCCGTCTCCTAAGAAATTTTTCAACTCCCCACCAAATTAATGTGGGATTATAATAATTATTCTGAAATCATCGAGACCTGTCGAATACAAAATAATCATTCGAATTGAGTCAAAATAGAAACCTCTATGGGTCCATACTTACCATACGGCTATAATTGACAACTTCTTTCTTTGCAGCAGGTTAAAAATAATATAGAAAAGCCTTCCTATACATCATATTTACAAACTAGCTTATGCTCGCGACTTCGTCCGCGTGGACTACACACATTTCAAACCCCTATTTCACCCCCTTAGGGGTTGAATTTTCAAAAATCCTTTCTTAGCGGATGCCTACGTCATAATAGCTATCTGCATGCCAAATTTCTGCCCGATCCGTCCAGTAGCTTAAGCTGTGTGTTGATAGATCAGTCAGTCAGTCAATCCTTTTATATATTTAGATATTATAAGGGACACTGGTAAACTTACTTGGTGCGTAACAGCATGATGAGTTTGCATGTGCCGCTCAAGTAGATACTGCACGGCGAAAGATTCAGTGCAAGTAGGAACAGGGCACCGGTAGGTGTGATGTGCGGCCGCGTGTGCCCGCAGCGCGCGTGCGCCCGCGAGCACGGCGCCGCACCCGCAGCGCGAAGCCGCGTGCCGCGCGCGCACGTGCGCCGCGCCCTCCGCCTCCGAGCGCAGCGCTCCTCCGGCCGAGCCACAGGATCGACACACCCACACTTTGTTCTCAGTGCTATGTGACATTGCGAAATGAGCCTGCAATTAAAATACCTATTCTAATAATAATATTCATGTTAAGAATGCTTTCATACTAGAACTGTTGCCCTGATGCCGCCACGCTCCGGATGATTTTTTGAACATCCTTACTTAGTGGGGGTCTACGCTACAAAGAAAATATACCCAAGTACATAAAAAAGCTCAAGGTTCAGCTCCTCATTTTATGTAAGTAGTAGATATTAAAAATACGAAAGTGTGGCTTGCTGTCTCTGTTTGTTACCTAATGAATATATTTTCATGCTTCGATCGTTGAACCATTCTTATTGGCAACAAAGATAGCTTGCATCCTGGAGACGAGACGGATTTAGGCTGTAGTTCTATAAGATTATAATATTAAGTATCTAGTATTCTAGGTACTTAGGAGAGAAAAAATGAGATAGTTATACCTAAAAAATATGTAGTTAACAGGTTAAACTGTAATTTGAGGACTAAAAATAAATGTTGACACGAGGTTTCTTACCTGAATAGCAACTTTAGAATCGAATATTTCTTTGCAAAGATTGCACTGGTACATATGATGAGCGTGCATATCGAACAGGTGTTTTTGCAAATCTTCCGGTGTTGGGAAATTGCGCACACAACTGGGGCAAGAATATTCACAAGACACAGCAAGGTAATGAGCGGCCAGGTGGCGCTCGGAGGCCGCTGCATCAGCAAACGTTGCACCACAGTGGAGGCAAGGTGCGGGGCTCGTCCTTCCTAACTCTCCGCCTTCTTCCAGATGACCTTTCAAATGGGCACGAAAAGCTTCAAAGTCTGGGAGCGCTGCGTCGCACTGATTACACAAAAGCGTGCTCGGGGAAAGAGCATTTTTTGGTGTTGTACAGCCCGAGTTTAACTTAGCACGCTTAGCAGGTGTTGACGTTTCAGGACTACGTCTGCTCAGGTCAGTCGGCATCGGCTGGTCAATTGTGTACTGCGCAGAACTTTCTCCGTTCAACAGTGCCGAGTGAGCTGCGCGTACATGTAGCTGTAACTGCTCCATACTGGTAAACGTGTCACGAGTGCAATAAATGCAAGCAAGTAGCGGTGGTGGCTGGGATGCGACTCGACGTGGAGGTGTCATCGAGGTTTCGTCGACACCGTGGACGCTCGCCATATGAGCCTGAAGCAAACGAAAATACATACAGTAGCCGGCAGTTACAATTATTATCTATGAAAAAGTGTATCTTCGCTGAACAGTTGCTACGGTATACAGATGCATTAGATAAAATTAAGTACAGCTTCCGACGACATTGACAGATATGGCAAAATTATTTTATAGTAGTTAATTAATAATATTAATTACTTGTAAGAGATCAGGTCGCCGGAACGCATCGCCGCAGCGCAAGCAGTGCAAGGCACGCTTCCGGTTAGTTTCACGGCCCTCACGTTCACGCTTGTGCCCCTGCATGTGCGACGTGAGCGCGGCGGCCGTGCTGTAGCCGCGGTTGCACACCGTGCATTGAAATGGCTTTTGATTGTCGTGCGTTTTCATGTGAATCTTCAGATGGTCGCTGAAATGATGACTTTCGTTGTACCACAGACTACTTTATAGTACACCGTACCTATAGGTACAGCAAGCTCAATAGACAAAGACGTTTAAATAAATGGCGACTATTGTGTTTTGAGACGTTTCTTAGTGGTTTCACGACTCTCGTGTTCACGCTTGTGCCCCTGTGGTGGCGTGAGCGCGGTGGCCGGACTATAGCCGGGGCTACAAATCGTGCGGTGAAATGGCTTTTGGTTGTCATGCGTTTTCATGTGAATCTTCAGATGGTCACTGAAATAATTGTTACTCTCATTGTAACAGTATAGTCCGCGCCAATTAAATAGTCGTTCTTGAAATTAACCGCAAGACGCGTCGCAGTAAAAATGTTTAGGCGTCAGTGGGGCGCGCGCTGCGAGGGAGCAAAACAAACCAGCCCGCCCGCCTTGTCACACGCTGCGCTCACCACCTGCATTAGTGTTAGTGCTATACTCGTACACAGTATACGAGCGCGTGGAATAATACCTGCGCGGGCTTGCACTTGCATCGCAGGTCAGACGCGACTATTTAACTGCCGGAAACTATACTTTATAGGTACAAAAATCTCACTCTGCAAAAAATACAAAATCAAAGATTACGTAAACGATATAAGACCGTGGAATTGACTAGCAGCTCGCTCTAGCGCTGCGCGGGACTGCAATACTTTATACTTACCTATACATACATGGCGTTATATTGTTAATTGAATATTTGAAAAGAGCAACTGCCGCGTTTCTTGCTGGTTCTTCTTGCTAGGAATGGCATTCCGAATCAGTGGTAAATTGAGTGACGATTTAAAAGCACTTGTTAATTTAAATAAATAATCTTTCTACTTATTTCTATTGAATGAGATAAATCGTCTTTATGTGACCGGAGAAGACAATTTGTCATTGGAGACATAAGTACCCACATAAAGCGTGGACCAAACACAACTAACAAAGAGGCTTTCACGCAAACTACAGAATAGTGGCGTTCGCCCAAACACCTCCACTAATGGCCGCTCTCGCCGCACCGGTTTAGGAATGGGCCATTATTTCATTTTTGTGAAACCCTCAACGCCATTTGTCAGCGCATCAACTCTTTTCACTCGGCATTTCGTTGAGCCGACAAATTGCGTGGAATTAGTCACGTGGTCGTGCTGAGGTGACGAAAAAGGTGACGCGTCGCCTCGAAGATGACAAGCTTTGTGCTGTGGCTGACGGTGATCAATCTTGCTACTCGACTATTGTGATGCAAGCACCTCTCGTGTCATATGCGTGTAAATACTTAGTGCTTTATGCTCTCAGTTTGAGAGAACTCAATAATATTATACTTACTTACCGCATTTTAAGTATTAGGTGGTTATACCTTGTAGGTACACTTCAAATTTTTATCTATTTTCTACGAACAAAATCTCAACGGACTATATTATTAAGTATTATTATTTTCTGTAAAGATTTTTTGATAGATTTTATCATAAAATTAGGTAAACCATTTTTTAAGAAAATACTAGGACGGAGGCTACTTTTTGATCCAGAAAATCAAAATTCCACCCAGGGTACGTTGCGACTTGCGGGCATCACCTATTGGATACAACTTCTTTTCATCCCGGAAAATCAAAGAGTAGATCTATGCCCTTGGAATTTTAAAAAATCTAAGTCCACACGGATGAAGTCGCGGGCATGATCTAATTCCACTTCTTATTGTTTGAGACAGAAAACGGTATACTACCTTCTGAAGAAAGCAGATTCGCAGTACGCGCATTGGTACTTTCGGTCGCCGGTGTGGAGCTTGACGTGCCGTTCGCGCGACTGCTTGTGCTTGAGCAGGTGCGAGCAAAATAACTAAAGCGATACAGTAAACGGTATAGTACCTTCTGGAGAAAGCAGATTCGCAGTGGGCGCAGCGATACTTGCGGTCGCCGGTGTGCAGCTTGACGTGCCGGTCGTGGGACCGCTTGTGCTTGAACAGGTGCGAGCAAAATAACTAAAGCGATACAGTAAACGGTATAGTACCTTCTGGAGCAAGCAGATTCGCAGTGCGTGCAGCGGTATTTTCGGTCGCCGGTGTGCAGCTTGACGTGTCGGTCGCGGGACCACTTGTGCTTGAACAGGTACGAGCAAAATAACTAAAGCGATACAGTAAACGGTATAGTACCTTCTGGAGAAAGCAGATTTGCAGTGGGCGCAGCGATACTTGCGGTCGCCGGTGTGCAGCTTGACGTGCCGGTCGTAGGACCGCTTGTGCTTGAACAGGTGCGAGCAAAATAACTAAAGAGATACAGTAAACGGTATAGTACCTTCTGGAGAAAGCAGATTCGCAGTGCGCGCAGTGGTACTTTCGGTCGCCGGTGTGCAGCCTGACGTGTCGGTCGCGGGACCGCTTGTGCTTGAACAGGTGCGAGCAAAATAACTAAAGCGATACAGTAAACGGTATAGTACCTTCTGGAGAAAGCAGATTCGCAGTGCGCGCAGCGGTACTTTCGGTCGCCGGTGTGCAGCTTGACGTGTCGGTCGCGGGACCTCTTGTGCTTGAACAGGTGCGAGCAAAATAACTAAAGCGATACAGTAAACGGTATAGTACCTTCTGGAGAAAGCAGATTTGCAGTGGGCGCAGCGATACTTGCGGTCGCCGGTGTGCAGCTTGACGTGCCGGTCGTGGGACCGCTTGTGCTTGAACAGGTGCGAGCAAAATAACTAAAGCGATACAGTAAACGGTATAGTACCTTCTGGAGACAGCAGATTCGCAGTGCGCGCAGCGGTACTTTCGGTCGCCGGTGTGCAGCTTGACGTGTCGGTCGCGGGACCGCTTGTGCTTGAACAGGTGCGAGCAAAATAACTAAAGCGATACAGTAAACGGTATAGTTCCTTCTGGAGAAAGCAGATTCGCAGTGCGCGCAGCGGTACTTTCGGTCGCCGGTGTGCAGCTTGACGTGTCGGTCGCGGGACCTCTTGTGCTTGAACAGGTGCGAGCAAAATAACTAAAGCGATACAGTAAACGGTATAGTACCTTCTGGAGAAAGCAGATTCGCAGTGCGCGCAGCGATACTTTCGGTCGCCGGTGTGCAGCTTGACGTGACGGTCGCGCGAACGCTTGTGCTTGAACAGGTGCGAGCAAAATTCGCAGCGGAACGGCATCTGATCTGAATGAGTCTGGAAAAGATGGGTAATTTTAAATAAATTACCAAAATCGACCGTTTCATTGGAATAGTTGCTGTTAACGATAATGGCAATTGGTAAATTCAAGCCGCATCATCAATCATCAAAGCTGAACGTCTATATCACAACAACCGTTCAATATTCATGTTTCAGCGCTCGCATAAATCAAGCAATATTAAATCAAATCAAATTTATTTTTGTATTTACTAAGTATAATATAAAGTAGATCTATGTACCTACCTATAACTTGTTTACAAGTATTCATTGTAGTGTTTACATTTTTTTAAACTTAAATCAATATCAGTTTATCAGGGGTTCTTGTGTTATATCATTGGTACAAATCCAATATCGATAAAAGTCTAATCTTTCACTTTAGAGCCGTTATGATTTATAGGTTTCAGACAGAATTTATTAATTTCACCTTGTAGGTACCGATTACTCCAATTAAAAGCAAGCTGTAAACATGCCTGCAATATGTTTATGTGCGGGAGCCGCTCTACGTAGCATATTCTATTAAAAGAACCGGTTGGCTGTAAGTTTATTAATTTTGCAGAAACACATAGCTGTAACATTGATAAGAAAAATTAATTTATTGCCATATTTTGGTAAAGGTCTGATGAAGATCTTTGGAGATGAAGGACGAAACTCTTCGACGGATGATCTAATCCCTGCAAGTAGTTCAGTACCTGCTCGTAAAATCTATATTTTTAAAAAAATATAGTGTAGTTATTTCTAACAGAAGAACTGGTGATAGAGTCATATGACTAGTCATAAGAAACACAGGTTGACGTACATGATATACCTAAAATAAGTTTTTGAATTTAAATAGGATAGCTAAATGATATAACGTTAATATAAATCACGCGTCGGAGGATGCCCGATAGAAGCGAAGCCATAGGTACGTGATATGATTCGGTGAAGGTAATTTTGACCAGACTGGATATTTTCAGTCCAGGTAGTCAGTAGTCAGACAATACGAAGATGTTAACTCGTGTGTGCCTCGGAGAAGATAATGGTAAGGTGACGTTTCTTCTAATTTAACTGCCCGGCGGCGTAACGTCCATAAAATAGCATGCCTTAAAAATCTTATTATATTCATTAGAAATCAATGCACCATAACTTTAAACAAAAGCTATTCCTCGAAGATGGAGTATAAGGTACAAGCAAGCGGGTGCACTACACCATGGCGCTAACAAATTGCCGTAGGTGCTAATGGTTTGTACTAGCCCCGCTGTGGTAATTGAGGGACCACGAGAGCACCAACCCTCGACTAAACAAACACCATCATTCTTACTAACAAGTTTATCGATAACCAATACTTCCATTTCTAACAATGGTGGCTGATGGTTTTTATTAGGTTCAAGTTATTTGAAATGTTCAGTTCTGTTTCTTAAACATACCGAAATACTAAAGTTGCCACTTGCCACGGAAATTTTGAAAAACCTAATTCCACATTGATGAAGCATTATTGCATATTGGCATAAACTTTTCGTACAGAAATACCTTGCATCCCGTATACGAATAACATTATTCTAGAGTATCATAGAGTTCCCTTGGGATTTCAAAAATCTAAATCCACGTGGACGAAGTTGCGGGCATCAAATATGGTGCCAATTAGCTTCAGCTGCGAGAATCGTCTAGACTTCGAATTTTTATGAGACTCCACAATGGCACCTCATTGGCACCGACCCCAAAAAATATTATTATGGAACTATATCAACTCTTGTATACATAATATTCGGTAATAAATTAAATTATTTTTCAATTTTTAGTGTTTGTGTATCGAAGTCGGTTTTTATTTTTTTGTAACAAATGAATTTTAATTCTAAGATTAGTTGATACCAAAATTCATTAGGTTTGCAGGAAATCAATTAGATATGTAAAACTAGATGATGCCCGCAACTTCGTCCACGTGGATTTAGATTTTTTAAATCCCAAGGGAACTCTTTGATACTCTAGAATAATGATTTTATTTTTTTTTGTAAAAAAAAATTATTTCACAATTTTTAGTGGCCCCATGGTATTAAAATATGCTATGCCTGGTTAAAAATCTACTGTTTACTAAGCTATTACACTGATCGCGAGCAATTTACTCTTATCCGTTGAGGAGTTCCATTATTTATCTTCGAAGATGTTCATCAGATCTTTACCAAATTTAAATGGGACCAACTATGAAGTATACCCTTTCAAACAAAAAAAGAATTTTCAAAATCGGTCCAGGCGTCTTCGAGTAATCGGGGAACATACATAAAAAAAAAAAAAGATTCCGACGAATTGAGAACCTCGTCCTTTTTTTGAAGTCGGTTAAAAATAGAAAATTATTAACATATTCCTCAATGGCTCAGTCAATCAAGTGTAACTAGTGTTTAGCATAATAGTAGGGCATAATCAGCGAGGTGGTCAATTATTTTAGGAACCGTGAAGAGCATGCCAGTTTGAGGAGGGAGTTGTCGTATACGACGACGTCTTTATGCCCGCCTGCACCAGTTTACGGGTGTCGAAGGCCGAAGCGACGGTTCCCATTATTTGCTTCTGGCAGCCACATTAGCATTCTCATAATTAACTTATGAATAATCCTTAGAACGTGTCACTACTCACTGGTAATAGTTATTTTTTAGGTGAAGACGACGTGACGCGAAGGTGATTTGAATGAACGTTATGTTCCCCTAATTATGTAACGTGTAACGTATGTCATTCTTTGTTAGTCGGTTCCGTAAATTACTTGGTACATTTTCTATAGGTAGATACCTATGGAGGCACTCAACTACTCAATTTACAATTTTGAATAAGTCTCTAAACTCATACTGAATAAATTTAGATTTGACAAAACTTTGTTTCAAAAATGTTTTAATATCCTCTTTTTTCTTACTGAAAATGTTGTAATGTTAATAGCTAGCCTAATCAAATAATCGTACCTACAAATCCTGCCCGCGCGATATGGTGCCAAGAATACTGGATGCATTTCCACGCTGAATTAGCTAATAGGCCGATCAGCCAGCCTCTTTGTTGCCAGACAAGGCAAGTGAAATATCTGGTAAGCAGTAAGCCTTCATGGCACTAGGGTCTCCAACAAAACAAATACACAGCCCCCATCCGTCTCTTGTCAACATCCCGGCTAATGTCTGTTGGCTCAATGAGCGCAGGTATATATATGGTGGCAAGACTCCTATTAACCGTACCGTTGAGAGCCATTCCGAAATAGCCTCGCAGTGCTCCGGCATGAGAATCCTTCAAATACAAAATCAACTTCTTTCCACAGTGACAATTATTTAGTGTGCTCATGAGTGTGGTAGTCTCAAGCCCAGAACCACACGAAAACTTTCGTTATGCAAGAGTGTGCCGAAATTTTTGAACTTGAAATTAGATAAGGCTAGCTTTAAGTTTTATTGTAATACTGACTAGCTGATGCCCGTGACTTCGTTCGTGTGGAATTAGGTTTTTTAAAAATCTCGTGGGAACTCTTTTATTTTCCGGGATAAAAAGTACCCTATGTTACTCTCCAGGTCAACGGATCGACGTGATTTTTTGCATGAGTATACTTTAAGACCTGGAGAGTGACATAGGCTACTTTTTTCCCGGAAAATCAAAGAGTTCCCACGGGATTTTTAAAAACCTAAATCCACGCGTACGAAGTCGCAGGCACCAGCTAGTATTACTATATTATATTATACTTATAAGCTGTGAAAAAAACCTACGTGTAAAACAGAACTTAAGCCATCCATCTAAGCCAACACCTACTATACACATGGTATAAGAACCTAATTACAACAGAATTGCGGTGAATTCGTCCAGCTAATGATGAATGCATTCACAAAGAAAATATATGCACGAGCCATCAAAACTTATTTAAAAACGCATTAGAAACCTCCGCACCTACCTAAGGTTAACACAAGGCATAATTATCGCATTGATGCAAGCACCATTGTTCAAGGTATGATTTAAGTACTTTTAGTAAGTAGTTGTAATTAGTAGGTAAGTAAACTTAAGTAATAGTAGGTAATTAGATAAGACTAGCTTTAAGTTTTATTGTAATACTAGCTTATGCTCGCGACTTCGTCCGCGTGGACTACACAAACTTCAAACCCGTAATTCACCCCGTTAGGGGTTGAATTTTCAAAAATCCTTTCTCTTAGCGGATGCCAATACATCATAATAGCTGTCTGCATGCCAAATTTCAGCCCGATCCGTCCAGTAGTTTGAGCTGTGCGTTGATAGATCAGTCAGTCAGTCAGTCAGTCAATCAGTCAGTCAGTCACCTTTTCCTTTTATATATATAGATTTTCATTAAAAAAAGTTAAGTAAACCATCAAAATGGTATGGATCTACCGTGGATCTACATTCTACTTACCCTAATTCAATTTCTCAGGAAAAAATCCTCAAAGCACAAAACTTTTCTTTTCTTGAAAACTATACTTTATTATATTGGCCGATTTTGTGGTACCTAGTGTTTAAAAATTGCTAATATTTAGTTTATACTTATTATTTATACCTAATTGAAAACGTGGAATTACGTTCATACCTACGTTACATTGTTTTCTATTATTGTTTGCTTCTAGAATATCTAAAATACAGAACCATGCTGAATTTGAATAATGATTTGTTTGTAGGTATTTTAATTTCTTTTAACAACTCACAATCGTTTGATTTTTTTTTACCTCTTGCATGTTTTATTTACTGTTAAAAACTTTCAAAGAATTGTAATTGCCGAGATGACTGATTTTAATTCGATACTAATTTTCTATCTTTACAGCAAAAAAATTAAAAAAAACTATGTATCCGTTTTCTTTCTATAGGTTATAGTTCATCTCGTTCTAAACAGTATCAATAATATTACCTCTCTCTAAAGTGGAACCTTTCATTTTTACAGCCACTTAAACTTTGTACTTTTAACTTAATACAACGTATAAAGACATATTTACTAACAATTCTGTAATTAAGCTGTTCAATATAGATTTTATTAATAGTGTTAATAAACTTCGTGCCAATGTCGCATAAGCGGGCTCATGGTCTCGACGGGAGCCTGCCCCTGGGCCCCCTGGGTGCGTGGTGGAGCCCTGCTGGCCGCCCCGTGCTTCTCACCACGACACCATGCCCCTATTTATAGCGAAAAAACACGCGACGCGAAGTATCTTTATTATTAGGTATTCACCAACTAACAGCGTGAGAGCGACGGCCGTAATGGGAGCCGGTACTGTCGAAATTCCGCGTAAAGCGCACCAAAAGACATTTCAAACTAGTCGTAAGTAGTTTAAGGCGAGCGTGATAGCCAATAAAGCTTTGAAATGGGCAGCGGACGGCTACCGAGCGACTTTCCCAGTACAATAACTGCGATGTCATCGGTGGTTCACATACCCGCCGGCGCGGGGTCATCGGCGGAATGTAACTGGCCATATACGTAGCACCCCAAAAACTTGTATCAAATTAAGGAATCATTCTACGAAACAGGCTGCGTGGAATATTTTGTGGTATAGTATTTTTGTTGGTATCTATTGCAATGTTTGATGCTCCTTTACCATTCTATAATATCATTAACGTCATCATTATAATCAACCCATCGCTGAGAGGATACCCGTGCTGGGTCTTCTTTCAGAATGAAAAGATTTTGGCTAAAGTCTACCTCGCTGGCCAAGTGCGGATTAGTAGACTTCTCACTTCACACATCTTTGACAATATTGCCTATGGAGAGCTCTCAGGCATGTTGCATGCAGGTTTCGTCTTTATATTTTCGTTCACCGTTAAAACATTTACTCCGAATTGTTAGAGGTGTATATTATTGTATATTACTAACTAATATTACTTTCTAGCTAGTAGCTAACACAAGTTATTCCGTCTATACACCTGGGTGCCTGGTATACTTCGTCCAGCCGTTGTGCCAGATCGTTTTTGCCACGCACATGCAAATTGTGGAATCAACTCTGTTCGACAGTGTCCCCGCTAGATTTCAACTAGGTATTTATTGGGCGGGTCAAAAAATCCTAAAAAGCCGCGGCGTTCCTTTCATTGGCGTTCCTGTGGTGTTGTAAAATTTTCATGAGCGGTGGTAATCTAATCACTTAACATCAGGTAACCCACCGGTTGAGTAACAGACAAACTGATTGTGATATAAAAAAGACCCCTAGTAGGTACTTACATAAGTCGGTCCTCTAATTCCAAAGTTAAAACAGATTAAAAACAATGCAAAAAATAATCTTGCAGATCACGAATTCTTTGAAACGAGTCGCTACTGTACAATGTACTCAGTAGGGACCTAATATGTTGCTGGTACAGAATTTCATGTCTGTTTTAGTGCTTTAGCATATTATAATAAACTAGATGATGCCCACGACTTAGTCCGCGTGAATTTAGGTTTTTAAAAATCGTGTGGGAATTCTTTGATTTTAAATTATGGTATTGTCTTCAATATTAAATGCCTATACTAGTAGGTGCCTCATTGGACATTTTGTTCAAAAGGCTTTTGATTTGATCGGATAAGCAGAAACATTGCTTAGCATTGCGATCTAAAACGGGCCTCTTTAATACAGCATCTCATGATTTACTTTTATAATGATTACCTTTCCCAAGCGGCGCAATGATAATTGATAAAAGACTGGCACGCCAGCCTAGGGAGTTCTTATCGCAGCCTATTTCCGGCCGTCACAGCGATGTCGCGCGCGCAACACGATCTACCGATACATTTGTCGGCGCAACACTACGAACCCAACGGATTGATCGATATCTCTAAAACGCAACAGTGATGGCAATTGCATCCCGATAATCTAATAAAATCCTTTTACGACCGTATTGGCCAATTATAAAAGTAATCGATTCTAAAAACGTTGTGTTACGTTTTTAGTTATAAAGATCCGGATCTAAGTTTTTAAAGGACCCGTAAATTAAAGACTTTCCAAGCGGCCAATAGTTCAGTCGGATGAAGATGTATGCAAGTGCATCATACCTATTCCATAGCGGCTAAAACTTAAGTTTAATAGGCCACACGATTGCCTTCAAACTGGACTATCGGTGAACTATCGGCTAACTGTTAAATCAGTATGGCGGTCATCCACATTTAAGTAGGTATGCTAACTCGCAATTTCTTCCATTTTCCTAGCAATACTTATCCTATCTCTGTAGGTAGATGGGATGCACCCAACCTTCTCAGTTATTCTTCTCCTCCGTTGTACAAAACTATAAGCAATAAGTACCTACTTAATAACATTTCAGGACAACATATTAATTTTCATTACCTACGCCACCGCTCTCCTCTTCAAACGCAGTTTTTCTACTAGCAAATAATTGTTCGAGAGCGTTCGACCGAACCGACTGCTAACTGATCTTTACGCTCACCATTAGATATTCAGTTGTCCCCGTGCGCTAGCCCAACCCGACTAAAGTCTTAACTATCGGCGGATAAAAGTCTATAATTTGCGGGAGCTCTTAGCGTAGGTAAAACCACGACCGGCGTTATGCAAAGTGACGTTTCTATTTACCCTATCGCAGCTAGATCTGTCGCGGCGTGAGTCGCACTGCAAGCGTATGCGGCTAAATCGGCGCCACACAAAGGACTCCAAGATGTACGAGCGTAATGGGCCGCGTGTCACAATTTCGCAGGCCCCGGTGTTGTTCACCGCAAGGCTACTGCGATGCATATCTTGCAATAAGCACTGTCTCTGTAAATGGACCATTTTGGGTATCTCCTGGCTAATGAAGCTGGGAGATTCCAGCCTCTAGACTGGCCTAACTGGATTTAAATTTACAGATACGAGTTATGAGTATGACCATTGCAATGGCTCGAGTTTGTATGATCTTAACTGAGTTGGTTTGTTATCTCAACATTGTTCGTTGATAATTAAAATACATACTTCATGGAATCGAAAATTCTATATAAGTAGGTAGATCGATATCCGTAAGGGAGAAGCTTGCATTTTTCACTCTACCAATTTATCATAAGTAATTTTCATCTACCTACTTAGTTCAAGCATAGCGAAACTGGATTGGAATTTAGAAGTTGCGGATATACTTATAAGCTATGATGAGTATTACATTTTGTAATGCGTCTAAAACTAGTTGGTTTGTTACCTCAACATTTATCTTTGATTGTTGATGTAGTAATTGAAATGACTGTAATACATCATGGAATCGCACCTATAAGCATCTAAATAGGTAGATCGGTCATCGGTATGCGTAAAGCTGGAGATTGACTTGTACCGTTTGTTTATAATGTACCTACCATTCGAGGCGATCTTGTTACAATACAGGCGACACAGACTGACTTGTAACTTGTGTATGTAATGTATCATTCGAGCTACGGACTCAAGTGTGTTCCATTTTTAAGGCTTATGCGCAAAATTAAAAATTCAAAAATTCAAATAATTTATTCAAAATAGGTAATAAATTACTCTTTTTGATTGTCAGTTGTTAGATTTGTAAGATAATATAGTGGTGATAATTATTACGCAAACTTAAAACTAAAGCTACGAGGGTTCCAAACGCCAAATCCCAGGTCTGAGAAGAGCCCAGAACAAACTCAGCCGGATATTCTTTTTATTATCATATTATCACGCGTGCGATTTACTCTCGCGATGACGCAAACTACTTTGACTTATTGACTGTGATTCGGGAATTCGCGAAAAACCGACAGTCGAGTGGAGCAGGTGGCGGCGCTCGCTGCGAAGAATGTATTACAAACTAACCTTACAAGTCAGTCTTTCATTTGAGTTACAAAAACTCGATACATTACACCAGAATGTTACAAGTCAATCTCCAGCTTTAGGGAGAAACTTGCAATTTTCATTCCACTTAACTCTGTCAATTGCAAGAATTGCAGGTACCTATATGTACCTACCTACTTACTCGCAGTGTATCGGGCAGTGGACCTAACAACACGCGTTATTCCAGAAAAAAATTGCGGGCTGCAACTTGTTTTTGCTTACATCTTGATGTCCAGTGTCATATTAATTTTGTGAGCTTCATAGATGATCGATATAACACAAATTTTGTAAGAAATAAATAGCCCTTATAAAGGTCTACTAATTTAGTTCAATGATTCAGACGAAATCGCGAGAAAAGGTACCGATATTAAAAAGATTCAAACCTGCTCATGTTTCTTGAGGTAGGAGAGCCTTGGGAAGGCCTTGTCGCAAAATTTACATTTGTATGGTGTGTGTTCGGTGGCTCCCAGCGTGAAAGGCGGCTCGACATCCGGGTCCGCATCGGCGTCCGCGGCGTCGCGCGACGTGGGCGTGGACGACGGCGACGGCGACGGCTCTGGCGTGGACGACGGCCACGAGCTGCCGCCTGTGCTGCCCGCGCTGCCCACGCTGCCCACGCTGCCCAGCGCTTCTGTTTTGACAATCAAATCAACATTTAGTTATCATCATCAAGTCATCACCGGCCCATTACTGAACGGGGCTCTTCTCAGAATGAGAAGGGTTTGGACGTAGTCCACCACGCCGGCCAGGTGCGGTTTGCCAGACCTTTGAGAGCATTATGGAGAACTCTCAGGCATGCAGGTTTCCTCATTTTAACTTTTTGTCCCGAAAAATCAAAGAGTTCCTACAGGATTTTTAAAAACCTGAATCTACGAGGGTTGCGGACGTAGTGACGAGCGTCATCTGGTATGAAATATTTATCATACACATGCATAACATAACAAACAAAAACTTTAGCTTCAAAAAGCCGTTATATTAGGATGCACGCAGACGCCTCACATTATTGCTAATGCTCTCCCATACATTAGCCAAGGTCCATATTTTGGTGTTAATATCCAATATTTTTCCGTAGCACCTCAGAGCGTGAAATTTAAACAAGTTGAATGGGCTCCAGAGATGAGAACCAGCACAAATGATGACTAATGTCGGGGAAAAGTGTGAAAGCCTCGACTGCAAGCAACTGGCATTACAGGGGGTGTCACCCTCACCGCCTATCAAAATTCTGGTATCTTAGGATTTTAAGAACACCCTCATACCTACTATTGTATGATACTTTTACATCACTCATTCATCATCATCCATCCCTGCCCTTCACTGGCTCACTATTGAGCACGAGTCTGTCGAACCATTATAGTTTATAGTTTAATAAGGTAACTGATACAAATAAGGTCTACCTTATTTAAATAGTTGATTACAAAATAAGTATAGGTGTGTATCAAAAAAACTTCAATAAATTAGTATTAGATGTTTATTAATATCAAATTAATGGAGTAAAACATTAGCAATATCTAATAAAATGAAGACAAAATCAACAATACAAAAACCTTAGCTAGTGGCCATAATAAGTTACATCTACGAAATAAGGCCTGTAAACTTTAAACTCATAAAATCTTGTTAAAAATCTATTTATTTAAAAAATACTATTTTACAGCCTTTATTTACCTTTTATCTTTTGATAAAGCTTTTTATTACTGTAATTAAACATTTATAAACACAGATGGCTTGTCAGACTTAAGCTCTCATATTAACAATAATATGAATAAACTATTTAAAAAAATATTGTCACTCGTAATTAAATAAATTAAGCACACATTCTGTAAAAAAAACCGATTTTTTTTACCAAATAAAATAAAAAAATTATAGGCCTTATTAAATTGTACTGCTGTATACAAGGCACTAAACTGCCGCTGCAGGTTGCTAAGCTTTCTTCCGACCAAGTAGCACGTTTAGGAGCCTTTTTAGATTTAGTTATTCGTAGTACTTTGAGAGCTAGACATCAAAATGCGTATTAAAATGCGGGATTTATATTAAGGCCTAGGGTTACAATTAAGGCCTAGGGCCTTATTCGGTACCGTACCAGATAAAATATAAAGTTCCATAATTCGTTCCATTATTCAAAATGATGATAATGAAAGCAATAATTATCTAATATAATGGCTAAGGTATTATAACTACTTATTAGTTTATATAAAATGTCAATATAAAACCTAATAACTTGCCTTGTTATTACGAAAATTTTATAGTGCGCTGCGGAAAACCCGACTTCCACAAAGAAGGTGTCGCAACAAGCTCGGGAAATAGGCGCAGGGCGCCTGAGCAGTTCGTACCTAATCATAGGGCCGTAGTATGTATGTGCGTGAAGAATCTTTTATGTTACATTTATTTAACCGGGTTTTTGGGAGAGTAGGCCTTTTTCGAGCATAGGCCTTATTTGTATCAAGTACCTTAGTTTATTTCAATTATTATTAGTATATTAATAATTCTGAGGGTCAAAAATTAATTAGATAGGCACTATTTAATTCAGGTAAAGTGAAAACTTCTGAGGGGATGGGTGCTCGGAGTGCCTGCCGACAGATGTAAAAACTAAACTAAATTTATTTTTATATTTGATATTAAAATTAATTTGCAAATCCAAAAAAAACCCACTGTTACCTACTTACTTCATAGGTATACTTAGTTTTTAAATAATTTACTTATGTCGACAGTTGCCACCGACTGCCATTTTTTTGTAGTAGGTATGTATATATATAGGTAGGTAGGTCTGTAAACACTGTTAAAATACGATGCTATGTAACCCGTTTATCTAACGGTTTTCGTTTTTCTGGATCTCCGCGCGATGCCATTTTCCTTAACAACGCACTTCCTTTCCTTCAAGCCCATTTAATAGGTGGAAACTATTTGTATCAATCAGGGTCCTCCACCGTCACTCACACCCCGGATACACGTAACGAGGCATTTAATGGATCAAATAAAGGGAGAAATATTTCAACGAAGACAATGCAATTTTCTTTATAATATAGGTACCTTGTTAGGATATTTCCTTCCTTTAGGTAGGTAACGGAAAAATATAAATATCTACTTACGAAGATTAATTATTATTATTTGAAATATTCAGTTTTAGCAAAAAGGTTACCTACTAACAGTGATGTAGGTAAGTACAAAAAGTTTTAACTGGAATAGTAGGGACATATTATGTACTCATGTGATATGGAGTCTATGGGGATCTCCAAAAGTCCAAAACAGCTATAGGAGGTATAAACTGTCTTGGAACCATTAGTCCTTTTTTTGTGAAAACAATTTTGGTATAAATTAATTTGTGGACAAGCGAGACTTGTCCATAAAAATAAATAAAACTGTCAATTTTTTTAAATGCTGATTGACTCAATTTCATGTAAGTACCTACTTAAGGATCATTTCATTGTATCAAAAGACAAAATCCCAGAAGTTTGTGGCAAATATTTTTTCATACAATTTGTATACGAAGACCATTTGACACATTGTCAATTTCGATTCCCGGTACGTTCGGTGGGGTGCTTCGAATCGGCACAAAACATTACTGTCATTTTGTGTGGCACACCTCTTCCAGCGCACTTGAGTATAATGTGCATTTCAGTGGTGACTGGTGTTAACTCAACATTCAATTGTATCAAATTTTCAAAGTAAGTAGGTGTCAGGTCGGCGATAGGACGTGCGTAATTAGCAGCGATTGCGGCAATTCCTCGGGTGACGGCGATGCACGGTGGCGCGGTGGCGCCGCGCCAGTGGGCGGCGGAAGCGCACTTCCTAATTGCGGCGTCTGAGACACCTAGACCGGCGCCTCGCCAATCGACGGCAATCGCCTAACGCCTAACACTACACTATTATGCCTGAACCACTCTCTTGAGCTTAAGGCCCCTTACGCACGGTCGACTAGTTGCCCGGCATCTCGGTCGACGCCGACCGTTAGAATCGTTAGAACCTGTAATTTACATGGAAGTCGCCGTGTGCATGCGCACGGAGCTGCGGCAGCGACTGCGTGCGTATACGCACGGCAACTTCCATATAAATCACAGATTCTAATGGTAGACGGCGACCATTAGAATCTGTGATAGAATTGCCGGGCGACTAGTCGACCGTGCGTAGGGGGTCAAAGACTGATTCGCCTCGTGTGACTGAGTCTGTCACATGAGGCCGTTTTTTTATGTAAGTACATCGATTTTTTCGAGGTTTCTGGACCGATTTGCAATTTTTTTTTTTATCAACAGAGGAAGTTTCCGTGGTGGTCCCATAAAAATTTCTGGATCCAACTCCTTTCCTGATGTTGCAGTGTTACTAAGATTTTAAGATATTAAGATTAGCCTAAGTTATTAAGATCCAGGAAGTGTTCATAGTGCATTAATATTTTAGGTACCAAGCAACGACTTTACGACTTGGACACCAAGTCCCAACTCCTCAATCCTGATGATGTTGGGGTACAGCACTAACTCCTAAGCCGTGGGGATTCGAGAGTTTCTGGTGGTGAATTGATATATGCATCAGAATTGAGGAGTTAGATCCAGAAATTTTTATGGCCTCACCACGGAAACATCATTTGTTGATTTAAAAAAAATGCAAATCGGTCCAGAAACCTTGAAAAAATCGGTGTATACATACATTAAAAAAAAGAAACGGGCCGCATTGAGTACCACCTCCTTTTTGGAAGTCTGTTAAAAATAGGCAACTGCAATTGCAAAAGTATAGTTTGGAATAAAAATAGTGGCCGAGCAAGATATAAATTGTAGCGCCTGATAATGTCGCAGTTAAGAAATAGTTGAATCTTAAAAAGCCATAGTCATTCAACAAAAACGTTCAAAAGTGATCAATTTATCAATTTCCGTACAGGTATAATTGAAGGGCAAATCGAAAGCGATTAATTACTCCTTAATGATTATACTAACTCATCAGCGTAATATAAGTAAGTACCTAGGTACCTACAGGTATCTGTATAGGTACCCGTCAAAATTGGTTCAACGGATGAGCCATGAAAAGGTAACACACACACACTATCGTATTTATGGATTCCTAATACGAGTGGACTGTGGATTTAAGTATAACAAGATAAGCTAAGAAGTTAATATTAAAGTTTTGGGGGATCCCAAATTCCTAATCAACTAAAGATGTCATAGTAGGTACAAGTATGTACGGAAAACAAATCCTACTGGCACCACTCTCGATTCTTTATACTAACTTAGTTGGCCTTAGTCAACCATAATATTATAATCTGTTTGCAGCTTGTGCACAGGCTTGGTACACTATGAATTATGGTATAGGTAAGTATATCTCCTAGTACTGGGTAGTTCGCTACTCTCCATTGAGATACGCTGCCCAATCCCAATGCTGCAACAGGCCAATATTCTGTCAGAAGAACACGTCATCTCAGTATAAAGAAAGCCTACAAGCATAAAAGCTAGTAAGATTTTTATAGAGTGAAGCAAGGGAAGGCATCCGCTAAAATGGGAATTTCTAAAAACAACGTTGACATACTTAGTCTTTTATTAGATACTAAAAACTCCAAACATGACAAATTCAAATGGGAGTCAAAATTAATCCCAAATTTTTCAATTGAGATGGGTGCCTAGGTAGGCTCCTTACCTACCTACAAGAATATGAAATCTAGTTTGTTATTTCCAAAGAAAATATAATCAAATCCTTTACAATATTAGTCTAGGCCTTCACATTATGTTACTGCGAATTTCCAAAGTAGACCATAAGACGTAATGTTCCTACCAAGCATATTGGTGGATTACCGACAATCCTCATTAGAATTTAGATTGGCCCACCACGTCGATTTGGTGCAATATCCATCGTTTCGTTTCGTTCCACTACCTACCGGCTATCTACTCCCGGACTTTTTCTGCTCTTAAAAAATCACCTCTTTTCCGTGGGAATTCCGACATGGATATCAAAGGGCCCGGAGAAGCGCGGAGCTTCATGTCGAAGTCTAACCGAGACGACCTCACGTGTTTCATGCTTCACCTGATTCGTTAACTCAGTGATCATCACTAAATAAAAGCTCAAACATCAAACTCATGTTTAACATTGGTTGGTTCTACTGATGCTTAACTGAGCGATATAAAACTTAAAAGTAATATTTTGTACAAATCCTTCAATTGATTAAAAATAAATGTTAAATGAGCTTGATGGCTTTCATTCAGTGATGTTCACTGAGTTAGCGAATTGCTGGTGGCGGGCAATAATTCCATTCGGCATAACTTATTCAAAATCTACTGGCGTGGTGTATCTGATTGACACTTTGTAATTTGTTATCATTGTAACTAAGATTTGAGGGTACAGACTGCAGCGACATAGTTGCGTTTTTGCATAATATGACTCAAAAATTGACCTTGAATTGAATCCTCTGACAAATCTAGCGAGTTGGTTGTTCTAATTCTCCCCTAATAAACGATATGAAATTACTTAAATTAAATTCAAATTATTTAAAACTAGATGATGCCCGCGACTTCGTTCGCGTGGATTTAGGTTTTTAAAAATCCCGTGGGTACTCTTTAATTTTCCGGGATCAAAAAAGCCTATGTCCTTCCCCGGGATGCAAGCTATCTCTAAGTATACCAAATTTCATAATCGGTTAAACGGATGGGTCGTGAAGAGCTAGCAGACAGACAGACAGACGGACAGACAGACAGACAGACACACTATCGCATTTATAATATTAGTATGGAAAAATAAAATGTAAAATAAGTATGTACACTCCTTTATGATTTCACCAATTTTTTTTTTTGTAAAAATATCAGAAACTGATTACTAAACACTGATTGCATACGCGGCCGAAGCGAAAAATCCATTTCTTATCTAGTTAGTTGGGTCTTGAATATAAGGTATATAAGAGTCTCTGAACATTGTTGGCTATACCTATTTACCTACACATTTGGGCGGTCTCCATTTGACACAATTTTGTATAACTAGACGATGCCCGCGACTTCATCCGCGTGGATTTAGGTTTTCTAATAATCCCGTGGGAATTCTTTGATTTTCCGGGAAAAAAATTGCCTATGTCAATTTCCGGGATTCAAGCTAAGTACCTCCGTACCAAATTTCGTCAAAATCGGTTAAACGGATGGGCCTTTAAGAATGCCGTAGGAACTCTTTGATTTTCCGGGATAAAAAGTAGTTTTGACTTGTGCGATTTACTTACTTATCAGCTAAGAGTCGATTTTTTGACTGAATCACAACCCCTATTATAAATACCCCTATTTAAATTTAAATAATAATTATGTATTTACGCTGTTGATTACTTTCAAATAAACAAAAAAAAAAAAAAAAAAATGCGAAAGTACTGTGTTTGTTTCTTGGTTTATTGGTTTGCCCTCCAATCACGTCGTAATGGAGCAACGGATCAACATGATTTTTTGCATGGGTATAATTTAAGATCTGGAGAGTGACATAGGCGACTTTTTATCCCGGAAAATCAAAGAGTTCCCAAGGGATTATTAGAAAACCTAAATACACGCGTACGAAGTCGCGGACATCAGCTAGTATTTAATAATTTTAAAAACGTGTTCTGTTATTATAAATTAGTGTTTACTGAGTTTGAGTAACGTGTAAAGTAGGCAATGATTTGACGTATAATCTTGGAAAAGTCTGCCAAATTAACTTTATTTCAAAAACATCCTCTGATATTCCCTTAAAATTAAAACTTACGTTTTATCTCCTCTGTTGTTACGTCGTGGTTTTCCTTATTCGCTTGAATCTTCTCTATCAGATGTTCCAATCTGCTGCTGTTGCCCTTGAATAGCATGATCATAGCGAAAGCACCGAACCGCCACTCGTCCTGTGCGCGGTCAGTTGACGCGCTACGCAAGATCGCCGCAGGTGCATCGATACCTGTTTATTTTGGAGGTTTTTGCGTACCAAATTACCGCAAGTGCAAATTAATGCGCGGCGCGTGTCCGACAGCTGGTGGCTCTAATTGAAAGGGTGCCCGTTCTGCTTACGGTTTTTACGGCAATTATTTGGGTGCCTGTGATCCATCGACCGGGATAATTAGAGACAGGACCGAGCGCGTGCACCTTTGAGCTTCGGCGTATACACGGTATGCTCGTCTTTAATGGATTCCAATAAGATACTGAAGAAGATCTTCGTAGATGAGCCTACGCAACGGCTACGGTTAGGTGTCTCGTGCTGACCGGTGCGCGCGATGAGAATGCTGAGCGCGGAGCGACTGGCTCGGTGGGCGTCCGGAGCGCCCGAGCGCGGCGCTCAGCACCCTGCGCCCCGCCTGCTGCCCCGCCTACTTCCCCCCTCGCCCTCCCCCTTCAATGCACCCAACTACCATCATTTCACTATTTTATCCTAAAAGCCTTAAGACAGGTTAATATTCGAGGGCAAAATTCTCATAGGTAATACATGTAGGTACATGATACCTATTACTAACCCAATGAAAATGTAGTCACTATAGGTACCTATCTTCGTAGAGTAGGTATAGATGTGTTATTAGGTGTTTACTAATAGGTGGCAAAGCACCTATTGCCTACCAGTAATTACTATTAGAATTACAATTAGTGCAAAGTACTGTTTCCCACACTGTTTCCTATTTAAAATAATAACTCGCTCGACAAAACCAGTCTGCGCAATTTTCCTGTCGAAGGGTTCATTGAATCCCAAGCCTAATCAATCGTCAACTTGACGTTCTCGATTTACAAATCAAATGAAGCATACGTGAACGCGGCTAAAAAGAGGCAAAACGCAATTGACAGGCGCTAAAAGCTTTTCAAATTGGTGGGAAAACTGCAGAAACATTTTCCGCGTTCCACCCACGGATGGGCGCGACCAATGGGCGGCTGCCCTCCCGCCCCGCGCCTCGGTCTACTTAGCATAGGCCATAGGCTAAACAGAGCCTGAAACCAAAGGCTTTTTACTTTTACTGCAACTGTTCTATTAAAAGATGATCATTATCTATAACTGAATTATTAATTTATTTTATATGTTTGTGGGATAGGTAGGTACCTACCTATCTATTTTTTATCAAGAGGTTAATTAAATCAGTAAATTGTTAATTAAACCTTTCTAGACATAGGTAACAAAAAGGATTCCCATCTGAGTTAGTTGTGAGCTTCTTCTTTGGGAGATCAGAGAGCGTCACACGTCACACTTCTTTACTAATATTACAAATGCGAACGTGTCTATCTATCTGTCTGTTACCTTTCAATAGCCCATCTGCTGAACCAATTTTGAGAAAATTTGGTACAGTGAGGCGGATATAAACTACTTTTTATCCCGGAAAATCGAAGTTCTACCGAGATTTTTAAAAACCTAAATCCACGCAGAGACAGTCTCGGGTACCATCTACCTAATAGATACTAGACAGGTACCTACTACATACTGTCTAAATAATAGGTAGAAACCTACCGACCGCTATAAAGTTATAAAATCCGTACATAAAACATGAATTTCAAAGCAATTGAAGTGCCACCCGGTGTCCAGAGAGCGGTGGTGAGGGACCGATGGATGCGACTCGCGGCGACACCTTTTAGTTGTGAATATATTACCCGCGGGTTAGCTACCTACAACTTTATTTTGAGGTTAAACTCGAGAAACTTACTAAAAACTCTATATGATAATTCGAAATTTATTTGTTAGCCTTAAAAACGTATTTTATATGAGGTGATGCTCAGTAGATAGATTTTATTTTCCTTTTCTTCATCAAAAAAAAAAAGCAAACGCGCTGAATTCAGAACCATCTCCTTTTGGCAGTCGGTTAAAAATCGGAATCTGCAAGAATTGTTAAGAAATATTGTACTATGAGATTACGGCTTTGTAGGGCGTTGTCTCTGTCACTCATACCTATATGTGACGTTTTGTCGGTCTCAACGACAGAGACAACGCTCTACGAAACCGCTATCTCTTTCTAAATGTCGATGTACAATATTTTCTGCTGCGTAGGTACTATAGCTACAAATTCGTATACTTATTATTCACTGTAGAGTTAATAAAACGTGAGAATAAAAAGAAGGTTGGCGACTGTAAATGGGATAGATAAATTGAAAATAATAATTATTAGTGCATGACCACAATTTAATTTTTTTTTTGCGTGATGTAACCACAAATTCACGGTTTTCAGATTTTTCCCCTAATGTCAGCTATAAGACCTAGGACCTACCTGCCAAATTTCATGATTCTAGGTCAACGGGAAGTACCCTGTAGGTTTCTTGACAGACTGACAGACAGACAACAAAGTGATCCTATAAGGGTTCCGTTTTTCCTTTTGAGGTACGGAACCCTAAAAACCGGCCAAGTGCGAGTCAGGCTCGCACACTGAGGGTTCCGTACTACAGTCGTATTTTTTCGACATTTTGCACGATAATTCAAAAACTATGATGCATAAAAATAAATAAAAATCTGTTTTAGAATTTACAAGTAAAGCCCTTTCATATGATACCCAACTTGATATAGTTATCTTACTACGAATATTGAAAATACTAATTATTAGTTAATGACCACAATTTAATTTTTTTGTGTGATCTAACCCTAAATTCACGGTTTTCAGATTTTTCCCCTAAAGCCAGCTATAAGACTCACCTACCTGCCAAATTTCATGATTCTAGGTCAACGGGAAATAACCTGTAGGTTTCTTGACAGACAGACAGACAGACAACAAAGTGATCCTATAAGGGTTCCGTTTTTCCTTTTGAGGTACGGAACCCTAAAAATATTATAATTAGTAAATTAAAACCATTAAACATTAAGTAAGTAGTTTAATTTTTTAAAGTGTTTACCCAACGCAAAAATTTTCACTTCAAATTCTTTTATTAGGTATGTTCTACTGTAAAAAATGTGAGGTAGCCCACGCTTTTATCTAATTAGTCGACGCTCGCTTTTCCAAAACAAAAGACAAATGACGCGTTAAATCATGATGTTGTTTGAAGCAAACTCAATGGGCGTACCTACAGGAACTGACATATTAATGAACATTAAATATTCAAGGGACGTTGGATTCAAAACGGGACGGATTGACACGGAGTTGTCGGGCGCAGCAGAGCTGGATACAAAAGGGTTAAGCATAAATACTTAAGCGTCCTGCGTCTCCTGACATGACCGATTAGCCTGTCACTAAGCAAAATCTCCGAGCTTTGAATAAAGTATTGTGAAAAAGTACCAACTTCTTATCTAGAAAGCCTTTCGCGACTGCCACCCGCTCTGATGAGGGTTCGGTTTTATATTTTGCACTCGCTTCTTTCCCAATTTACTAAAAGGGATTGTCACAGGACAGGACAGCTGTCTTTACCCTTTATGATCCTTGGATAGGTTCATACTAAGTATGTATATGGAATTTAAATAGCAATGCAATTAATCAAGATCAAGCCATCGTCGCCGGCTCAGTACAGAGAACGGGTCTCCTCTGAGTCAGAAGGGTTTTGGCCATAGTAGGTATACTTACCACGCTGGCCAAGTGTGGATTGGCAGACTTCACACACCTTTGAGAACATTATGGAGAACACTCAGGCACCTGCCCCCCAATTGTGTAAGAATAACCATTTCATGGCTATCGCAATCGTCAAGAATTCGGCCCTTTGATTGGCTGTGAAAAAATGTAAACAGCGAATCAACCAATCAAAAGGCAGAATTTCTTGACGATTGCGATAGCCATGAAATGGTTATTCTTACACAATTGGGGGGCAGGTTGCGTCACGATGTTTTCCTTTACCGCTAAAGCAAGTGATATTAAATTACTTAAAATGCACATCATAACTCCGAAAAGTTATTGAACCCCCGATCAATTATGAGGCGGGCGTCCTAACCACTAAGCTACCACAGCTTATATAGGTACAATCAATGTTTTTTCCCGAATTTCTTGTACATTTTGCAAGTCTACTTGATTAGCGTGACTGTTATCAAGGGTAAATTGAGTAGATAAATATAAAAAATTGTTTCTTTCGTTGAATATTTAGGTAGCTAAGTAGATTCGTCGAGCGTGAACACAAAGTGAACTTTTTAGGGTTCCGTACCTCAAAAGGAAAAAAAAACCCTTATAGGATCACTTTGTTGTCTGTCTGGTTGTCTGTCCGTCGTCTCTGTCAAGGAACCCTATAGGGTACTTCCCGTTGACCTAGAATCATGAAATTTGGTAGATAGGTAGGTCTTATAAGTAGCACAAGTAAAGAAATTAATCTGAATGAAATCGTGAATTTGTGGTAACATCGATTTTCAATTAATTAAAATAACGATTAACATCGATTCGAGCCTCAATAGCTCAACCGGTATAGGAGTGGACTGAAAACCGAAAGGTCGACGGTTCAAACCCCGCCCGTTGCACTATTGTCGTACCTACTCCTAGCACAAGCCTGACGCTTAATTGGAGAGGAAAGGGGAATATTAGTCATTTAACATGGCTAATATTCTTTTTTTTAAAAAAAACATCACGAAAAAAAGAAATTAAAGTGTGTTCTTGAACAAATATTTACTTAGTATTTTCAATTTAGTATTGCCTTTGATTTGGATATTTATCGTGCAAAATGTCCAAATAATATGCTATAGTACGGAACACTCGGTGCGCGAGTCTGACTCGCACTTGGCCGGTTTTTTCATTTGTCCGGGGTGATATTTTAATTTACACTTTATTTATGTGCTCTTTCGTCTGTCAAATATGTGTGACAACGTAGTGTGACAAGAATAAAGCCAGCAATGGCGATACGCGTTGGATACGCGACATCACGTTCAGCGGCGATGGTATCCCAGACGGAGGCGGCTGGCGCGTACGTCTCACACGAAATAGGTCAATTAAGACGTGGGAGTGAACTAGACGTGACCGTAACGCCTGATCCTTGAGATGATATGCCGCGGTGCTACGTTTGACGCCTTTATTTGTCTTAAACTGGTGTTCATGTTAATCGGGAAAAGGATCTATTTAAGCGTCGAGTGTTGAAAAGTTACAATGAAGAAACTACTACTTTTTAGGGTTGGTACCACTTCTGTAATCTATGGTTGGTACTATGGTAAAAAAGGAAGCCGGGTGCCTATCTATCATTGAAGCGAAGATGACCTGTTTACCGCCCATCAGATTTTTGAGAGATGACGTGATAAATATATACGACTTTGTCTATGTACTTATATACCTACTTACCCCTAGGGAAGTAGGTAGGTTAGGTAGAATGTGTCTGCAAGATCTATAAGAAGGTATAGGCATAGTCATTATACTTAGCTGTACAAATTGAGGTTTTTTCTAATTTTTGAACACCATCGATTCGTGGGAAACTACGAATCTAACCTAACGGTAGATAAAGGTGAAGTTCTTAAGGCGGCATGACCAAAACGTGAGATCGCGTGGCGAAACGCGACGCACGCCTTGGTGACGGAATAGCACCTAAGGAATAGATGCCAGATTAAGATTGCATTAGACAAAGCTATCCAAGAAACACCTGCTGTCAATGCTAAGAAAACAGATATGGTACAGTTTACTAACTAAAAGAAAATTGAATTAACCAAACCACCAAACTTATTCAACAAAGTAGGTACCTACCATCTCTCGACTGCAAGCTCAGTTGGAAGAGAGTAGAGACACACAAAAGAGAATATTAAAAATCACTTACAATTTTATTTTAAATCGGTTTTTAAGTCGGTTTTTTGAAAACATTTTTATTTTAAGTTTTTTAGTGTAAGTAGTCATTGCTTGGTACCTAAAATATCAATCCACCAGCGAAACTTTCCGAATTCACAGGGCTTAGGAGTTGAGTACATTGCAGCATCAGAATGAGGAGTTGGGACTTGCGAGTCCAAACATGAAGTTGTTGCTTCTACAACAACTTCATGTCCAATCTACAATATTAATTCACTATGAACACTTCCCGAATCTTGATAACTTAGGTGGGCCGTAACTCTGTACCATCATGATTAAAGAGTTCGATCCAGAAATTTTCATGGGACCACCACGGAAACTTCTGCTGATAATTAAAAAAATTTTGCAAATCGGTCCAGAAACCTCTACAAAATCGGTATACATACTTACATAAAAATAAACGGACCAAATTGAAAACCTCCTTCTTTTAGGAAGTCGGTTAAAAAATGGAACCAACCTGACGGTAGACTCTATTCAATGAAAAAAGATTTGACGACGTTATGGAATTACATCACTAAAAATTTTCATCCTCTATCCCGCAGGAATGTTATAGTTATTCTGGATAAAAAAAACCGGCCAAGTGCGAGTCAGGCAATACTAATTATTAGTTCCTGACCACAATTTAATTTTTTTTGTGTGATCCAACCCTAAATTCACGGTTTTCAGATTTTTTCCCAAATCTCAGCTATAAGATTTACTTACCTGCCAAATTTCATGATTCTAGGTCAACGGGAAGTACCCTGTAGGTTTCTTGACAGACAGACGGACAGACAGACAGACAGACAGACAACAAAGTGATCCTATAAGGGTTCCGTTTTTCCTTTTGAGGTACGGAACCCTAAAAATGCCCTAAATGTTAAACGGTAAAATTATACTGTCAGCATAGATTAATTGTTATTGGTTCGCTACTAGTTTGGATTCAAATCAGGAGGTCCTGACCTACAAAATATTCTCGAAATGTTACATGGATAGGATTAGACGTTTCGGTTGAAAAGTCTCTAATGTTGCCCCTTCAGATGGCGAATCGGCACGTAGTTCCGGCATTGCGGCGATGCAGGCTACGCGGGCAGGTGATGCTGCGGTCGCGCTCTACAGCACGCGGCACGCCACCACCTGCGTTGGTATATGCCCACAAACTACCGCCAGGTCAATCACAGTGGTGCTAGGTATAGCATAATATAAAGTATCATCATCATCGTCCACAACCGATAGACGTCCACTGCTGGACATAGGTCTCTTGTAGAGACTTCCACACGTCACGGCCGGCCTAGCGCCACGCCACCTGAATCCAGTGGCTCCCTGCGACTCGCCTGATGTCGTTCGTTCACCTAGTGTGGGGTTCTCAAACGTATCCTATGTAGTATGTATGTACCTACCTATCCACTATTTTTAGCTTCAAAATTATTTATTTTATAGTAGGTTTATTTATTTACCATCCACTTATATAGTAGGTACCTTGTTATGTACTCTACTTTTGTACCTAGATAACGTAGAGTCCTAACTAATGCAATTAGGTTAGATATTTAATTTTACCGGCTACAAACTTCAAAAAGGTAATTAGCAAGAATTAAAATGATTCATTGTATTTTAGTGTAATCTTAGTTATAAGATTTAGATGCGTCTTCTATTGTTCATCCCCTGAGATTAGCATAAAGTATAAAGCGTGCAAGTCTCGGGGCTTGGACAGGAAGCCTCGCCCTCGAGAAGCGGTGCGAACCTCCGGTCACTGGCTGAGTTGCTACTTACAAGTGTTTCCGCATAATTAACTGCCGCTAAGTGTGGTCCCCCTTCTCACTCTGAGAGGAGACCCGTGCTCTGTAGTAAGCCAGCGAAGGGTTGGTCATGATGAAGTAGGTTCTTACTTCCTACTATTGAAATCAAAATGCAAGTGGATATAATTTATTAATTCATTGGAATTCGTTCCGTAGTTTCTACGTGATACAGACAGACAAAAATTAAAAATATTCCAGCTTGGGTTCAGTATCGATTATAGAGTGCCTTCAAAAAATTTTTTTTAAAAAAATTTTAATGTACAGAATTGGACCTATTACAGTTTTATCCTCTTGAAATATATAAAGGGAAAAGGTGACTGACTGATCTATCAACATTCAACGCACAGCTCAAACTAGTGGATGGATGATCGGGCTGAAATTTGGCATGCAGATAGCTACTATGACGTAAGTATTCGCTAAGAAAGGATTTTTGAAAATTCAACCCCCAAGGGGGTGAAATAGGGGTTTCAAATTTGTGTAGTCCACGCGGACGAAGTCGCGAGTATAAGCTAGTTATAAGTATAAATGTTGTGCAGTGCGTTCGCACAGCAGACTCACAACATTAGTCCTCATTGCCAACGTCTGCAGCATGTTTTGAACAACAGATTCGGTTGAACCGAAAACGATGTATATATACTAAGTACACCTAATTTATCATCTCAATCTCTATACGTATATACATCTTACATATTTAGTTAGAATTAAATATTTATTGAAAGACGAATGTCAATTGTAAACTCAAAACTGACGTGCAGGTAGTTGTAGATGCCTAGACAGACAATAACAATAACAATGGCTGCTAGGGCCCGGGCAGGAAATGCCAGGAAATCCAAGACGGACTGCGTAACTATCACGCACAATAGCAATTACAAGGGAACTGTTCGTCACTCTTAGAAACGTTTTGTAAACAACTACCCTAAAACATCACGTTAGATTTGATTGCCCTTACTTGCTGCTTAGATTGTTAGGGTCGATTCACACTAACACGTTTTGACTTCGAGACCTCACGTCTTTACTATGTCAGTACTATGTGTGAATCAACACATAGATACTACCTACTCGACGATGAATCTACTAGATACAAGGTGTGTATACCTAGATCTTGTCACTAAAATAACACTTTTTGCCTTTTTTACTTTAATTTACTACAAAACGTTAGTCACTCAGCGGACAAGACCGTGGCGTGTGGAAATCTCTACAAGAGACCTAGATATCTATGTCCAGCTGTGGATGTATACCTAAGTATCGCCGCCGGTTGACGATGAGTATGATGACTTCTATCTTCTTTGGCTAAACGTTTTCCCACCAGATCCTCTATATCTGTTTAATGTTAGGTATGTCTTAACTTTAAGGTGCATTTTACCTGCCTTTGAAGAGGGCGTCTCTAATTTTTAGGGTTCCGTATCCGAAAGGTGCCAACGGGACCCTATTACTAAGACTCCACTGTCCGTCCATCCAGCCATCCGTCTGTCTGACAGAAATTAGTCTGGTAGAGAGATGAAATTTTCACAGAATGTGTATTTCTATTGCCGCTGTAATAACAAATAATATTAATTTCAAAATAGCTGCTATGAAAATATAAAAAGTGTTATTTCTTGTACGATGATACGGAACCTTTTGTGTGTGAGTCTGACTCTCACTTTACTTCTAACTTTGTACTAGTAACTAGATAGGTTAGATAGTTACAGCTACCTATAGTTGCGCACGCGCCGATGAAGCTATTAACAGTTTATTTATCACCTGCTTAGTAATCGTTTATCATTCACCTGGCATGGAATTTGGATCGTAGCCATTCAAGTAAGTCGATTTAGAGGGCCGGTAAATTGACCATCTAGCAAATAACCTACCCACCTTAAACATAACGTGACTAACAACCGTACTCAGAGTCGCTTAATCGTTACTTAAGTTTAGTTAAAACGAGACTGAGCTATATCTCTCGCACAAATCTGTCTCGTTTTAACTCAATCTTAAGTAACGATTAGCGACTCTGAGTACGGTGGTTAGAGTTTTTTCGGAAAGAATATCGAACTTGCTACTAGTACAGAACAATTAATGAAAATTATATTAAATATGAATATAAATATTAATGACTACTTTTTCCTAGGCTAAGTTAAGATACCTGATTGGATAATAATCGTTCTTAAATCCGTTGATGAGTTCGAATTATCATCTATTTATTTATCATAAGTAAGTAAATAAATCATGCGGTAATCGCGATCAGTTTAGTAAATAGTTGATTTTTATTAAATAGGTATTATGAAACTTAGGTGATGCCAGATCTGATACTTACCCATATAATTTGAGGCTTTTCATTTTAAACTGACTTAAAAAAAACCGGCCAAGTACGAGTCAGGCTCGCGTACCAAGAGTTCCGTACTACAGTCGTATTTTTTCGACATTTTGCACGATAAATCAAAAACTATTATGCATATAAATCTGTTTTAGAATGTAAGGGTATCATATGATACCACATTTCGCATAGTTATCTAATTACTTTGAAAATTGAAAAAACTAATTATTTTTCCATGTATAGGTACATTTTTTTTTGTGTTGTTACCATAAATTCACGGTTTTCGGATTTGTTCCTTTACATGTGCTATAAGACCTACCTACATACCAAATTTAATGATTTTAGGTCAACGGAAAGTACCCTATAGGTTTTTTAACAGACACGACGGACAGATGGACAGACGGACAGACAGACAGACAGATAGGCAACAAATTGATCCTATAATAGTTCGTTTTTCCTTTTGAGGTACGGAACCCTCAAAAGGATGTCCGCGATAATCTCAAAAACTTGAACCGATTTCGATAATTTTTTCACTACGGTAATTAACATACTTCCAGGAAGGTTATAGGAATATAGGTAAACCTAGGTATCTAATCTAATCTAAATCGAAATCAGCCTGTGCTGTCCCACGTCTGGGTAAAGGCCTCCCTCCGAGCCTTCCACAATTTACTATTTCGTGCCTCTTCAGGCCACGTAACTGTAAAGTTATCTAATTCATCACCGGCCGACCACGCTGGCGTTGATGAAGAAGCAGATTTTGCCCATAACTCATCTGGCATACGGCACACATGACCTGCCCAGTCCCATTTGAGTAAAGCGGCTGCAAGGCCAACGCCAGCTACTCGCGTTTTGGAACGTATACCAGAATTCCTTACGCGATCTGCTAGTTTTATACCTAGTATGCTGCGTTCCATGGCTCTTTGGCAAACCTTGAGCTTGGACTTTTGAGAGTTTGTCAGGGACCAAGTCTGAGCACCATACGTGAGAGTTAGCAGAATGCACATGTCCATGAGCTTTCGCTTAAGATATAATGGAAAGTTGCCTTTAAACAGTTCTTTCAATGACCAAAAGCTTCTCCAGGCATTTTCGATGCGCCTTGTGATTTCTTTATCTTGGCGGGCCTGAAAAGAAACTATTTGGCCAAGGTAAATATATTCCTGGACATATTCAATTCTGTCCCCTCTCACTTTGATCCTCCTAGGGAACCCTTATAGGATCACTTTGTTGTCTGTCTGTCTGTCTGTCAGTCAAGAAACCTACAGGGTACTTTCCGTTGACCTAGAATCATGAAATTTGGCAGTTAGGTAGATCTTATAGCTGACATTTGGGAAAAAATCTGAAAACCGTGAATTTAGGGTTAGATCACACAAAAAAAATTGGGGTCATGAACTAATAATTAGTATTTTCAACTTTCGAAGTGAGTGACTATATCAAGTGGGGTATTATATTATGAAAGGTCTTTCCCTGTACATTCAAAACAGATTTTTATTTATTTTTATGCATCATAGTTTTTGAATTATCGTGCAAAATGTTGAAAAAATACGACTGTAGTACGGAACCCTCATTGCGCGAGCCTGACTCGCACTTGGCCGGTTTTTTATATATGTAGGAACCTACACCGATTTCGCCAAGATTTCTGAATTGCTTTGGTTTTCTTTTAGAACAGTAGTTTTCAGCGACCGCTTTGAAACTCAGGGGGTGTGGTTGATGGGCGGCAAGGCGGGCGGACTTGGCTACGCCTTCTACACCCAAGCCTGCACCCATCGGCTATATTCCGGACAAAAATCGTGGACACTAGCCATCAAGTTATAAGGAAAGTCATTTGCAACCAAAAAATTTTGGGATGACCATCGGCTATTCCGGACAAAAATCATGGACACTATAGCCATCAAGTTATAAGGAAAGTCATTTGCAACCAAAAAAATTTGGGATGGCCATATTCAGTGTCGGACGACCCCCAGCCCGCTGGACCGATGACCTGAAGAAGGTGGTGGGGAGCGGAAGGCGGAGGACCTACCTAGTTAATATCTACTAAATAGCTATTTCAATAATAAAACAACTCGTTAAAACTCGGAACGCAAGTACCTATACCTAAACAGCTTGTTTAGCAATTAATTGTCTACATAATAGCCACTAACCGTAACCTGTAGTGGGGGTACTTTGATTGTATTTATTCAGACATTATACGCTGATGCTGTGGAGTTAATGGCTGCTAAAATGCGTGAAATTAATACCGCCTTCGATGCGACCACCCAAATATAGGATGCTCATCTGATTTACCTACTACGACAATCTTTAGGCAGGTGGCCTATATTAGTGTATCGGAAATTCTGGCATATGAGGTACCTACAATAAGAGTCGTGATATTTGATAGCTTAGTGGTTAAAACGTTTGCCTCCAATTCGGGAGGTCGGGGGTTCGATCCCGGGCACGCAGCTTTTCGGAATTATGTGCGTTTTAACTTTTAAGCAATTAAATTTATCGCTTGCTTTAACGTTAAAGGAAAACATCGTGAGGAACCCTGCATGCCTGCCTCTATGCCCCCATATGTGATGCATGCCTCCATATGTAATGTTGTCTAAAGTGTGTGAAGTCTACCAATCCACACATGGCCAGCGTTTCGGACTATGATCCCTTCTCATTTTGAGAAGAGACCTGTGATCAGTAGTTGGCTGGCGATTGGTTGATCATGATGGTGATGATAAGGTATAGTAGGTATTATAGAGTGGCCCGCACTGCGAAATTTCACCCCGCGATTTTTTCTGCTTACCGCTGCAGCCTGCTATCAGCGCCAAAATGGCGAAAATCAAAGAGCTTTAAAAACTACGGCCATAAGTTGAATAGCTGACTCCTAGTTCCATGAGTATCATACTAATTTGGTTCGTATTTTTTTCGAAATAACATAGAAATATGGAAATAGCCGTTCCATACATTTAATGCAATGCCGGTAAAAAATTGTAGAGTTCACAGCTCCGGAAGTTTACTGTTTACGGCATAATATACTTGCACCTCCTTCATCAGTTTTCCGTTAGATGTCAGTATGTGTACACGAAATTAGGTTTGGTTGTAAGGCGCCCCAGAAACAAACCCACACTGAGAATTCTCTTTGCTACACGGTAGAGTGCGCTGAGAGCTTTAATATAATTTTGATATAAAAAGTTTGAAATGGTGTTTTTTACATAAAATTACGCGAGAAATTCTGCCGTCCTATACCTATTATCTTAAAAGTCATTATGTAATTGCAAATTTTTTTTTAAGAATTATCGCCCAAAAATATGGGATTTTAGAATAAATTATATATTTATCTAAGAAGTTTGCTACGTAGGAGTAACTAATAAAAGAGAGATACAGACATAATGCACTTGGCCAGCGTACAGGTAGTCCACTAAGAAGTTAGAATCAGAATCAAATACTCTCAGAATGAGAGTGGTAGTCCCATGGTAGTCCATGGGACTACTTACTCCTTCTCATTTTGAGAGTATATCCGTGCTCGGTAGGTAGGTACCTACCTACCTAGTGGGCTGGCCATGGTTTGATGTCATTTGATGATGGTATATGTATATCCGCAAGATATGCTAAGTCTACACTGCCCGGATAGACTAAAGTCGACTACGTGCAAGAAGGCTCGTTTTTCTTGGCATCTAAGATGAGCGTTGAACTAAGCCAAGAAGCACGTGTATGTAAGAGCGTGTACACATTAGACTTTTGAAGTGTGCGGTTTGGTAACGTGTGTTCCGATTTCGATGTGCACTACCAAACGCACGCTTTTGGCGTGCTTTTAGGTGGCTTCTGGACAAGCGCGTGTCAAACGCGCGCTGCTGTCAGATTTCGCCCGCTGTACAGGCGTCAGCCACGCGCTTTTGAGACATGGGCCTCCATTTTGCACATTAATTTATTAAGTAATCGCGGGCTTTCGTTTAAAGTGGACGCACGTTGACGAAAATGGAGATCATTTTGATACGTATTTCTTTGTTAATGAAATCCAATATGCAATAATTAATCAAATGGTTTCGTATACATTCAAGTCAAAAATTTGGGTACATTTTGTTTTAGTTTTGGATAAGTAGAATGTTACAAACATTCCTTGCGTCAGTCTACCTCTTAGTATTGGGTACACAAAATTATATTGTGTTTGCCTCTGTCGTCGTGTTTTATAGGGATGGTAAAAGACCCACACACAAGAAATCACTTCATAGCGCTACCAACGCGTGCTGACTGCTGAACGCAACGTCAAGCGCCCAATGTATGCCAGCTCTACAAACTCGGCGGCGGCAGTAGGCTTTCGGGCACAGGCGGCGAGATTAAAGGCTCTTCGATATCATCAGCAACGCTTTGCCACACCTCGCCGCCGCGGCCACGCGCCTTACATCTAATGGCCGATAAAATAACCCTCTCATCTCACATTTCATCTCTACGCTAATCTATTACAGAAGTTTACCCTACTATGTTGAGTGTTTCCTTGCTTATACCTACTTAAGTACCTAGTAATTGACAGTAATTCAACTACTGGATTTCGATTTTCCCCACAACTTTTACCAAATAGCAACCTCCTAAAATATTGTAATACTTTCGATCAATTTAGTAAGTAAAGTGTACCTACTCACAGATATGTTACGAATAAAATGAAAATCTAAAATGAATCTCTAAAATTAAACCCCATCCCTCTAACAAATAAACCTGGAATAGCGGTGGAATAGTTATACTCTGTTTTGTCTTTCTCTGTCATCAGTAATTTGACATTTGAAGGCAAAAGACAAAACAGAGTATAACTATTCCACCGCTATTCCAGGTTTATTTGTTAGAGGGCATAAGCATAAAGGGACGTTTCTGTACTAGGCCGTTAGTTGATTCAGTGTGGTAGGTATTTTCCATCACTTAGAAGATGTACTTACCTACTTTAGAACATAACATTTTTAAGAGGAAAGTTTAAATAGGATAAAATATATTTAACATACTAATTATTCAGATAATTTATTGTTAAAACCACCCATGCAAAGTCGGGGTTGCAAGATAGTTGTTAAAATTAAAATTAAATTGAGACTTCATGCGAAGTTTCCAGGTTTGGGAGTTCCAGTATCTCTGTCCATGCATAAGTTAAGTGCATCTGTTTCAAGTGTTGACGCAATATCGGAGCATTCCCTCCGGGGCAAACTTCTAGTCTAAAGGACAGATTGGTGACCTACGAATGGGTATAATAAGTGCTAATGACAAACAAGGAACCATAAACACATCATAATATTATCTATACCTACTTATTAATAAATAAAGTTGAAGTTTTAACTGTTTGAACGGGCTAATCTTCTGAACGGCTGAATCTATTTCGACGGGACTTTCATAGATAAGTAGATTAACCAAGAAGCAACATAGGCTACTATTTTAACCAACTTTCAAAAAAGGAGGAGTTGTGTTTTTCTACCTATGTACCTATGTATGTATCGGTACAGAAATCTCCGAGATTTCTGAACCGATTTGCGTAATTTTTCTGGTAATCGATAGGGAAACTTTAAGGGAAGAGTGAGATAAGCTACTTTTATTCCGGAAAATCAAAGAGTGCCCACGGGGTTTTTAACAACCTAAATCTCGAAATCGCGGGCATTAGCTAGTATTAGAATTTAGAATAAAACTAACTGACCTGCTCCGGCTCCACTCGAGTGGAATTATTTAAAATCGGTGAGGGGCTGGAATTTCCAATAACCCTATGACACGTACCTACTTACCGAAGTATTTTTTATTTTTCACCGAAAGCTCAAATATCTACGAGTTTTCATATGTATAACTTAAAAAATTACGGATTTGCATCTTCATCTTTCATACGCTATTAAAGAAATACTTTCATACCAACTTTCATCAGCTCCTATTTAACATTACTTAGGGCTACAAATTTCAAAAACCCTTTTTTAGAGGCATTATAAAGTGCCTTGATCACTTTTTAGTTCCTACTTCTATTTTTATTACTCCTAAATAGTACCTACCTTGTTAAGAAAACTATTTTAAAACAAAACTCCAACAAAAACTGTGGGCGGTTTGTTGTTGCCACCTCGAGCGACCCTGTACCGCCCTAACCCACCTCATTATTATCTCCTACGATCTCCAAATGCTCAACGTATGAATGCTCGAAATCCATTCATTCGCCACAATTCACCATAGAAACAATAAGCGTACCCTTAGCTCGGCTAAAAGACCACAAAACGCAAAAAACTTGTATATAATACGTGCTTCTTGGGAACCCTTTAATATCAGCGAGGGTAATCGAATGCTTAAAATACTGCAATCGTATTTCGGTCTGCGGCGGGCGGGCGGGTGAATGGAGGCGCACAATGCTGGCTGGAGGCGCAGGCCGCGCGGCGCGCCGCGCGCGGTGTCGAGTGTCGCGTCGCCCACGCCGCACCGCGCCGCTCTCGCCGACACACGATATCGCCTTTTCATTTTATAATTTCTTCACAATAAACGCTGCCAAGGCGTAGGGCGAAGACAATGCGCCCGGAGGCAAAAACCGCTCGGAAACCCTTTATATCCAATTTATTGTCTCAAAATAAAATCGGGTGCAAATTAAAATAAATTCTTAAGTGTACAACCGGTGGGTATCGCCGTTTTACAAAACACCCCATCGGATCTAGAATACACAAAAGATATCCTTCGAACTTGGTACAATAAGAGAGCTACCAGTGAAATAAAACGTGCGCGAAGTAATAATGAACACAAACAATAACGCGTTTTCATCTTCGATACCTATGTAGATATAGGAGTATGGATAGATAGCGGAGATTCGGTTAGGGCGACCAGTTTAATGCGTGTTTCTGATAATCAAATCCGCTGTACGAAGTTTTAATTCCCGGGATCGGTAAGGGCTCGGGCGAGCGAGCCAAAGTCCAGTGCTAACGCCAATATCGCACATAAAAAGGTTGCGGATCGCTCGCTTCTCCATCCACCGATTGGCTAGGCGGCGCCCGCTGGTCCCCAGGGCCCTATACGAGAAGCGAAATGGGCCCCAGAACACCCATAAGAGAGCGACCCCGCCCGCCACGGCCGAATAATTAGGGCTCTTTGTTTAGATAGCGGCAATTTTATTTGGGAGAAAACGGGCACTTGGGACATCTTCGGCCGTTCTAACCGCCCGATATTAATAAGAAACGTGTGTCATGCCGTATAACTGACCGGAGCTTGCTCCGATTTCATACTTTATTATGTGTCAATTATAATCAAAACTTCACTTCATTTATGTAGGTAATGTACCTGTATTTTCCAATTTATCTATAGCGTCGTCACTACCTATGTTTATAGGTGAATGTAGTTGATCTATAAATTACGCGAGACCGCAAGTTCATAGAAAAGAAAGGGGAAAAGTCACAACCGAAAGTCGCCAAGCAATCTAACATAAATAATGCATCCAACGAAATTGGGATTTTGATTTGTTTTCTTCAAAAGTTTTATTTGTCTTTGGCGAAAATGGAACTGAGGTAGGTATATCATAATGCCTTTGTCTATCGTCAACAAAGAAGGTGGGAAACCAAGTTTACCTACCAGCGTAAGATTTAACAGAATTCAATCAAGTGGATAATTTAATGAGACGGAAATTATCCAAAGATGCATTATTTAATTGGTAACTAGCCTAGCGACCCGGCTTCGCACGTGATTGAAACTATTCCACAATACATCGTGTAACTTTTACTATTTACAGTGTTTAGCTAAATGCCGTGATAGATAGTAATCAATACCCCATATTATAAATGCGAAAGTGTGTTTGTTTGTTGGTTTATTGGTTTGTTGGTTTCTCCTTCAATTACGTCGCAACGAGGCAACGGATCGACGTGATGTTTTGCATGGGTATAGTTTAAGACCCGGAGAGTGACATAGGCTACTTTTTATCTGAGACCCATGCTCAATAGTGGTATTTCAGTAGATATCTGAGACCCATGCTCAGTAGTCGTAATTCGGTAGATATCTGAGACCCACGCTCAGTAATGGTAGGTAATTCAGTAGATATCAGAGAACCATGCTCAGTAGTGGTAATTCAGTAGATATCAGAGAACCATGCTCAGTAGTGGTAATTCAGTAGATATCTGAGACCCATGCTCAGTAGTGGTAATTCATTAGATATCTGAGACCCATGCTCAGTAGTGGTAATTCAGCAGATATCTGAGACCCATGCTCAGTAGTGGTAATTCATTAGATATCTGAGACCCATGCTCAGTAGTGGTAATTCAGCAGATATTCAGCAGATGCTCAGTATGGTAGGCCGGTGATGGCTTGATCACCACGATGATGATCCTCTGTGCACTTAACGTTTCTATCCTGTGTCCTCTAACGTCCTACGTAGGTATTTCTTTCAATGCAAAATACTCCGGAGTGCTCTTGATAGTTGATACATATTGTAGCAAGTCGGCGGCGGCGGCGGCTCGAGCGGACCGCGCCGAGAGCGACAGTCGGCGCTCCGCGGGGGCCTCAGGCCGGCCTTTGTCTCGACCCCGCAAACTTGCCATAAATGTTAATATGGGATCTCACATTTGAATATCTATTTCTTCGCGAAGTCGGTTCGTTAACGCGGCCTTGAATTTTAAATTTTATCGCCGCACTGGGATCGCCGCAGATGAGGTGCGTTCGCTCCTACGTGATCTCCCCGAGAAAATAACCGAGGGCAGCCTCTTTGTTTGTCCTTCTTTATCTTGTACGATATACTCGTACATAGGAATCTACACAACTTTATTATTAATACGATTCAAGCGATTAAGGTGAGAAATATTTATAACATTCATCCGAATTTTATACATATTTCTTACCTGTTACCTGGAAGAGATCACTGTAGTGATAAAGTCCCCCTTTGTTTTTAAGCGTATCCTGTATTCTTACTCTTCGTTCGTGTTTGAGTCCTAGGGCTCAACGACATTGGAGGTTAATCAACCACAAGGCAAACTTATCGCTAGACTAAAGTAGACTGTTCCTAACCCTAAAAATCCACGGAAGGAAGTTATGTTGAGTTGAGGCCCAATGCTCCCGAAGAGATCTGAATTAATCATTAATTACGTTAAATGAATTATTGTACCTCAAAAAGTTACCTTTACTTAATGGAAAATCAAGCTGCATCCCGGAATTTCGAAGTTAATTTAAATGTTGCTCTATATCCCCTTCGCAGTTCCCGAACAGCTGTGACAAGCATCTTAGACTTCCTAACGAGGAAACACGAAAATTGCTTTCTAATTTAGATTAAGATAACTTTTGCATTTAGTTTTTTAGATCCGACTAAATTGTCTAATAAATGTTTTTCTTGGAATATCGCACTTTTCACATGACAGTTGACCCATAGAGTTAAAATGGCGCGTGAGGAGTCATTATGTACGGACTATATAGATGTTAACTCTATAAACACACAATAAGAAAGGTAGGTATACAGTTAATAGCAAATTAGCTCGTCGTTCCTCATGTAGGAATCATACACACTTCCGTAAAGTACTTAATGCCTGCTATCTAATGCTTTCAATTTTCATTAATTCATGCAGGGGGTTGAATTAAGAATTACTCCACATTTTTGAACATATACCTACCTAAGTACCGTTACAGCCATTTCCGTCAACGTCGCGGCCGGCATGCGGTCAGAAGTCAGAACACAGAGTTTTCAGAACGAATATGGCGCCTCAACTCGCCTGAAGACGTCATCGCATGCTTGTGACATCTTCTTCTTCTTCTTCTCTCTGGGCTGGTTTCCGCACTTAAACGTTTCCGTCTGTTGTGCGTGATGCTTGTGACATATTATGTACTTTAAAAAAAAGTCTGAGAAAAGAGCCTCTTCACTGATCGACCCATAATATTAACAGAAAACGTGTTGCTAGGTGCAATCACAGTCTTATCAGCTAGTCTATGGATGTTTACAGTGAAAAACACTCTAATAGTAGAGCAGCTGATGAGACTGCGTGGAGCCAGGGGACTCATATTTAAAACTATTTCTAAACGATATTTTTCAGTCAAAAAGATAATGATATGTTTAGATTAAAATACAGTGTTGGCCGGATTAGTTGTGACTGTAACAGGCGCAATCCATAAAAAAAGTATACCTATAGATTACCAAATCAACAATTCACGCAATAAGCATAATATATAAATCTATATATTTCTAGCTGTTGCCTGCGACTTCGTCCGCGTCTCGCGGGACGGGAACCGTCTTTTTTTCTGGTGAATTTTTCTCACCTTTTAAACCTTCTTTAAAAACCAGGACTTACAGATATTTCAAGATGAAAATTAGGCAAATCGGTTCTGCCGTACTCGAGTTTTTGTGAGACTAACAAACTTTTTTATATATAGGAGAGGAAGAAAATTGCAGCATATCGAATTGATCAATTTTCCAAGCAGAACCGGTTGCTGCGGTACCTAACAACCCAGTGCCGCCTGCTGTTTCGTTCTAAAGAACGATCCCGTCGGTTTACGGCGGCGAGCAATGGTTTGATCCGGGGTCCGGGCGAGTCGTAGTCGGTGACGATCGGAAAGTTTAGCGAGCACATTTTAATGCGCCTCCACCACCCTGTCTGACCCTCAATTATTGAAAATGCATTTCTGTCCGCGCCCTGCGCCCGTGGCGCCGCGCCACATCGCAAATGCACATTTTAAACTGCACCTGATTGCAGAACCGTGTTACTATTTAGGCTAATAAAAGTCAAACTGTCGCTTTATTTTAGGATTGGATATTTATTATTATACCTTGGAAATCGAGATGTCAATAATATTATTTCCGTGAGAGACGAGAGTGGATTATTATTAGGTATAGATTTTAGGTTAATAGAATCTATTTTAGTAAGAGTTTAAATTGTCGTGATTGATATCATTATAAATGCGGAAGGGTGTTTGTTTGTTGGTTTGCATTTATATAGGTACCCACGACAGAGGGCTACCTTGTGTGGGTACCATCAGAAAATGTTTAAATTTGACAAAACTGTTTTATTAAATTAATGTTTTTTCATATTTTTTTTAATTTCAATCGCGCCGCAACGAAATAACGGATGGGCGTGATTTTTTACACCCTATGTTACCTGTTATCTCCCAAAGCCACATGATCCAAACAAACATCAAAATAAACGTTCGTCCCTGTGTGTTGGGGTCAAAACGCAGATAAACTTTCAGCTTTTATAAAATAAGGAAGGTCTGGCACGCGATAGCTCTTAGGCCATTAAGACAATCAGGAAAATCTACATTTATTATGCTATTATGCTCTATTATGCTCGGTTTATGATTTCTACATACATACATTTCTTGCAATTCACGAAGGCGAGTGAACTTTACTTGTGGTGACGTCGTACACACGATCATTGCGTAAGTGTGCGTGCATGTCGGACCAATCAGTCGCGAGCAAGCGCTCGCAAACGCACACATATTTACTGTACCTTACTTATACATATACGACTTTCACACAAGCATGAGCCACTCGCCTTCGTGAAATGCAACAACTATATTTACCTATCTAAATCTTTCTCTTTCCTAAGATCGAAGAGTTTTATATTTCCGAACCGGGAACCCGTAATATATATGGTAAGTATCGTACTTCGGTCAACGCACACTAAGTGACGAACGATGTACGACAATTTGAGGCGTCCGTTTTAATTGTAAGTTCCAGGACGGACTCCCGGTACCCGCAATGCAATTTTAGCATAGCATTTTCCTCTTTTGACGCTTTTCAGAAAACCTCTTACTGTTGTAACTTGTATGTACTATGTAGTCTTTGATTTTAGTGATAAATCTGATTAAGTAGGTACTTACTTGAGGAATGAATTTGAGGTTTTTTGTGTACGACATCTGTCTTTATTCGACAGTTTATCTGGCAATTGAAAAGTCAGCCTATACTTAGGTACGTAAATTATTTGAATGGTAATTTTTGTTTTATTTTTTTGCAAAACTTTTAACTCTGATAAATGAAGTCTACACTAATCGTGATTAACCCATAGCCAGTTCACTACTGAGCACGGCTCTTCAGAATCAGAACGGTTTAAGTTATAGTCTGCTACATTGGTCCAGTACTGATTGGCAGACTCCACTCACTTTTCGAACATTATGGAGAACTCTTAGTCATGCAGGTTTGCTTAAGATGTTTTTCTTCGCCATTAAAGCAATGCTTGGTGCAGGCGCAGGTGAAGACCTTTCATATGATACCCCACTAGATATAGTTATCTTATTTTCAAAATTGAAAATCCTATTTATAATATTATAAATTAGTTCATGACCACAATTTAATCCCCCCCCGAATAGGACACCGACGAGACGTCTTAATCACCGCTTCAAGTATATAATATGAGCGATATGATTGAGGTCATGGCTGGAGGCTTTGGAGATGCGAAACTAGTGTTTGGGCAAACTGCGTGCTAGTCGTAGCAGGTTTAGTGTCGTCTGGAGAGAAACAACAATTCCTCCGAGCGGGATATCTGCTGTTCAAGTTTATGTTCATTTTATCTTTTCGGCAGTATTGCTAGGGGAACTTGAAAAGCAGCCTCCAGGGCTGCGTTAACACCGCGACCTGGTCTCGACGCTTACATCCTACAACCTATATAAAGTCACAGTTCAGGACTTCCAACATATCAAATGGATATTTAATTACATATATTAATCGTTTTTTCTATAGGTTAGTAAGATATTGGAAAGAATTTAATTAATTAAATTTAAACAACTTTATTGTTAACAAAATTACAGAGAGTAGAATACAGGATACACTTATATTCTTTTTATTTTTATTGTTTGGATAGATACTGAGATTTGATTCTATACACTTTGAAATTGCATAGCAAAAACTTCAACTATTTGGGGTTCAACTTCAACTAGGTGTCTATGCATCACATGTCTTTCCGATTCCGATTTTGTAATAAGTTTAATTATAATTAATAAGCTAAAGGATACTAATCTAAAAGTGAACATCTTAAAAATTTAAACTAAAACTAAAACCTTAAAAAATATAATATTATAACTAAAATATATTATTAAAAGGAGTCCCTTTAGGCAAGGTTCCGAAGATACTGGCAGCGTTCCCCCTTTGAATAGCTAGGCTCCGAATATGAATTTGTCCCATTCGGTGTCGAGACCCTTGGTCCGTGGGGTCCTGGCGCTATAAGACTTTTTAAGGAAATAGCAAAAAGGTTAGTCGACATCACAGGAGACCGAAGAGCTGGCAGCTACCTCGGACAAAGAATTAGCCTAGCTATTCAAAGGGGGAACGCTGCCAGTATCTTCGGAACCTTGCCTAAAGGGACTCCTTTTAATAATATATTTTAGTTATTTGTAATAAGTAAATCACAAATCTAACATTCTCTATGTAAATATTTTTCTATAGCTAAGTCCAGGGCAGCCCGTCCATGTAAACGAATTGGCAACGTCCTAGAGCGGGCGCTCCAATTTTCAAAAAAATAAATATTTAATATAAGTAAAAGCCATTTATATTGTAAATACAAATGGATGTAATCCAAAATTAATAATAATAATTAATCCTATCTGTAATCTGTCGATGGGTTCTTAGCATCACTGTTATTTGTCAATAACTGTAACTTTTTTTAAATTAACTTATCGATAAACTGCGGATAGATTGATTATTTATTTATTATTTATTTCGGCCGTAAATATGTTATTTTTGGCTGTTGAAAATAACGCATAACTCGTGCAATTACGTAGGTACATAATAATAATGTGTCAAATATAATCAAGAAACGAGTAATTCAACGGATACCACGAGCCCCTCGAGATGCCAAGCTTTAGTACTTGAGCAAACTGCGTGTTAGACGCACCACATTTTAGTGTCGTCAAGAGAGATACTATAATTCCTTTGAGCGGCATATCTGCGAGTCAAGTTTATATTCATTTTATCTTTTCGCCAGTATTGCTTCGGGGAGTCCGAAAGGAGGCTCTAGGGCTACGTTAACACCACTCCATGTCCTGCTGTCACCGACTATTATACTACAGAGTATTTTAAATTTTTAAGCTTATTTCAAACTACGGCATATAAATTATTATAGTCCAGTCAATATTGGCGTTCCCAATATTGACCGCCAATGCTTTGATTGGCGTCAATATTGACCGGACTATAAGATATCCCATAGTGTGAAATGAAATGAGCTTAAGGCGTTATTCATAACTTTAAATATTTCGTGTATTTTTAAAATGTATCGAGGAAACTACCTATCTACGCAAAAAATGAGGAACTTATGTACCAATCAATAGGTACCGAATTTTAAGTAAAACTTGGCTTACCTGACTCGAAGCTATCCATACTTTCGGACTTGATATCTGAAACAATATAAAGTAAAAGTAAAGTAAAGTATGCTTTATTGTACACCATAACAAACAACAATAGACATATAACAAAGATAGCATGTACAATAGGCGGCCTTATCGCTAAAATAAATATAATATTATTAAGTAAATTATAAAATGTTCTCCGCTATTCCTAACGATATTATTTAGTGGATTAATAGCTAATTTATGTTACGCATGATTTCTCGTGTTGGTGTATTTTTTAATTCTAAATTTTTTAATCTCAAACTTCATTTGAGAATAAAATTCTTTAACCTCAATATGATTGTCAATAACTAACTACCAACTGTTAGAGTAGGACTATTAGTACCTACCTAACCAGTTATGATGTCAACAACAGTCTACAACTCTTCTGGTTAGTGACAAGACCCCCTCTCAAGAATGCAACCCCTAGATATAGTCTAGTCATCACAGAAAGCCTACGCTGTAGCTACAGTGTGACGACCGCAATAAGCTTTGACTTTTTGATACTCTCACTATTGGCTAAAATGCAAGTGGCAGCAATAATTCCATTTTAGCTATTCACAGCAATTGTAATTGCAGCAACGTGATAGTCATCAATTTTCATGCTAGGCCTAGGGGGGCTGTCTGTGTAGAGTAGGTATAAATTACAATAGGGTTTTTTTAAAACTATATACTTAGCAATGCGCTTGACTGCAATCCACAGACTGCCTAAGCTTGGCGATCGGGGTTGTCCGGCTTTAAGACGTCTATAGGTGGTATATAATCTCACCAAATAGTAGGTCATGATGCAACCTAAGGTGAGGTGCGCTTGCTTAGAAGATAGAGATACCTATACCTAATATAGTGAGAGATAAGACATAGAGATCGCTCTACACGCACATTTTGTAACGTAAAAATCTCCTGATAAAAAAATAGTTTACCATAATCTAAAAGGGCACACATAGTTAAGAGAGTGGCAAAAACCGAAGTCCAGAGTTACGACTGGAGGTTGCCTGCGGCTGGGACCTCTAATCCACTTGCGAGCATTGGTAGTACGGAGACAATTTCCCCTTGTTTTAAATTCTCACTCAGGGTGATCCTGTTTAAACTTTTACCAAGTCCAATTTGATAGTTTGACAGACTTTTCTGAATAACTGTACCGACACCCACACACCTCCGTGCCCGCAGGTTGTCTAAAACCATTACGAATTAGTTTAGAGTATTATTTATTTATTTTATTTTTATTTTTCATGTACCAAAATTGTAGTTACAAAGTAATAATAAATTAAGTTACATTGGAAATGCTTATCCTTATTATTAATGCTTATTACCTATAGGTACGTATTTTAGGATTTCAGGACATTTTAAATGTTAACTACATATGGGATGTCCTGAAAAACCTAGCTAACTAGATATGAGATAGATACTGAGTACGGAGGTATGTCTTTTTGGATTATTTTAAAAAATAGGTTGTACAGGATCTCGTTGTTCTGCGCTCTGTCCTTATAAGTGGAAGGTATAGATAGTTCAACTCAGTTGTGCGCGCGGCCCTATGTGTGGGTAAACCTTGTACATATACAGTGACTCTGTGTGCGTGACAAGAGGTACAGTTGGGTACAAATACAAATACAGTTATTTACGGGTTATATACGGGTTTTTAAAAAAACAGTTATTTCGTAATTTATTTAATGTTTATTTATTGAACATTATTCTGAATCGCTATTTGAAAAATCAAATGATGAATTTTCAGATTCGCTGCTCTCACCAAGGTTAATTATGATTTCTGACTCCATGTCAAAATGTCTATAGTATTCTTCTTCTTTCTTTTGTACATGTCGACAAGTATTACCCCACATCCCTTCATCAATTTGACTTAAACGTTCATTTATGAGTTTCATTATTTCCGTCACATTTTGGTCGACATTATGCGAAGCAATATAATTTTTTAAAATTCCCCACACATTTTCTATGGGGTTTAGTTCAGGATGATATGGTGGCAATCGAAGAACTTTTATGCCATATGGCTGAAGTATGTCGTCAATCTTGTAACAGATATATTTTTCTTTATTTTTTCTAATCAAATCATACAGTTCAATTTTTTTCATATCTTGATTAAAAGCTATATTTTTTTCTGTCAGCCATCTCTGCATTTCTATTTTTTTGGAATTGCAATTTGGGGCTCTGTCATTTTGAACGTTATGGTATGAGGCATTATCAAGCACAATCACAGAGTTAGGTGGAAGATTCGGTACTAGACGTTCTTTTAGCCACTTTTCATAGTTTTCTGCGTTCATGTTAGAGTGGTAATCACCAGAAACACTATTTGCTTTGTATGTCAATGTGCGTTAGGTACGAAACCTTGTTCTGAACCAGCATGCACAATGATTATTCTTTGTCCTTTCGACAGGTTTCTCTTTAAATGTGGTCCATCTTTATTACCCCATCCTTTGTTTTGCACATGATTAGTTAAGATGTAGCTCTCATCTGTATATACGATACACCGATTTTCTTGACGGTATCTGAGTAAATTTTTTAGGTAGGAAAATCCCAACTTTAACAAAGCTGTACGCAGAGTCGAAATACTTCCATCGTAGTTAAGTTTATCTTGAAATATTCTTTTCAACTTTAGCAAGGTAGGTAACTCGTGATGTTCTAAATGGTAATTTTGAATAGTGGAACGTATAACATCAACGTTAAAGTTGTCTAATTCTAACTTCGTTAAACGTTTTTTACGGTCTTTATGCGGAGATTTATATTTTGAGTCAGATTCTTTTCCTTCAGCCAATATATTAGTAATTGTTCTCTCTGATACCCCCACTGCCATTGCTGTTCTTTTCCGTACGCTATTTAAATGTTCACTTAATTTCGATATTAAAATTGGACTTGCACTGCAAACTGGATCACTTACAAGTTCCGATATATCTCTCGCATCTTTTTTCAGAAATTCATATACCTTAGCAATGGTTTCTCGAGTCTAAAACAATAATATGTAAACGTCAACAAGGATATTTTTTTTCGTATAAAGAATCATAATAAATATTAATTACATCTAAATTTAAAATTAAAAAATATTTACCTGACTCCTTAAACATTTTCTCCGTGAAGAACTAGACATTTTCGTAAACGACTGTACCCGTAAGAAAAAGCGATAAGAACACGTCTTGCTCGGACGACGACTGCCGCGTCACTGCCACACGAATGAAAGTTGTATATTTACAAGCCCACGCACACATAGGGCCGCGCGCACAACTGAGTTGAACTATCATTAACGAGTTCGATTTTCGCACGGATTAGTAAGTTTACAATTTCTAAGTTGTCTAGTCTGGTCTAATGAGAGACTTCGGTCATGGCTAGTTACCACCATGTTATTACCCTACCGTCAAGCGATTCGGATGTAGCGTAGAAACCCATAAGGCGCCTAAGTATGGATTTAATTTAAAATTGCTACATGTACGGTGTACCTCCTCGTGTTCATCTGCTTCTATCTTAGACTGCATCTCCTACAATCGAGATCGCATTCACTATAGCCAACGAAATAAAATAAAAAACGTATATCAGTTTTATTATCTCAATTTTTTCACTTCTTCAATAACAATTAAGTACCTAACAACATCCCAGAAAGTATTTTATACTTATTAAGGTACCTGTCCTATACAGAGTGGAAAAAAGTATGGGCCCTCCAGGGGAACTACCTTAAAAATCCTCAAGTTAGATCATTTTACTCACGGGAAACACTGTCTTATTTATACTCGTAAAAACAAACAAAATTGCATTTAAAGATTTTCTAAAATTCGCTTGTCTCCCCCGGGAATCGAACCAGCTAAAAATTCAATAAATTAACACGCGCTATTTTACTCCATTAGTCGATACAGTCAATGTTAAAGACATTTCTCCAAAGAAACCTTAGGTCTTACACTCGTCTGTCGCACAAGATATCCATAAAATTTTATATTTAGTACACAAGTTCTTTAATCAACATTATTCATTCTTTAACAACAGTTCTAGAACTGTTCACTATTTCATTTTCACATTTTTTTTCTGTCCATAATTTTTTTCCACCCTGTATATTACCTAAGTAAAATAGTTGCATTTACACTTCCATAGACTTCTAATTAGGATACTAATATGGCGTAAGAAGAGTCAGCCGTAATAATATCTTTCATTTTTTTTTTTTTTTTTTAATACAATAAAACTTAAAGCTAGCCTTATCTAATTACTATATGAATCATGACCGCGTGGAATGGTGCCAAGAATACTGGCTGCATTTCCGCGCTGGACAGCCAGGCTGATCCGCTGCGCAAAAAATGAGCCAGCCCTTCTGTCACCAGTTGAGGCTATTAATCGCGGTGAAATGTCTCGTAAAAAATTTTTAGCACTAAGACTCCATGGCCCCAGGGTCTCCACGGCAAACGGCACAAAAATGTAACTCTCTATAAGAGAGGCATACTTGCGCCGCTTGCCGTTTTCAGCTGTTTCTGCTGCGGCTCCCGGTCTTGATGCTGTCTTCCTGATATGACACGGGGCCAATGTGTCAACGCAAGTTGCGTCCCACATTAGCGCCCGTCCCCGTTCCCAGGGAACCAGCGTCAATCCATCAGGTCTCTTGCCATCATCCCGACTAATCCCTGCCGGCTCAATGAGCGCAGGAATATTTATGGTGGCAAGAGCTCTTTTAATTGTATCGTTAAGAGAGCCATGCCTAAACAGCCTACCGGAGCTCCTTTGGCAAGAGAGTCCGTGGATTCCAAATTTATCAACCTCTTTTCCACACGGACATCTGTGCTGATGGCACAGTGGTGTTCCCAATCTGAGACCTAGAGCCACACGAAAACTTTCGTTATCTAAAAGTGACAAAGTATATCTTTCATTGACATTATGTTATAGAAGGCAGACACTGAGGGCCATGCAAAATTGATGACAATAGGCGCCTCTGTGCCGCGATTGGATCTTGTGAATTAGTAAGCTCGCGCTCGACAAGCTTGCTGGGGAATTAATCTGCGTAAGTGTTACTGGAACACGCACGCTTTATGATTAAATACGATTATTGGAACATGCCGGTATACAAGGAAATAGCTCTGAGGCAATGGCAATGGGTCGGGTATATTTTTCGAAGAGAGGAAGGAAACACTGCTCAAGTTGCATTCCAATGGCAGCCTGTCGGTCGACGGAGACCTGGTCGACCCACCAACACCTGGAGGAGATCCATAGAGGCAGACTTTAAAAGAGTGGGACTCACGTGGAACCATATCAAGGCAGTACCCAAAGACAGGTTGCTACAGGGCTCACCATCATTATTATTGGCAACCTTAATTGGATAGTCTAATTTGTAGTTAGAGCTCGCACATCCGAATCTCGCCGTGAGTCGAGCGAGACTAAAGGCTTGTTTCTGTCAGTGTAAATGCGCTACACATTCCCTTTGACACGGTAACAAAAATTTAAAATCGGAGAACAAGACGCGAAACGGTTAGACTTCAGAGCTTGCCAGTTCTTCAGATTCGCGCGTGGCTGTGTAGACCGTCGAAGAAGTAGGTACTTAGCTTGCTCCATTCCGATGAAATCAAGTATAGTTCTGACGAAAACAAGACATACGAGTACAAAACTGCCTCAAGATAAGGTCAGCTTTATGTTAAATGGATGCTTATAAGAAGCACGATCAGACTCAGTAAATGGTATGAATTTATTTCTGCTCTGCTAGACTGCTGCCATGCACAACTTTTTACGTTTCAATCGCTGAACCGATCTTGATGAAAGGCACCTAGAGAGAACAAAAAATCCTGATGCATGGTTTTTATCCCGCAAAAACAGTAGGTGGAATATTTAGAAAACGTCCACGCAGACGAAACCACAGACAAAAGCTAATATACTGCGATTGAACTAAATAAAGGCTGAAGCCCCAAGTATATCGCAGGTGCACGTCACCGGGATAGCGGAGATATTAAGCACATCCCAACGGAGTGGGCGCGGGCGAAGGCACTTCGCGAGGGCCACGAAACTTGCGCTGCAAGCGAATTTGCTACGAACGTAGTCATATTATTATGAACATCACATTTCCTCCTTTACCTTTTTGCTATCGAACTGCAAGGGATCGCCAAGGTCTGCACCCATGCGTAGTCAAAATTCCGCGGACACGTGTATGCGTGTAAAGCGATTTAGCTCCTCATTTCTATTTCGAACCGCTAGGATATGGAACGCCCTTCCGCCATCAGTTTTCCCTCCAATTTTAATATGGATGCCTTCAAGTCAAGAGTGAATATACATTTTCTAGACAAGCGCGCTCCATCTTTATCATCTGCATCATCACTTGCCAGCAATTCTGAATACAGCCAAGCGCTCGTCTATATTTTTTTAAAGGTGTCAACTATCAAGAGGCGTCTGTATGCAATGGAAGACGATGGCTAGAAACTATACAATTTAAAATCCAAGGTGACTACGCAGGACCAGGAAGGAAGGAATACATAAAGTATGTAGAAGTGTAGCTAGACAACATAGTTTCAGTTTTTAGAAAAACATACAAGGTAGCCAACAGAGAACAGAAATCCACGAAAACGCGGTATAGAATATTGTCTACAAAATGGAGGGAACTAGAAGAAGGTCCTGGCATTATAGTGGAAACTCCGGTATTTTCTTCGCGTGCCAATTGTCGAGGGAGCTATGAAGGTAGAATTCTACAAAATAAAAACTGGTAGTGGCCCTAGGGCGATTGGCAACTGGTATCTATGGAGCATATTTAGAATGGAAAAGCGAATGGACAGGAATAGACAAGGAGACCTGAACAAGCGAGCTGATTACTAAACTTAAAAAATTGCAAAGAATATATACAACTATGCGCAGATGCATCCTCTCCAACTCCATTGTCCAGAGCTCTTATATTTACCTGTCTGTCGGTAACTGTAACAGGACCAAAAACCTATCGCTATCGTTCAGTCATGTGGCATAGCGGTTTCGATTGAAGCCTCATATTCGTGGCCGCGCGGTAAGGCTGCCGGTAGATTTCCCGCGGGAGCACGTTAATTTTCTGCCGCCTTGAGCATACTGCCCCCAAGGGGCACTACCTTTCACGGATCCATTCAGGCTGAGGTGTTATTCCGCGCTGACTGATGCCGATATTACCTTCACATATAAAAAATGTATACTTATTACCGATTCTGAGAAACTTTTATGGTTAGCGATCAAGTGCATAGGTTGCTATCACTGCATATTGGAGGAATAAACCATATCACATAAGGTCTTGACACAGGAGTAGTTCTCCTAAAAGAAGGCTCCAATCCCTTTGTGTTACTGTAAACCTAAGTTATAATGTGAAATTAACCATTTTATTAACTATTTTTATCTGTCAATACCACAATAAAATAACATAAACTAAGCTATATAATATTGCAATGAAAACGAACATTTACAATTCTCAATGATCGAAAAATTCGCTTTATGAAAAATAGTTAGATTTCACTGAATAATAAAAATCACAACTTTCATACGAATACAAAATACCATTAAAACTTTCGCATACAATGTTATATTACCGTTGCATTATTACGATCAATGACATTTTCATCTTTTTACCTACACGTGTAGAAAAATTGTTACAACAGTAACAGAATGCTATCAAACTCAAACAAATAAAAAATCATAATATCCGATCCATAGATTAATTATTGGTCTCGCTCCATGATCCGATCACTCTCAGAATGTTTCGATTAATTTTTTTTATTCGGTGACAAGTTATAACTCTCTGTGATCTGATCACGTAATATAATAAGTCTATGGACCAGTTCTAGTAGGATGACACCAAGCCAAGACAATAATTTCCCGTGGGACTTGAGTGTTTCAAGTCCCGCAGGAGTACCAAGTCCCGCACGCTGTAGTAGTGGGAGAGGGCGACATTATCCTAATCCAGACAAGCAAGTGTAGAATATTTTATTTTGTTCTGCTAACTGATAAAGATTTGAGATTCTAGTCTTATCTACGTAGGTAATAATACCGCCAACTTCCTAATTCCAGCAAAGGGGATTTATTACTTACCTATAGTACCTAGTAACCCGCCCTGTTACTGTTTTTTTTAACAGAACTACCAGTCTTGGCCCGATCCGGGACCTCATGATCTGCAGCCAAACAAGCTAGCCAATAGAACAACGAGGCAGTCCAAAATATAAGGTCAACGAAGTTTGTTGATCTGTGCAAATAATATTAGCGTCCTTATCATCATTTTAAACCACCGCTCTCAGAATGAGAAGAGTTAGGGCCATTGTCTAGTAAGCTGACCAACTGCGGAATGGTAGACTTCATACACCTTTGAGAATAATATGGAGAACTCTCAGACATACAGAATTTCCTCACGATGTTTTCCTTCACCGGTTAAAGCAAGTGATTAATATTTATTTGCTTGAAACGAAAATCTCTCTCTCTCTCTCTCTCTCTCCCTCGAACATCTCCCTCGAACTCTGAAAAGTTAGAGGTGCATGTCCATGAATCGAACCACGGACCCGCGAATAGAAGACAGTTGGTTGTGGAAGAACCAGGAGCTTCCGCTACCGCCTATAGCTAACAAAATATTAATCATCAATAACCGATAGATATGACCACCGCTGGACATAGGTATCCTGTAGGGACTTCCACACGCCACTGGATTCAGGTGGCTCCCTGCGACTCATTTGATGTCCGCCTTGAGCCCCAATTTCTATCGGTTTTTCGAACTATGTGGCCTGTCCATTGCCACAAATATTAATAGCGCATACATAAGAGTATGCAGTGCGGAATGCGAATGCGGCGCCCAGGAGAGGCGGCAGCAATCAGTTCGGGAGTCCCACGAGGCTACATTAATCACGGGCTGCACGGCCGCATGACGCAGCTCATATTAGCTACGGAGCTAGCGGCAAAGGACATCAACCAAATTTTCTACCACAAACAGTATGGTCATGCTACTGCCATCCTAGATACATGGTCACTAAAATAGGCCACATAAGAAAGATCAGTCACTCAGCGGGCGATGGAGAGAGCTGTGCTTGGAGTTTCTCTACACGTGATCAAATCAGAAATGAGAAGATCCGAAGATCCGTAGAAGAACCAGTGTAATAACCAACGTAGCTCAGCAGGTTGCGAAGCTATCGGTTGATGAGAAAGAGGATGATGATGTCTTAAAATTAAAGTAGGATCCAATAGCAAGGCAAAAGGCACGATTTTTTTAATCGCGATAGTGTGAGTGATAAGGGTTTTGCCCGTAGTCTACCACGCTGGCCATGTGCGGATTTGTAGACTTCACACACCTTTGAGAACATTATGGAGAACTCTCAGGCATGCCGGTTTCCGGGAAATTTGTGTAGTCCACGCTGACGAAGTCGCGAGCATAAGCTAGTATTTTATATATTTCTTGTTCATTTAATGTCCCAAACATTATGCAGTGTAAACTGCAGTCGAGTTTTTGAAACCCTTTAAATTATTTGTTACCTTTTCAGGTGTAAAAGCACTACAAACTGAGGAAGGAAACTTCTCAGCGACGCTATCGGGGTGCGAATCAGATATGCGTTTCGTTTACTGCGCCGCCTGCATTAGCTACATACTCAAAGATTGGTCCGGATTCAATATCAAACGAGCTACCGATTACATTATCAAATCTATAGTAAGCACCCTACTAAAATCCATTTACCAAAGTATCGTGTGTGTGTGTTTGTGTGTGTATGTGTATGTGTATGTGTGTGTGTGTGTGTGTGTGTGTGTGTGTGTGTGTGTGTGTGTGTGTGTGTGTGTGTGTGTGTGTGTGTGTGTGTGTGTGTGTGTGTGTGTGTGTGTGTGTGTGTGTGTGTGTGTGTGTGTGTGTGTGTGAATATATGTGTGCACGATATGTTTTAGTATGTGTATGGAGTTAAAATTTGAGAATTAGTTATAACATCAAGGAAAAACGTGGTGAAAATTCAATATTTTGGGATTTTTATTGGAATTTCATTCAAGGTTTTGTGAAATCAACATTTTGGGACTTAACATTTTGCAAATTTATCATTAGAATTCAACATTCTGGGCGTAAGGATTATTGCTTTCTGCAGGAGCGAGTCAATGGTTAGATAAATATTTTTTTACATCAAGTTTTAAGTCATTTCTTTGAGTTAAACAAATCGATTTTCGACAAATCAAACACGTGAGTGTTTGATTTGTATTTTGTCGACAATTTTTAATACTTTTTTCATTATTACTTGTTTTAGAACACCGAATTAGTAATATACCTCTCGACATTGCCACCAGCTCTCTAGCTATAAAATCCTGCAGTTATGTTATTTCAGCACATGATCTATCTAAATATTATTTAAAACATGGGCAACATTATTTTAGGAAAAAAACGTGCGTCTCTTTTCCGTGGACCATAGGGCTGATAGCTGAGCTGGTTGATTTTCCTACCTTGTATATTGCATGAGCAAGTACGGTCAAGAAAGGTAGTATAGGGTGTAGGTACCTATCAGTACTACCTATTCCCCGATTTTTTTAACAGAGTGCTTATAACAGTAATAGCCTTGTAAAATGAACAGTTTAGTAGAGTTTGGTCATAAAACAAACAGACTGATAAAAACTCGGGAACATTGTAGATTTAGTTATATTATTACTACAATAATTAAAGTTCCCTGCCGAGTGAGTTCGTGTATGTTCGGTCTAATCTCAAAAATTACTGTACGGATTTTTATACGGTTTTCATCAATGGAAAGAGGGGTTATAGGTAAATATTACATAAAAGGCTAGTAAGGCAATATAGTACTTTGCGAACATTTTGCGAAAATGGGTTACCGGTATGTATTATTATAAATTGTGAATGAATTTGGAAAAAATCGTCCCATATTCTTTCACCACACACAATGATTGAACAGATTTGGCGGAAATTTAGAATTAAGACAACAAAAACCCGAACTTAGCACATAAACGCTACTTTTTACCCCGGAAAAGAATTCCAGCGGGATTTAAAAAACCTATAGTATTTACGCAGACGAAGTCGCGGCCATATGCGTCCTGCATCAAATAATCAGTTCTAATAAATATTAGTATCTATTGTCTGCGACAGGTTGAAATGGCAATCGGGGTATGAGGCGGGAAGACGCCCGCACACCCGCACTCGCCCGCACAGGGTTAGCGTGAGGGTTATGCAGGTGTGCGGGGCGTTCCCTCCCCCATTGCCATCTCGACCTGTCGCATACTAAAGGTACGTACTACACGTAGCCCATCAGTACCATAAAGTTACACGGATATAAACAGAAACCAATATAGGTGAAAGAGACTGTTTACTTTTATTACATTATATTAATGTGATATCATTCTATTGCACCTTGTAGGCCTGGGTTATAAAATAGGTAATTTATAAAAATTATAATAATTACATCACGTGTTGACTTTTCACACGCACTTAATTTATTCAGACATTTTTAAATCATTTAAAAGTAGGTACCTCTTTGCGGTATATATTTTTTAAATTAACAAAATATGTTTTAGCATTAGATACGCTACGCTAGCTAGGTAGGTAGGTATACTCTTAGGCACCTTATTTAATTGTAGGGTGTAAAGTGGGTATAAATAGTAAGTATCTAGTTGTAGTTTTTGTGACAACCATAGATAAATTATGCAAGTAGGTACATGAATAGCAAACGAATCACAACTAACCAAACGGTAAGTCTACCTACGTAATAAGATCACGGCAACGTATGACCCGAATAAAAATTTGACTCGCGAAAGTCTAAACAATAAACTTCAACAATATAGGAGATTACGGAGAAACCAAGCGACTAAAAGTAGCTATGTGCTAGACAATATCATTTAGTGCAAATGTCATGGGAATAGGTTCCTTTTTCCACGTTTCCAAGCATTTTGTTACACATACCAGTCGTATATGTGTGAGTGTTGTGCAGATGTGTGTACACGGGTCGGGAATTCCCTGAGGACGGAAGGAACTGTGGCCGGAGCGACGCCACCTGGGACCGCAGGGGAGAGGGAGGCAAGAAAGTAAAAAGTAACCTCCTACAGAGAGGATTAATTTTTAAGCTATTTTAATCATAACTTTCTATACTTTATTTAGTTATTTTCTAACCTATGTTCCGGATTGAGACAGGTCACGTCAACATTTTTATAAGTTTCAACCTAAGTTGTAGGAACTTAGTTTGAATTCTACAACTAGAATTCTTGTATAAGTAATTCTTGCACTACTTAGTTGTTATAGGATTACAATCTCATCGCTATTGTGGTTTTGTACTATGATTTGATCTAGATCTTTTATTATTGGCTCCTATACATGATATTTTAGGATCGCTTAGTCGCTTGATGCCATAGGTGAAATCATTGATGGCATGTCGGGGCAATCTATTATAGGTACATCTGTAGGTGAAATACGTGAAGATAGTTTCAGAAAATAAATGTTGAACACCATAAAGATCAGGCAGACTCGAATCGTTGTCTATCGTATCCGCCCTGTAGTCAGAGATAAAGTAATTAACAATTAAGATAAAGTAAACAACAATAACAGCTAATCGCCATGTAAGATTTGGCATAACGAATTTTATGACACGCATATTATGAACACGTGGAACGGTGAAGCCAACTACACCTTATTTTACCAGAATACAATATGTATGTATAATGTATATACCTACCTAATTTGTGCAATTAGGTCCAATGTATGTAGGTAACGGAAAACAACCTGACGTAGACTCCTAAGACTCATGGTTCCAAATAGTTTCGTAGTACCTACATTTATTGTACAGCATGGACTATTTCTCTCACCATCATTAACGGTGTATAATTCAACTGCAAACAAACACTTTCAGTAATGAAGCATTGGTAGAGCGGCGCTTAGGTCGCGGTCATCCCCAACGGGTGTCGATAATATCTAAACGCTAATGGCTGCTGGGCCTGTGACGAATGTATCGCCCCCCACTATGTGATAATTCCAAACGCTGCGGCCGCGCCACCTGGGATCAGCCGGGGTCGGACTCGAGTCGCGCCTTTATTATTATTTACACGATTATTTACATCAAATTTATCATTTTGTAAGTTCTGCCGAGAGTTGTTACAGTTATTTAAGTTTTACCACAAATAGCAGCATTATATTTGATATGCTCGGAATGCACGCTACGAGATTTTCAAAAACCTAAATCCACAAGAACGAAATCGTGCGCACATTTATTATCTTTTTTTAAATAGAAATAGCGAGCAAACGAGCAGGCGGGTCACCTGATGTTAAGTGATTACCGCCGCCCATGAACATTTGCAGCACCAGAGGAAATGCCGATGCGTTGCCGGCCTTTCAGGTATTTGTTGGTCCGCCCCTTAAATAAACCCACATTATAATCTAGTGGGAACACCGCCGAAAGGAGATGGTTCCACGGTTTGCACGTGCGTGGAAAGACGGATCTAGCACAACGGACGGTCGAAGTACACCAGATACCCAGGTGGTGAGGGTGAAATTGCTTACGGTGGCGCGCGGTGCGGTTGTAGAAAAAGGAGGGTGGAATAAGGTCAAAATGCTCTTCAGAGCACTCTCCATTATAAAGGATAGAACACAGAAAGAGAGCTTACGTCGCTGCGGTGCTCCGGACTTTCCAACAAGCCGGATAGTTTGGGATCGTTTGCAGAGAGCTTGCATGCCGGAGACGGCTAGGTACCTACTTTGTACCTATTTGGAAAATCACAGGTGAACATTTAAAAAAAATCCACGCTAATGAAGTCGCAGGCATCATAAAAAGTATATAGTATCAATAGGAAGTTAAGAACTAACAAGTGTATAACATCAGAACCGTCACTGTTTTTTGCGTTAGGAATTCGGATGCGCTAATGACTTCATACTCTTCATAGAAATGTTTGTGATTACCTAGTTGAATTCACACACGATATTGTGCCTACCTACCTATAGTTGATATACGAATATAACGGTATCCGTTTAGCAATAGATACATTTGCTATTGTTAAGGGTACAAACACCACAAAGGCGTCAAGTTTGCGAACAATTCAGAATTGTCAACTCAGCGCAGGTATGCAACGCAGTGTCGGCGGGCGAGCCTCAGCACCGAACGGAATCTCAGGGAACTTCGATCGTACCCTCCCGTCCATCGAACATCGGCATTTAGTTACCCACGTACCACGCCAAAATCCTTTGCCGACCAACATTATTGTCATTGTTGTTTTGCTAAGTTTGCAGGAGGCATTTACACCACCAAACATAGCTTATGAAAGTTTAACATTTCACTAATTTTCATTTATATTTGTACAGCTAGCACCTCAAGCTTACTGTTAGCGATTCCAAAAATAAATCCGTACTTAATCGTAATCGTTATTTCGTTATCATTATAGAGGCTCACTTAATGTATTCTTCGAAAATTTCGGCTTGTTGGTGGAATTCGTTCCAAGATAGTCTCAACATTCTTCTCCAGCACCATACTTATATCGAGTCTATTCTACGTTGTATAATATGTATAATGTTCCCAGGTCGGGCCAAAAATAGCTACGTATTGAGTTTCTTTTGTTACTAAATTCTCAGTACAAGCCCGGTGTTAAAAGGTTAGCGGTATTTCACTGTAACGCCTCCAAGAGCACGTAAATCGTCGATCGTGCTCCTGATCTCTATCCGGTCGTGTCGGATTTCTGTCCGATCGGGCTATGAGAGTCAAGGAGCATAGAGTGTGCCTGTGTTTGCACAGACACTTGGGCACTATATCATAATATATCCCGCGCAGATCTAATCCTCTAATCAGAGGCTAATCTCTGTAGAGATTGGCCGCCGCGCCGTGGCCGATATTTTGTCGAGAGGACATTATTTATAATTGATACTTGACAGACTTAGAATTTGAAATCATAGCCGTTTCAAGTTTTGGAAGTAGATAAGGATTAATACGCAAGCACAGAGTGCAGTCCTGGCTCGAGGTCCCTCGGGAACAAGCCCACGCGCCCAACTTCGGGCGCAGTGGCGCCGACCGCCCTCACCCCTGCCCCGCCGCCGCCCGCCCGCCCGTAGAGAATACATTTGCGCACCGCTCGTGTTGGCCTAACAACGACTGCGACAATGTGAATTCGCTATGAAAAAAATACCCACTCTACCTACTCTACCTAAGTAGGTATTTCTACCCTATGCGGAGGAAATGAAGAATCATATCAATCAACAACAGTCAGTATTCGTCTGACTGTAATAGTAACGTACTTACTTAATATGACTCTACCAGGGTGCACAACACTTCGATTGTTGAGACGCGGTGTCCATTTAAGGTCCTCTACCTCTACTAAGGGCCGTGGGCCTGAGCCTCACAGGAGGCGCCCTTAGGAGAACGTTGCCCCCCGATCTCTCCCATCATTTCTTCAAGCGCTAGGGCACACCCCCAGCCGGAGATCTACGCTTGCCACCCCACCCGGTAACGCTGTAGCGGCCAGTAGGGCCTACGTAGCATACTCAGTACTCAAGCCAAAACTACCAGGGGCGCACAACAATTTAATTTATGAGACACGGTGTCCATTTGACGACGTTAGGTACGACATCAGCTGTCATCATCCATCGTAGGTCCTACGATAATCGTGGCCAGCCCACTGGCGTCCAGAAATGCCTCAGCCTTTAGGTGCAGAGCTATTACGTTCGGTATGTAACGCTTTGGTGAAATTTTTGAATAACTTACTTCGTTTCGTTCACTGAAGGGAATTGTAGACAAACATAAATTTTAAATATGTAGTAACCCTGGTTGAAAGAAACCGGTCATATCAAAAAACGAGGAGGTTCGCAATTCATCGGAATCATTTTTTTTTTAATACTTTTTTTAAGTATGTTCCCTGATTAGTCGAAGACGCCTGAACCGATTTTGAAAATTCTTTTTTGTTTGAATAGATAATGGAACTCCTCAACGGACGGAAGAGTAAATTGCTCGCGATCAGTGTATTAGCTTAGTAAGCAGTAGATTTTTAACTAGTCGTAGCATATTTTAATACATGGGGCCACTAAAATTGTAAAATATTAAAAACAAAAAAATTATAAACCGACTTCAATATCTAACCACAAACACTAAAAATTAAATATTAATTTAATTTATTACCGAATCTATTATGTATGACAAGAGTTAATAATATTTTGTGGGGTCGCCTTATGATTATGATATGTAACCAGTCACCTTATTTTAACGAGCACGTACTACCTAACTAAGAATTCTTCACGTGTCGGTAAGCAGAGTTACCTAGACTATGTCTATAGGTAGTTGGCCTACCTTTATAGGCAAAGTAACAACTAAGGCTTTTGTTCAAAAACAATTGGAAATTCGCTTCCTACAGCACTGTCGCCAATGCTCAATAAATGTTTTTACAACACGCTTAGATAGATGAAACAATATGTAATTCAGTTAGGGTGACGTGACACATAGCATCTTTGTATTGCTGAGCGAGTAGGTAGGTACTAAACAACCATGGACTTATAAATGACCACCTTAGTATTCAATTGTTTACCTAGCTGCAAGAGATGTTATGTATTAGAAATTAGAATACTTAGGTATATTATTTTCTTCTGTTAAAAGATGACCGTTGAAAAGTTTACGTTTTTTTATAAAAACCAACCAGAACCACTACACATATTGTAAATGCGAAACTGTGTCTGTTTGTTGGTTTATTGGTTTGTTAGTCTGTCCTCCAATCACGCCGGAACAGAGCAACATATTTGCGTGATTTTTTGCATGGATATGTATCATATGGATATATAAGTAGTACCTAGAGAGTGACATAGGCAGTAAATCAAAGATTCCCCACGGGATTTCAAAAACCTAAATCCACGCGAACATCATCTGTATCTTGCACTTTTGTGAAAATTTATAATTTTGCTTTTTAACATGACTTTATTATTAACTAGCTGATGCCCGCGACTTCGTCCGTGTGGATTTACATTTTTCAAAATTCCGCGGGAACGCACTTTTGGGATAAAAATGTCCTTCCCCGGGATACAAGCTGTCTCTGTACCGAATTTCATCCAAATCGGTTAAACTGATGAGCCGTAAAAAGCTAGCAAACAGACAGACAGACACACTTTCGCATTTATAATATTAGTATGGATTGTAATTTTAAATTTTAACAAATTTTGTAAGTATATTTATGTTAGTTAGTACTCGTAATTTAATTAGTGTAATTGGGCTTTATGGCCGTTCTAATTAAATAATAAATAAATAAATAATAATAATAATAATATCATCTAGTCATCAGCTAGTCTTTATTATTTTTCTGCAAACTAAAAATTAACCTGCCCTTTTATTATTTTTATTATCATATGTATGTAGCTGCTCACAGAAAATAAGTGCTAAGTGAACAGAGTTTATGTGTAGCTGCACACAAACCCGCAATGGTTTTAACTAAGTACCATAAAAAGCAAAAACTAAAATAATCCAGGGAGCGTTAAATTATAATAACAACTGCGCGAAAGGAGTGCTTTAAAAACTCCAAGAGTCGTGAAAGATAAAGTGGAGAGGTGGTGGGTTGACGATAGGCCTCAGCGGCCAATTTATTTATAATCTTGGGCCCAGAATTGGCTACGAATTAGCATGTAAATATTTGAGGTCCAAGGAGTCTGGTGGAGATTTATCGTAAACGACCGATGATAAGCGAGGAAAGGGTCGTAAAGCAAGCGGGAGGCGCGCCGCGAGCGGTCGTCGCAGCACACCCTTTGACGAAGTAGTAAAAAGAGTATTAAAGCGCTGTAAAAACGCATCGTGAACGTCATAGCTTAGAACATCGCTGGGGAAAAACTTATTATAGTGTCCTTATGAATCTCAACGAAGTTGTCGATGAAATGAGACACTCTCGCTTTCTTACAGCGTCATTAAATCTCCGACTATAGATGTAATATTTTTGCCTAAAGATTACCTAACGCGCTAAAGATGAGGGATTATTTATAGGTGCCTACGTAGATTAACAATATACCTAAGTAGCTAATTTGCATACGATTTATGAAAATCCGTGGCAGAAAATTGAGTTAAAGTTGCCATATCCCGGCAAATTCTCGAAGAAATTGTATACCTACTAAATTTAAGAAGCACAAAGTGGCGTTTTATATGACAACACTGTATAGGTGTGTCAAGTATAGGATAATTGACTGAAAACTAAAATGCTCTGTTCAAATACCAAACGAAATAGCTACGTAGCTACGCATGGTAGGCGAAATTCAAAATTACTTACTAGCCACATCCTCAGACTCGTACTCAATATGCTTTTTTGAACTGTGTGCATCATCATCATCTGAAACAAAAAGTAATTTAAGTAAATTGATACATTTCTAAACTTTTCTCACCACTTGTCATAGTGCATGCAAATTGCAAACGAATAACTTGCCAACTGCAGACGTGGATATGTAAAAGTGTAAAAAGTCTTCTCGCAGTTGGTCCTTTCGTCAGCGGAGGGTTGTGGCAGAGGGCCATCTGCGAGGGTATGTATTATGATTAGCCTCATAGATTACTTAACTAACATCGGGGTTTAACGGAGTCCTTATTGCTTACAGCAATCTCTACCAGACGATCTTTAATCTTTATCTATACACTAGTGCAATTTTCGTAGGGACCTCAATTTTTTTATTTTTTTATTTATACATAAGTAATTTTTTTTTATACAGCAGTAATTAGTATACATAAGTAATTGTATATTTTATGAATATGTATACCTACTGGGTTCTTTTGCCTTTAATAAAAAATATTATTATATTATTATGCTATAAGACAATGCTATCTGCCTTTCATGATTCTAGGTCTACGGACAGTAGTCAGTATACCCTATAGGTTTGAATTCCCTTGACGACTGACACGACAGACAGACAACGAAGTGATCCTCCGAGAGTTCCTATTTTCCCTGGAGATACGGAACCCTAAAAAGTACCTACGTGCTTCATTTTTGGAAATTTCTCCTCCTTATCAATTTTTCAAAATTTCACTTGAGTGAAGCCGGGGTGGGTCATTTAGTTACCTATTCATATTACAACACAGTCGTCTGTTGGGAACAGAGCTTTGTACTTGTAATGTTTGCGAATGTACAGGCCTGGCAAAAGTGGACGTAACTGGCTCAGCTATTGCAGTAATTCAATGGAGATTGATTGAGTCGCCGCTGCGGTGGCGTCTGCACCCAGCACTCAGTCACCTGTCAGCTGCACTCGCGGCTGCACACTATTCAGTGGCCGTCCCGTGCGAGGTCATTTGTCGCCAGATTAGTCACTCGCGTCAACTCGCGCAACGACGCCTGACGCGACAATAACTTATGTAAATCCGTTATTAACGCCCACAAATGTGGGTATCTCAAACTCTATTCATTTATCATCATCATGGTCAACCCATCGCCGGCTCACTACAGAGCACGGGTCTGCTCTCAGAGTGAGAAGAGTTTGGCTATAGTCTACCAAGGTGGCCAAGTGCGGATTGGCAGACTTCATACACCTTTGAGAACATTATGAAGAACTCTCAGGCATGCAGGTTTCCTCAGGATGTTTTCCTTCACCGTTAAAACAAGTGACATTTAATTAGGTAGGTACCTACTCAAAACGCACATAACTCCGAAATGTTAGAGGTACGTGCCCGGGATCGAACCCCCGACCTCCGATTAGGAGGCGAACGTCCTAATCACTAGGCTACCACAGCTTTTTCAATTATTGGGATTCCATATTTCCAGAGAAAGCCATGATAGTCTAGTAGTTACGACATCCGCCGCTGAGAGGAGGCCCGTGGTCCGTGGTGAGTCGGGTATGGGTTAATCATGATGATGATGATGATCTCCAGAAAAAAGGATCCCTTATAGGATCACTACGTTGTCTGTCAAAACCCGACAAGTAATCAAAACCTATAGGGTACTTCCATGGTACTTCCCCGTTAACCCAGAACAATGAAATTTGGCAATTCTTATAGCAAAAGCATATTTATGAAAACTGAATTTGTGGTTACTTCATAAAAAACCCGGTCAAGTGCGAGTTGGACTCGTACGCGGAGGGTTCCGTACCATCGTACAAGATATTTTAAAACTTAACATTGCAAGTTAATGGTAACAGCACAGTCTATATGTGGTTTAGTAAAGTAATTTTTCATGAATTATTTTTGACAGAACCGACAGACAGACAACAAAGTGATCCTATAAAGGTTACTTTTTTCCTTTTGAGGTACGAAACCCTAAAAAATTTAAAAGTGTTAGGTAGGTATTTCTTGATATTACGAAACCCTTCGGGTGCGAGTCCGATTCGCACTTGACCTTTTTAAGGGTTACGGCTAGAGGAAAAATATTTACGAATTGATGCCATAACGCTTAATCATATTATGCCATCGCCGTACAAAACCAGTGGTATTGAGAATCCAATAAATCGGTCCACCTGACTTTTATTGACGACTCAATGCAGTTCCTGTTCAATAGACAGAACGACGCGACGCTACGATCTGTCATCCGCAAATCGGTGCACCCATTGCAGTCCAACCTTCGCTCGTATGTCATCCCTTATCCGTGGCCGTATGTCAATGTCAGCTGCCTACACGCTTTACGATGCTTTGACCACATATGCAAATGTGAATGCTCGATCTACATTAACGAACGGATCTAAGCCATGGATTTGGCTGAAGATTATTTATACTTATATAGATGGACTTCATCATCATCATCATCAACCGAAAGACGTCCACTGCTGGACATACTTCTCTTGTAGGGACTTCCACACGCCACGGTCTTGCACCGCCTGAATCCAGTGGGTCTTCCAACGCTGTGCATTCGGGTGCTAGGTCGCCATTCCAGCACCTTGAGACCCCAACATCTATTGGTTTTCCGAACTATCATTGCCACTTCACCGTCGCAACCCGTTGAGCTATGGTATTACTCTAGTTCTTCTATACGGATCGTCTCGGGCTCATATGTCATCACTGGCAATACGCATAGATGAACATTTATATTTATATAAATTTTTATTAAGTGCCTATTGAAATAACGAGAAATTGGGTATCGGTTAGTTTGGGGTTCTGTACAATCTTATTTGCCTACCAACATAATCACAATCGATATGTGGTATATTCCTTCACGCCATCCGTAGACATAGAAAGCTTTTTAGTTAGAAAGCTGATTTAATTAATCTACTCGTAGCCTTACCTTCCAACTTTTCTTCTACATTGCTTTCCTTCTCTTCAACCATGCTTTTTTCTTCTAAATTTGATTCTTCTTGCTGCCATTCAGCCTCGTCTTCATTTGCCATACTTTTCAAGGCATCCTCACTTTCTTTAGGCGCACTCCCTTCTACCCATTCTTCTTCGTCCGCTGCAAAGAAAAACGATTTGAAAATAATATAAAATTGAAAGTTTATTCTTGGATCCAAGACTAGCTACTCAGCTAGTCTAAGAAAATACTAGAAGTACTATACTATATTTACAGGTATATACAATGAATTATTATAAAGGAGAGACTAACTAACCGAAGCTGGGGCGGGTCAACTAGTTTATGTATTAAAAAAAATATGGTAATAGTCAGGGATATAGACTATTGTGTTATGTTAAAGGTTAAAGTAAAAGGCAATTTATATTTAAACGCTCTATTTGGGCCGCGATTTTGGTGTAACGTTTAGACTATTAAAGGATTTTGCTCACATTTGTGCGGACATCACGTCTTACAATAACAAAAATTGAGAACCTTGAGGGGACACCAAAGTATCCTGTTTAGGTTATAATAATTTGACGGAAGATTATTCTGATGTAGTTGTTCTAAAGGGGAAAAACCAAATAAAGAAATAAAGGAGGGAGAGCCGTTATTCCTATCTTCTCACTTTGGTAAGTGGCAAGAATGTAGTAAGTACTTAAATCAGTACCCTTATTATAAATGCGAAAGTGTGTTTGTTTGTTGGTTAATTGGTTTGTTGGTTTGATCAATCACGTCGCAACGGTGCTACGGATTCACGTGATTTTTGCATGGGTATAGATAAAGACCTGGAAAGTTATATAGGCTACTTTTTAACCCGGAAAATCAAAGAGCTCCCACGGGATTTTTTAAAAACCTAATTTCACGCGGACGAAGTCGCGGGAATCAGCTAGTTATTAAATAAATCGAAAAACAAAACTGACATCAAGAATTAGCAAATGTAAAAGGTACATCAGTGAGAACCGAAATAAAAGCTAATTAGGATAATGCAAGCCCCGCAATGTAGACACGGGAGGCGCGAGTTAGTAAGGTGCGCGCCCACGGGGACCAGAAATCACAGGCTTGCAGGTATTCCGTGCTGCCACTCGCGAAAGCACTATATGGATCTGCTATTTACGTTACTTATTACGAATAATGGGTGCAGCATTCTCATGGTTGATGGGTGTACTTAGTATAGTATCTACATAGTGTAGAGAGTCCGCAAAAACCAACTGACCTTGCAATCTGCTTTCAAGCTGAGGATTTGGTGTACGGAAAAACTCAAGGTTCGAGTTTATGATTAGACCTGAATTTATTGTAAACTGTAAATATTTTTCTAAAAAAGCTGATAATGATTTTTTTTAGGAACCAGCTAGGCGGTTTTTTAGCAAGTCGTCCCATTCGCAACTCGTCCCACGTTCGCAACTCGTCCCATTCGCAGCTCGTCCCATTCACAGCTCGTCCCATTCATTTTTCAACCTTTTCGCAGCTCGTCACATTCGCAACTCATCCTATTTGTATTGATAGACTATTTAACACAGCACGGGAGCTTTTTAACATTATGTTATTGGCCACACGGCTTAATATTTTTTTAAATTTTAAAGAATTTGAATATTCTTTTTAAGGTTCCGCACCGCAAAAAGAAAAAAGGAACCTTTATGTGATCACTGTGTTATCTGTCCGTCTGTCGTGTCTGTCAAGAAAACCTATAGAGTACTTCCCGTTAACCTAGAATCATGAAATTTGGTAGGTAGGAAAAATCCGAAAATTGTGAATTTATGGTTACATCATTGTTAAAAATGTATTCATGAAAAAATAATTAGTATTTTCAATTTTCAAGGTAAGATAAATATACCAAGTGGGGTGTCATATTAAGCTCTTTATCTGTATATTATAAAAAAACAGATAAGTATCTATTCATTTATTTTTATGCATAGTAGTTTTTGATTTATGGAAAATGTCGTAAAGTAGGTATACTGTCCTATATCCAAAGTTTACCAATCGAAAAATCTGAAATAATTATGGTCGATAGAAGATTTCTCAAAGTAGGTAACATTATTTTTTGTAGACACAACCGCGCGTTAGTAAGTAAACCTTACCTAGTCTAGAGCTACGAACAGGGCGAGTTGCAAATATAAATAGTGAATGGGATGAGTTGCGAATGGAACGAGATGCGAACGGGAGGTGCTGCGAATGGGACGAGATGCGAACGGGACGAGTTGTGAATGGGACGAAACTCCGAAAAATATCATTCACCTACGAGGAGTATTGATAGTCTCTGTCTCCTGAAATTCTCCAAGACCATATTTCTTAATATAAACATGGTCTATCAATATGAAAATAAATGTGAAATCTGTTTTTTTTGTAATAAACTTACAGTGAATAGAAATCTCTTATGGCATAATGACTAAATTATTTCGTAAACTTTTTATACAAAAATCTGTATTATCATTGATTAGTCTAGTTTAAAATCCTATGTTTTCTGCAATGTGAACCTCCATAGCATTTTAATTCGGTCAAAAGGTAGTATCCTCATTATGAACTCTCAGTGACATAATTAGCGGGCAGGGCGCGGGTGGCGTGATTGCGCCGCGTCCGCGAACGCCGCGCCCCTGTTTTAACAAAATAATACTTACCACTCGAGCTTACAATAACGAAAACTTGAATGATTTAATCACAGTCTAACAATTTAACGTATACGACTCAATAAGACTCAATAACACAATCACTAGCAGCTCTAACCATTGATCTATAAATTATAATAGTAGGTACCTAGTACTAAAACGGTGCGGGCGAGCGCGGGTGACGTCCCCCCGTCTCATACCCCGATTGCCAACTCGACTTGTCGGGGACTATACCTACATAGTTATAGTCAGACCTCTAACAATAAAAAGTGCTTTTAACTGCAAAAAATAAAAACGCTTTGGTCAAAATGACTTTTTCAACTTCTCGTGCTCATAAAGTTCTGCTTTTGCTAGCTGTAAGTTGACTAAAACTGCTTTTCATCCTCGACTTAAATACCTGCCCTCGCCTTCGGCTCGGGTAGATAAATGTCTCTGATAAAATGGCTTGTTTATGCTCTTGTTCTACAAACTACTATTAGATCTAGCTCTATCTTTGATAAACTCGTTTCAGAAAATTTTAATGGAATTAAATGTTTTAGTCTGTTGTAAGTTAGGTAGGTACTTACATGATTCTCTAAGTATATCTTTAGAAATAAGCAGATATTATTGTTCATCTATTCTTGTATTGTTCATTGCGACTGCGGGCGATAGGCCATCGCAACTTGGTGTAACGCGTCGCGCGGGACGCATTCAGCACCAAGGACCCGGCACTATGCTGCCAATTCAATTTTCTTGCTGACCATATTGCTAGTATCGCTTGCTGTATCATAAAATTCTTATTCCCATTTCACACATGCATTTATGCGTTCAGTGCTTTGAATGTGTGTTTTTGGGGTGCGTACCTATTTCCCGTTGACCTAGAATCATGAAATTTTGCAGGTACGGAGGTCTTATAGCACAAGTAAAGGAATAAATCCGAAAACCGTGAATTTGTGGTAACATCACAACAAAAATTAAAATTTGTTCCAGAAAAAATTAATTTACTAAATCACATATAGATAGCGCTGTTGTCATTAACTTGCAGTGTTGCACATAAAAATGTTAAAATATCTTGTACGATGGTACGCAACCCTTCGTGTGCGAGTCCAACTCGCACTTGACCGGTTTTTGTACTATGGTACGGATACGGTACGGTGCGGCGGCAGAACCGAGATGCTTTTCCGAAACTAGATAAATATATACATTACTTACAGCGTTATGTACCTATAATTAAAGCTGAATATGAGTCGTTACTATCTTAATGGGTAACAAACGACCAACGAGCCGACCTATTCCGCTGGCAGCTGTTTACATGTAGGTAATAACTATGATTAAGGACCAAGCGAATTGGCACACAAAGGAATAATATCAGAACTCACATCACAGTCTCGATCGTATCCCTCAGTAGTCAGTACCTTGGAAACTGTAATTTTAATATATTCAGTAGCGTCAGTACAGTCTCACGAGAATTATATCTAGTACGAGTAGTTGTCCCAACGGCAGCCCGTGGTTCGAGGATGAAGATAGAGGAACCATTGTGTTCTCTGTCAATAACAAAATACCCCGTAGAGAAGGATTTTGCAAAGCAGAAACCTACCCTAAAAACGATCCAGATAACGGGCCGCCATTTTTTGAAGCATGTTTGCAAGTTGCAGGTGTCAAAATGTGCGTAAACCCAGCGCCAATATCAGCTAGTTATGTTTGACACACACAAGCATACGAATTTGTCTTCAATAGTATGAAAATTAGAAAGAATAGAGATGTCAAAAACAATGGCTTTGTAGATATACTTACCCATAACTGCAGAAGACATAATAGAGGATTAGTTTGCACTTTCTGAAAAATTTGGAAAACAACAATATTTTGTACCACTACTAAGTTGCAATACGAGTATTTTCACAACGGATATTATTACTCTGCTTTAATAAAGCATTAAATAAAGGCTAACTACAATGAGCTAACATAATAACGGTTATCAATTAAAAGTCGAACATCTCGACTGTTATTTCCCTGGGAGTATACAGGGAGACTGTGTTGGAGGGGATGAGGGTCCCGAGAGAGCAGGCGGCGGTGCCTGGGCCAGGTCCCGCGAGACCAGTGGGGGGAACTTCACTCCGCAGGGATCTCCCTCCAACGCTGGGGGGACCGTGATATTTTTAAACAATATCTCAAACGAAACTTGCTAACTATAATATGTACCTACCTACCTATATTAAAAGATTCAGAGAATAATAATTAGCAACTGAATCTAGGTACCTATAGCTAGTTTCTATTCGATCCTGTTTAGATAACGCAATTAGAGTAGGTACAAAATATGATACTTTTACTTACAATATATTATCACCAACCCAAAATAGAATAATCTAGTTAGTAGGATATTTCTATTTGGTTTTGCACACTTGTAATGTAGGTAGGCCTACCTAACTATCGCGAAAATAATGCCTAGGTAGGTACCTACTACCTAGGTACTAGGTAGTATTTTCGTAGTAGTAGTTTCGTAGAAAACGATTTCAATAATAATTTTAGAGTAATAGGTACTTATTATAAAACAACTGGTATCTACCTATGTATAGTCCGCGACTGGTCGAGATGGCGGTCGAGGAATGAGGCGAGGAGACGCCCCGCACACCCGCACATCTTCCGCGCTATCCCGCACCGGGCATTGTCATCTCGGCTTGTCGTGTACTATATAATAATATGTAGACTACAGCATTTTACCACGTATGATACTCAATACAAACCTATTGTTACAAAAGATTTTTAAAGCAAAAATAACGTGGTTAATGAATGAAACATTAATACATCTTCGTAAAGATACCACAAGACAGAGAGATGCTTTGTAATAGAGGTGGACTAATTCTGTAAAACAACCTTAACTTGAATGGTGTTGTTCACCATTCAAGTTGTCTTGTTTTACAAGCTTTTATTTAACTTGCAATGTATGTAAGTATGTAACTATGTTTGTTCGGGTGGAGTCTTGCAACTCAATTTTGAAGCACGTATCTTCAACCGATTGACTTGAAATTTTGTAGACACGCTTATTGTCATTCAGTAGTAGTTCAATCTGGTTATAGGCACTAGATCTCCTTGTACTTTTTTGCCACTAATATTGCTATCTTTAGCATAATATAACGCGACTCTTATGGTATGGCAAGAGTAATTATTGTAAAGATAAATAGGTCACTAGTTATGTGAAAACATGTCGCTTTGCCGAGTTTATTTATCAGTGATTGGCTGCATGCTTAGCTCAGAAACTACTGTAGAGATTTTCGTTCGGTTTTCACTAATGGATAAACCATTTTTTCTGGTAGGGAGATAGATAGATAGGTATTTATAATTAAATAATAAGTGTAAATTGGCCGAACTATGATGATAGTTTAATTTTTATCTGTCGGCGAAAATCCTATAATTCGTGGATTATATTATGTAGATACTTTGTGCTACCCGTGTGACGCCGCGCCGGGGCGAGTCGCTAGTAGTAGTAGTATAATTTTACATTTATTTAAAAATATTCAGTTTGTTTTATTTATTTTATTAGTTTGGTACTTTGCTTATTTAGGATTTTCGAAAGCAAATGTATGAAATCCGCGTCTCTATGGTTTCCAACTCAATGCCTCGGGTACCTACTCGGCGGCGTTGTTGTTTTACCTACCTGTTATGGATTTTTTGCGTGAAAACACGTGAGTGATTTATTGAAGTCAACTGGGAATAGGAAAAAATAATACTTGCCTGTGTTAACAGATTGCATTAATATTTTTTTCTTTCAAATTTTCTTTCTTCAGATACACAATGTGGCAGCTTTGCTTTGTTTATAATAATTTATATTATACTTACTCCATACTCCAGTAGGTAAGCCAGCCATTAAGGAAAAGAGTATATGTACCGACGAGTATTAACTTCTCGTACCTATTACCGCAATATGTGCGAATTTCTGCGTAAAATTTTCTTACAGCAGGCTGCTTTTCCAAAACGGCCTAGGAGCTACGATCGTTTTATATAATAACATAAAGCGTAACATAAAATGAGTCATCCATAATAGAGGCGCGGATTTCGGGCTAGAATTTTCTTTATTTCTCTTTATTTATAGTTTTTTATTTAGTTCTCATGTATGGTAGGTACTGAGATAAGTGCCGGTCGGTCGGTATCATGAATCACTGCTAATATTGGTAGTGAAAACAATTATGCCGTCAAACAAAAAATGGGCGACTTAATGATATATTTGGTTGTTCGGAAAAAGGCGTAATGGCAGGGGTATCTGTGCGCCCACGCTTTGGTTCCTCAGTCAACCTTTCTTATAGCGTTCCGAGTACATACATACATAGGTACATATCGTGGCCATATCGTAATCATAATATAATAAAGTCGTCGACACATTTTGTTGACCATATTATTATCATGATATTGACCACGACGGAGGTTGCACGGAAGGATTTTTACGCAATGAAAACTAACTCAGTTATCGCACTTATTAGGGTGAGAAGTCAATTCGAGCGATTAGAACGGCAGCAATAGCCCAACATGGGCGGGAGCTGGGAGGTCGACATCAACATAAAACTGTTATGATATGGCTTTCCCGTATTTCCCAGAGCGCCGGGCGGAGGTGCGCACCACCCAGGGGAAATTTCGCGGCGACTCTCGGTGGAGCCTCTACAAGTTTTTATGGATGGCGCCCTCTCCCACCCAGTCGCCATCAACTTCTTATCGTAACACATTTCAACGGCCGCCAGTAAACGCTGGCAAACATAATTAGTTATTACTTATATAATGCCTACTTACTAGAAAATAATATTTCCATGTGGATTTGGGTTTTTTGAAAATCCCGTATGAATGTTTGATGATTAAATAGTAGCCTATGTCAGTCTGCGGGATACAGGCTATCTCTGTACCTTTAATGGATTCTTAGAACTCTTTGATTTTCCTTGATAAAAAGTTGTCCCCGGGATAGACCTAAGCTAACTATGTAGGTATCAAATTTTATAAAAATCGGTTTTACGGTTGGGCCGTGAAAAGCTAGCTGACATACAGACACACTTACGCATTTATAATATTATGGAAGTATATATGGATATGGATTATAATGTATGTACCTACTAAATATAAGGATTCATTTCGGGTAGGTAAATCCTGTTGTCTTTTTCTGACAAAATGCCAACACTAAGACACAAAACTAATAAGTAGGTATTAGGCTACTAGAGTTCACAAAAAGAGGACTAAAACTTAGGTAGAAAACCTACGAACATACAGTTACTTACTTATTAAATTTTTAGATCAAAAACTTAAGTAGTATAAATTTTTTTTAAAATGTTTGGGCGGGATTTTATGATTGACGCAGGTTTCCGGAATCGACCTACTGATTCGTGTTTGTTAAGATTAGATCTATCTACATATCTATAAAATCTAGAATTTCTGTGAGTCTGTCTGAGGTTGTAGGCAAAATAGATATTCCTACCTACGGCATATAATACAAGTATCTAACACTAACTGTTGAACAGCCATGTAATGCTGTTAACTTTAGTATCGATCTGGTGGAGTGTGGTGGTTTCGTAATGCGTCCCGCGGGGAGTGCGAGGATGCTGCGACGCTGCGGAGTGCTCCTGGGATGCCTAATGCAATACCTACTTCTCATTGCTGTTATATACCTGTGTGGCCCACAGACAATAAATCCGTACTACGTATTTCATTGATGTATCTGTACAAGTATATAAAATTCAAAGTCCTGACTGACTAACTGACTTATATATCAACGGATAGCCTAAAACGCTAGTCCTAGAGACTTGGAATTTGGAGGGTCTGTTATTTCTAAAGAGTAGGTTTCCAATAAGAAAGGATTTTTCAAAATTCTTAAGTGGGTTAAATGGGGGTTTGAAGTTTATGCAGTTCACGCGGACAAAGTCGCGAGCATAAGCTAGTTAGGAAATATTCTTGGTATGCTTACAGCGATGCCAAATCGCTTAGGTACCGAGTCAGAGTTACACGGCTACACAGTTTACCGAATTCCCATACCTATATCACAGAATATATAATAGTATTTATTAAGTTACTAAGTAGGTACCTACTCAGCTATTATTTTTCCCCCCTTTCCCCTCCAACTAAGCGTTAAGCTAGCTTTGTGCTAGGAGTAGGTACGACAGTAGTGGAACGGGTGGGGTTCGAACCGGTAACCTTTTGGATTTTCAGTCCGCTCCTCTAACCGATGAGCTATTGAGATTTGAGGCTATTTTTTAGGAATAGCGATTTAATATTATTGTTAACTGAAAGTATCCACCTGATGAAGTCCAGTACAGTCGTAATGCGTCCCGCGAGGCGGGGACCGGACCGTGCATATGCTGCGTCACTCCGACCCGCTCCTTGGGATCTAATGCTACAACTGCCGCTTATAGCGGGTTCAAAGACCAAGTTATATTTTAGTTTTCCTTGGTTCATTAAAAGGTAAGTAAGTAGTTACTGCGTAAGAGGCAAAGAGGCGCACTATACCTTCGCGGTCCTCGGCCCATACGAACTTGTTTTTCGTGAACTGAAAATTAATATCATGATACGAGTGAAAACCTATAGTACGAGACAGGTCAAGATGGCAATCGGGGTATGAGGCGGTAGAACGCCCCGCACACCCGCACGTCACCCGCGCTCGCCCGCATCGGGATGGCGCGGGTGTTCCCTCCTCGATTGCTATCCCCGCACACCCACACAGCCCCAGCGCTAAACCGGTGCAGGCGAGCACGGGTGAAGTGCGGGTGTGCGGGGCGTCCCCCCACCTCGTACCCCGATTGCCATCTCGACGTGTCGCGGACTCAAGTTAGACAACATGAGTAGGTACTTGTTTTGTTACACATGGGTCCAATAATATGTCAATTCCAGCTCGCCGGCCGTCCCACTTGTCGAGGAATTAAAATTTTATATCCAACGAAAATGTTAATCCTTCGCTGTCCCAGGCAGGCTATAAAAGCGAATTGCCGTATCTTGAATTGTTTACATTGAGGAGCAGGATGCCAAAGAGTGTTTGAAGTGTTTGTACGCCGCCGGTTGCTTTATTTCTCCTCTAGATGATGCCCGCTACTTCGTCCGCGTGGATCAAGGTTTTTTTTTAATTCCGTGGGAACTTCGTAATAAATCGGCTAATCTTTAATTTTCCGGTACGAAAGGTAGCCTATGTCTGACCCCGGAATGTAAGCTAATACCAAATTTCTTCAAAATCGGCTAAACGGCTATAATATTGGTATGGAAGTATGGATATAGATTAAGCTAAGTAAGTATCCTATAAGCAGGTATTTTATCAATTTTAGTGCACCTATTCCGCGATCAGCTGATTGCTGGTATGTTACACTAGAGCTTTAAACAAATTCTTTGTCATCATTCTTCCTATCTCCCACGGATGTATCACACATCGCTAATCTCAGTTTGCCGGGATGTTACGGACATTATACACCTTGTATAGGTGCCTACATATTTATAAGTAAAGATAGGCACTTAATTCAGAGAATGATTCGTTTATTCTTAAAGCCCTATGACGAGGGTTAACTCGATCTGGCTTTGTGTATCAATTTTTTTTACTTAAATTCTGACATGTATAACCCGTGAAGCGACTTTGTGTGAAAGTGAAGTCTTAATCATACTGTTTTACCAATTATACTGACGTAAGGCTTATAAAGGTATCTACTTATAGTACGCGACAGGTCAAAATGGCAATGGAGGCAACACGTCCCGCAGACCCGCACATCCCCCGCGCTAACCCGGTGCGGGCGAGCGTGGTTGACGTGCAGGTGTGAGGGGCGCCCTACCGCCTCATACCCCGATTGCCATCTCAACCTATCGCGTACTATACTTACGGTACCTGTAAATGTAATTTTTTGAATGCCTAGACCTAGATCTTAACTTTTCAAAATTTTATGCGTTTACAACCAATTAAATATCACTTGCTTTATCTGTGATGAAAAACATCATGAGTAAATCTGCAAGCCTGAGAGTTCTCCATAATGTTCTCAAAGGTAGCTATGTGAAGTCCAATCCGCACTTGGCCAGCGTGGCTGACTATGGCCCAAACCCATCTCATCCTCATCCAGCTCAGTAGTGGGCCGATGATGGGGTCATAATGATGATGAGTAATTAACCTACATGTTCAAAATCCTATCGCTCTACAACATAAGTCAGTGATACCGATAGTACCTACGAAAGATATAGTACGCGACAGGTTGAAATGGCAATCGGAGAGGGAACGCCCCGCATAGCCCCGACGTCCCCCCGCCTCATACCCCGATTGTACCTACTCTCAACCTGTCGTGGAAGATACGTGAAAATTAATCGAGCATAAGAGAGTAACGCGTGTGCTGCACCGGCCACCGCAGAGCCGCGGTCACCGGTCGTTGATAAAATGCTGATATTAGGGCGCCGCGCGTCCGCAACGGCGCAGCGAGTCTATCACGCGGTAAAATATGCCCTCAGCTGGCGTGCTCGTTAATTTGTGCTCATACGCTTGATCCTAAAGGCTTGGACTAAATACAAATACCTACAACGTGTGGTAACTAAGAACCAGCGCGGGCCAGACTTTCGTTATTTTATAAAAGCTGAAAGTTTCTCTGCGTATTGTCACTAACACAGGGAGGAACGATCAGCGACTAAGAAGTTTGGATCATGGCGGCTTTGGGAGATAACAGGTAATAAAAGTGTAAAAAATCTTACGTCGAACTATGAAGTCAATTTGTTTTTCTTCGGAATAGTTTTAGAAATCACGTCATGCATTGCCGGACACTTAGTTATGGCAACCCCCTGCCAGACACCCTTAAACTTTTAAACTTTAAGGGCGTCTTTAACACAGAGAAGCTTTCAGCTTATATAAAATAACGAAGGTCTGGCACGCGCTGGCTCTCTCTCTCTATGGCGACAGTAATAATATGTTTAGGTAGGTACCTACCTTGCGACTGAAACTGAAAACTTTTTCACTGCAAAGCGCGCGTAAGAGTAGCGCTAGGTACTGCCGTCGGCGTACCTATCTATAATGCTTGTCGCCTTCCTATTTCTAACGAGCTATTAAATTTAAAAAATAGGTCAAGTGCGAGTCGGACTCGGTTTATAAAGGACTCCGTACTATCGCACACTTTTTGATTTTTTTTCAATTTCCGTTGCGTCTATTTTGAGATTTTACATTTTGTTAATTTTTGTTGTTATAGCGGCAATAGATTAGAAATACACATTCTGTGAAAATTTCAACGCTGTATAAAGTATACGTCTATTACGTTCACGAGATACAGCCCGCTGACAGACGATTGGACGGACAGCGGAGTCTTAGTATATAATAGGACTAATAGGGTCCCGTTGGCATCTTTGGGTGCGGAACCCTAAAAACATGACTGCCCTGCCAATAAAGGTGCTAAAAAGTAAAAAATTTAAAATGGCGCCATACAGTCGCCTTATTGAACTTATTCCAAAAACTCGTAGCCAGGAGATGATGTAAGGATATGATGCCATGCCCTAATACGTCATTCAAATCTTTGCAGGCATTTAAAAAAAATATATACATGAACCCTGAAAACATCATTAATTATGCAGTCGTGTAAAAAGCGATTGACCTGCAAACACGAGTTATCATCAAAAAGAATAAGTACCTTATACCTACTTACTAAATAGGACCTACTTAGGTTTTTAGTTTGGTTCTACGTAGCATTCTTTCCCAAAAACATCAGTTTTAAAAAATCCGTATGATGTAGGTATGTACCTACATATTTCTGAATGTATGTGTGTATGTAGGTATGTACTATGTATGTCCGCGATTACCTCATTTAGACCATTACTGAGACCATTGAACTGATTTTGACAATTTTTTCACTAGCGTAATTTACATACTTTCAGGAAGATTGACTTTAAATTATCCGACTGCACCAGGAGGGTAATGTTTTTTTAATTACGTGTAGGAAGTTATTATTTTAAATTAAATATTAAACTGGACTATATCAAAACACGAAATTAGAAAATTAGTCAAAATATTAATCAGGTAGATACTAAACGATGTCCGCAACTTCTTCCCCGTGAATTTAGGTTTTTAAAAACCCGCATGGGACCTCTTTGATTTTCCGGGATAAAAAGTGCCCTATGGGCTATTTTCGGGATGCAAGATTTGCCAAATTTTGTAAAAATTGGTTAAACGGATGAGCCATGAACGTGAAAAAGTTTAGGAAATAGTAGCTGATTGACAAACAGGTAAAAAAAATTAAGCTTATAAAAGTTTTTACTAACAAAAATAAATGGATGCATTTTTCTATGCTCTTTCTTCTTTTTTCTTTACTTAGCAGGTAGAAGTACTCGTAGTTACCTACTTAGAAAAGAATTGATTATTAATCTATACTTACGCTTGAGAGATCTCGGTTTTGCTTGTTTTCTTCTAGACATATTCTACTCTAACATCATAGTCTTAGAAACAGGAAACTTAATCCAAGAGTTCACCAAATTCAATAGAACCAATTAAATTATTACTACTATAGTAAGTATAAACAAAAAAAATATAAGTTTGTATTCAAGTTAACACTCCTAGAGATCGTGTATAGTTTATTGTACCAATAAGGTAGGTAACTTAAATTAAAAACTAACATTTAACTGAGGTGTTACGAGTAAACTATAGTTTAACTGCAATAAGTAACTTTTGTTTTAAGAAAATCCGGAAAAAGTTTATCGTAAAAGTATTAGCGCGTATGAAAAGTCCCGGTGCGCGAGGGCGGACGGCGATTCACCCCGCATCCACCGAGCTTACTGGCGCCCAACAAGTGGCCATAACAATATGGTAAGCTGCCGCGCAAACTCACATAAGACGCGCTTTATTTGTTGCTAGCACCCATTGCTTCGCAGCCGTAACAGATCATTGTTCTTCTGTTTATATAGGCTTTGTGTCACAATACCTATTGAGATAGTATCTATACCTAGTAGAATATATAGGTTATTTGCATTACATATTTTTAAAAATATAGTAATTTACGTCGTGATGTACGTGTTGACGACCTCCCTAGCGCAGTGGTAAGCGCTGTGATCTTATTATAGTGGGAGGTCCCAGGGTCGATTCACGGCAGGGGTTTGAATTTTATAATTTCTGGTCTAGTCTGGTGGGAGCCTTTGGCGATGGCTTGTTACTACCCTACCGGCAAAGCCATGCCGCCAAGCGATTTAGCATTCCGGTACGATGCCGTGTAGAGACCAAAAAGTTTAATAAAAAACTGCCATTCTCCTTCCAGATTAGCCCCCTTCCATCTTAGATTGCATCATCACATACCATCAGGTGAGATTGCAGTCCTTGACTGCAAGCTAAAATAGGTGGTTATTTGAAGTTTACCATAACTGAATCACACGTTTTTTTAAATTTTTGCCTGTCTGTCTGTCTGTCTGTTTGAACAGGCTAATCTTCGGAAGCTAAGGCTTCGGAACGGCTGAACCTATTTTGACGGGACTTTCAGAAACAAGTAGAGAATTAATCAAGGAGTAACATAGGCTACTTTTTTAACCAGCTTTCAAAAAAGGAGGAGTTTTGTTTTTCTACCTATATAGTATAATATGTACATCGAAATCTCCGAGATTTCTGAACCGATTTGAGTATATTTTGTTTAATCGATAGAGAAGCTTTGCAACACTATCCCTTAAAAATATGGATTCCAACTCCTGAATCCTGATGAGGTACGGGACCTGACCACAAAAATTAATGGGATTTAGAAACTGTCAGTTAATTTAAATTGATATTGGAGGTAACTAGGTATACCTACCAAGTAAAGACTTTTTGAACTCGAGGACCCAACTCCTTTCAACCTGTCGCGTACTACTTAGGCAGTAAGTAGGTAGGCTATTTTCCCCCCAGATATGTGCTATGCTCACAGAGCTGATAACATCATCGATGGATAGAATATGCTACGTTGCTATGGATGTGTGTGATAACCACCAATCATTTTCATTGCTCCAGATAGCTTAGCATTGGTGGAAACAGGTTCAATGAAGCCATGTTTTTTTATATGGAAGGATGGGAGCTATATTGATGGGAGATACGCTACGATATACCTCTTAGCATTAAGGGAAACGGTCACACAATTTCATAGCTTAGCTTTGACCTCCTCACAGCATAGCTATAGGTAGATATAGCTGCACAATGTACCTTTATTAACATAATATCTAATGGAAAAGCAGCCTTTCAGTTCCATAGATTCGATCCAACATCACTACTGCATCGATTACCGCTCGACTGTGTCAGTTGGTCGATTACGGAAAAGCTGATTCAATGTTTGAATAGGTACGTAAGTAAATAAGTGTCTATTTATATTTAGGTTCCTATATTGCAACAATAGGCCTACCTACATTGTATTGTGCAACAAGAATACATTAACAAAGGTAGGCACAGTAAGTAAATTAAACCCATTGCAATAATTTGAGAATGTAATAATATACCTACCTACTTAAGCTTATTTCACACTAGGTACGGGGTATAAAATTATGCTTAGGTACCTATAACCTACCTAGTATATATACACCTACCTATTATTATAGTCCGGTCAATGCTGGTGTTCCCAACATATTTGGTATCCAAATTGGTAGGTATGAAAAATTCCAGAATCGATCAGCAGATAAGTACATCAGGGGACGGGGCGACAGCAAAGGGGTGGGTGACAGATTCAGTGCTGCCACCTTAAGGTATTATACTTACCTAGATTCAGGGTAAACTGTGACAGGGTAATTTTTAATGTTAGAAATAAATATAATTTTTGGTGTAAAATTAAAAGATTATATAAAAAGATTTAATCATAGCCACTTAAAATATTTGAAAAAATAAATTAGTAGATAGCCCAAACTGATGATTCATATATTATTTAAAAAAAAACATAAAATGGTCTTGTACTTATATAATAGATTATTTATATTTAAAAAAATCCGTTATTTAATATGGTACCAGCACTGAAATAGTTACATAAAATTTGAAATTAATGTCCAAAAACTATAAATAACAAATAACGGCTGTACATTTAATTTCACGCCAATATACGTTATTGTGTCATGATTTATAATTTTCAATTCTTATTTCTCGACTCTAGTATCATAAGGTCGGATGTGGATTTTTGCTACTTTTCAGGAGAGCCAAAACAAAAATGCTAGGGAAATCGGGTCATAATTTCTTAACTACTAGAGATACAATTTCAGTTGTTTTTGTAATATTTAACACTTAACTGTACCTATCATTAACCATTACTAGAAATACTTTATCATTAATAAATAAAATATAAACTCACAATTTCTTCAAAATGGACGATATGCGACTTTATGCTGGTAATATTCGTAACTGTGCTAAAAAATTGTGTGCATAAGTTGTAAACCGACTTTATGGCTGCAATTTTTACTATTACAAATTTGAAATAAAAGTCGGATCTATTACTTAATATTTCATAATACGTCTTAACTGATTATACATAAGTAATATTCGGACAAAAGATCACAGTAGTTATCTCACAAAAATCATTTAGGAGTTTTGTGAGATAGCAACAATGTACCTATCTGATTTTTCTGAAACTGATTAGTTAGATCTGAAACATAATAATTGCATTCGCCCGATAGTCTGACCATTGCATCCGTGTAAACCTTGTGACTTCTGAATGAATGAAAATAACATTTACAAATTCAAAAATTGGAAAAAAAAAATTACAAAGTAATTAGAAACCTACAGTGGGCCAAACATTTTTTGTGGAATTGCATACATGACGGTTACATCAATAAAGAAATCTAAAACATGCCAACATAGCCTGATTTTCCTTATAATGATTAGGTACGTAAAGTAAGAATGGAGGTCAGCAGGTGCCTACTGCAAAAGTTGGTTATATTTTACAGTGGATAATGGTTTCTCTTTATGTCTCATATTGGGCGAAAGCGGGGAAGAATTTTAAGTTTATATGTACCTATAACATACTAATGAAATACAAAAAAGTCTTCTTTAAAGTAGTTTTTATAAAATAATAACACCCAGCATTATTGCGTTAGTTGTAGCCAGGTAATATATTCCGAAATCTGAAAATCCCCGCCGTTCTTATTTTTTTTTTTGATATAACAAACGGTCCTGATATATCACCTTTGTAAAGGGATGTGGTCTTTAAAAATATGTTGTAGTGCCAAATCAAACTTATCAAAAAGTTTTGTTTCCTTCGCATGTTCTTGTAAACTGTGACCAATCTCTTAGTTTAGTAATCTGCATTGTTTTCAGCTGTTCCCTTTTTTTCTATTTGTGCATGGATTACACATCTTACTCCACGTAGGTACATTTTGCATTTTAGCATAAAGCTTGTGATTTATCATCTTTTAGTGTGGTAATCCTTATAATAATCATAAGTAAGCCATAACGATTATCATGCTCCGATTATGACCGACACAATTATCAGACCACAAAGTCAATTCTTCAACAATTTCGAGAATACTTTGTTTCTTCTCTAGTAGATTAATGAAATAAGACAAGATACTGTTTTATTCCTTCCGCTGCAGCTGATGTTTTCAGACCACATTAAAGTAGCAACACTGCTGGTAGCATCATGAATCGTTTTTAAGGTGCAGAAACTACGCAGGTATAAGGATTTACTGTTAGTCAAATCCGGCATTGCCACTTTTGTAATAAAAAAAATACTTTCTGCTTTCTTGAAAATTCCATTGCTTCTGTTTCGACTGTTCTTTTTAACAGATACTTATTTAAACTGTTCGTGTTTTAGTTAAGTTTTTTTATTTTTTACTTTCACTTTTATTAGTTGTTTAATTAATAAATTAATGTATACTACATTTATATTTAAATTTACATAATCTAAAGCTTCCTATAATTAGGTATGTTTCGTTAGAATCACTATCATCACATATTGTAGGTGCCTTATAATTTCTGCTCTCGATTAATATCAAATTCGGTCGATTATAAGACGGGTAAAGAAGAAAAAATTGATTAGGTACTCTAATTTTTTAAGGCTACCTTAAAAACTAGGGCAATAAATTTTTGAACTGATGATTTGAACTGTGATTCATAAAAAACACCATAAATGCACGGTTTTATGCTTAGTGGGGTTTTATTATAATATATGTTTAGATTTCCATGGTGTGATTTTCGTGGTCCTAAAAGATTTTCTAGTCTACATTTTCAAAATGTCTTCAGCTTTATTCTGGCTCTTACTTTTTTCCCGCAGTTTAGTCCAAAATTTTGGTGAAATAGGATGGATCTCTTACCTATTAATCACATCAACTTTAATGTAGTCACAAACAAAAAGCTTTATTTCAACTTACTTCCATGAATTTTATTGCAAAATTATTTATATTACAAGGCAAAAAGTCTTAAATGATTCACAGTCCAAATATTAATACAAAAAATTCGAAGCATAACATCTGTTGTGATTTTACCTAACAAAATTATTACATATTTTAGAAGCAGAAGTGCGTAACTGCAGTACCAGCTAGTATTACAAATAAACTTATTTCGTAGCATAATGGTCGAACTCAAAATACATCTATCATTTTTCTCCATTGCTTTGGTGCATACATACGCAAGTCAAAAAATATAATTATGGTTCTCCAAATTTTTAGAATGTGTTCAGATACGACATTATGCATGTATTTATCTTTGCAACGAAAAGAGATAGAAATACTGGTGTCAGCTTGGCAGAAGGAGCCCGAAATGCTCATTACCTTTATGTAAAAAAGTGAGTTTGGTCGGAAGTACACATCCGACCTTATGATACTAGAGTCGAGATTTCTTTGTTAAATTTTAAGATTTGGGGAGAATAAAATTATAAGGTCAGCAACACTTTATACGTCAATGTGACGTCATCGGTCATTCTAATCAGCTGCTTGTCACTTTGTTAGGTTATTGCTTATTGCTATCAATGTCAAAATAAAAAGAAAACAAAAAAATAGAAATTTGTTGTTAAGTAATATAACAAGAAAAACGTAAAGTCATTATTCTGAATATGTGAATTAAATCGACTACTCTAAAATAGAAGACACAATGGCAGCTATAGAACTTCCGTTTGAGGTGCGTTATGTTGACTTCCGCATTTGCTAACATTTTAATTTTTCTTTGTTTGCACTTTGCGTTTTCTACGTGCTATCAATTTTTTTCACGTGATTCCACTTCACACAGATAAGTTGTGAATAAGTATTAATAAATATACAGGTCTATGAAATATACTTTATCATTTTTATGTATAACTTGAGTAAATTTCATCTTCAGACTTCATTTAATCTCGTTAAAATGTGTTATTTATTCATGTACTTACCTATATTATAGGTGGACCTACTACAACTATCTAGTAAAGTAAATACCTACTTAATCTTACACCTATAGCCATAGTTTTTTAAATGATAAAGATGTCTATTTTTATCTTGTGACCTTGTAGGTATATGCAGCAGTTACATTTCTTCCACATAAAACCATAACAATGATCTTTTTACTAAAAACACACATTGATAGGTACCTAATTAAATAATTTATAGGCTCTGTTTACGCAAACTTTTTTTTAATATTTTATGAAACAAAGAACATTGGTTGTGCTAATCAGTAGGTAACTAATCTTTCTAATAATAGAAATACCTTCTCTTAAAGAAACAAACAAAAAGTGATTTGCTTTTGTAAGTGAGATTGTATAAAACAGGTTTTCATTAATTTTTTACAGGTTTTGGTATACCTTTTCAAATATTTACCAAGCTCTGACAGAAAATCAGCAAGTGAAACATGCCGGTCATGGTATTTAGCTGCAAATGATTATTGCTTTTTAAAGGAAAAAATGCTTGTGTTTTTCAAAGCAGATTTGAATGGAGAGTCTTCACCGCTGCAAGTTATAGAAAATTCTATTATACCCTATGAAAACTTTCTATTCAGTGATGTTGAAATATCTAACAAAATCAACAGTTTTTGGAATAAAATAGGGGAGAATATAAAGAGTTTAACTATACGGAAGTGTGACGTACATGAAAAAATAATAAATTATGTCTTACAAAGATGTACCAACCTCGAGGTACTGAATATACAAACTTGTAAAGAACTCTTTATGTCCGGATGTTTATTAGAAAAGACAGATGACTGGTTACACAATAGCTTTAAAAACTTGAAAAGTTTGAACCTGTCTGAAAACAAGTACATTACTGATGCATTATTTTATAGATTTGTTAAGGCAGCACCAGAATTAAATGATTTATGTTTATCCTTATGCCCTTTGCAATTTCATGGTGGCTTCATAAAAAAGTTTTATTCAAATACAAACAATATTTTCGAAACACCTTCCGAATGTGTTTTCACATTTTATTTTGTGATGCAAATTATAACTGCCAGAGCGAAAAAAATTCGAAGTTTGGTGTTTTCTAATACACTCATCGATGGAGCTGCGCTAAAGTGTTTAGCAGAAATTGAAGATCTCAAACTTGATTCTCTGCAATTGAATACATGTGATCAGCTCACGAATGCGGGAATCATTGCACTAACAACACACCAGAAATCGCTAAGAGAACTCAATATCGCTTTATGCACAAGGGTGACTGACCAATCCCTAAAGTACATCTGTGATAATCTAATCAATTTGGAGTACCTGAATATACAAAGATGTAGAGCCGTTTCAAATTTAGGGATATCCGAAATACACAAATTGAAAAAGCTGAAAAGATTAAACATTTCCCAGTGTGAACTTATTACTAGAGAAGGCATAGAGCAAGGTCTGTGCCGAGAAGAAAATTTAATTTTAGAACAGTTAGATGTAAATTCTCTAAATTTACATCAGAACGGTGTCATAATGATCTCTGAAAAACTACCAAACCTGACTTACCTAGATTTAAGTTTCTGCTTTAATGCGGTAACTGATACTTCAATACAAGTGATTTTTAAGAACCAAGTACTTTTAAGGACATTGAAAATCACTTACTGTGATAAAGTTTCTGATGCTGGCTTGACTGGCATGGGTAAGGTGGAAGCGGAAGGTGACGACGAAGGACCTGTGATGTCGAATTACAATGAAATGGGCACACCCAATAAAATACATCTGGGATCTAGAGCAGAGGAAGAGATTGTTCGTGATGCGCGAAGAAAACGTGATGTATTGAGAATGTGTGAAAAATTAACTACGGATTCTTACACTGGATACTCCTTGGCTCGGCTAAAGTCTCTCAGGAAACTAAACCTCAGTGGATGTAATAGAATGACCGATGTCAGCCTCACATATGCCTTCGCTTTCAAAGAGCTGCAAAGCTTAGATTTGAGTAGATGTCAACAAATCACGGTTGATGGAGTGAAACATCTAGTCAGAAATTGTCCAAGTATCGAATATCTCAATTTAAATGATTGCTACAACTTAAAAGATGATGCTGTGATAGAAATAGTAAAAGGGTTGAGAAGATTACAACATCTTAAGTTAAGGGTAAGTTATTATACTGATTAATTGAATAGATAGGAACCCAGTCATGTTCGGCAGTCAAAAATGGATTAGGTGGAATACAGTGTATCCTATAAAATGCTAAATGAATTGATGGTTAGACTTAGCCAGTAAAGTGATAAGCGTAGTAGATATTCCTCATCACTGAGAGAGTCACACAAAATAGTTTTCTTGGGATAGATCCTCTCACATATAACACAACAAGAGAACAAGGTTTTAATCCTTTGGTTTTTTAGTTAAGTATAATATAGATGTTAGTGATTATAGCTAGGACCGACGACGGCTTCACGTGCTCTCAAAGGCACGGAGGAAATTAAAAGGCCAAATTTGGACCTCTAAAGTCAGTCGCTCATCCAGTTACCGACTTGGGAACAATTATTGTATTCGATTGATACCTGCCACGGCATCGATGTATAGACATGAGATACTAATGTCATGTCAGTATGGTTATTTTGTTTTATTTCAAAAGAAAAAAGCATTTGTGAAGAAAGCTCTCAGCCTGGTTGATTTCTTCCGACATCTTGAACAATACTTAATTATCGTCATATTTCAACTAATTAACACAAAACTATACCTACGTACTTATAAACCTTCCTCTTGAATTACTCTATCTCTTAATGAAAACCTCATAAAAATCCGTTGCGTAGTGTAAAAGATCTAAGCGTACAAAAGGACAGGCCGGCGGGAAGCGACTTTTTATACTATGTAGAGAATAGAGATTGATCTAGGTGTCTAAAAAACTTTCTTGTTTCCAGGGTTGCAATCAGCTTACAAACAAGTCATTGGAAGCAATACGGGACCACTGCAAAATCCTCAAAGTGCTGGACATCCAGGGCTGCCACAACATCTCTGCTGAACTTGCTTGCGCGATCGGATCTCTGCCTACTCTGCACACAGTACTGATGCTAAAGCCGGGGACATGTTACATCACAGACGGAGTGAAGAACAGAGCGCCAGTACCTCCAAGCATGACGTCTTTACTAAGAAAGCTACGGCTATGAATCATGGTTACTGGGTTTTTCATCTTCATCGCTTATAATTCATAGCACTGTCAAGTGACAACTTCGACTGCAAGTCTTTTTAGTATGTCAATTGGCTTATTTAATAGAAGATGAGGAATGATAAAGCATGGAGATATTCCTTACGCTCCATTATGGCGTCACGACATCGACCGTGGTGGGCGGTGCAGTAGGGGAAAGCAGGTAGGATTCGTACAGAGGGAGCATTCGTACAACAGTCATATCTACACTATGCTACATGGTGACGCGTTTGTGTTTTTGTATATGTGAGGCCCGCTCATATTCATAGGCTCACAGCTAAGTGCAGTGGCTGTACAACAGTCAGTTTTTTTAGAATAAGTCAAAACGTGTTTTCACACCGCGAAAATAATTTTTCGATTCATCTTTGACGACATTAATTCGTAATAAGCTTGGCTCAAATTGTTAAAGTAACATATAATAGTCTTTGGATAAGTGCCTTAGATTCATGTGTAAACATTAATTTTGGGATAACCTTCACCGTTATTTTTATTTTGAATTTATTGTTTGATTTTTTTGGTTGGGGTACCTTCGTGCAGTTAGGAGTGGGGTGGATTCGTACTTTACGAATGCACCCCGCGTGAGTTCAGATCGTTTTTGCACTAACTGGGTTATGGGATTCCAATTCTAAACCACTCCCAGATGATAGCATGCAACAAATAGTGGTGGTGCCTAGACTAGCAGAGTAGAACTAAGAGTGAAGAAACTCTCGGTTTGATCCTGAAATCGACATCTGCTAAATATTAGGCCAGGGGTGTCGTTAAATCAAAAATACCTAGTAGTTTCATAGCCTACCAAGCAACAAATATAGGCGACATTTGACGCCTGCCAGTGTGGGTGATACCTCGATGTTTTTTTACAAGTTTCACACCTGTCGTGAGCTGCGCTATAAGTCAAATTAGCAAGTTCTTATCAAACGTCAAAACGCTGGCTTAGTATGGCAGCTTGTATTAAAGATATACATAGATATGACATCATAAACATTTGACGTACTTTTTATATTTAAATTGACAATTTAGAATGGTTAAAACTTACAATGGACGTGGATTTCACAAAATTTGGAAGACCCTCTGTTTAATAATAATTACTAAGAAATCGTTTATTTTTGACATAGGCGCTATCCCAATTCAACTCCCAAAGAAATAACTCTTACTCAACAAGATCTATCATCAAGATTGCCACCTCCATCACCATCTACATCAACTGTGGGATGATGACGCCAGAAATTATGGAACCTTAGCCTAAAGTGAATGAGAATGCACCTAAAAAGACACAAAGAAAGGAAAAGTATTAGAAAAATTAAGGATATAACATATAATCCCGAAAAAAATAGACTGATAGAAAAGGAAAGAGCAAAAAAGATGAAAAAAGAAGAACAAGAAAGAAAACAGAAGGCTAAAGAGATGAAATGCGAGTTACTATAACGGTAAATTTGAATGTTGATTAATGAATGACTTAAATTGTAACAAATTGTTTGTAAACACCATATTGTTTATTATTACTATGTGTAAGGTTGATTCTGTGTTAATTTTAATATCAATAAATGTTTAATTTCATATAAAATAGCCTTTTTAATTCCTGTGTACGAAGGCTCCCCACTATGTACGAATGTACCCTAGTCGATGTACCTCGCGTGTGGGGTGCTTTCGTACGATTTCCATTTTTTGGGAAATTCATCATAGCTTTGTCATCTTACTTTGCATCAACACTGAACTACACTATAATTAAAGCCAGATAACTAGGTAATCCAGCAGCGTTGAAATTATTTTGAAATATTTATTAGTTTTGTTTTTACATGACCTAGAGTAAAAAGTGTACGAATCCTACCTGCTTTCCCCTACGCTTCATTAACGTACGATACGTACTTGTGGTGGGCGGTGTGTGTTTAACTTGATTGTAGCTCCATAACTGCCACCATACTGCCACTTTGAGTCGACCAATCACGGCAGCGGCCAGTGTCGTATGACACACAGACGAAGTTACAAGTTGATGAAGTTACAAAAATACACCTTAGCATTTAGGTCAAATTACATATTTTTTCATAGACTACGATCTCACTCTGGTGGTAAATGATGATGCAGTGTAAGATGGAAGCGGGCTAACTTGGAAAGTGTAATCGTTTTCCATGCGACAGCACGGCTTTACCGATTGGGTGGTAGCTAGCCACAGCCGAAGACTTCCACCAGACAAATATAATTATCTATAGACTTCTGGGAAATATTTTTATATTATTGTATAAACTTACGGGAAAACGAATATATTTAACAGGAAAAGAAATACTATAAGTATTAATAGTTTAGCTTTAGTTTAGTTTGCTTCCTAAATACTTACCTCAGATTCAACGTTAACAAAACGCTGATTGTTTCAAAGACAATCTCTATTCTTAAGTTGTAGCTTAGCTGTGATAAACATATTAAAAACTTTATTAACTTATTTGCCGACTTCATATTTTCTACTTATTTTAGACGTCCTAACCTCCCATGGATTGTTCCACTTATTCGCCCGGTTATTATACCTACCTGAAGATTAGCGTAACAGCTAATCGGCCAGAATTTCGTACAGTGCCCGGCAAACAACTTGAGTATTGACGCGATTGGCTGGCGATTGCGGGTGCACGCGATTGGTTGATCAGTCGGCGCGAGTGCACGCGATTGGTTGACTTGCGCTTCCCGGATTCGCCAACTTTTCCCCACTACGCTGCTGCTGGCCTAAGTTGTTTGCCAGGCACTATTATAATTATATATTATAATTTCGGTAGAACTTCGTAGTTTGAACAAGGTGTTCTTGAATTTCAAGATGTTCTTGATGTTCCTCAATTCTATTGGTATTTTTAAATTTCAAGGGTCTCTTGTGTTTTATTATGGGTCTAATAAGTTTGTTCTCCATTTCACTTCGAAATTCACTACCAACATTTTTTAAATAAATATACGATACTAGCTTATGCTCGCGACTTCGTCCGCATGGACAGCATAAAATTCAAACCCCTATTTTACCCCCTTAGGCGTATCTTCAAAAACACTTTCTTAGCGGATGTCTACGTTATAATAGCTATCTGCATGCCAAAACTCAGCCCGATCCGTCCAGTAGTTTGAGCTGTGCGTTGATAGATCAGTCAGTCAGATTTTTTTTCTTTTATAGATTAGATATTGGCCGCTCCACTGATACGCTTAGCCTAGTGCTCAACTGCTATCATCGCTTCAGTACCACCGCGTAATACAAGGCCGCGCATATACCAACCTGTAAGTTTTACTTACGCAAGTAGCTTACGTGATTACCTTACGATAAAACCACATGTAAACACTTATATATAAGTAGATTTACCTAAAAAGCTTCCGAGACTGTCAAGCGGCTTGACGTCAAGCACGTAGATTTTTGCTTGGTGCTTGAGCATTAGTAGTACATCCAAATTCTTTGTGCTTGAGTCAAGCATATTACGTGATTGATGCCATTCCCATTTTATATTTTTGCTTGACGCGATGTTCGGACAGCGTTCGATGTATGAGAAAAGTACCGTTTGCTTGATCAAGCTGCTTGACGGACGCATCAAGCAAAGCAAATCTATGTGCTTGGCAGTGTCGCAAGCTCTTTAGTAAAGTTGTCAGTCAATTACGTACCTATACTACTTACGTGGGTAAACTTACCGGTGTAATCGCGGCCTGAGCTAAGTATCAATTAGGTACCTATAGGTGAGGTCGCAGGCAATCGTGTACAAGACGTAAGCCTACGTTGCCTACCTACCTTTCGGAATTTCAAATTAAATAGTAGGTAGGTAGTTAGGTTAAGGAATTACAATAAAACACAATCTTTTTAGGCAGTAACCAAATCTAGGTACTATAATATATTTACAAAAAATAAAATGTCAAGAGTTAAATGAAATTAGTCATCATTAATTAATTTTTCATAAAATATAACGATAATAATATGTTGTACCGAATCTCTAAATCAAATTGAAAGATCTAAATACATTGCTATTCTTTCCATAATATCTGAATATATTATTATGGAAAGAATAGCAATATATTTAGATCTTTCATTTTAGTTTAGTTTAGAGATTGCGTACAAGAGACCTAGCCACAATGTAAGTTGTAGAACCAAAATTAAACTTTCACGATTCTGATGAATTGGGTAGAGGTACTTCAAAAAATTGCGGCAGTTAGCTACCACTGGTTTCATACAATCTCAATGATAATTTATCGAAAAAGTAATGTCTAAATGCAACCAATTCTTTTGATTTGATTGGTGCTAATTCGGTTGTCCACAATCTCTTGATTAAATTAAAGTGGGCTAAAAGTAATATGAAATAAACTATTCTGCTAAACATATAAATCAAATTGTGTACAACCAAGTCAGCGCCAAATTATAGTTTTACTAAAAAATATGATTTAAAAAAACAATCCACTGAGACAATATATACTATAAGTCCCGCAAAATTGCTATTGCGCTGGAACCATGTCTCATTAACATCGAAATGACGTCATTTTGACGTCAGCCGAAATAAAAATATACCATCAGCTCGAAACTTCAGTCTAGTGATGACGTCGCTAAAATGGCGGTCACGCGTATCAGCAATTTGCGGGAGTTATAAAACAAAAATAGGCTATGTGTTTTGAATTACATAGGTACAATAAATCCATTACTTCAATTGAAAATGCATTTTCACACCTACAACTTGCAGCGTACAAGTATTATACTCATTCACACAGGATATTAAGTTGATCTTAAATAATTGTATCCACTCAAACAGTGTCATATTATAAACAACGACAAACATTTACTTAAAAGAAATAAAACTATATTTATTATGTACACACAATAATAACAACATAAATGTAAATTCAGATTATTAACAACTTGACAAAATAGATACTTTTCAACGTTCATACAATATCAGAATCAAATGAGAAGCTGGCGAACCAAATAGTGGTACTGATTCTGAGCACAACTAAATTTTAGAGTATTCGCATCCTGTTTCTACTAATATAATATGAAAAGGACAGACGCAGTTTCACAGTTTTAAAATTAATTTAGAGATACTCTAAATTTAGTTTAGAGAAAGACAACAAAATCGGCGCCATTGTAATGAACGAAACGAAACTGAACGAAATCTGTTGAAACTTTACTGTATTTATACCGTTTTGATCGAAATAATGAACATTGGACTCAGTTTTAAACCGTTTAGCTTGGAAATGAATTCAGATTCGTATTCAGTGGGCCAAAAAAGGTCCTGATTAAAATTTAGAAAAGGATTTTGATCAGAATTGTAATTGCGTTTTGTTCGCCAGCTTGCATGCGCAACAGTGTGAGGATCTTTTTAGGGTTCCGTACCCAAAGGGTAAAACGGGACACTATTACTAAAAGCCGCACTCAGAGTCGCTTAATCGTTACTTAAGGCATTTTAATCCATAATAATTAATGCCTTAAGTAACGATTAAGCGACTCCGAGTGCGGCTGTAAGGGTGAGATCTATAGAGCGCACTCTGACTTAGCTTAGACTTAAGACAGAGTTAAAACGAGACAGAGCTATATCTCTCACATAAATGTGTCTTGGTTTAACTCAATCTAAGTCTGAGCAAAGTCAAAATGCGCTCTATAGATCTCAGCCTAAGACTCCGCTGTCCGTCTGTCTGTCACCAGGCTGTATCTCATGAACCGTGATAGTTAGATAGTTAGACAGTTGACATTTTCACAGATGATGTATTTCTGTTGCTGCTATAACAAATACTAAAAACAGAATAAAATAAATATTTAACACAACAAATGTGATTTTTTTGCTCATTTTTATAGATAATGGTACGGAATCCTTCGTGCGCGAGTCCGACTCGCACTTGGCCGGTTTTTGACATTCTCTACTATAACATTGGTGCTTATACGATTGTACACTATCTCGACTAAATTAAAACGACAGATCGAAATCTAGTGCTATTCCTTTCACAGTGCTTTCTGCGGAAAAGTATAGCACAATTTTTCGATGTGTCAATTTAGTTTAAGATTGTATACAACCGAATTAGCACCATAGACTATATTTTACCGTTGACGAATATCAGATAAGCATATATTTTGTAATATAATTATAGTGCAATAGTTCCTAAAAGGACTGACTGTTAATATTGATGAACATTGAGAACAAATTAATACAGAGCTAGGTATCCACTGCACTGCTAAAAGTAGGCAATAACAATAATATTCTAAAGGTAATTCAAGCCTATATCTAAAATGCTTAAGTTAATACAATGTAGCTAATTCTGTTGTACACAATTTCTACACTTCGGATCTAAATCTAGTTTATCCTATTCACCAGGGAGCATTATGAAAAGGAATAGTAATATATTTAGAACCTCATTTTAGTCTAGTCATTTACAATAGAATAAAAGTAAATTGTGCACAATCTCTTAAATAAAATGGCAGGTCTCAATTTATTGCCATCCATTTCACAATGCGCCCTGTGGAAAAGGAGAGCACTAGATTAAGATCTGGCAATTTTGTTAAGTGTAGAGATTGAGTACAACAAAATTAGTCACATGGCGTCGATTCTGATGTTTTTCTCTAAGCTTTATTTAGAGTATAGTGCATCCTTTTCTTTTTTAATATTGCTAAAAAAGGCCAAAAATTAATTTTAAATTAAAGACTAAATTTTCAGTGCTCAAACACTATGCTCAAGACTGACATCTAGTCAAGAGGTTTGACAGTTTTAAATTAAATAAGTTAAAGTGTCCTTTTCTTATGAGTTATTACATTGGAAAGAAAAAAACATGCGAATACTCTAAAATTAAGTTGCCATCAGAATCAGTACCAATATCAACCTTATTTTAAATTTGTTGTGATGTATAAAACAATCAATAATAATTATTCAATTACAATCTGTTGATAACAATTTTGTTTTTTAATATTTTGTAGATATTCACGGAGATCACGCGTTTTACGAAGATCGATCATACAATGTTAGATTAGCCAATATATAAGTTTATTTTTTATTAGTAGGTATACTTAATTGATTGTACATAATCTCTAAATTAAATTGACATGTCACAAAATAGTGCTATACTTTTCCACAGGAAGTATTGTGAAAGAGATAGCAATAACTTTCCGACCTGTCAATTTAGAGATTGTGGACAGCCAAAATAATATGATCGCCATTATAATTCTAAGTCTAATTTAAACTGAATTTGTTCTTCTTTTGAAATAACATTTCCTCCATAGAAGTATCTACCTAACTTTTCATTTATTTAAATACCAGTTAAAATATTTCTTTAGCGCACCACAATTAATATTAATTGATGATTTATTGCATGTATGGACCAATGTCAAAAATAAAACCGTGAAAAGGTAGGTACTTGTGGTTCGCTTTTTGTATAAAGGGCTGTCTAGATTTTATACACAGGAGATAAATTATAAAATATCTAAATGGTTACCACGGCAAGAGAGCGTAATAAGAGCCGAAGCACCAATCACTATACTTGTAGCAAAGACTCGTAGGTACTTTTGTTGTTTGCTTCACAACAAAAGAAGTTTTAGTAACAAAAGTGTAATTGCCTCGCGGGCAGCGAGATTTTGCGATGACTATAGTCTTTTGGATTTGACCATGCCATTTTCAGCCACATTCAGTGGCCTTGTCAATAAAGTGCTGGAGTGCTGGTGTCAATGAATGAATGAAGAGTAATAGTATATTTCTCTTACTCTATAATATTGACTGTAAACTGGCAACATGTCCTATCTCAAATTTTGACGATTTCACTTTATAATATTTCGTACTCAGCGACAGGTTGAGATGGCAATCGTGGTATGAGGCGGGGGGGACGCCCCGCACACCCGCACGTCACCCGCGCTCGTCCGCACCGGGTTAGCACGGGGGCTGTGCGGGTGTGCAGGGCGTTACCTCTCCGATTGCCATCTCGACCTGTTGCAAACTGTAGCTGGGAACAAAAAGAAAAGCACTTAACTAGCGAGGCTTCATCTACACTGGCAAGCCGCAAGCGTATACAGTCACTATTTAGATGAAGAAAATAAATTTTTACTTCATCCTGTAAAGTTGTTAAAATTGAGATACCTACTGGTTGCCAATTCACAGTCAAACGAACGAAAAGTTTTACAAGAGTTGAAATCTTTCTACTTGTTTAGATGGCACTAAAATAATCGATTCAAGAATTGTTTCAAAGTACATACAGATTGCTGCTATGCATAATGTACAGTCAGCAACAAAGCTAGGTTTGCGCCCGCTATAGTACAAGCGAGAATGGACGGGTGCAATCCTAGCTTTGCTGACTGTACTAGGCTGACAATGCGAGACTAATAGAATATTGTGACTCATTCTGTTGTACGCAATACTAAATTGACAGATCTAATCCTAGTGCTGTCTTTATCTGCAGGGAGCATTATGCAAGGAATAGTATTGTATTGAGACCTGTCATTTTAGTTTAGCGATTGTGTACAACAGAATTGGCATACTGTCAAATAACCTATTGTATGAATCGTACAAAAATGTGAGGTTTTAGATTAAGGGCTGACGCAGTCAGACGGAGTCGAGTGGAGTCTGCCTTTTGATAACCACCTAAATTCAGCTTTATATACTTTGACAAATGTACCGTTAAATGGTATCTGAAATATTTTGTAAGGAATTATGCCAAAGTAAATAAAGCTTAGTTTGAGTTGTCATCAAAATGACGCCGCGCCTCGGATCTGCCGGTGTGCGTTGCGCCTAAGGCACCAAAACGGCAAACACAGCTATTATACCTATATCAATGGCTATAAAAACTCTATAAAACCACAAGTGAAATATCTCTCAGAAGGTAGGTACAATAATTGTATATATATTTATATTTATTTTACATAATTATTATGTAGTTGTAATGGAATATAAAATCATATATATTTTTAAATGCGTATCCACTCTTATCGGTATAAAAGTTAAATCGCATGTAATCGAACCGGTCCACGTTTGATAACTAAGCTTGAAATATAGAAATAATTATATAGTCCGTACAAAATGACTTTTCACGCGCCATTTTAACTTTACAGGTCAAAACTGTCATGTCAAAAGTACGGTTCACCTTTAAAATAAAGACTGAAATCGTACTTTTGACATGAAATTTGACACAAAAAGTTAAAATGGCGCGTGAAGAGTTAAATTTGTATACCAGAAATACTTGCCTATGGTCTAAGATCCCGCTATAGAACGACCTTCACCGAGCTGGTTAATGGATGAAACGTATTTTATATTCAATTTAATATGTCAATAAATATATTGCATATGGGTTGCCTAAAAAATTTCAGTCCAGTATATGAGTAATTAATAATTTAAAAAAAAAATTAAATCATTTCATCGGTTTGTTTAATTGACAAATTCCATAGCAATCAAAAGTATTAAGCCCATAGAATATGCAAACGTTGTTTTTTTCCCCGGGTAAGCAGGTATAAACAGGTAAATCGATACTAGTAACTTGCACCGCGTTAATGAATAAAAGTTAAATGAAACTAAACATTATTTCATTGACCTAACGTTTGCATATTCTATGGGGTTCTTACTTTCGATTGGTATGGAATTTGTGAAATGATTAAAAAAAAAAATTTTTTTATTATTAATTAATCATCCTGGACTGAAATTTTTTAGGCAACCCATATGCAATATATTTATTGACATATTAAATTGAATATAAAATACGTTTCATCCATTAACCAGCTCGGTGAAGGTCGTTCTATAGCGGGATCCTATACTACTATTAAAAACATGATTAGTAGATGATACAATACAATTTTAAAATACGAGTAAAAGAAATATACACTATACAAACTAATTAATCAGTTCACAAAGAAATAAATACGTGAATTCTATTTGGCATTCCCACATCGGACAGTAGCCTCGCGAGCCTAAAGCCCGATGAGTGCACTTTGCCTCAGGATTATTCAAACGCATATTGGCTTACGCATTAGCCGAACCACCCTGAGGAAAGTCCGCCTGATACAGTGACCGGCAAACATCTTGAGCAAAATGCCTGGTAGTGGAAGAAATTTGGAGGAACGCAGAAAAAGAGCCAGAACGACCAATCGCGCATCTCTCGCGCGGTAGGAATTCTCTCGAGTACCCTTCGGTCCGCCAAGAGACCGGTCACTGTATGCCGTAGTCGCGCTCGGTGTGAACACACCTACAGGCATAACGCATAACTGAGTAGGTTCCTGCTGTAGTGGAGCGATGCGGGAGGGGCGTGATGACGTGATGCGAGAGCTCAGTGATTCGTCAGTCAACTTAGGATAACTGTCACCAGCACCACTCGACTACCGCAGGAGCCTACTAGTTATGAGCTATGCGCGTAACAAGTAGTCCAATCTGAACACGAGGCGTATGACTGCGCATTGTACAAAAACAGATCTCAGTCGGGCTTGTGTATTCAAACTATAGTTGGGCCATTAAAAAGTGCGATGTATGATAAAAATGATTTATGATCCAGTTCGCACGTTGATAATGGCCCAACTATAGTCTACTTGCGCAAAGCATGTTGCAACAACAGATTGGACTAGTTGTTTTGTAATCAGTGTACGAGTGAAAGGCCGCCTCCCGTCGTTCCCGGTGGTTCACCCGCTCACCGCTCAAGGACGCGCGGGATAGGCGGGCGAGCTGAGCGTCACCTGCGGCGTGTTGAGCACAGAGCTACTCGGCGACATGCACTCCTCCTGGGAATTCTCGCCGTCCAGGTCGGGCATACTTATATCCCCAAAGTCTGGAATATTCCCTGTATACGATATAAGCTGATTCCCTTCAGCTGAAAGTTACCCAAGAAAAAAATTATTAATAGACAGCTGCAGGCCTCGAACTACATTATCTCAAATATAACTGTGGTGTTGATTCGTAAATATCAAAACTAACACCAATTAAAGTTCAATGAGTCTATTTCTTTCTAATTCTCTAAAAAAAGGGCAAGAATTTAGGTCTTGTATAAGAATAATAACTAACTGCTTGGACATAATATTATCCTGTGTATAGTACGCGACAGGTCGAGATGCCAATAGGGGGGGGGCCCCCCCCCCCCCCCCTCATACGCGTACCTCTTAATATTACCTTATTTGACTTATATTTTTGTCCTTTTTTCATTGATGTAAAAAGCGGCAGATTTTACTTAAGTTAAATAATAATTAGGTTTTGTTTATCTTTATTGATACCAATATTGCTTGATATAGGTATCCATTCGAAGACTAAGTTAAAAATCATACAAAATTTTGAACTTAATCTATCGATGATAAATAAATCTGGGAGGATCACGCATATTATGCACGATTGTATACAAACTACGGAATATCATCAAAATAATAGATAAAATCAAAGCGATAAAATACATTGGCAACAGTACTTAAAAACAAAATAATTAATAGGTATACTAGTAATCTGTTATTTCATGTCATACAATTATATATATTATTGTTAGCTACATAGATCACTTCCAAATTAGTTGAGAAATAATAAATGATAATATTTTACCCGTAAAAAGTAACAAATGTTATAAAGTATATATTATTACTTGAAAAAAGTGCAGCAATCGAGATTAAGGAGTACCTTGGAGCCAGTTTTTAACCAGAAAGTAAAAAAACCATTGACTGAAAAATTTGAATCAAAATTATAGTACCTATTTATTGTCTCTAAAAATACTAGGTACTGTGAATGTCCCTATGAATGTACTTGATACGTTTATATTATTATGCTCAAAATAACTTTCAATTAAACCAAAATACAAGCTAACGCATTTTCATGCAGTAAAATGCTATAGCATTGTTTAAAACTATAAAATATAGTGCATTAAAATAAACTGATTACAGGATTTATGTATCACATAGCGCCCGCATAAGAGAGCTAACTCAAATGCCAAAACTCTTAAAAAATATATAACCTTCAAATTAATCTAAAATATGCTAATGTCTCTTTAATCGGTCATGTAGTATGACCTTAAGCATTTAGTGCTTACAATTTAAATAGTGATAATTATATTCTACATAGGGTACATAATATAATAATGGGAGCTACCACACTATCAATAAAAAAAAATTATACGCGATATTGATAGTATTGACAGTGTCGCAAAAATATTGGCAATCTGGATTCTGGATGTTCCTAAAATCCTACAATACCAGTATTACTATTAGAGAGATAAGCTTCACCTTTGTCCACTTATTTCATTACCTACTTATAAGAAGTATTATGTACAAAAAGATTAAAAAATAAATAAATACCAGAATCACGAGAAGGTATTTATTGATAGTGTAGCATCCCTCAATTCGTTAAAAATTTAGATACAATATTGCAAAAAAATATAGGTAAAGCATAAGAGGTCTGAGGGAAAACATAATATTATTTGTCATAGTGGCGCATTTTGTATTTTTTCCAAATTTTGCGCTTTGTTCATTTATCTAATAATAAAATTTCACAACTAGTATGTTTCAATTCAATAGCATGTTATAGAAATATATAAACTCAAAATAATTCTAAACCTTTGGACCCTGAAAAAAGCTAACTTAGCTCTTAAAATCTACTAATGTATCTAAATACAATATGCAATATACATAAAATAAAGCTAAAGATTATATTATAATAATAAAAATCTACTGTATTCGTGCATATAATCCTAATCCTAATATCCTACTAATAAATGTGAAAGTGTGGATGTTTGTATGTTTGTTACTCAATCACGCAAAAACGGCTGAACGGATTTGGATGAAATTTGGAATAAAGATAGATTATACCCTGGATTAACACATAGGCTACTTTTATCCTGGAAAATCAAAGAGTTCCCGCGGGATTTTGAAAAATGTAAATCCACGCGGACGAAGTCACGGGCATCAGCTAGTTATTACTAATTATCTACGGAATCTATAACCACTACGACAACATATTAAAATTACCACCATCTTCTTCGCTAAACGGGCTTTGGTTGCGAATTTCGTCGCCGCTTACATTCGAAATCTCACTTTTCAACTTCTTTGCTTTAAAATTAACAATGAAACAATTACACAACGATTCCATACACTTATAGTTCTTGCATTTCACGAGTACGCACGGCTCATGCTTGTGATTAGCTTGTAAGTAAAGGAAATGTGTGCATTTGCTCGCTAGTGATTGGTGCGACAGGCACGCACACTTACGCAATGTATTATACGACGTAATCACAATTAATAAAGGTCCCGCGCGCTCGTGAATAGCAAGAAGTATACGACAATTCGTAACCTAAAATTCCTAATATACAATATACCCTAACTTATGCACAGACGACGTAACAGATTTGATTCGATGATCAGACGACGTAACAGATTTGATTCGACGGTTTTTGGTAGGTTTCCGTATTCATGAAACAAGTTGCAGAACGAAAAGAATCATATCTGGTACCCTGATCCCTATCGTAGTCCGTAACCAGGTATTATATTCACCCATTACCAAAAAATAAAGTCCGAAACGATATTTGGAATGCAGCGGACCAGCGTTTTCCGTTTGAGGAGATGAGGTAGTTAGTTCGCTGGCGTTGTATCGCTGCTACCGATCAGCCAATCAAAATCAATCATCGGATACTGTTTTGTTGTATCTACAATTAACATAAACGTAAAAAACTCAGGACACTGGTACAGGTTATAATCTAGAGCCGTCTCGATCCACCGCCCGAGGCCATGTGTTTTTTCTGGGACCTTGTGATACCGAAATTTTTGGTCGTATAACTTTTATTGAAAAATATTAATTGTGGAGGTGACGAACAAAACGGTGTGATTGCACGAAATAAATTTTTAAAGGAGCAAAAAAAACTGAAAGAAAGCTTTAAACTTTACTCCAAAAGTACCGTTTTAATCGAAACCACAAATTTTGTACTCAGTTTAGGCTGAATTGCTTGGAAATTAATTTAAGTTTATATTTTATTTAGTGCAATTTTAGGTTATTTTACTCATAAATGAATTCAGGTTTGTATTTAGTGGGCCAAAAACGTCCGGATTAAACAAAAAAAAGTATTTTGATCAAAAGTATAACAACACCGTTTTTTCGCCAGTTCCTCAAACTTATTAATTAATTACACATAAGTAGCTTTAAATTAAAAATAAGGATATTTCACATAAATTAAAAAAAACTTAAAGCCACTACCCCTTCGTCTCCGCTTCATCAGATCTTTCAAGTCTTTTCAATTTTTGCGGTGTGTTTATTTGATTTAAAAAAACGTTATATTAACTTACCATTGTTGCTAGTCTTAGCCCGCTCGTCCGAGGTATTGTAAGTAAGCCCATAGAATGGATCGTCTGATCCGAAAAGCTGTAAAATACAAAAAAGTTGCCTTGATCAATCAATTGGGAAAAAATCAAATATACAGAATGTCGCATCAATGATAAGGGCAAAAGTGGAAATAGATGTTCTTCTTTAAAACCGTAAACCACTACAAAATATTGAAAAAATTCTATTGGCCAAGATTATATTATGCAAATTACTATAGTCTATTTTTTAATCCCGGAGACAAACATAACGTTTCGTGGTTGCCTGTTTTTTACGGCTCTTTAATAGTGATGTGGTGCAATCTATTCTTACCGATAAATATTTGTCGGTGTTCTTGTCAGATGAGTATGAGACAACAAAATGTGTTGAAAATTTCAAATGAAATAAGTATGGGCTGATTCTCAATTTATGAGAATTACATACTATTGAAAAATTCCTTAGGAAAATTACCTTTTTTTTGTTGTTAATTATTCTTCTTTCTTAATTATTAGTCTTAATATAATCTTAATTCTTAGTCTTACAAATAATATGTGATTAGTGCTACTTTTTGATTTCGCAATTACACACTTCGTATGTTTATTTTACTTGTTATGCACAAAATACTATTTTATTAACGGTTTTAATCTACAGCGGAACCATGAGACAACACTACTTTTGTTAAGCAGGTATCATCATTTTCATTTATCATTAGTTTCACATTTCTAGCTGTCATTTTAGTCTCTGGGATTAAAAAATATTATATTCTTCAAATGTGTAATGTAATAAGTAATTTACTTACGTAAATTTTAACATGACTACAACTCGGAATCCAAGGTAGCAAGCAGTATTTTTTATAACATACACCAAGGCATACTACTTACATAATACATAAAATAAACTTTATTTATGTATTAAGAATCCTAATATTATAATGAACTTTTACTTCATAATATATCTTCATAATAATATTATGCTGAATAAAATAATTTATAACGAAAAATATTCAAATAATATAAAGATAAATATGACAAGATTTCGATAGAAAATTACATCGAATTCTTCTTAATATATTATTATTATTTTAGTATATTTTTAAACGTATGTTAAGAAAATCCTATTATAACATATGGTACCTATAGTTTATTGTGCGATTCGTAATATATATTTTATATATTATAACGAAATATATTAAACTTGAATAGACAAAAAAAAACGATAAGAAATTACATCTAATTCTTCTTTTTCTTTTAGGTGTTTTAACCGTGATTAGACAAGAGATATTGTACATTCATGTATATTTCATTGTTAAAAATTATATTTTATGGTAATGATTATTAATTATTATTGTGCCGATAAAGCTTTTAAATTAATTACATTGTCTTTGGTATGGTGAGAAACTGGTCTTACACTTTGTTCAATCTGAGGACAATACAGAAGTACATTTATTGCATAGTTCTTATAATTCAGACATCCGAAACACGTCAAAAGCGAACTTCTTTTTTGATTTACCTTTACTATCAAAATAATTGCCGTAAACAAAAATCGTACTCAATGACGCTTGAGTTACAAAAAACAGGAAACAGATAAACTGACAAACGTTTTAAATGATATACTGTTTATAATAAATTTATGTAAGTTTAGTTCAACTTTTCTATTGGAATGGAATAGACATATTCATACCCAGTCATGAATAAAATTATAGACGATCCGGTTTTATAATTGTATGCATGAAAAGAGTCATATCAAGTCAGTCAATTATCAAGTAACCGTGACGCACGGCTTATACGAAATCAGTAGCAAATAGTAATAGTATTCGATTATTGTAATTCAGAACCCGTTATTACGTAGCCGCTCGAAGGGAATGCGACGGCCCGAGGCACGGGTCTCTGCACGCGTTCGCCACACGTTGGTTGCAACGTGACTTCGAGCCGCGCTAGTCTGCGCTACCAACATAACCACGAACAGCCCACTGTTTACATCGCACTACGCTTGTGTGCGCGACACGCTGCTACTTATGTGTGAGTGAAGAAATGAGCTTGTGCGCTCCATTCACACAGACCCAACCCGTACAATCACGAATACATGAGTATCTATATACTTAGTACCTACAAAGTTGAGACTAGGACAACATATACCGGGTTGGAGTACAATTTTGTTCAAGACTAGCCTGCCCGCGACTTTTTGACACGCAATTGCGTTCGTTAAATCGATAATTGGCAAAATTGCGCTGAGAATACCACAATAGTAGCTAGAGAAAAATAATAATTAAAATTCTATATTTAGAATCATAGTTTTTCCTCTTAATTAATTTTTATGATTCATAAAATAGCACCATAATTATTATTTTTGTTATGTAAGTACATCATCACTATAATTAACAGATATTATAAATAAATTACTTTGTTATTGTTATATAATCAAATAATACTAGTCTATATAGAGATATCCCGCCGTACACTATCGATCTTGTCATGTTACATCATGTACTCACCCCTAGCAACGTGTTGGTGTCCAGAGAGTAGGTGTCGCTTCTGAGCAGCTCTCTGAGTGAATCCAAATCTGTTTGCATCGTATCTAAATGATCGTCAATGTCATTCCTGGAATTTTATTTACATTAGCCTGGTTTGTACAATAATTAAAATAGAAATGGATTATAAGCGTACTTTGACACAGCAAAAATATTTCGACATGGAAGCTTTCGATTTTGAAACTTTAGTTTTGAAACTTCTTTATCAAATAAGACTGCTCCGATTTAACTTTCATTCTATAGTAATGAACATCCTGACTTTACCAGAGAATTAGGGAAGAAAAAAGCAGCTGGCTATTAAAGACATTTATCAAAATGTATAGCAACATTCTTAATATCATTGAAGTAACAAAGTCTATTTTAAGAAAGAATGTTAATCTCATATACTTCTAATAAAATATATTTGTAGTAGGCTACTTGAGCTGCAAATTATACTGAACTAGATGATGCTCGCGACTCACCCACTTGGATTATAAATCATACAACTTTAATTTTCTGGGATAAAAGTAACCTACATCGATCTGAGGATGCAAACTATCTCTGTCATCAAAGTCAGTTGTGAAAAGGACAAAGGTAACAGACAGATAAACAGACAAGCATCCTTTCGCATTTCATTTATAATATCAGTATGAATATTTTACTTAACATACTTGTTGTTGTGTAAATTTGATCCAAAGTGGGAAGGAAATTCTTCCCGATTTTGACTGATGTTGTCCCTCCTACACCTGAATACCAAAATCACATTATGTCAAAATTATAGTTCATGACAATTCGCATTTTCCTTGACCTTCCTTCTCCTCCATTTTTTTAAATACTACATTAGAGTTGCACTTGACTACAAACTTTAAAAGAAAGTACTGCAAACAAAATTTCAAAGAGTTACTATTTAGTTGTATCAAGAAGTTACAGTATGCAGCAGAAAGTAATGTACATCAGCCTTTAGAAGGAGATTTGTAGAGCATTGTATCTGTCGCTGAGACCGACTAAACGTCAAATAGGTATCAGTGACAGAGACAACGCTCTACAAAGCCGAAATGCCATTCTCATTAGAATGACCATTGAATGAATTTTGACCATTAAATGAATGTTTATCGGCCATTTCCATTACTTTCTGCCGCGTACTGTACCTACTATGTAATTAATAGGTGGTTACCTTTTGAATAAGTGATTCTTGCAGCCTATGGTTTTACTTTTGCTTTTAAGGTAAGGAAGATAAATGCCAGAAGGGTATTTCAAATTGTATGCAATCGTAATATTATTTAAAAAGTATATACATATAGCGAAATAACAGATATAACAATACTAAAACAAAAAAAGGTTGGCTAATAAAGTATATCTATTGTACTCACATAGCCTGTAACCTATTGACACTGGCGTTATTGTTCAAGGTAGCCAATGACATATTGCTCCAATCCAGATCATCTTGCAGTTCTGTCTTAATATCTGCTAGGTTTAAGGTGCATGTGTTTTCTTCCATATTTTTCTTGGCTTTCTTAGCAAGTTTACTATTTGTTTTGCCGTTATTCTCTACCTTAATATTAATGCCTCCAAACATTTTATCTTTAGTGATTTGTTCGCTGTGTATGTTTTCTAAAAGGGTGTTTATTTCGTCCGCTGTATTGACACCTGCGTCGCTAACTGAGTCGTCACTTGCAAATATCTCAGCAGGGAGCTTGAAGTCAGCTGAAGGTTGTATTAAATGGAAACTGCTCGGTGAGAGTAAGCCCTTTGCACTCCCTGATACAATTTTCTGTCCACTGCTTCTCGTCTTTGATTTGGATGTACCGGGGGATGTGTTAACATTGTTCATCAGCTGTTCTATAGATGGGTTGCGTACTGGTGATTGTGAAGTCAATGTAGGAGATGGGGATGTCACTATAGGTGGGGTGTCAGGTATCCTCATGTAGCAGTTTGTATTGTTTGCTGAAAACGATAATTTGTTGTGATCTAAGGGCTTTAAAATTAAAAAGCTTAACAGTTAATATTCAACGGAACTAGGATTTTAGTTCTGTGGTGCCCAGTATATACACTAGTCCAAAAATATGAATTTAAAATACGAATAAAAAACAGACTTTGCAGTATAAGCTTGTACAGGTAAGTTAGGGCTTCCATGTGTTCCTAAATAAACCGGATCTGACTCAAGATATTTTCTTAAACTGATCCAAATGGAAACCTGGTAACTAGGTTATTACTAGGTTAGGTTAGGTTGTAACTCGTTGGTACGTTGTTTAAAATACCAATGTAAATGTGACATACCTGTTTCTGTATCATCACCATCCTCCATTGTGACATGATATTGTTCTGGATCAGTATTTTTGCGAGAGTTTGATGTTTGATTGTTGTCAGAATCCAGCACCGATATATACACATATCTAGACGGATCCAGCGAATCCTGGGATGCATCATTGTGTAAAATGTCATCATGTGCAAGCTCATGGATGGTTGGTCCGTCCTCCTAATAGTTACAAATATCATTTAACTTTTTACATTTTACTATCAAAGGATTTAATACTGAATAGTATGTATAAGTGCTGACTAAAGAATGAACAAAGCACCCTAACAAAGTTAGAATAGAAAAAACCGGTCAAGCGCGAGTTGAACTGACTAAAGAACACGTCAACAAAGTACCCAGTTAGAATAGAAAAAACAGGTCAAGCGCGAGACGGACTAGCGCACGAAGAGATCCGTACCATCATACATAATAATATCACTTTTATGTGCAACACTGCAAGTTAATAATAGACAGCACCATCTCCATTTATTGTGACTTATAAACACGTTTTAAAGTTTTTTTTTGTGTTTTAACCACAAATTAAATATAACAAACCAGATTATCTTCTGCTAATTCTTCCAACAAGGCATCTTTGTCTAGTTTTATATTCTTCAGCTTGCCCTGGTACCCGCTTTCATTTGCAGAGTTGTGGGCAGCATTGTTTATCATCAATTGATATGGCCGTTTAACTCCTACGTTGTTGCCGCTTGAGTTGGGAGCTCTTGTTGGTTGCACGAGGGACATCAAGAATTGTATTAGCTGAAATGAACAATTTTTTGTGTAGTTACAACTCACAACCAATGTTTATTCTAGTGTAAATATGATTTTCTTCAGAAAACTGGCAGAAAGAAAACTTAGGCAATTTTAGTCAAATTAATGTTAAATCTAACAAATCTTCCACAAAACATTCTTTTCTCTCTGTATCTCTTCTATTTGCAATTGGACAAATCAAGGGTCCACAAATGTTCAACATTTACGCTTCCATATAACGTTAATATTAGTGTGGTTAGTTCATCTTTAATTTAAACCAATACTTTATACTCTCTCTATAATGAAAACAAAATAAACTGATCAATCTTTTGGAATATGTTATATCGAGTTTTCAATGTTATAGTAATAGATAGATTTATGTTTGCTAAACATCCTTTTCTGGAATATCTGAAAATACTTTTCTAGTGGGCAGGTCTACACTCTACATTATAAAAAAAACCTACATAGGTATGCAAATTCTCAAGGTTCTAGACTTGGCAGTTCTAGCTGCAGATTCAATTGTCAATCAAAAGTAATTTTTCCTTTCATATTTTATAGATTAGCTGATGTCTGCAACTTCATCTGCATGGATTTAGGTTTTTTAAAATCCCATGAGAACCTCCTTCATTTTATGGAATTTATCCCATACTTATTAAAATACTAATACTTTTTAAAGTATTATTATTATTTTTAATAGACTAAGCAACTTTCGCTGATGCATCTATATCAGAAGTGCTTCGAGTTTTCCAAATGTTTGTCTAATCTATTCTTGAACTGGTTAACAGAACTTGACATAACCACATCCTTAGGCAATTTATTCCATATGTGAACAACTCTGTTGGTCAGAAAGTGTGTTAATGGATTTGACGATGGCAATTGATATTGCTTCATATCATGTCCCCTTAATCTGAGATTGCTATTTCTCCTCCATATCCTAAATTATCTGTCTCCAGTATGAAAGCTATTGTGGCAAACGACAAGATCAGTTTAGAATTTAGCATTGATTTGTAAAAAGGTAACAAACATAATAGATAGCTGATAAGACACACTTTGGCATTTATAATAATTAGCATAACATAAATACATACAGTGAAGTGAAACCCTGTTCAAGCTGGCGTTATTTTTGTAACAAACAAACAAGCAAACAAAATTTAATTCCCACTACAAAATAATTAAAGTTTGTTTTAGCAACTTCTGCCGGTCAGTATAATAATTATGTTTCCAAATTGCTCCTGTGACTAGATGGATTCTGTCTAAACCTCTCATGTATTAAGTATCTATTTAGGCTATTAGGATATTAATATAATAAATGATGCTTACATTGTTTACAATTTGCTGTTGCTTGATATGTTTTTGTCGTAAAATAGCAACCTCTCTCCATAGTGCTTCATTTTCCTGCTTCATTGCACTAAACTTAGCATCGAGGCTCTCTTGTTTGCCTTTCATTTGCTTTACATCTGCTAATACTTTGTTCATTAGCTCAGGCTTTAGGAGGATTTTCTCACCACTTTCATTGCTTGCTACAAGTGACTTGGGATTTGCAATCTTTCTTTTAATATGCTCCAATAGATAGGCATGGCCTCGCATGAAGCATGGATGGCAAAATTCAATCTCATCTTTTTCATATCTTAAGCCACCATTTTCAACAGATGTTATTTTATGAAATCCGTACATATTCAACTGCCTAATAAAGCTGGCCATATTGTTGTGTTTGTAATAAAGTGGTAACAGTTCTCTGGCAAAGTCTGCTTGATTCTTTATAACAAAAGTTTTCCCACCCTAGAATGTATGTCATATTGTATTAATTTTATGGTTCTTAGTTAGCATATTATTATTTAATGTAGTATAGTAGGTACTAATTGCTCAGGCATCACAAACCCTGAATAAAGAAGTGAATAAGTGTTTTTTATTGAAGTAAAAAAATGCCCTGTAACATTTCTATTTGTTTTGATGAAACAAATTTCTTGTGTATTATGAAAGGGTTTTTATCATAGTTTCTACTTAAGTATTTCTTTACAATATACAACATTGACTGTCCTACTTTTACTTTGTAATGGAAACAACATGTAAGAAATTACAAGTTCATTCAAAGACCTAATGCATGTAAGTTATTGATTTTTGCATTCAATAGTCAATACCTAATCAAAGATATTATATGACTTAAGGCTGATACACATTTTGCAAAGTCTTAAGTATTGTAATAAGACATATTTCACATGCGTTAAGATTTGGCATACAGCAAAAATGTGTTTGTGCTTATTCTGATTTGGTGGCATACAATTTCTAAACTAAATTGACAGGTTAAGGGATCTCAACATTAGTAATCCATGACCACTGGCTGCGCTAGACTACATGTTCTATAAAATTATTATATCGCACACTTGTTTGCTTCGTACAGTAAGCATGATATTGTCTTGTTTACATCTAATGGTCTTGGACTTGGACTACCAGGGTGCCAGATCTCAAAATTATAAGTAAGACAGATTTTACCTCTTATTAGTGCCACTGCTAATAGTTACTAAACATTTAAAACTATGCAGAACTTTAGTTCTATTTATTTTAGGAAAGGTTTTTTTGCCAAGCATTATGCGACTTATGTGGAATCAGTCAAATATTACTGGAAGACTTAAAAAACTGCAATCTGTGTCAACCCTGATCTTACAGTAACTATAATGGTAGATTTGTTGGCCACAGCACCAGATGGGCTATTAAAAATCAATAATGGAATTATTATGATTAACATGAACTTAAGTTGATAGATGCTGTTTTAAATACTTAATAGCAATTTTGGGTGGTTTTTTAAATAAATTAACTAAGTATACCTACCAAAAGTAGTTCTGAAACGTAATGGAAAAGTACTGTTTACTAATAGCAAAAAATCATGAAAATGTTGATCAATGATCTACCTTTGATCAACCTACCTACATTGCATTATTAGGTACTTCATAGTGAAAGTTAGAGGTTTATACAAAGTATCTTGTAATAATCTAAGAGCATGGTATAAAACGTGACATGTTTAACTATTTATTTATTGAATTCTCAATGACGAACTGTCAGCTGCTGCAGACTGGTCTGCTTGTTTTTACCGACTTTCCAATGTAATATTGGACAATATATTGCAATCAAGGTGAACCATTTATTAGCTACCACCGAGGAACAGAGAAATTTTTCAAATAAATCTACACTAAACACTCACAGGGCTCCATGATATCAAATGATTGGTCTCTGAATCATTAACCAATTTCCATAATTTTCCCAAAAAGGCTGGGACACTAGCCCCAATTTCCACCACTGAACGCATTTTAGATTATTCAGTGTAATATTTTATGCACCGTATTTATTTAAATGTTCTGTAAATCACTTAAAACGATATTTTGTTGAAATACGTCTCTATTCACAAGTCGCCATTTAATTTACTAACACATTCACAAATATATTATATAGTCAAGTCAATATCGAAGTAAATAGCACACATAAACAAGTTTTAATTTGTATATAGAACAGTACACCAACCGTACCAAATCACAATAATATGCGTTCGCGTTCCACGAAAATGTCATTGCTTTGTGATGCGTTCAGAATGTATTAAAGATAGTAATGACGGGTAACTTTAGAATCACGTCGGGCAATAAACTCGACGGCGAACGGTTTAAAAGTAATAAAGTTGGACCATAGGTGGTCAGTTTTCCATTTTTCACTATTGTTCGTTCATCGTAACTTGACGCGTGAGAATATTTTGGCACCATTGCTTTGTTTGCTTTATTCTTTAGATTTTAGGGCTTATTATTGTGTGATTTGCAATGGTGCCAATATATTCGCGCATTATTTTAAAACTTGCTATTAAATAGCAATGTGTATTGAAGTATACGAGCATGAGCGAGCATGTTTATCCAAGAGCGTGCTTAAATTGAGCCTGTTTTTCACAAGCAAATGTAAACAGTTAAAGAGCATGCTCATTTTAAGCATCTCTGATTTTATACCTACATTGCGACAAGGATCTTTTGGCGCGTGGCCAAAATTGGAACTAACACATACCAATGCTGCTAAATAAAAAACCTGAAATTCACTGTTATAATTTTTTAATGTTAGAGCCATTCCATATACTTAACATCACGATATATCCTGATAATAGATACAGTATAAATGTGTCTGCATTTTATAGCTATATTTTACTAATTTTAGCACTAAGTAAATATATTATTTGAGCGTAAACATGATAAGTTGAAAGTCCATGCCCTATAAATGGTTTTTCTTATTCTTGAAACAGGGATTGCTTTCTCAATTTCTTATTCAGTTAAAATTGGATAAAACTTACTTGATTTTCAACATTGACATTTTCAATATATTCTCTAATATTGAGGAGATTTTATTTGCTGGCAGCCTTTATGCTACAACTACGCCCCTCTGTCAATGTCATTCAATTCAAGTGGCAACTGGCAAGTGCACAGAGTAGGTACTTTGTAATAAGTGCCCCCAGTAAAAAGCCTCGTTGTCTCCTCCGTGTCAATTGTCATATTGTCATATTGTACATATTGTATTGGTACCTACTATTTTTGTGAATACTAAAATAAAATATTCACCGATTTTATGTTTATTCTACCGGCTCGAGCTGCTTTGCTAATTTATATTCGTGACCTTTGGTTGGGGTTTGCCATTATTTATTCATATAAGAAATCCGGTCGACAATCAAATTTTAAACCTGTTTTAAAAAGGGTTTCATAGTAATAAGTAACCTACTCACAAATATGGAGGTATGAGTTTTATTTATTAAACAAATCAATAATATAAAAAATATTTAATTTAAGTCAATATGTTGAATGGGTTATGTACTTAAATTACAGATAGAAATTTTGAGTACGTCTGGTTCAAAACCGCTAGGAAAAATTCGCGTAAATGAAGACGCTACTATCAAGAACGTGAAAGAAAAAATTCATCAAAGTCTTAAAACTTCTTTGTACCCGGATAGACAATCCATAAAACAAGAAGCAAAAGGTAGATCGCTAAAAGACGAAACCACTCTGAAGTCTCTAAACATTGATGATGGTGCAAAACTGTACTTACAAGATCTTGGACCTCAGATTTCCTGGAAGAATGTGTTCTTGGCTGAATACGCTGGACCGCTATTTGTTTACCTATGGGCGTACCAAAGGCCCTGGATATTGTATGGAAATGTGACGTCATCACCTGGTACTGTGGCAAGGTACGAAAGTGTGATTTTACATATTTTTATCTTAACCTAGCACAAGTAGTAAGAGGTAATCAATTAATTTCATCATCATCTCAACCCATCGCCCACTATTGAGCATGGAGCTAAAATCAGAATGAGAAGGGTTAGGCCATAGTCCACCATGTTGACGTAAAGCAGGTTGGCAGACTTCACATGTGGTGATTGATAATCTTAGTGGTTATGTTGGCCCGCTATTCAGAGGAGCCCATGGTCTGAGCCTTGGTATGCACTAGTGAAGTAACAAATATGTGCATTTGCATTTGCAGATATTTACATATTTTTGCATATTCGCATTCGTATTCGCATCCACGAATGTGCAAAATGTGACATTTGTTACATCACTAGTATGCACCCCTAACTTTTCTGAGTTATGCTCATTGTAAGCAATTAAATATCTCATTCCTTTATCAATCAAGGAAAACATTCTGAGAAAACCGGCATACATGAGAGTTCTTCATAAAATTAATAAGGAAAAAATATTTACTGGGTATGATTCCAGCATTTATTTCATAATTACAAAAGTTATGTAATTAAAGTATAAAATGTATTTTAAAATACCTCTTCAAATAAAAGAATTGTTTACAGTTTGGCAGCAATTTGTTGGTCAGTTCACTATGGCAAACGTCTGTTTGAAACAATGTTCGTGCACCGTTTCTCGCACGGAACCATGCCGTTAAGAAACCTCTTCAAGAACTGTGCATACTATTGGCTGTTCACACTATACATTGCCTACCATATCAATCATCCACTCTTCACAGAGCCATGCAACGTTTGTGTGTATGTGGGCTTAGCAGGATTTGCGGTAAGCTAATAAACTTATTTTTTTACGCCCTGACTAGCGAATAGAACTAAACTAGTCCACAAATTGTGGTTTAGCAGCATGTTTATGATGTTTAATATTGGACCAATCCAGCTAACGTTCAGTGGATTAAAAACAATTAATGTCAAATCAGTTCTGGCTATCATTCATTGCTAGACACTGAGTTAGCGAATCAGTAGGCTAAAAGATAAAAAGTAGTTATGTCACTCTCCAGGTCTTTATCTATACCCATGCAAAAAATCACGTCAATCATAATTACTATAAACAATATTCAGGGACCCTAAATCCATACTAATATTATAAATGCGAAAGTGTGTCTGTCTGTCTGCTAGCTTTTCACTGCCCAACGGTTTAACCGATTTTGATGTAATTTGGTACAGAGGTAGCTTACATCCCGATGAAGGACATAGGATTTTAAAAAACATAAATCCACGCAATGGGCCATGAAAAGCTAGCAGACAGACAGAGCAGCTTTCGCATTTATAAAATTAGTATGGAAGTATGGATAGTAAAAAACTGGAGAATTAGACTAAACTTAGAATTGAACTTTATTAAACTAATAGTTAGAAATAAATCTTCATTAGTTAATATCAAACATATCTTTTTATAACAAACTTACACATTGATGACACAACATAGTAATCAATGCAACCATAATTTTTAATGACTGTGTCGGTAGGTACCAACAACATTAGGTGGGATAGTGATTGATGGCAAATAATAACTTTTTACTGCTTGTAAAGACATAGAATAAAATTATGATAAGACAAAGAATACTTGAATGAAAATTTTAGATAGAAGTAGTAGTTACAACTTAAGTACAACAAAGAATTGTAAATAATTCTTCTATGAAAGAGCTATTTATTTTATTTGTGACTGAATGAAATAAATTCTGAAGGTTTCAAGTATGAACATTATTTGCAAGTATCTTTTATTATGTTCTGAAATCATTTCGTCTGGGTCAGCGCAAACTGAGAAAAAAGCTAGAGCAATTTTCATTGTTTAATAATAATAATAATAGTTTTTTATTGTCAGGCATAAAGCCCATAAACACATTTAAAAATTACAATAAAATAAAATAAAATTTACATTATGAAGCATACAATAAGATACCTTACGACTAACTGAAATGGTTAAAAAACTCATTTCAGATGTCACTGGTATTACTTTCTGTTCTGTTTTTTTTTTTTTTTTTATTTTTTTATAAAGAATATTAGCCATGTTAAATGATAATTAACTAAATTACAACTGAAAATTTAATTGATAATTAACTAAATTACAACTGAAAATTCACAAGAAATTTTCTCTTGCATGATATTTTGAACTCTATTTTATTGTGAATTAGGTTATTATCAATTTGTCAATGAAAACTGCTCAACCATATTGCTGCTCAGTGTGTGCTGACCGTTGTGCATATGCACAAGTATATACTTAATGAGGAATGAGGAAACTGATTAACTATAGTGACTAAACATTATACTAAACAGCATAGTTAAAAATATAATGTGTATGCCTACATCCTTCTATAGTATTGTACTTATGAGCAAATTCTATAGCATTTCCTGAACAAGGTATCCTAGCAACAATTAAATCCCACCAAAGAGTTAATTAAGTAGGTATTTAAAGCAAAAAAATATTTTTTAAAATACCATAATGATATTTCTCGATGTTTCTAGTTTGGAGGTTTAGTAACTATTAAAATAGTAAATATTTAAAAAATTACATTTATTTCAAGACTATAAGAATTTGTGGTAAGACAAGGGTAAATGATAAGGACAAGTACCTAAAATATGTATATTATTACATATTATATTCATTTTAGGTTGTGAAAGTTGTTCAAAATTAATTTTTACCTAATACTAGCGACCCTCTGCGGCTTCGCGCGGGTAGCTTATTACAATTTTCGCTCGAATCTCTAATTAAAAAAAAAAAACATAGCCTATGTCACTCAGGAATAATGTAGCTTTCTACTGGTGAAATAATTTTTAAAATCGGTTCTGTAGTTCCAGAGATTACTTCCTACAAATAAACTTACAAACATTACCTCTTTTTAATATTAGTATAGATTATAGATAATATCAATATTTGTATAGGTATCTCAAATTAACTTGATTCTGTTACAAGCAGAATTGCCCCAACCTCATACGTAGGTATCAAAATTTTTAAATTTATCTGTGTTTAAATCCTTTTCATGTGTCTTTCCAGATTTGTGAGTTGGGCAATTTCAGCATCCACATTTTATTGAAGAACCTTCGACCCCCTGGCACTAAAGTGAGGCGCATTCCAGTGCCCGACGGCAACCCTTTCTCTCAGCTCTTCAATTTTGTCTCCTGCCCCAACTATACTTACGAGTTCGGCTCATGGCTCTTCTTCACTGTTATGACGAAATGTATTCCTGGTAAGTTATTACTATTATTTAAGTACCTAATGTTAGGTCGCCGAATTTATCGCATTAATTTGGTCTGATTTACATTTCTATGTAAATAAGAGCAACTTAATGCAGTAATAATACAGATTCATCCAACCAAAAAGTCGCAGCGTGCCTTCATTTTCACTATTTAGATACATACTAATTCAGTGTGTATTATAGTAGTGTAAGTACAGTAGTACCTCTTTTACAAGTTACGCCGATGTACCTGCGCAGAAATCTTATTTTTGAATGGCGCGAAAATATCTCAGCCAATCATAGCGCGCTTCCGTCCGCTATTGGCTGTTTCCTAAGCGCCATGTTTTGTACGCGCGAATTATGAGCGAGATAGCACGAGTCTCTGTTATTCTTGTGTTTAAAATCTTAACGTCAAGCAATAAGGTCTGTATTTTGTCGTTGCCATATTATCTTATAACTTTATCACAAAAGTTAGTAATTATTATTATCAGTCTTTAATAATTAATCTGCATAATACGACACGTAAATTAAATAATTTTAACTATTTTTTATCGATTGACGTAAATTGTAATCTTCAAGATTTAGTTATTGTCTGATTAAGGAATAGGTATCTAAACATGATAAAATAATGATTGCTCTTTAATTAAACTTACTGTAGGATATTATAACTTTATTTTAAATAGTCAATGGGGCCGATTCCCTTGTACACAATCTCTAAACTAAACTAAATTAACAAGTCTAAATCTAATGCCATCCTTTTTCGCAAGCAACATTATGAAAGGCTAATTCCGTTGTACACAGAGATTGTGTACAACGGAATTAGCCACTATGTGGCTAATTCGGTTGTACACAATCTCTAAACTAAACTAAAATGGAACGTCTAAATCTATTGCTATCCCTTTCATAATGTTGCTTGCGGAAAAGGATAGCACTAGATTTAGACCTGTTAGTTTAGTTTTTGTGTACAAGAGAATCGGCCCCAATAAACGAGTTGAGAAAGGATTTCCGTGTCTTCACATTATTTCTTTTTAGGATTCCGTCGGTCGGTCTGTCATCGGACTGAAGCGTAATAGGTTGAGAGTTATATTACGGTTCATGATGAGATACAGCCCGCTGACAGACAGACGGCTGGACAGCGGAGGCTTAAGGGTCCCGTTGGCTTCCTTCGGGTACAGAAAAAATTTAAAATGGTCCCCATACAAAGGAAAATGACAGATCCTGGCTCACCAATTTATACACAATATAAATTAATGACAATTCTCCTAGTATTAAATAACCACTTAAAAATTAAAAATTGTAATTTTATACTTGTGGATGTTTTCATTAGTTTCCATTTAGTTTCACAATATTATAGGTAAATTGAATATAACATGTATCATAGTGACTTAAACTTAGATTTAATGAAAACCCGCAAGTTCTAGAGGTGTTAATCCTATGTTTAGTTATCAGTGATGAAACAGCAACAAAATTCTCCATAAAGCATACGTGTGAACGACTTTTATATAATAAAATGGGTCACGGTTCTATAGAAATTCTGTCATTGTCCTTTAAAAAATATTGAAAAGTACAAAGTGTTATATCTCGTACGATGGTACGGGACCCTTCATGTGCGAGTCCGACTCACACTTGACCGGTTTTTTTGTCAACCTCAGCAAATTACATTTTCAAAGTTGTCAAAAATTGACCAATGTTATGTATTATATTTGCAGCTGGAATATTTGCTGTGGTCGGACTGTACCAGATGTCGGTGTGGGCGCTCGGCAAACACCGCAACTACAAGAAGGAATTCCCTGACTACCCCAAAGGTCGGAAAGCAATTCTGCCATTCATTCTTTAAAATTTTAATACTCTTTATGCAATATTTTATTGAAACCTACCAGTAGAATTGGTAGTATATAAATATAATGGCAATGTAGTTTCAAAAATGTTTGATGTAACAATCCTCGTGCACACAACTTTTTTCACAAAAATAAGGAATATTTATATTATATTTGGTTGGATATATTGTAAGACTGGTGTAGGAATAAATGTTTAAGGATTTAGATTAAATTTTTTAATTATGTGGTTTTATATATTTTTACGTTGGGACTGAGAAATGGATTTAATTTAATAATTAATTTTTCTATTGATGCAATAGTTTCTTCTTAGATGGTAAACTTAGAAATAAAGGTATTTAATAAATTATGTATATTTTTTCTTACAATAGCATTTTATTATTACGTTTATCAGTACAAGTATAAATTCAAAACGCATCCATTGAAACAGTATAGCATTTGAAATAGTGTCTATGATGTCTTTCATTGTAACATTATTCTAATTAAATCTATACATATAAAAAGTCCTGACTAACTGATCTATCAATACACGAGCTAAAACCACTAGGATTAGAAATTTGCATTTTTGACAGTAGGTTCCTTTCATGACGTTGGCACTCACTAAGAAATATTTTTTTGGAAATTCCACCCCTAAGGCCGTTAAGTAGGCGATAAAAATTTGTATAACAGTCCCTCATTTCTCAAGTTTTTTGGTCTTTCAGTTAAAAATAAAGAAATACGTTTTCTGAATTTTTGAAAATTCCAGCCCCTTATCGAATTTCATACAAGCTAAGCCGGGGTGATCAACAAGTTAACTTATATTCATCTAATATGTATCCCACCGTATGCGTTATTCACGGAATTGGGTCACACGGATGGTCTTCGGTCCGTGCATCACCGGCATTATCATCTTGTATCGGTGCATATTCGATACTAAAATGTGGGCTCCTTGAGTATCCTGTATTAAATTGGGGTAGTGATATACCAGGAGCCTCCTCATCCAAACATCTGACCTTACCCAGTAGACGCTCATTTTCTTCTTTGAGAGCAACAATTATTTCTTCTCTCTCCTGTAAATGTAGATGGTAGATGCCTCTGACTATTCAAAAATACTTGTAAAAGTTTAATTGAATATTTTTTTTTTAAATATGAATCAATGTAATCCCTATATTTCACACAATTTTAATAAAGCTTCAACTTGCTTTTGGGTTAACGTTACATATTTCCAAATCATTACTGACTGACATATCAACGTAGGTACAGCTCAAACCGCTGGGTATCAAAATTCCCTTCAATAAGAAAAGATTTTCTGGATTGCAACGGTAAGTTAGCAATAGCAAAAAAGCCGAACCTCAATGTTCTGTTTGAACTTCTCATCAAGTTTTTCACGATCCTCGGTGACATGTTTAAGTTTGGCGCGCGCTGTGCTTGGCGGAATATAGCGCGCTGAAAGACCGAGTATGGACTCCATTTGGAAGCACCGAGTCCTTGTTGACTTCAACTCAACCCTCAAGTTGTTATCTCCCCTAGTAAAGTGCAGTTCTCCTAAAAAACCAAAGCAGCGGATATTTGTATGAAATTTTCGAAAATATAATCTACAACTGTTTTAATGATAAGAAAATCAATGGCTGTAACACGCTTAGTTATAGAACGCGACAGGTCGAGATAACATCGGGGAAGGAACGGCTCGCACAGCCGCACGTAGCCCCCCGCGCTAACCGGTGTGGGTGACGTACGGGTGTGCGTGGCGTCCCCCCGCCTCATACCCCGATTGCCATCTCGACCTGTCGCGTACTATGCATATTTTCTTGAAGGACATTTTGTCTCGTGAGTACTTACATCCATAATCTTTCTAATATCACTTTTGGAGCCACCCAGAGACTTTGATAGTTGCCCTCTAAGTCCTGCCACTTGCTTTTCGAGGTGTTCCCGTTGTCGATGAACTCTCTAATAGCCTCGTCTTCAGCTACTCCGTCTAGCGCAACAAGTCCATATCGTCCACCTATTTTTGGAACAGTGTCTGTTAAAAACGATTCATATTAAGTTCTTACTTTTGTATAAAACACATTCATACACTGAATGGTTAACTTTGACGTACAAGATCAGGCATATGAAACAAACCACAAGAGCTTTATCGTGACTCAACTGAAAAGGAAATCAATGTCATGTGCGTTAGTGAGTCTGAATAATTTAAATGACTCGGTTGCGGTTTTAACCAAACCTCAGATAAAAAATCACGGTGTAAGAGGATTCATAATATTGTAAAGGATATTTTGATTTGCAATCGATATCTCTGGACTAAAATGGAAAGTCAATAATTCTTAGGTGTTAGGACTTAAGCATAAATTACCTTCACGCTAAGTTTTAACTGTGTAGGATCTTGAAAGTTTGCGGTCATATTATGTAAGTCGATTTTTATTTTTTTTAACGTATTTTTCAAAGTTAAGTTCCGATTTGCTTCATGCAGAAAATCTTTTTTAGCTGATGAAAGTTTTTCATTCAACTGATTGATCTTGAGTTCTAAACAGAAACATAGCATAAGAATACGTCAACGGATAGAACTCCATTAAAAGTACTAAAAGCTGCTTGCATATGTTAGTTATGTATATCGATTCTACGCAAGCTTGTATTATAAGTAAATAAATAATTAACAAACCAACAGAAATAAATACAAATCAATCAACTGTTTCATGCTGGACCTAACTATATTTAAACAATAAAATAAACGTGGGAGATGAAAAATCTTAAAAGTATATTACCTACTAACTACTAGCTTTCAACATAGTACCTAAAATACTACAAGGCAGGGGTGTAAGTAAAAAATCACAACTCAATATTAAATTACCGCGAAAAGCTCCTTTTGCTTTAGAAGACGTTTCTAAGATACGTCCAATTCTAGTGTACGCAACTTTTTCACCTTAATGTCGCGTTCTAATGGATCAATCTGTGGTGAAATTATTACTGAATCAATAACAGCTGTAATTTTTGATGTGACTCCTACATAAGCTATTTCTAAACTACTCAAACATATGTGCTGGTCAAACGTCATACCGAGTTCATGTTTTATATTCAATAATTTAAGTTCTTCGTTCTCCATATCATCTATTTGAACCTTCAACTCACGTATAGTCCGCTCTTTGGGTCGATCTATTATCATTAAATTAATCATTTACTCACACATATTTTATCAAAATGGCTCCTGTATAAACAGGCCAAATATACTTACCTGATTTTTTAATTCCGTTATTTTGAAGTTTAATACGATTTATACTTTTCTAATTCTTGCTTCTTACGCTTTAGTTCGTATATTCCTCTTTTCTTTGTCTTGATCGTGCCATCTCTTTCGGATATTTCTTTCTTTAGATCGGTTACATCTCGTTCCAGTGTGGAAATAACTTTTGGAACTGTTTATGTTCAGCTACAAAAGGTTTCTTAATAGAATTAAAATGTCCTCATAAATGTCTGTCATAAATAAAATGTGATTACCATATTTTTACCTTAAGTTGTGATACTTGATGCTTAAATTCATCGATTTCTTTGTGTGCTGATATCAGCTTCTTTTTCATAAGACCCGTCTCCCCTTTCAATCTTACGTTAGCATCTTTTTCTTCTTTCACTTGAACTTCGTACGGCTGTTCTTATTTCTATAATTTCACGATCTGCGTCTTCTTCTATGGAAGACTTGATCGTTTCGTGCTCTCTTTTTTCCATTTCCGCTTGTTCTTGTAACTATAAACATTATGGTTGTAGAATTATTTTCGTCGTTTGCAAATTATTAAGTACTTAACTTACCTTCTTGAAGCAAGATGTCTTTTTCTTCCAGCTTTGCTTCAAACATGTCATTCAATTGTCTTAGTGCTTGTCTTTTGCTCTCTGCCAAGTCTTCTAATCTTTGTTCATATTCTTTCCTCATCCGGGCTGTTTTATCTTCCAAACTCTTTAAAATACCATTTTAGTTTTATTATTATTTATTAATTTTAGCATAACAGACTATCAGGGATAAACCTTACCTGATACCTATCATATTCGCTGATAAGTCTGATGTTAAAATCTGCTTCTAAAGCCTGCAAAGTTCTTTCATGACCAGATCTTAATTTCGCTATATCTTGTTGTATCATTCCTATCTCGTGAGTGTGCTCGTTTTCCATTTGCTAAAATATAAATAAAATATGATCATTATTGAATCAGATAATTCTTTTTGTACGAGTGTTCGTCGTTGTTTCAACCGATAGAGTTCACTTCTGGAGATAGGCCTCTTGCAAAAAAATCCACGGAACATGATCATGTGCCACTTGTATCCAGCGACTCACTTGAGATTATCCGTCCACCTAGTAGAGTGGTACTTCATCGCTGCGTTTTACTGTAACTCGGGACCCCAGTTATTATTTGAATTTACTAATAATAACTTCACCTCGTTCTTTTCCTTAAGTTCTTCAATCGCTGCACAATAACCCTCATGCACTTCTTTTAATTTTTCGGCTTGTGTAGCTTCTGCTTGGCGAAGTTGATAAGTGTGTTCAGTTTCCAGTTCACTCATCCTTGTGCTCAGCAACTAAAATTTAAACCGTCATAATTATAGTATATTTGTATGTCTTGTATGTCTTTATGATTGTTATTATTATGTAAGTATAAAATGTGGCTTACATTTATACTATTAATTTTCTCTTTTAAATCCTTCTTGCTTATCAAAATCTCTTTAGAATATGCAAAATCTTTATCCAATGCAATAGCTCGCCCATCGGCATTAGTCAGTCTCCATAAGCATATAGAAGAATCTTCGGCTACTGATACTAAAGTTTGATCATCGTAAGACAAAGCGATGCCTATAACTTTTTTGTTATGCATATGAAATTCGTTAAAGATAGCCTTGTCCAGCAAAGGTAATTGGACTGCAGCAACTCCACCTTCACCACCGGTAATAAATAACATCAAATCCGAGCGAGATAACACGATTGTATCAAGAGCGCATCCAATCAATCCTAAATTTCGGCGAATAGAATTGGAACCGATTTCCTTGATTTCTCCGTCGGTGCCCACACCGTACGTGGTTTTCCCGTTGCTGAAAGTTACATAAGTACATAAAAATAAGGGAACTGAAATGACATTCTACAATATAATTTATGCCGATTTATTTTTGACCTAAAGGTTAAGGCCTTATGCCGATTCATTCGCTATTGTTCTCGGAGTAAATCACTTAATTTAAATCAATGTGCTAGTTTAGTGAAATAAAACGTTTTATAATTTACAATAACTTTTGTGTTACGTGTGGGTACGTCAAGCATGTCTTACTCTCTTGATACAATGACTCGTAACAACAAAATACCAAGTGTCCACTAGCAATAAACTTGCAGACTTCAATTCTGGCAACTGTGTAACATTTGCAGCAAATCAATTTCGGCTAGATTTTCCATTGGAAAGTAACTTCCGCAATTTGACTTCTGCGAGTTTTAGTGCTAGTGGACACTTGACCTAAGAAACGTTGAATTATAAAACTATCTAAATGAACTGACCTATTTACAGCACAGGCGTTAAACTGGTTTGTTTTAAGTATAACTTCGCCAACTCTTTGTCCAGAAGACATGTTCCATTCATATACGGCTCCCTCCGTGCCACAGGATACCAAAGTCAAATCATTGGCAGACCACGCTAAACTGGTTATCTGAAATACAAAAGCATCGCATGGCCTATAAGAAATCCAAAAAAAACGCAAACTTACATTCTAGTGTAATTCGGTTGTTTTACAAAAATCACCAATGTTGTCCTCTTCACTATGTTCTGTAAGGAAAGGGATAGCGAGATTGGTGCACAACCGAATTAGCACCATTATAATGCTAACGTAACTAACGTACTAACTTTTCCATTATGACCCTTTAAATTATAAACATTTTGGAAAGATACAGAGGAAAACACTTGTATAATTTGACCATTCACAGCTGCAAAGAGGTGACCATTAGTACTAAATCTTGCGCGCTTGCAATTGCGTATCGGGAATTCTCGCATAACTTCGAAGTCATCAATTAATACCACCATAAAACGTAACTTGTCTGAAAACCCCACGATAGCAAAAAGTCCTGCAATGATAAGAAAAATTGTTATAAAATATAAAGTACTAGCTGATCCCCGCGGCTTCGCCCGCGTAGATTTAGGTTTTTAAAGATCCCGTATAGCCTATGTCACTCAGAAATAATGTAGCTTTCTACTGGTGAAAGAATTTTTAAAATCGGTTCAGTAGTTCTAAATATTACCCCCTACAAACAAACTTAACGACATCGGGCCGTGCAGCAGAAATCGTAATATTTTATTTCGCCATAACTTCAAAACCAAACGTCCAATTTTAATCATTCAAAGACCAAATATTATCTCCATAAACTGTTCTTAGTGATGAAATCATTTATTTTGATAAGGATTAATAGCATGAGTAAAATAAACGCGTTTAAATGTAGTCCAAAAAAAATTCAAGATTTTTAAATAAAAAAATGGTTGCTGTGCCTCACTCGACATAGATGGGTATAGTGTGTCGCGGACTTTTTTGTAGATATTTATAAGATCTACAATTAATTAGAACATTTTATGGTTCTATCTTTTATAGTTTAGGCAGCGTACGCAAAATAAGTAACTTTTCTGGTTGATTTTTTACACCTTGTGTCCGAAAAACCCAAATATCTTACGGAACCCAATTTTTTTCCAAAATAAAATATAGCCTATGTTACTCATGGATAATGTAGCTTTCGAATGGTGAAAGAATTTTTAAAATCGGTCCAGTAGTTTTTGAGCCTATTCAGTACAAACAAACAAACAAACAAAGTTTTCCTCTTTATAATATTAGTGTAGATATTTCATAATCATACTTTATCACTACCCATATTATAAATGCGAAACTGTGTTTGTTTGTCCTTCAATCACGCTGTAATGGAGCGACTTATCGGCGTAATTTTTTGCATGAATATATTTAAGGACCTGGAGAGTGACGTAAGCTACAATACCGGAAAATTAAAGAGTTCCCACGGATTGTGGGCATCAGCTATAGTAGGTAGGTAGTTTAGTGCTTATTTAAAATTTTAATGTCTTACCAGTTGGATGTAAGGACACACAATGTATCTCCTCTTGATACAATTTAATCAATTCCACATCGTCGGTCATGTAATTCCATACCCTAATGCTTTTGTCTTCTTCGCCTGAAGTCATAAATATAGGTTTCCAAGCGCACATCGATAACGAGTTAATACGACCATAATGCATTGCGGGTCCAAGTTCTAAAAACGCAATTTCTGGATTCTAAAAATTTAAAGATAATAAGTTTTGCTTCCTTTATCAATTTCTTTCTATAGTATAAAGCTACATATAATTGTGCGTAAGTACCTGAAGCATGTGCTGTCCAAATAGTTTGACATAGTACAGTTGCTTTCTGAGAGTAGTTATAAGAAGTGTCTCCTGATTTGGATCTATTGTAATATGTTGGATAGCGTCAAGAGGTGACCATAGTGGATGTTCTCGAGTATGTCTTAAAAAGCAAAATAAAGACACGTTTATAAGTAATTTCTTAAAACTTTACTTTGTCTTCTAAATAATTTTAAATACATATCAAAAATTGCGAAACCGGCAGGATTCGAACCTATACGTCTCCTGGGTTCGCGCTCTACGCCTTGAGCGCTAGACCATGGTTCGCTAGTGCTGCAGTGACAAAATTTGTGATATGTAAATTATTTAGAAATTGCCCTGAAGTGTATGTAAAAACACTACCTATCATAAACATTATAAAATTTACTTTGTATTATTTTAAATTTTTGCGCAAAGCTAAGCTTTAAGCTAATTAAAGTTTACATTTATTTCTACTTATCAATTCTTCAAATAGTAGTTTATTCTATATGTATATGTGTACTGATATACTTACTTGTATGACTTTTTCCAAATTCTGTAAACATTCCTTTTACGCCAGTGATGAGGTGTTTCTTTCTCAAACATATGAACATATCCTTGGCCACAAGCGTATGCAAATCCTGTAAGTAGGTACTTATCCGGTCAACCTAATTAGTCTGCCATAAAAAAATGTTCAGGCTAGATAAAGCGTGGCCGACCAAAGCAAACATGGCAGCATAATATCTTTGATAAGACAAAAAAGATCGTAAGAAGAAGATTAAAACTACCTGACTATTCATAAGCACTTTTAAAAAGTTTACATGAATAAAAAAACATTCTATTCTATTCTATTCTATCGGCCTCTGATAGATCGTCTTAGGCGTCATCTCAATGGACGAGAGAATCGCAGCGATAGTCTCGCCGTGCCACCAAACTCGATACAACTATTACAGTCTATAGACCTATCTCCATAGGGCGTTACTATCACCGATGATTACTATCGACCTATACTGGTCGGACTCGTTGCGATTCCATCGGCCGTGAAGATGGCGCCTAGAGAAATGTCAGCGGTCAGTCCCGAACGAGGGTCGAGGTCCCGAAAATAAACGTAGACCATTTAAGTTACACACCTACCTTTAGAGAAATTCGTGAAATGTTCAACGGGATAACTTTCTGCTACAATAATGCCTTGTTCGCTGCTAGTTCCATCTCCGGTAGATGTGCTGGTCTTTTCACTTTCTGCGGCCCTTTGAATTTTAAAATCAGATTATTTTTTAAATTATTCGATGACATGTCAGCTCTTTATTTGACTGCGATTTCTCTTGGTGTATGGTGGTTAGTAGATAAGGGAGAGACCATGCAATCGTAAGATTTTTTTAATGCACTACAGGCACACACTTTACCATGATCACACCTGATGAGAAGCGATGATGTGGCCTAAGATGGGACGGGACGTGTTTGCCTAGATCTAGAAGGAGCCTATTCAATCTTGTTTTAAAGATAATATGAGGTTTAATATTGGCAGGAACTAACTAAACTAGAAAATCTTGTACTTGTATCTTAGGGGCCAGTGTCTTCCGAAACATTGTAGTAATTAAAATTATTAAGTGTGTGTGTGGTGTGTATGTGTGTGTGTAAATCTTAGTTGAGTTAATTTTATGATTCTTACTCGACGTCGACTTTTTTGAGGGACATTTCTGTAACATCAAGACCTCGAAAAATGCAATTCTGTCGTAGTTCACCGTTTTCTACCATCATGATGACTCCGTTAGCCGTCCCAAACATAATCCGGTCGGGAGTCAACCACATGCAAGTTGTTATATTTATCTGAAAAATAAAACCTAAATAAGTATGCTTGCAGTGATCACCCCATCGTCACTACTGAGCGCGGGTCTTCTCTCGGAATGAGAAGGGTGTAAGCCATAGTCGGCCACGCTGGTCAAGTGCGGATTTGAGTGCGGACCTTTGATGACATGGAGAATTATCAAACGTATAGGTTTCCTCACGATGTTTTCCTTCACCGTTGTTCAAAACGCACATGGATAACTCCTTAAAGTTTTTCTAGTTAAAGCAGTGATATGATTATCTCTACTAAGTCTATGAGTTAAAGCCCCGGAATCGAATACCTGACCTCCCGAATAGGAGGCCAGGGTCTTAACCACTAGGTTATCACCACTCGTCATCATCATTCTTTCATTATATAAGACCTTTAATAATGCCTATAACTTACTTGGAATACTTACATTTTCAGCCTTACACCAACCCCATTGTCGCCATACAGTTTCTGCAACGTTCATAATCCGAAAAGTATACGGGCCTGTTATAACCACAAGAGTTGCATCCGAAGGATTACATTGCACCTGTTAATCAATAATTGAAAGATTTATTAATATATTTATGTAATTGTATAATAAGAATAGTAGATATAATATCATATTGATGATAAGGTACATAATTGGAAAAAGGATAATAATATAATTATAGTAGTAGAAGTGGCTGATGACGTTTACGATTCAAATGTTTTTTTGGATTCCGTTACAAGTTAGCCTTTGACTGCGATCTCACCCGATGGTAAGTGATGATGCAGTCTAAGAGTAACTTGGAAAGGATATGGGGCAGTTTTATTAAACCCATACCCCTTATCGGAACGCCAATCGCTTGGCGGTACATCTTTGCTGGTAGGGTGATAACTAGCCAGTAAGCCTTCCACTAAACCAGACCAGTCAATTTAGAAATGCCTCTCTGCCTGCCAGGAATCGAACCCGGGACCTCCCGCTTATAAGACCACCGCAGTGCCAGGGAGGTTTTCAAAATGTATTTAATGGGAAGATAATATCAATGTTTTCTTACGCTTTCAACAGTTCCCTGGCCGCTGGGATTTTGAGCTTTAGCGTGACTCTCGACTTTGCCTTTATCCCAGTTATAATAATACAAATACCAGTCCGGTTCTCCAGTTATCGCCACTAAGTATTTGGAATCGAACGTAAATTGGACGCACGCAAACTCTCTGGCCGTTGAATTTTCAAATGGCACGGTTAATATTTTACGTCTCTTGTAAGTCGTCAGGTCGTATATGGTTATTATAGGCTTTTGACCCTCTTCTGCGATTTCGTTCAAAGCAAGCCAACGTCTAAAACATCACAATGACTTATTTTTATCGACTACGACTACTACCTAGGACCTATCTAGGGTACTCTATCTACATAAAAATTAACCCCAACATAGCACATGAATCTCATACTCTCACTCGAAAACGAACCAGAAAATATCAATTAGTAATGAAACAACATGGGGTTTCAGTTTCAAGAGCCAGCTAAAGCATAACACTACTTATGTGAACGGCACAAATACCCTTCTTTCTTCTTTATAGTCTCATCCTCATTGCTGAAAGTCGTGAACCCTTCATATTAATACCAGTCATATAGTTGTAGGAGTTATCTTGGGATAATAATCTCTGATTGAGGATTGATCTCTGAAGCGTTCAATTCGCTGCAGCGACCAATCCTTAATCTGAGTATTGATTAGTGTTATGAGTTTAAGTAGGTATTTAAGTAAGAATATAAGTTAGAATATAAGTGAGATTTAAAACGTAGATTCTAATTATTTTTAAGGAGCGCCAGCTCGCCAACAAACTGGTTCACCAGTTTGGCGAGAGAAAAATAATGTATATATTTGGTGTACGCTTGGTATAAATCAATAAAAAAAATGCGAAATCCTTCCGCATAGATAGTAGGTACAATTCGATTTAGAGAACGCAAGTTCGGCGCTTAGATTTTGTACAGTTATTATCAGATGTGATAATAACCGGGACCGACGGCTTAGGGATTATTTATGCCAAAACGTGCTGGTCACGTACGAAGCACGGATTCAAAACATCACGAACATTTTATATGAAGCAGTTCGTGCTTCACCGTGTGGCGGCCGTGCACGAACCCACCCAGTTGGTCACCCATCCAGTTACTGACTTGGGACAACGTTGGACGCTTAACAATCACAATCGATCGATACACGTTATCACGACGACGATTTATACGATGGGTCAACTACATTAGCCCAACATGCAAATCCAGAGGGCTTTAAAAGTACCTGTTTGGCGCCAATATTATTGACTTAATCGGCTTATGTTTGTCTTGGAGCCTGATAAACTTCTGTTTCTTTTGAATATGGTTGTGGATCACTATAACCCCGCCCGCTGGATAGATGATCTCAGAGTCGGTCATGTAATGAGCGTTTTGTCTACGGAGCAACATTATTATGACCAATTAGTGATCGCATAGAATCTACTATTAATTATTAACTAGCTTCAGAGATAAATCTTATAAGTGAAGGTTAAAGGAGAAACGAATGTGTTCACTTATAGACGGGTTCTTGAGCGTTCAGCTGCCGCACTATTAATACTCTTTCCAAATCAAAAGACTTATTAATATCTAAATTAGGTTATGTAACTACTTTAAAATAAATTGTGTAACAAATTAAATAACACTTAATTGTGACGGAAAACATCATGAGGAAACCTACATACCTGAGAGTTCTTTATAATGTTCTCAATTGTGTGTGAAGTCTGCCAATCCGCACTCGGCCAGCGTGGCAGACTATGGCCTGAATTTTTCTCATTCTGTGAGGAGACCCGTGCTCATTCGTGGGCCGGCAATGGTGGATCATAATGACGATGACTGTATCTAAAAAGTTAGTGTGGTACTCACTTAATATCCGTTCGTAAGCCATAGAAAATTCTTGCAGATATATTAGGCGGTGTATTCGTAGCCATTCTGTATTAATTATATTACCTTGCAAGCACTAGCGAAGTAAAATACGACAGTAAAACTGTTTGAAATAAAAGTCAACAACAAAGACGTCTACTACAGTTGTTATGACAACTACTGTAAACTAGGTCATTTGGAGTCAGCGTTCGATTTTCGTAAGTTCACTGCAAAGAAGTTATTATCTATCTAGACAAAAAACCCATTGCAAAAATTATTGCTGGATCCAAAATATCTTATTGGTAGACCGGTTAGAGCCGCTGAATTTCAAATATGATCCGCAAATCACTACCCATTATAAATGCGAAAGTGTGTTTGTTTGATGGTTTGTTGGTTTATTGTTTTGGTGGTTTGTTAGTTTGTCCTTCAATCACGTCGCAACGAAGAAACGGATCGATGTGATTTTTTGCAAGGGCATAGTAAAAGACCTAGAGAGTGACATTGGATTTCTGAATTTCAAATATGATCCCGCAAACAGTTAAATATTGTTATATTTAACCTCTAAATATTGTTATTTTAATTTTTGCCTCCTTAAATGTTACTTATTGTTTGTCTTGTTAGACAAACAATAAGTAACATTTAAGGAGGCAAAAATTACAACGTCAAATAAAATGCGCAACGCTTAGACGGAATCGCCATTTATGCCCACTATACCTGATTGGTGCTCAATGTCATCTTTAGTGGAGCATCCTCTTTGCAATTCCGAGGTAACTTGCCGCTTCCTCTCTCTAGCGTCTGCATCTCAAGAGCGGCATTCATAAAAAATAGTCTTCTTTTCAAACTCGTACCTACAGGAATTAATTTTTTTTTTTTTTTTTTAAAGAACATTAGCCATATTAAATGACTAATATTCCCCTTTCCTCTCCAATTAAGCGTCAGGCTTGTGCTAGGAGTAGGTACGACAATAGTGCAACGGGCGGGGTTTGAACCGTCGACCTTATTAGACGATTACCTATATCTACCAGACAATATTATTTATATTGATATTGAACCCCCTGCCAGATACCCTTAAACTTTAGGGCATCTGGCAGGGGGTTGCCACGACAATAGTAAGTGTCTGGAAATGTATGACGTGATTTACTACTCAGTCCGATATACTTTGACGTAAGATGTTTCACACCTTTACTATCTGTCATCTCCCAAAGCCACCATGATCCAAACTTCATAGTAGCTGATCGTTCCTCGCTGTGTTGGGGACAATACGCAGAGAAACTTTCAGCTTTTATAAAATAACGAAGGTCTGTCACGCGCTGGCTCTCTATCTATAAGGAATCGGTCCGTCTGTCAAGAAAACCCGTCCCGTTGACCTAGAATCAGGACATTTGGCAGGTATGTAGGTCTTATAGTACAAATAAAGGAAAAAATCCAAAAACCGTAGATTTGTGGTTACATCACAAGTATTTTCACCTTTCAAAGTAAGATTACTATGCCAAGTGGGGTATCATATGAAAGAGTTTGTACCTGTACCATCTAAAACAGATTTTTATTTATTTTTATGCGTAATAGTTTTTGATTTATCGTGTAAAATGTCGAAAAAATACGACTGTAATACGGAGCCCTCGGTGCGCGAGTCTGACTCGAACTTGGCCGGTTTTTGTCCTATGCATTGACTGTGGGCATAATAATATTATTATGTTAAATCCATATGAATAAAGTTAACCTTTATTCCCTCGATCAATAATAATTTATTTATTTGCAGTTTACTTTAAACAATTTAATTAGAATTATCGAGTACTTAGTTAGGTAGATACGACGTAACACGTACAGGCGGGACAAGGTTTCTTTCATTTAGTATTTATTATGACACGTCCGTTACACCGTGGGTAATCTTTAATGCATTGTTATACACATATCTATAAATAGCGTTGAAATGGACTTATAGAAACATGTACGAGTAGGTAGGTACGCTGGAAGACGTATGCCATACAAAATCACAATTATTTCTTGTACCGATTCCCGCGCCCCACCGAGCGTACCGGGAATGAAAATTCACACTTTTGTCAAATGGTCTTCATTAACATTTAGTTCCGAGAACGCTCACTGCTATTATCAGCGCCAAAATGGCGAAAACCAAGTTGCTTCGAAAACAGTACGATAATATCGAAGGTCCAGCGCAGCGTGTAAATTAATAGAGGTATGTGATAAACTTTGCCACTCAAATCAAAATGGTTATTCGGGAATTTATCTGATGCATTGATTAGTAGGTAGGTAGATACCTACTAATTATTATTTTCCACTAGCTGATGCCCGCGACTGCGAATGCATGGTAGGTTTTTTAAATCACGTGAGAACTCTTTAATAATCCGGGATAAAAGTAGCCGTCATCCATTGTCACTCTTCAGGTCTTTATCTATCTATTCATGAAAAAAAATCAAGCTGATCCGTTGCTCTGTTGCGGCGTGATTGAAGGACAAACCAATAAACAAACACACTTTCGCATTTGGTAGTGATTTTAATTTCATATTACCAATATCATATTTATTATCGCGAATGTTCAATTCATATAAGTCGCGGCAGAAAGTAATGTACATAACCCTTTAGAAGGGAGATAGCAAATTTGTAGAGCGTTCTCTGTCGTTGAGACCGACGAAACGTCGTATAGGTATGAGTGACATGTCATTCTAAAGGCCGATGTACATTACTTTCTGCCGCGTACTGTACTTACCTACTTAGGTCTTATAGATAGGCATAGTATAGATCAAATAAAAATTACGAAAGGTTAACGAACTCTAACAAGTTTCAGAGTATGAAATTGATCTACATAATACATTATGTGCTTACCTAATTAATAACCCGTAGATAGAACCAGTTATTGAGGCCATGGAAAACAGTATTACGGATACAATGAGAAGACAATCAATTCACACTATTAAGTCGTAATCTAGACTTTGAACTCATACTGCTGTGCTATTGTCCTAGTTTTGAAAGTTTATTTGCATACCAGATACTAATTGTTGACTAAAGCAAGTATTTTTTATAAACGAGGAACTTATGGCTATTTTATGGTCTTACTAGCGCATGCCCGCGACTTCGTCTGCGTGGATTTATGTTTTTGAAAATCCTGTGAGAACTCTTTAATTTTCCGGAATAAAAAGTAGCCTTTGTCACTCTCCAGGTCTTTAAAAAATGCAAAAAATCACGTCAATCCGTTGCACCGTTGCGACGTGATTGAAGGACAAACAAACACACTTTCGCATTTATAATAAGGTTACTGATATGATCTAGAGTTTGAACAACGACAAGAAGTGTAGAATGGTAAGCCTTCCTTGGGGTGTCCCCTGAACTTGCAAGGCTATTTATTAGGGGCAGTCTCACACCACGAATAAAACCTTTGAGTGACAGACATAATATTGGTTATTGGAAAATTTAAAGTCGTTAGTAAATGAAGAAGTGTCAAGTGGTACCTAGGTACCTAATGGTAGGCAGGTGAGACATGGCATGGCCGCATTATTTTCTGTATAGACTTGTGTTGTGGTACAAAATATGGTATAACATAATGCAACATAGACAATTCTACCTACCTAGTGAGAGAAGCTCTCAACCACTTCTCTAGGTAAGTAGAATCGTCCTCCCCCTACCTGCTATAATAATAACAGGTAAGTATTGATTGAGGAACTGGCGGTGAACTACACTGAAAGAAATGTTTTGTATACAGTTACAAAAACTTTGGTTACTGTTTACACAAAAAAAGTGACTTGCAAACTATGTTTTACTAGCTACAAAACTGACTTTTGCTATTTGAGTTGAGGTACTAGTTGCTAAAGTTATTTTGTTGAAGTTAATTGAACTGTTTTACTGTTTTTAAGCAACCAGTTTATGAACGCATAACACTCCATCTTCTTGTTAAGTACTTTTCGATTTTGTATCTTTTAAGCAACCTGCGCCCTACTGGTACCTTTACTGTGCGTTTGTTATTAACAAGTCGATATGTTGTTAATATGTTAAATGTTTTGTATCAATTTAACAAACTGTTTACCTACTGGTTGCCTAATGGTGTGCATTTGGTTACAAAACACTTTGTCAACGGATTACTATTTTTTATTGTTACTGATATGTGAACAGTGTGATTGTTATTAAGATATCTTGGTGTGTTAGTAGTTACCAAACTGTTTAGTAATATGTAACTAAATTAGTTGAGTAATGGTAGGGAACTGTTCAGTTATAAATAAGAAACCTAGTTGAGTAATGGTATTATGGTTAATGAAATCTAGCTTATAGTCTTTACATACTTATTTTTTTGCAGTAGATATAATTTGCAAGCTAAAATGTAAACCTATACCAATATTGTGTCTGTTTGTTCAAAAACCAACAAACCCATCGGTACATTTACATTTCAGCAACAAACTACATCTGTTACAAAAAAATAAGAATAAAGATACTATTACAAGCTAGATTTCATGAATCGTACCATTACTCTACTAGGTTTGTTACTTATTAGTAATAAGTTATAACTAAACAGTTTGGTTAATTAATATTGGCTTAAGTTACTGATTTGAAATAAAATTATACATTACTTTCTACTTATTTATTTTTCGTCTCACATACATAGGTAGGTACGAGTATACTTAATCAAAATTGACAATCTCAATATCAAAATTAAAAATACAAACCTATAAAACTTACAGATGAAACATAAATATAGCTTTTACTATGAGACGATTTTCCAGAATTAAAAAGGGCTGTTTCATACGTTTTCCAATGAGCAGTGGCTTCTTGTATGAAATATCTATTTTTTATCCTGGAGGATGGTTTGACCCGCTTCAGTATTATTTATAACATAGCTTCGAAATAGCATTTTACCTTAATTATTAATCAGTTATTTGAGTTACAGTCATAAAAACAAGTCTACAAAAATTTAATAATATTATGATGTCATTTGTATACAGTCAAAAATAACTCTATCATTAACAAAAATATTTTTAATCATCATAAATGAAATTACACAAGCTTTTTTAAGTAGGAAGGTATCTTCACTTGTAATTTGACAGCAATTATATAATATTATGCATTATTCATTAAATATGTTTTCATTAAATTGGCATTAAACAAATAAAAATTCAACCTTACTAAAGTACCTACCTACCTGCAAAACTTATTTATACATACACATCATGTAGGTATCTGTTCTGTTTCTGGAGCTCCAAATCATCTGAAGTATGGTTTTATTGTAGTTGCTTTTTCTATATTTTCATCCACAGGACAGGACACTGAAAAAATTAAACAAAGAATTAATTTATTTAGAGAAGGACGACTACACCAGAGAGCTAAATCTACACTCGCACATGCTAAGAAGATTGTACTTACATCACTTTGCTGGTCTGACGGAAAAGCATCTGTTAGCATAATATTTTTAACTGTGGATAGTTGTTTTATCAGTTTCGCTGTGTCCAATCATAGGTGCCAGTTCCTTTGTTGTCCTCGGCCAACATTAACAATGTTTCAAAGTCAATGCCATGTTCTAGAATATAATTGTAAACATAATTCAGAAATAATGATTAAATGCTGATACACACTAAGTAGATACAAAAAAAACACGCAACACTGTACATAATATCAAACCATTTAAAACGGGCGGGACAAATATAATATCACTTGTATTAAAAATGCGAAAGTATGGATATTTGTTAGTTCCACATTCCACTATCACGCCTAGGTACACTAAAATTTCGATGAAATTTGGCACACAGACAGTTTATAAACCGTCCTTTATTATACCCTACTATGATTTATGCACCTACTTTGAAGGTCTAGATTTAGATATTCCAACAATCAGGATCAGGGTGTCGATAAAGGGGCAGCCCACGACGACGGGACTATTTTAAGTAAAATTTTTGTATGGGCAGAAAAAAGCATGATGCAACCACCATACTACTACCTATTACCTACTTTGAATATACTTACTACCAGCGTACATACCTTTAAATTTCGGAATGTACATCTCGAGGCCCCACGACTTTAAATAATCTTCTATGATAATATCATAGAAGATTGATATTGTCAGGCTCAGCCAGCTTTGTGCCTTCGTCAGACACTGCCGCCTCCGCGAAGTCGCTCATGTTCTTAAATATTCGGCCAGGCGCTGTACGGTACAACTTTTTTACGAAAACCATTAGGCACCTGTTGTAGAAACGGTACCGCACCGTAGAAACAATAGTGTAAACACTAATTACGAGGCACTCCTTTTGCTGACTCCAAATAAACACACTCACTGATCACTGAATAAAATTGAAACAGGACAACGTACAGGCTAAAATATCAAAGAAAGTTTGCTTGTTATTTTTGAAATTGTTAGATTATTTGTAATTAAAGTTTGACTATATTAATACAGCATTTAGTACGGTTGTTATCAGTAAAATAAATAGGGTATCACCTGTAAAACCTTTGTAGATAATAAATAAAGTAACATGTTATTATCAAATTTATTAAGCTTTTTAATGTCTACAAAAGTTTGGTAATTCACTAAATGTACACGTTTTGTAAAATATGATCAAATATTAAATAAATAATAAGCAAATAGTTATGTTATGTATTAGACATCGGTTTTGTTGCTATAGAAAAACTAATTGGTTTACGTTGTTTCAGTTACTAGTAACCAAACGTTTTGTAACTTATTAACCTACTACATTAACCCAACTGCCTTTGAGAACACACACTAAACTAGTTATGTAATAAATAGTCAAAGTTTATTTATTAACGACTAAAGTTAGTTTAAAATTTAAGCAACAAAACTAGTTTGGTTGATTCTTTTTTTCAGTGTAATTGGTGTACGTAGGTATAAATGCATGAAATATTTTTTTACAGGAGGAGCAAAAAACTGAATGAAAGCTGTTGGAACTTTACTGTAATTGGATATTTTCCTACTTTTGAATTTGATAATTATTATTACTTTTTGATAAACTAGGATAAAAATAATGACGTACGCTGAAAAAAATATTAAAATCCAACAAAGATTTACAAAGTTACAGGCATTTTAATTTTGGAATGGGAGGATCTTCTATCCTTTTCTCGCAAAACGAAAATTTGTATGAAACCGCACGAAGCTACTATGGCATTAGTAGGGTGTGACGTCTAAATTCTATATCGCTATCTCTGTATAATCAGAAATATTAAAATGCTTATAATTTTTTTGTTATTAGATCGATTTAATTAGATTCTTTCAGTTTACGTCATTATTTTTATCCTAGTTTATAATAAAGTAAAAAAAAAATTGGAGTCAAATACCCAATTTTGCCGTTTTGATTGAAATCATGAACTTTTGACTCAATTTCAGTGCAGTTGACCTTTTTGCAAGCAAATGAGTTTAGATTCAGAGGGCCAAAAACTGTTTTGTTTGCCAGCTGCTTAATTTAATAATATCTACTACATAATTCAAAGTTAAATTATTTCGAAAAGGCAGATAAACTTGTACATTTCTCAGTATGAGGAACAGTAAGTGGGTAGGTAGGTAAATATTGATAGCGAGCCATTAATAACAGGCTGACTCAATGAATTGGCGATACGAAACGCAATTGATGGCTCGAAATGGATCCTATCCTGTTCTCTAACAATAGCCTGCCAGTGGAATATACAAGAGTTCTCTACAATTGTCGCCTTATTGTGTTGAGATGCTGACCAAGTGTCAATACTAATAATAGGGTCATTGATCCCACTATAATTATAATTTTGCTTATCTTACAAATAAGAGGAAGATAATTGGTAGATATAGGTATGGTAGTCTCGTAAGATTTATACATATACCTATGCATTATTATAAAATCTGTGCCAGAATATATAACCGATAGACAGACACACATTCGCAATTATAGGTAATATTGATATTGATAAAACCATTGATAAAAGCCAACAATAAGTACGCATTATTTTAATTATTGTCTGTCTGTCTGCTCGTGCATCATGCTGAAACTACTGAACGGGTTTGAATTCAATTTGGCATGTTTACAGTTAATAATATTGAGGATATTTTTTTACCAGAATGTAACAGACAGACACACAATCGCAATCATCATTAATATTGATATTGATATAGAGCCAACAATACCTAATTATTTTAATTTTTGTCTGTATGTCTGTTCGTGCATCATGGTGAAACTACAGAACGGTATTGAGTTCTAATCTATTTTTTTATCCCGAAAAGTAATTCCTCGAAGATAAGGGATGAAAATTTTTGTTGGTGTTACTTTACAACTCCGTCGAATCGGAACCGATTTCTACTGAAGATCTGGTGAATAGTATCGGAGGTGGAGTAATTAATATGAACAATAAAGCGTATTTACTTATACGTAAATAAACTGAACGGACAAAAGAAGATGACTAACACCTTTTTTATTTGCAGGCAGAATGCCAAGTTAGTGACTTTTACATCAGAAACTTGCTGCATGTAGTTAGGTTTATTAATAACCAAAATGCAATGCACATAAATCTTACTTTAAAAAATCGGCCAAGTGCGAGTCAGGCTCGCGCAATGAGGGTTCCGCACTACAGTCGTATTTTTTCGACATTTTGCACGTTAATTCAAAATTCAAAAACTATGATGCATAAACATAAATAAAAATCTGTTTTAGAATGTACAGGTGAAGACCTTTCATATGATACCCCACTTGATATAGTCGCTCACTTCAAAAGTTGAAAATACTAATTATTAGTTCATGACCACAATTTAATTTTTTTTTGTGTGATCTAACCCTAAATTCACGATTTTCAGATTTTTCCCCAAATGTCAGCTATAAGATCTACCTACCTGCCAAGTTTCATGATTCTAGGTCAACGGGAAGTACCCTGTCGTTTTCTTGACAGACAGGCAGACAACAAAGTGATCCTATAAGGGTTCCGTTTTTCCTTTTGAGGTACGGAACCCTAAAAATATGTGAGTTTGCAGTCAAGAGCTAACTTGTAGGTACCTACTTATCTGAATAATTAAAAACACTAGCTGATGCCCTCGACTTCATCCACGTGGGTTTAGGTTTTTAAATGTCCCGTGGTAACTCTTGGTTTTCGCGGTGTTTTAACGGTTTCGTACCTATAATGTTAACATTAAAGGTAAAGTTAAAAAAAGCTACCTACCCTAATTCCGATCCCTTCTGGTAATGTGAAATGCCAATATTATCTAGATAATGTAGAAATTATTAATGGCTGTAACATTTACTTATCAAATAATATCGAATGTAGATACGACTAAATAGGCCACCAAAACATCTAAATAAAATATAAACGTAACAGGCTTGTTTGGTGATTATGGAACGGATCAATAAAATCGCGTGTGGTCATTTCTAGAAATTAAGTATTAAGTAGTAATACGTGGTAGTACTCTACCAATTTCATAAATCGTAACTAGTCACGAATACTTATATCTTGTTTTGAGCTCGCCGAAGTCCTAAATCGATATTTAATCTGATCTTTTTAAAGCGCTTATACATAATAATTGATCTACATAAATAATATTATTTAAAGAATATTAGCCATGCTATTCATGACTCAAATTCCCCTTTCTCCTCCAACTAAGCGTACAGCTTGTGCTAGGAGTAGACAACGACAATAGTGCAACGGGTGGGGTTTGAACCGCCGCCGACCTTTCGATTATACAGTAGCTGGTAGACAGCACCATCTTTAACCTATTGGAGGCCCTGGGCACATTAGAATAATTAGGCCCCTATGACCTTGACAGAGTAGTGGGTCGGGGGTAAACAAGAAGGATCGAATATAAGTCATATCTCTATGGTCCTCTGTTTGAGTGGGCTTTTTCGACCTTTGATTTTATCGAAATAAATATGGTTATTTCATATACTTACTAGTATTTTCAAGTAGCTATCTACTGTACCTAGTTAAAGGCAGATACTTAGGTGAAAAGATTGATAACACCCTATAGATCTATAAGTACTCGATAACATAATGCAAGTGTTCGAACGCTAGCACAGAATATATAATAGTAGATTTTTTCACATTTCCAAATATATTTATATTCAGTGATTACTACCTACCTACGCAATTCGTGTCTGGTGTAGGCACATACATACCAAGCTATACCTGACATTTTACACTCCTAATAAAATATTCCAAAGTGCAATATTTGTCGAAGTTTACCTACTTACTTGGCCTTCAACATGATTGTAGGAACATTACAATTTGCTTGACGTCATGTTGCGAAATTAATACTACCTAAGTAATTAAGTTGAAACTATAATAGGTACAAGTAATAGTAAGTACCAATTGTTTCAAAACATCATTGGGACAAATGTTCAATTTGGTAAGTTTTTATTAATAGTTTAATTACTTCTATTTTACAAATATATAAATAATACCCCTATATGATTTGGTAAGAAAACGTGATTTAATTCTTTTATCCAGATATTTTCTTATTATGTAAAAAATTCAACGTACTTAGTTATAGTGATTCACTTTTTAAATTTTCATATAATCCGAGGTACATTATTTTGTTGCGTATAGGTACTTATAAACTTACATTAGTCCATTTTAATACTCTGCGAAAAAATTCTTTCAACGAAGCAATTGAAAGTTTCAACTGCTTCATCTACAGTACGTAGATATCTATATAGTTTCAACTTGAAAGTAAAGATAAGTACCTACCTACCTATTAAAGATAACCGATATGACGTGCAGTTGCAATAATTGTTGTGGGATTTCGTTATACCTAATGTAATCGAACTAGTTCTGTACCGGCGCGGCGCGATCCCTGTGTTGTCGATGTCCCTGGAAATATGGGACGTCTAACTAGCTACTACCACCAGATAAACCGAATAGGTATCTTCTTATAGGTACCTACTGAAAGCTAATTTCCTGGATGATCAATGATCTTGGACAATAGGTCAGGTATTCAAAATACGAGAATCGTAGAGCTGCGTTTTTGAAAAAGGTGACGGAAGTTTTTTTTCTTTTAAAAATAATTTCCATCAATCACGTCATCAGCGGTATCTTCTCAGCGATCAACATACCTTAATAATATGAAGCAAAACAGAAGATGAACAAGTTTATGCGCAGTTTAATTCGTCATCACTAATTAGCGTAGACGTAATTAAAGTGACTGATGTGCAACGGTCTTGAGTCTTGCATTTTCATTTGGTATTCTTTGAAAAATCGTTTAATACACTGCACGCAAAGTGCATTAACTGTGCACATAAGTTTAGTATACAAATGCATTTGTTGTTTAAGGCTCAATTCACATCATTATTGGTCAGTAGTATAATAATACTATACTAATAATAGTAGTATAAGAACTTCAGATTCCTTGCACCTATGCGAAAGAGATTATGAAGCATCATCATAGAACTACCTTCTTATAGTTCCTTCCTTCTATAGATCTTATAATAGGTACCGTAAAGAGATTGGATCAAGATCGTCATTGTTGCCGCTACCGTGAATCATTCCTTAGTTCTAACGTAACTGTGATAGGCGCATCAGCGAGTTTGCTGCGTCGGTAGAGACTAGTCTGCCTTCGGCCACGACGTCGAGCGCCCCGACGCACCTTTGCGTTCTTGTTTATATGCCGCGAAAACAAACCCTGCGCAATTATCTCCGCGATAAGCCACAACGCGCTATCAACCTGTGATAAGAGAGTGATAACAGATAAAAATCGAGTGGTCGACGCCAGTTTTTGCCGTGTACCTCCCTATTATGTAAAACTCGAAAAGGCGTTTAGTGTCTAAACTTGTGCAATTATGACGACAATGGCTGGGCCTCGAAAGACGGTATCCATTCACGACTACCCGGAGCACCTGAATCCGTTCCGGGAAGAGGACAATCACAACAAGATCAGGTTTTGGACAATTGGTCGGAAGCTGAGCAGATCGAATAGCATTACGTTTTCTGGAATCAAGGACCTTAGAAACTCATGGTAAGTTGATTTTAAAATACGTAGGAACCTTAGATAAGAATTTATAAATTTACACCAGTCAACAGATTTTTTACTCTAGTTAGGTATCTGATACCTACCTACCTACCTATATTTTTAATATGAGTAAATACTTATTTTATGAAAATGAGTAGGTTGGTATTGTACCAAACTTACAATATAACAAAAAGTATGTGGATAATTTTTTATCCTCATACTTTTGTTTCTACTCTACTCTACTTTACTACTTACTACTCTAGACTAGAAGAGACTACTAAGACTTTGCAAAAGTAGTTTAGACTCTACTTTTACTTTTTTGCAATATACCTACCTAATGTACTTAGTTATCAATTTCCTACATTTATTAAACTGAAGATCGATCGGCGATGCATTTCATTATTTCAAGTAGGTAGGTATGTACCTACATATTTTAATTCATTTGAGTAAATCTGAGTCATAAATGGAGTAGGTAGCGTAGTTGGTACATACATAAGTTTGTCAGAATTATAAAAAATAAAGTTGGTAAGTAGGTATATGTATGTTTAATCTAATCACATAGGTATTATTCGTAGTCGTAGTTAGTTTCAGTAATTTGGATGTTTTTGATCGTAAAAATCAAAAATCTTGATGCAGGCTCGTAATCTAAAACTAAACTATGGGAACGAAGTCAGGAGCATTTGTTGTTATTATGTACCTATACCTAACTTTAAAGCTGGCCATACACGATCAAGTTTACCATCAAGTTTGCAGCGGACTTGAAGCGGCGTCCACTAAATTTGACGGTGTATGGCTATGAGCTTGTACGGGAGCAGTGTGTAGACTCGACCCTACCAAAGGGAGAGCTCCACCGAACGGTTGGTTTTGCTCAGTAGCGCCAGCCGGGCCGACGATTGTGTCTTGAAACTTCTATATATAGTGCAGATTGCAGAAAACTCCGGTAGTGCGATTCAGATTTGCGTGTTCTCCTTTCACTCTCGAAGATGCTACCCGTGCTGCCATCTAGTGAGTAGTCAAGGCTTGGGTTCGTATCCAATTGATGTATGATTGCGGATCTACATATTTTCTTCCTACGAGTGAGGAGCGCCATCTGCTTGCAATTATGGCGACCGCCACAAGTTGACTGGACGCCGCGTCCAAATCCGCTGCAAACTTGATCGTGTATGGCCAGCGTAAGTGAACCCACAACTTCAAGGAGCTCAACAGCACAAACCCGGAAGAAATTGTAACCACATGACCACAGACACGCAGTAGGTAGGTAGGTATTAGCACTGTACCAAATTGCAATTTATTGTCGACTTTTTCTTTGTTATTTTTTTTATAACAATACATGGGTACAAAAACCGGGAGGTTCTTAAATTAAAATGAACCCGGCTATAGGTACATTATATGTATTAATGTTTTATATTTGCATCTTAAATACATATATGTTTTTAATGAGTTTAATAATACCTAACCTACGTAGGTTAGGTAGGTACCTAAGTATAAGTAGAGACCTACTTACTTACCTAAATTTTTTATCGCACCGTATCGTATCGGTGAACAAAATAGAATATGATTTTTTATAATAACAGGTTAGCTGTGACTATTTACTTGAAAAATTATTGAAATACATTCATTACGTAATTTTATTTTTAAAATATAATTAGGTAGAGGTACCTACTTACCTAAGTTCTTTGAGTTTAATAAATGAAAACATTAAGTAGGTAAAGTAAGTACCTGCCTACCATATTATAAAAAAAATTGGTTTTTACTTTTATATAAATCCGATCTACGTACGAATTCATCTGAGAAAATCGAAACTGAAGACGTAAGTTTTCCAATTTCCGCGGCTTTTTGTTATTGCATAAGAAGAGCTAATAAATGATATAACATTAACAAAATATGGAATCTATGTTCTAACTAGCTAAATGGTAGCGTGGAGGATCTGTAGTGTAAGTGATAATTATTATCCATACAACCCACACTAATAATATAAATGCAAGAGTATGTCTGTCAGTACAGACATACAGCATACTCTTGCATTCATACATAGGTACTATAGGATAGGTAATTCAAAACTGTATGTAAGTTCAGATTGTACCCACGAGTATATCGGGCTGTGAAAAGCTACCGTCCTTTTATCGGAACAGTAGGGCGATTGTCTAAAACCTGCATCAATCATTATTACAATCTCAATTGTTCTGATTGGCTGAATTTGTGCGATTCTTGTTGCAACAATGCATTGTAGCGAATAGTGAGCACTGAGCGAGCATTAACCAATCAGAGATGATTGCGATCGTGACATTGTAGCTGTCAAACAACCGCGGTAGGGCCACAGGTATTATCCATACTAATATTATAAATGCGAAAGTGTGTCTGTTTTTCTGTCTGTCCGTCTGTCTGTCTGTCTGACTGCTAGCCTTTCACGGCCCATCCGTTCAACCGATTTTGACGAAATTTGGTAGGTACAGCGATAGCTGTATCCCGAAAAATCAGAGTCCCCACGGGATTTTAAAAAACCTAAATCCACGCGGACGAAGTCGCGGGCATCATCTAGTTTTTGATAAAAATTAGTACAGAGATATACCTAGTTAGCGACAGGTTGAGATGACAATCGGGGTGGGTAGTTGGGTACGCCGCGCACAACCGCACAGCCCTCGCGCTAACCCAATACGAGATAGCGCGGTGACGTGCGGGTGTGCGTCTCCCCGCCTCGTACCCCGATTGCCATCTCGGCCTGCCTATATATAGCCTGTAATCCCGGACTGGGATATTGGCTACTTTTTAACAGTTCCCACGGGATTTTCAAAAACTTAAATAGGTACACGCATACTAAGTCGCGGTCACCATATCGTAAACTATAAAATAATTATGAACCATAACTGCTATTAACTGGCTTAAGAACTAAGATATCTATGAAGCCATGAATTTTCCGTTGGGTAGTTAAAGGTAAAATAAAAAGAGCGATCTTTGCCCACCATTAGGTAAGTGGAGAAAACTCGCTTTTTTTAGTCATTTGCAAAGAAGAGCTTTAATTTTAGTTTGTGTTAGAAGGAAAGATTTTAGGTAAGAAACTCCAAGCGTTTTGTACCACACGAAGAGAGTCTGCGAGAGGGACCATGATAGGCGCTCGAACGACACGAAAATTCTCAATGTTTAAAGGGACCGAGATCTCAAGGGATACATAAAACGTTAATAGTGGTAAAAACGCAACTGATTGGACGATATAACGGGATGTCAGAGCTTAGGTACCCAAAATTAAAAGAAGCGGTTCAGGCGGGAACACAATGATGATGATGAAACCAAGATAATTTTGACTAAGAGCAGTTTCGCAAACTACTTATGTGTAGGTACGGTCTACGCACAAATCATTATTCTAAAACAACACATTCAGTTTGTTTTATTTCAGTAGTGAATGTAAATGGAGTCTTCCTCTGTTTTCTTTCCGCTCTAAATACCCTACGTATTTCCACACTCGTTTTATGTCCACCAGGTTCCCTGGAAGAGCGCAATTTTAACATTAAGGCCAGTGCATTTCGTAATAAGTTCCTACTCACTATTGTAAAAAAACCCGTCTAAACAATGTTTCCTTCTAAAACTATGGAAGGTTAATAAAATAGTCAATACTTTTTTAAATATTATAATAAATCTTATAGATTATCTAATTACTGTACAAATCATGCCCGCGTGGAATGGTGCCAAGAATACTGGCTGCATTTCCGCGTTGGACAGCCAGGCTGCCTTTGCGTAAAAAATGAGCTAGCCCATTCTGTCACCAGATGATACTTGAGAATTTTATTATTGTCAATTGCATAAGACTGCCTTGACATTAAAGTAGAGTAGCCTAAAATTTCGTCGTTGCTTTTAAATGTTTCTTCAATCAAGTACCTATAGGTAAGGCATGATTGAAGTGCGTTCCTAAACAGCAAGTCTTCTATTTTATAACGAATTAGTACAACGACGAAACTACGTAATTTTTTAGGGTCTACTCCAATGTCGAGACAATCGAATAGGTATTATGTGCCTATCCTTACAGTAGGTATCCATAACATAAAGACATGAAATGAGATGCTAATTTTATTCTATCAAATAATCAAAATGCACAGAAGTGTGGTGTTGTGTCACATTTCAGCATAAACTCGTTTATTAATAGCAAGTGATGTCACTAATCACTATAAAGAACTTGGTAAACATACCTACAAGGATCAACAATCAATTATTTGCTCAGCGTTATAAACATACCAAGATGTTTCATCGTATTCAAAACGTTTAATTTTTTTAATGAAAGTAAAATACATACCTATTCTACGGAAACTGCTGCCCGCGAAATCCTAATATAATTAAATAATAAATAGAAAGGCAATAATGCAAAAATGGCTTAGGCCACTACAACAATTAATTAGGCACATTCTTTTTTTAACGTAGTAGCACACGCTGGGTATCCGCTAGTGGATTTATACATGTATATGGAATCTTATCTAGTATCTATTCTTCTTATAAATAAAGGTGATGTTCAAGTCTGATTTAAAACGGGTAGGTATGATATGGGTTTAAAATCTTAACAAATCAATGGTTCATTGGATTTTGCTTTTATATTTAAAAAGCTTAAAGATAGTTAAAGTTATCCACATATTCGTAAATAAAGAAAATACCTAGGTACCTATAAACTTAAATAAATTGCGATGTTTCGTTACGTTACGTTTCAAATGAAACTAGGTACATACCTATTATAGGGCTATTTAAAATTGATTAATTTGAAAAAGTGGATCCAAGAGGGACCCTTTAGCAAAGTTTAACAAAATAAACGTTTCAAAAAGCGCTTCAAAGACGTTATCGTCAGGAGTCCTTATTCCCGTGCTTGACTGACTTGAACGAATGCTTTTGGTAGGTCCATGTAGCAATGGTCAATAATAAAAAATATATTTATATGACACTATAATAAGTGTGTGATAGACGTATTAATTATGAAAAGATGCGGGTTATTAGTAAAATAAATATCTAACCTAACTAATTGTTAACAAAACGTTTCAAGATAAACATTGGGGCCGATTCTCTTGTACACAATTTCTAAACCAAACTAAATTAACAGGTCTAAATCTAGTGCTATCCTTTTCCGCAAGCAACATTATGAAAGGGATAGGAATAGATTTAGACGTGACATTTTAGTTTAGTTTAGAGATTGTATACAACGGAATTAGCCACAATATTCGTTTAGTCTGTACGAAGAAATAAAAAACCGCAATCACTTTTTGAATTGCATTACATTTACAGCGGCATAGTATAAATAACTGCTAAGTGTTTCAATAGAGACAAGTATTTTTCAACTTTCCATTTTGTTGTTTGCACTTTGGTATGATACATATATTATACACTGAGCACTAAGATAGATAGGACCACGAAGGTGAATCAAACATAAAACGCAAAATAAGTACCTATCTATGTTTAATTTTGAAATTAAATTAAAAAATATTGAAATTTTTAAAAAAATAGTAAAGTACTTAAATGTTTTATAATCGCTATTAACGCCGCTAAAGAAACAACTATCAGCTAATCTAATGCATAATATTCTAGGTAGGTAAATAGAACGCATTATATCTTAACCCACATAAAATTCAGGACACTTGTGCGACGTCTGTGTTCTAGATAATAATTGTCACAGAAAGAAAATATGCCGTACTTTCTGAAAAGTAAGTAAATATGAATCTACATTACGAAGCTGCTTATTATCATCATCATCATCAGTGGATAGACGTCCACAGCTGGACATAGGTCTCTTGTAGGTACTTCCACACACCACGGTCTTACGCTGCCTGAATCCAGCGGCTCCCTGCGACTCGTCTGATGTCGTCCGTCCACATAGTGCGGGGTCTTATTCTTTCATAGGGTTCCTTTGGGATTGGTATGACATCAATTTTTAATGATAACTCCTCAGGATAAATCCATCTGAACCGATTTTGACAGTTCGTTTTTTATTGGACCATTAAAAGTGGAGATTTGTTGAATATTAACTTTTTTGTAGACCAATAGTTTTAATTCAATTATTTATATAATATTTACACTAATATTTATTTAAATTATGAAAAACAGAAGTTAAAATTTAAGTTTTTTCGTGTCCCCCTGCGCTTTGCTTACCTTAGAGTCATGGACCATTAGGATGTTAATCTTCAAACGACTCATCCCTGAAAATCTGCCTGCCTTCATGCACTATATTATCAATAGCTTATGCACGCGACTTCGACCGCGTGGACTACTCAAATTTCAAACCCCTGTTTTACCACAAAATCCTTTCCTAGCGGATGTCTACGTCATAATAGCATAGCTGCATGCCAAATTTCGGCCCGATCGGTCCAGTAGTTTGAGCTATGTGTTGATAGATCGGTCACTCAACTTTTCCTTTTATATATATTAGACTAATTCCAAGTTCCAACTGCTACATTAAAAGATATCTACCAAACACTACCAAAATATCATAAATAATCAAATTACTCACTTCTACATTTAGGCAACAAAATAAAACTAAATTGTTTAAGAAGGAAATCTGGACATTTCTTGGCAGCGATCCAGCTATTTCAATACAGGATCACCTCTGTTTATTTAATTGCTTCCATATACTTAACCTACAATATGTACTTAATAAGTACAGTATAGACGCATTCAGACGTGTTCCAAAATAATTATGAGTAGTATGAATCACAAGCAGGCGTTACGGGTTTCCATGGAGATTTTTGTAGTTTGTTGTAGAACTTGAGTTTTTCTCTCCTGTCGGAGCGAAATAGTTGTACTAGTTGTATCAATAAGTAGTGTGCCTTGATATTTCTGTGGTAGAAAATATTCCTTGGTACCTAAGTAGTAGATCTAATACAACGTTATATGGATGAGGTGACTAGAGTGGGTAACATTTTTATAATAACTGATGCCCGCGACTTCGCCCAAATGGTTTTTAAAATCCTGTGGGAACTCTTTGATTTCTCACAGGAACTCTAAAAATAAATATAGTACCTATACTATTAAAATATACAAAGCGACAGCAACCCAATTTTTATTCAGCGTTTATTAAGACTTCAACCATAGATTAATTATTATTATTGGTTTCGCTACGCTCTACACTTAAACTTTATCTTGTATGACTTTAGGTAGGTAGATCAAACCACAGGAAAATCTCCCATTTAATTTCTCGTTTCTCGCCAACCTTGTAATGTGCATACTTCCTACGAGAGTGGTGTCTTTTTACCTTTTATTATTTTTAATTAAAACAAACTACCGAAACCTAATATTGTATCAACGATACCATATATCTGATAATTTCCATATGTATGTAAGTACCTACTATTGAGTGCAAAGAGTGGACTGTGGAACATACAAACATACGTCATTAATATAATTACGTTAAAATCTGTTTCCTTTCGGCTTTGCCGTAGTTCGGGTAGGTAATAAATAATAATGAAATTATACAATTTTTTGTAAACTTAAGTGGATATATTATGTATTATTCTTTGTATATTATAGGTATACTAATATCCCATCAACTACACAACTAACAGTAGGTATAGGTACCTCCTACCTACCTAGGAAAGTAAGTATAGTCCGCGACAGGTCGAGATGGCAATCGAGGAGGGGTCGCCCCGCACACCAGCACAGCCCCCACGCTAACCCGGTGCGGGCGAGCGCGGGTGACGTGCGGGGCGTCTACCCGCCTCATATCCCGATTGTCAGCTCGACCTGTCGCGTACTATATATGTGTATAAGGTATCTTGCGACTATTTTGTCTGCGTCTGCGTGAATTTTATTATAAAAAATATATTAATTTGGGAAGAAGGTACCTAACCACTACCGAGTAATCGGTTTTTAATGAGCTTGCAAGCTGTTAAATAACAAGATCGTCTTTATTTATTACGATTTCAATTAGAGACCATTATTTTTTTTATTTCATTTTCTGTTAAATAAGTAATTATACCAAACTAGCTGCCCTGGCGAACTTCGTTCCGCCTAACAGTCGATTCAAATTTTTTAAATTATTCTCTCGTAAGAACCATCCTCGTACTTCAAGGAATATTATAAAAAAGAATTAGCGAAATCGGTTCAGCTGTTCTCGAGATTTGCGATGAGCACCACATTTAGTGATTCATTTTTATATTATAGAAGATAGGTAGATAATTGTAATGTATACTTACTATTTATTTATATTTATATAGGTATTTATTTATATTTATGGATAAAGTAGCTTTCTAATGGTAAAATAATTATTCAGTAGTAGTAGTAGTTTCAGAGTAATTTATCGATTAAGTACAAATTAACAAACAAAGCTTTCCCCTTATTACATATTTCATTATGAAGGTATACATTGCTGACTGACGGTTCATAATAAAAGATGTACAAACATACCTATTACAGACTTATATTTATAAAATCGTAAATGTTGTGTATATTCTGTGGTAGTAATGGCGACTGGCGCTAACGTAACGAACAATGCTTATCTTTTGCAATCACGTATCTACTCACTTAATCACCTACCTATCAGCTCAGTATGTCAAACGATGTATAAATCAAGCGCATTTCTACACAGATTCTATTCTTGCTCAAGTGTTCTTTCAATCAACTTTTTTTTCTCTGTTAGGTACAAATAGTAATTGTAACTGATTTCTAACGAAAGGCTTTAACCAGCAAGTAGGTACCTACTCATATCTCACTTTTTTATAAAATCATACGAACATTTGAGTTTTGACAATCTGAGGCTTGAACAAAAAAAGTTGATTGTAGGTAGGTACATTTAATTTACCTACCTTGATAAAAATGTAAGACGACCTTTTCGATAAAATAAAAAGAGAAAGTAAATCAACTGGTAGGTGCCTAACTACCTACTTTATTAGTTTGGTTCTTTTGTTGTGTCTGAATGGTGTCTGATAACTAAAACTAATGCCTAATACTCTATAACAGTGCTCCACAGTAACTAGAAAAGCAACGCTGAAATCGATTTTCATCGCATCAGTCGAGCTGTAATGGCTGTAACAATACCTATTTAGTATTTAGTCAACAGACAGAATAGAAAGTTTAATTTCGTTCAGCGTAAATGTAAAACCGAGCACGAAATTAGTTCGATCAATTAAGCGGTCTTGTAACTCTTGTATTGATCGAACATAAAATGCCAAACATTTTACTAAATATATTCTTTTGTTCTAAAACTATTGCTCTTCAATAACAAAAAAGCAATAAGTAGGTAAATGGTAGGTATAGGTAAGTACTGAAATGGATTTTCGTCAGATCAGTTGAGCTGTACGTCTAATGACTGTAACAATATTTAGTTACTTAGTGAACAGACAATGGAAAGTTTGATTTCGTTCAGCGTTCAGCAAAATGTAACACGAGAGCACGAAATATTATGTAGTTGGATCAATAAAAGCAGTCTTGTAACTTCTGTATTGATCGTACCTAAAATGTCAAATGTGAATGTACCTTTGAAACTTTGGTGCCCTTTGAACTTATAGTAGGGGGCCCAATGGTGTCGAGTTTTTTAAATGGACTACTTCAGAAGAATCGCTTCGGCGTCCCTTTATTCAGCTTTTACTCAACCTTAGCTTAATCGTTCAGGACCTCCTTTGCGAGCTTCCGAGCCGAATTCGGTACTACCGATTATTTATTTATTATTATTATTAGGATACATTTGTATGGAAAACTCGACATTGAATTTCATTTTCAATACCTATAAAAACTTGTTGGGAAGTTTAGCGTATAATCTAACTAGAGTCTACACGGACTTGTTCCCGCCCAAACTCCGTGCAACAACTGTTTACAAATTTTTGTCACACGAATTCAGTAGGTACCTACTTATAGATTTAAAAAGATGAAAATACTTAGGTATAGTTAAATGAGGAGTGAGGACCGCCAACGGCCAAGTGTCCTAACTCCTACAATGCAAATATTATTGTGTTGCTGAAAGAATGATATCATACATATCTATTATAATGCGAAAGTAACTCTGTCATGACTCAACCCCTGAACCGATCGTGATGTATTAGGTAGGTACATAAGTAGTTTGCATCCTGGAGATCGACATAGGATAAGTACCTTTATTCCGGAAAATTAAAAGCTGGGAGGACATTGCGGGCGTCAGCTAGTCGTTGATAAGAGAGATAATAATATGAGTCATCCTTAAGAAAATTGTGATAAAATTAACAAGAATACACAAAGTAGGTCATGTGGATGCCATGATTGTTTACTAACACTACAGCAGCGTTCATTAACACTACCCATTTTCCGAAGGTCTCAACTCTCATCCTCGCTCGATGCGTATGAATTATAAATGATAAGAAACTTTATTTTTACCTATCTATGTATTTTAATTTAAGACAGATCCTGTGTTTAAACTTCAAACTTAACTTCATTATTGGGAGCATATTATTTGCACACGGTAGGTAGGTACTTACTAGCAGCAAGCGACGCAACGTGTCGCCGCGACACTACTGTTTTCTATGCATTTCTAAATACGTTCCGGGACTCGCGATACGTCGTCTACGGTCTATAGAAATATAAATCTACAATCAGGTATTTAGGTGAACAGTTTGTTGAAACTTGCAAGACCTGCATATCTTTTAAATTATATGAAACATTTTGTTACTGCACTTATTTGCAATTTATCGCGCACATAATATGCATGCCCGTCACGTAGGTTCAAGACCGGGTCAAATCTCGTTTTATCTGCTCGACCTAGAAGATTTAATGTCAAACATACGCGTGCACTTGTTTACAGCATCAACTGTTTTAGCGTGTGGGACGGATGTGCTAGTCGTTTAATAGTTTCTTGTACTATTCCAATCGCTATAAAATGTAGATACCAACACGGTTATGACTAGTAATAGTTCTTGGTTGGTAATTTCAACTTGCGAAAATTGCGGACAGAAAATTACTGGACCTGTATTAATTTATTTATAAGTATTTAATTTTTTGAGTTCACTGACTCCCATGTAAAATAATCTTATACAATAAATGCTCCTGTAACTCAATGATTAGAAAAACCTACCTATTCTCAGTTTTAATGACATGTATTGTTAATAAACTAACTACTTATACCTAACGATGAGTTAGCAGAAATGATGCCTTGTTTTTATCGTGCCGCAAAATGCTAATTTATTTACTACGTACCCAGTAAGTAGGTAGGTTCACGTAAGAGAAATTACCTCGATCGCAGAAGCAATATTATAAATAATTCGTGTTAAATAACCTATGTTATTTTAAGAATAATTTAATGTTCCTGCAAATTAGACATTGGAAAAGCAAAAATAACATTTTTAGGAAAACAGAAAGTAACCAAATCATGAAAAGCCCTCTCTTCGTGATACTGATAATATAAATTATTGGCTTCGCTCAGTGAACCTTTAAGGTGAATAACATTTCAAAAAAAAAATATAAGGGTCGTCGTCGTCGTTTATTCAAAACATGACGGGCTAACGGCATAATAATATGAATACGTATGCCCTAAACTGCTTATTTTTGTCAGTAGGTAGGTACTTCTTGCGCCTACACACATCCGCTTGAGATAAATATACTAAAAGATCCAGAGCAATAATTCAACAAATATGATTGACGATAGAATAATATAGTAAGTAATACCTGTGGGTAGATTATCGCTATTAAATATTTAGTAGTCGGATCGTCATTGTTAAAACAAACAACTTCATTGTTCAATTTAAAGTGATTGCTTACTGTGAGGAGATTGAGACATATTTTTCTGAACTGAAAATGGCAATGACTCAGCAAAACGATCGACCGCATCAGGCACGTTTTCAGGTCAGATCTGAAGGCATCAGTTTTGTCATTTATTTAACCAGCACGCCTACTGCAGCCGAAACGTTGCATTTCAGCACTGTAAAATAGGTTGTGTTGTGCCTCAGCCCCTGTCGCCTTTTGTTTATAAAATGTTAGACGAAGCTGTACGAGTTGTAGTTGTACGATAGGTACATTATATTCTGTGTATGTAGGGCCTCCATATCCATGTCGAATTTTGATTTCGAAAACTATTAGATTCCGTACTAAGTAAGGAGCACTGAAAGATACCACAGTAGGCACACCGAATTTAAAGAGCATCGGAAGGAGCGCCGTCTCTATCACTCATATCTTGCTGTTTGATCACTGATTTGTCAGTCTCAACGACAGACAATAAGCTCTACGAAATCGAAGCTGCCGATAAGGTCGATATGTAGGTAATCTTTCCTGCAGGGTGCAGGAGTATTTTATCTAACAGGATTTGTATCTGGATATGCATTTACTTTTTCAGGTCTTTGCGGTCTTTTATGAGAAAAGGGAAGAAAGGCGAGCAGACATCGTCGCATAGCTCTAAACACACCAATCATGTCAACGGAGACAACAGTCCCATCGTGTTCAGGAGAGCTTTGCAATGTAAGATTTTACCTAATAGCGCTTAATTTTTTAGTCAAAAATATCAAAATATGAAGTGTATTTAAGTACGCTAGGACCAACCAAAGGTCCAATGGCCGGGCCGGTTCGGGCCGGCAGGTTTACAGTAAAACGCCTTCTGGGGCGAATTTAAACTACACTCTTATCCCTGTTTTCGCGACTTCTGTATTAGACCGACCCGTATCTATATCACTAAGTAGCCGACCACGCTGTTTCCTTCCCTGGGGGACTTTTACAAAACAATCCATGCAGACGAAAGTCCCGGGCATTACCATTATCTAGTACGAAATTAATTACTGATGCAAAAAGATTTTTTACAGCTGTTAATTTTAAATTGCAGATTCATCTGGCGCGTCCGGAGCCCGCAGCACGGTCAGCTCGCCGGAGCGTGCGGACCGCTATGTGTACGGGGGGTCAGTCACGCCGCTGCCACGCTCACGCTTCCAAGAACGTCTGCGCTCCTCGCAACCAGAAGGCAATTCGCCTAGGTAATTTTATTTCTTTTTTCACGTCTGTATAGCTTCGATGCTAAAAAATTGCATTTGAGAAGATTTATTGTTCCAATTTCAACCTTAGTAAATATTGAGCTTCACTCAGCGAGCTATGGAGAGCTATGCTTATAGTTTATCTACGTGATCAAATCAAAAATGCGGAGTTCGGTACGAAAGCCAGAGTAACTAACATAGCTCAACGGATTACGAAGCTGAAGTTATAATGAACAGAGCACATAGTTCGAAAAACCGACAGACGTTGGAGATTCAAGTGCTAGAATGGCGACCTCGCACCGGAAAGCGCTCCGTTGGAAGACCCCCCATACAAATCTTGATTTGTCCTAACCCGTTACCCGCGTCGCGTGCTGTGCTTAGGAATCATAGAGATAGTTTCAACTGTGCTTGGGATACAGTGAGATTGTTTGCAAGTGTATCTACATACTGACTAGCCTAATGCCCAATCAATTTTGCATATTATAAGACTAAGCCATTGACTTGCACAACAATATGGCTATAGGAGGATTGTTGAAACAATAACATAATAGAAACACGTACCTACCTATGTGGTTGCAATACGAGTATCTAAGCTTTAAGAGACATGCAAATCAGACAACAAAGAACGTTTGTCGTAGGGCTGGTCAGTGGTCACTGGTGATAAATAACTCACACTTGAATATAATGGACAATAGACGACAACAAATGCATCGACACGAGAACAGAATATTAGGTATATTCTGTTCACACCCTTGTTTGCGACCGTAAAATAACTACCTACATATATTACAATTATTGAACATGAAACATTTGCATAATAGATGGTATTAAAACACGAGAGTAGGTTTAAAAAACGAGCCGCGAGGCGAATTTTTTTATTAGTATTACAATTCACACGAGTGTTTTAATACCTAATCTTTCTAGATTTTAGAGACGCTACATTTTACCCCGGAAAATCAAATAAGTTCCCACGAGATTTAAAAAAAAACTAAAATCGGCGCGGTTATCATCTAGTACCTATTGTATTGTACATTTACCTATTTTAATTGATATTTTCAGCACAACACCACGTATGGCACGAAGCGACATTACTGGATCTCGGCTGAGCGTGGAAAGCTCTAATCCCTTCGAAGAAGCACCAATACCGCCAGTACGAGCTTCACGTCGAAAGAAAAAGCGAGCTCCAGCACCTCCTCCGACATTAAATGCTGATGATGATTCGGTTTGTAGCTGTTCTTTACCTCTCATCATAACTATCTATATTATGTTAAGCGTTAATTCTATATTCAATGGTCTCTGAGTAGCTACTTTCTTTATCTCTGTTGAGAGTGTTTTATACTTTTCGTAGACATTACATCAACAACCACTGCGGCGCACTTAGCAAAAACTTGATTCACAATTATGCGAACAAGGAATTTCAAATCTATTTGCTTTGATGTTATAATATCGAAAATGAAGAAAACTATCAAAATTATACTTGAGTAATAAGCTCAATCGAGAACCAAAAAAATCCAAACAAGGTTTTTAAATATAGACGCAGTTATAAAATTTCTATTTTTTCTATTTCACAGGTTATTGAAAATTTGGAACTAAGCATATCAGAAAGCGAGGATGCGAAGAAACCTAACATAGATGACGATATTGAAGAGATGAATCTTAAGGTGGAACTCAAAATAGTTGAGGATGAAGAAAAACCTATCGTAGAGCAAAAAGTGGATTCAGATACCTCTAAATTATCTATTGAAGTTGTTGAAGATAACACTAAAACAAACAATGCTGAAAGTGATGAAACCAAAGAAATAAATGTTATAAAAACACAAGTCAATGAAGAAATTAAGGAACCCGATCCCGATTGCGGAACTGAAGTTCCCTCTCCAATCTCATTTCCCAAAGTAGACATTCGCAAGTACAGAAGAAACTCCAGCGTAAACGAGGACGAAATTAGACTGCGCCGAGGCAATTTAGAAGACTTCCACTCATTAGCACCAAACAAACGAAGTAAAAGTTTATCATACACTTTAGATGGCAGCAACGTAGCTTATCATACAAACTTGAATGAAGGTAAAAATATTGACATTAACAGCAACGAAGAGCCTCGGAGAGTAGTGTGTAAAGTATACGATGACGATTCAAGAAAAAAGAGTATCGACAACTCCATTTCAAGCACGGAAAAGGAATTTTTAGAAATTGATAAAGCCACGAGAGAATTAGAAAGAGAGATAAGCAAACTTAACTCGGCCTTGATAGAAGATGATTTAACATTCGATAATACTCGACTTTCAGTGTCGGAAATACGACAAAAGTTTGATAAACCTGACACTAGTTCACCAAATCCAATACCAAAGCCTAGAAGGAGTCACTATGGAGAATCCAATTCACCTGCTAACGGTAATATTCCAGTATGACGTCCAGGTTAAATTCGCAAAAGCTATGTTGATAAAATAAATAAGTTTAAATAAACTAAAACGTTCTTACACATACTAGTTTTTAAAGTAGGTATTTGGATCTCAGAATTTCATTTTAGTTAAATAAGCTTATTTATCTATAAAAATCCATTATTTTTGAATCGGCACCTTGGTATGAAAGATACTTGTTAAGTTTTATTATTTTGCACAAAGTTTGTTTTATTCATAGTTAGATTGTGAATTATAATTCAAATCTGTGCTTCTTGACCATTTCTATGTATATTATGGATGTCTCCAACGGATAGTAAATAAAATTGGATACTACAGTGCGACAAGGCTATCTTGGCGGGTGGCAAAGATCGGAACTAACGTTGCCGTCAAGTATCACCTTTGTTCTTGTTTGAATATTCTAAGATGATTCTAAGCCTTTGTTCTCCAACAGCGCCCCCTGTCAATGTCATTCAAGTGCCAAGAGAGCCTTGTCACACTGTAGGTGGAATAGAATTATTAGTTAAATAGATTTTTGAATACGTAAAATTGAATGTTACCTGCTTTCCTACTTACTCGAGGAACGTTTTTGCCATAGTACCTAGATATATTTTCTATTTAAGGCTATATAATTCGGTTTGATTGTGATAGATAAATAGATGCATCACTTTATTTAATAACGTTGGGATCAAAATATGTAGGTTTAAATAAATAATATTTGTATAGTCACCGTGTCATAAATATGTACGAAACAATCATAGTAATTTTAATAACTTCTGTAAATATTTCAATATATTTACGTAGTATTTTGGCGCACTCATACGTAGTATTATTTAGCCGAACTACCTAAATAATATTGCTAGATCTGTTTGAAATAAAATAAAAAATCGGCCAATGATAAAAAATATAATGCAACGATGACAATGATTGATTCGTTACTGTATTCATATGTATTGGAATTAGCAATATAATTTTTACTAATGTCATGTGTGAGCCTGAGTTTACATTCCGTCGATCATAGACATATTGAGAACTACATCTAAATATATATAAAAAAACTGACAGACTAACTGACTGATCTATCAACGCACAGCGCAAACTACTGGACGGATCGGGCTGAAATTTGGCATGCAGATAGCTATTATGACGTAGACATCCGCTAAAAAAAGATTTTTAAAATTCAACTCCTAAGGGGGTAAAATAGGGATTTGAAATTTGTGTAGTCCACGCGGACGAAGTCGCGAGCATACGATAATTTTTATATAATATAGTCATAAGAGCTAGCGCAGACGACCACTTTGTATCCGTTAACGTCCTAAATAAGTCACTGATTGATGCACACTAGCATATCTGTCACTCATGAGATCTAACTATAACTACACTAAAGCGCTTTAAACTTGCGTTAGAGGCTTGCGCTAACTATCCAGACGTATGCCTGTGCGCATGCCTCATATTGGCTAGCAATAGCGCATGCATCAAACACTGTGGTGCACGCATTCTCTTGGATCCTCTCCCTCGGTTGTGCAAAAACACATGCGCTATTGCATGCAATGCTTCGGCAGCTTATAGGACGCGTACCTTTACACAAATTGAAAGCGCACCAGTGTTTGTAGACCAATATAATTATCAGCCTTTTTTTGGATTTTCGGAAACAATTTTACTCCTGTGTTATAATTATGTTCGCCGACATTTGTCTAACCGACTTTTTTATCGGTAGTCTGCGATAACCTTGATTGTGTTGCATCACAGTAAAATATAAAATGTATATGTATATTTACGTAACTATAAAGTAACATTCACAACTACATACTTACATATTAGCCTTAGCCAAAGTGTCCTTACCTAACTAATGTAGTGAGTACTGAATAATAAATATTGTGCAATGTACAAGTTTCCTATTTATAAATTAGAATATTATTAGATTGGGATGTTTATAATTTATATTATATTGTATACTTTGTTGATTATAATTAAATTATTATTTCATTAATTTGCTTCATCATTCTTATTACCAAATTCCTATGATATTATAATAACCTAGATGTGAACCTGTGGCTTCGCCCGCGTAGATTTCGGTTTTTATTAATCCAGTAGGATCTCTGCTTTTTCGGGATAAAAAGTTGCTTATCCAACTCAGCCGTTGTCAGTCTCACTCAAAATTGGATTCGGCGGCGAACCTTTTTTCGAAATTGGACTTAGACCGGCAACGGCTTTAGGTATAATACGCGACAGGTCGATATGGAAATCGGGGAGCCAGGGAACGCCCCGCCCACCCGCACAGCCTCCGCGCTAACCGGGTGTGGGCGAGCACGGTGACGGTTTGCCAGGCATCCCCCCGCGTTATACCCCGATTGCCATCTCAACTTGTCGCAGACAATGTGTGCTTAAGCGTATAGTAAGTGGCAGCCAATCAGAGGTCAAAGGTCATTCCGATCGTCACACTTTCCGAAGCCTACAGCCGTAGTCTACACGTCATAATGTCGCTAATTCAGTCGCACTTAACCTCTAAACTAGTTTTACTTACTTAATCTAGTGCTAGCCTTTTCCGCAGCCAGCATTATGAAAGAGATAGCAATACCTGTCATTTCAATTTCAATTAGAGATTATGTACAACAGAATTACCTTGCCATAAAATCACTGAAACGATGTGTTGATAAAATGCGATTTAATAAAAAATAAACAATATTATAGACAGATTTCATAGGATTAAATATTTCTAACTACAACTTAACATAGTTTAGAAAGTCTTGCCTTTTTATATTTAATGAACCTTGGTAGATTAGAGTTGGCAGTAGTGACCAGAACTTTGTATTCCTTTGGAAGCTTCTTTTGTTGCCTTGCCTGAAAACAAAACGCTAAATAAATAACAATATATTTGTATGTTGGTCGTTTAACCAAATCATCTAAAAACTTTTAAGGAAAAAAGAATCTTAAGTCTTGTTTAATGAGGAAGTTTCCAGGCAACGTTCGATAAAATTTTCATAGATGGCGCTGAATACTACCACCACTAAAGATGAAAAATAATACGTATTTCTGAACGGAAAATACATATATCTTTTTTCATTTCATTTAAATTAAAAAGAAATAGAGAGAGAGAGAGAATGATAATCGCAGCGCTCGCATAGTCATCTAATTCCAATGTATATGTAAAATTTCAAGTTGCTGGCTCATGAGGAAGTTAGTTTAAAATCGCTTGCAAAATAATACAATATGTCGTTAAATCACGAAATAAGTTAAAAATCATTACTTCTAACCTTGTTTTTAAATATAGGTGCTAAAACAGACAACTTTTCAACAAGTTTAACCTTAGCTGCTAGCAAATCCGTTTCATCTTCTGAATACAAATCCACCAATGTGTCAATAGCTTCTGCTAAAACCCATACATCATTTTCCTTGTGTGCTTGCTCGAGTATAAAGTCAGTGATAGTGCATATTACGGTAGACGTAGTTTCATTTAGGTTGTTCACTAATAGTAATGCCAATATACCAATCATACGGATGAGGTTTGACCTTATCTCAGCCTCTTGGCAGTCTCTGATTCCAGTTAGCATAATCTGTAAATAGTAAAATGATAACAAAAATGAAAATAGTGGAAAATAGGTACTGTCCGTTCATCGTAACTTGACGCGCAATTAACAATAAAATAGGTTTTTGATTAAAATAGTATTTTGATATCAAGAAGTAAATATTTAACAAACATACCTCAATGTCGGATAGGGCCAAATCACTGAATAAATTACAATCAGTTGGTTTCTCGTTGTCTTTTAATTTGATTTTGTCCAAAGCAGCCCTCATAACAGCGGTGGCAGATTCCAAGAGGTTTAAGTTCTCCGAGTTCTGTTTAAATACAAGTTTGCCTGCATCTACCCATATTTTATAAACACCATTGACACCACCGAGGTTTTCTATTGGTAGACTCAATAACATATTGTTAATACATAACAGGGCTCTTGTTTGCAAATTGTGCAATCTGAAAATTTTACATACATATTTTATCTCATTTTTTATAAGTGTAATTTTTTTAATACAATAAAACTTAAAGCTAGCCTTATCTAATTACTATATAAATCATGACCGCGTGGAATGGTGCCAAGAATACTGGCTGCATTTCCGCGCTGGACAGCCAGGCTGATCCGCTGCGCAAAAAATGAGCCAGCCCTTCTGTCACCATCTCCTTTTGGTATGAAGATTTGACATAGTAAACAAAGAAGTAATTTGAATAACTAGCTGTTGCAGACTTCATCCATAGTGCCTTTAGTTTTTAAGGTTCCATACCTCAAAAGGACAAAAGGAACCCTTGTAGGATCACATTGTTGTCAGTCTCTCTGTCTGTCCATCTGTATGTCGTGTCTGTCAAGAAGGCGTATAGGGTACTTCTCATTGACCTAGAAGCATGAAAATGAATGAAGTTTGAAACCAGTAATTTGTACACAATTGTGTGTATGCAAAATGGAAATGTATTTATGTCAAGTAATACACCTGCTTACTTTTTATAAATTGGCTGTGAACCTTCATACTCTTTCAATATTGGCATAACATTTTCTGGAGGCAACTGTGTGCGAGCCCAAACTTTGTCAAATATCTCCAATGAAATTAGGGCTTCTAATAGTTCTGGTGGTAGTCTGTCCTCAGCCAGTAATACCCCTTCTCCGTTACTACAGATTTCCTCATCCAATGGTTCATCACTGTCTGAGGATTCAGGACCTTCTATAGAGTCATCTGAATCTAGAAAAAAGACTGCATTTAGAGTATCTGCATCTCTTTCTTTTTAACATTGCTAAAAAGGACGGAACATGAAAAAATCCATGCTATAATACGAATGCAAAAGTGTCTGTTAGCTTACGATTTCCTAACCGATTTCACCGAAAGGCAGAGATATCTTGTATTCCAGAGATGGATATATAGGCTATTTTTATCCTGGAAAATGGAATGGATCCACAAGATTTTTTAAAAACCAAAATCCATGTGGATGAACGGGTATTATGTGGTAAAATATAATCAAATGACAAAACAAATAGGTAATAATGGGAACTAACCATCACATGAACAAATGTTTGCAATAATTTCGATTGCGCTCTGCTGTGCATCCAAGATCTGAATAACTGACTTTAATTGACTCTCCAAAACCTGACCTTCTTTACCCTTGGGTGGTATAACTTTTCCAGCAGCGTTACTCAAAGGCACATTACTTGAGAGTTGGTTACATGCCAATCTGTGATCCAAGGACAATGTTTTTGCCAACACTGCAATTATTTGATTCATCACATCCAGTGGTAAACTAGATATGTTTCCACCACACATATTAATAATAACACCTCCTGCAAGGGTTTTTATTAATAAAGCTGAAGGGTCATTGGCTTCTAATAATAGCAATTCTTTTAGCTGTCTTTCAGACGAATTCTTAATCTTTTCTATAGCCGATGGATTGTCCTCAACAACAACAAACCAACACTGCATTATTGCTGTAACAATGTCAACTCCAAATGTGCTTATGTCTAAGTATCTGGGAAATATGTCTAATATTTTCGAATCTCCACAATATTTAACAGCTAATTCTGAAAAGAAAAATTTAATATAATAACTTTTAAATATTTGAATTTAAATGAATAAATGATTCCAATGTGGAAGAAATAAGTAAAATTTTATCACTCATAAAAATTACATTCTTGAAAAAAAAAACACACTGAAGTAGCAAATTGGGGGTACAATATATTTTCTAATTTCTACAAACATTACTGATTTATAAATTGCTTGATGAACTCTTACCTGAACTTTCACATAAATTTAATAAAAGATTAGTACATTGAACAAATGTATCAGAGTCATCTTTATTTTTGGAACTAGTGTCTGGTACCCAAGTCTCTGTGTACTGCAAATATACAAAGACATAGTTATAATAAACATCATATTAATGTAAGAGCTTAGAGCCTCGATAGCTCAACAGTTAAAGGAGCGGACTGAAAACTGAAAGGCCGCCAGTTCAAATCCCACCCACAAACTTTACGCTTAATTCGTACGTAACGCGTCAGCAACTTCTATTCTTTTAAAAAAAACGTGATGTGTGTTGACGGCAGATCAGAATACAGTTGTCACTTGTCACTAACCCTCCTCTTCCCGCAGATATTGTACGAGGCGACTAAGTAGTAATATAAAGGAGAACAGACAGTAGCGTCCTCTGTGCTACTACTACCATCTACTGTGATGATCAACCCGTCTGCCCTGGATCATTCCACGTGGACGAAGTCACAAGTGCTATCATATTATATTTTTATATGTATAGATAAGATATTCATACCTGATGATAGTAAAATACCAAAGATGTCATAACATCATGTTCCATCAAAACATCACACATCTGATGGCCGACAGCCGACAGATTCCTGAGTGAGCCAGCCGCTGCATTTCTGACCGACGAAGCTGCATCAAGCAGAAGTGGCGCCACCATCTTCACTAGTCCCCTATTGATCATTTGCTCTAAACTTTCTTGGCTGTCTAGTAGCATGGCAAATGTTTGGAGCCCACAGTATTTTTCTTCAACATTTGCAGCCTGAAACAGTCAACATGAAAAAAACCGGTCAAGTGCAAGTCAGACACACACGAAGGATTACGTACCATCAAACAAGATTTTAAATTTGCATCAGTACCCTTATTATAAATGCGAAAGTGTGTTTGTTTATTGGTTTGTCCTTCAATCACGGCGCAACGGTGCAACAGATTGACGTGATTTTTTGCATGGGTATAGATAACGACCTGGAGAGTGACATAGGCTTTTTATCCCGGAAAATCAAAGAGTTCCCACGGGATTTTAAAAAAACCTAATTCCACGCGGACGAAGTCGCGGGCATCAGCTAGTAAATATATATTTTTTGAATATATATTTATAAATATTATGCAATTTATATTGAAATATTTATTATTAGTTTTTTCAGCGGCAATAGAAATACACAATCTATGAAAATTTCAACTCTACCTATTATGGTTCATGAGATACAACCCGTTGAGAAGCAGGCGGCATAGACGGACGGACAAACGGAGGGATAGTGGAGGCTTAGTAATACGTTCCCATTCGGTTACAGAACCCTAAAAATATACAGTATTGTGCTAATTTCTGTAAGAAAATTGACTTAATTTATAAATTAAAAACTAACCTGCAGCTGATCAATTATTGTTTGAATCGCATTTTCTTTACTGTCAAGCGGTAATTCTTCTTCGTCAGAATTGGTAGCCGCCTCATTGTTGACTATTTTGTTTGGTTTTGGTTTTCGTTTTCTAACTTTTCCCATGTTTTAAAATTATAAACAACACAATGTAACCTAACACAACTTCTTAGCACGCCGCTACTGACGTATGACATCTGTCAGCAGTGTGACCATCACGAAAATAGAAAATCTGCCATTTCCTTACATTGGCTGAAAGTTGGAAAATCTGCCAAACACGCTGCCAAAGCCCAAACTCTTCTAAGAAAATGCCTAAAGGTCCAAACACATAATTTGCTAAACAATGTTTGCAGCGCCACGTCACTCAAGTGCGCGTTGCTCCATACAAAGTCATATAAACTAGGTACATGTGCCGCGTCGCGCAGCGCAGCTCAAGTGCATTAAGTCCTATAGAAATATTTAAATGCGCAGCGCACGCCCCATATATATACACTTTTATAACAAACACGTTGTATCAATTGGGTATTTGACTACATCAAAAATAAATTATTTCTCAGTGATTATTAAATAGAGGGTCTTTCAAAATCCACGTCCTTTGTTGGATTTAAGTGTAATAACCATTTTAAATTATCGATTAGGTAAACTAAAAAAAGTACGTCAAATGATTGTGACGTCACACACCGGTATGTCATAGAATATCGCATACTAAGCGCGCGTTTTGACGTTTGATAAAAAGTTACTGATTTGACTAGTTCTCAAATACCGTATGTGGAAGTAGTTATGTGTTTCATTTAATGTGACAAAGTATTATTTATTTAAGTAATCCTAGATGATGTCCGCGACTTCATTTACGTGGATTTAGGTTTTTATAAGTCCTAAGGGAACTCTTCGATTTTCCAGTATAAAAAGTAGCCTATGTCCATCCCCGGGATGCAAGCTGGTTACTTATATCTGGACCCGATTTCATCAAATTAGTTAAACGGATGGGCTGTAAAAAGCTTGCAGACAGACACCCTTTCGCATAGTTAGGTATTAGTAATTATAATACAAATATTAAGACACGTATGGTCATGGATAGTATGGATTTTGTGGTAAGTATAATTTTACTGGCATTCGCAGAGACCATATTGACAACTATGGAGATTCCCTATTAAGATTATCAAAAGTTACAAGTTAATCGGTAAAATGATTCCCAACACAATTTAGTTTCTGTGATTTTTTCGTTGTTGTAGAAAACAACTTTTTTAATTTATCTGCAAAATTATTAATAATAATAATAAATAAATAAATAAGCCTTTTATTAACTGAAAAAATATAAATATGTAGGTATACACAGAATCAAATTTTTCTAGTAGCTAGGTACTCACACTTTTCATACTTTACTTAGTTGAAACAAAATTTATGTTCTATGCTTATTTCCTTATTTTTAAACTTTCAGTGATTTTACAACTAATCAAGATAAAGTATACACGATTTATAGACGTTTTACCTCATTGTTACCTAGGAAGGTACATCAAAACATTAGAGAACTTTTGTAATCAATGAGATAAGTTGAACTTGTAACAATGTATTTAGATGACGTAAATTATTCTATTTTATATAGGAACATTAAATAATATTTGAATCTAGGACGACATAGGTATTAACGTTTTTAGAAGACAACTTAAATTATGCGGTTATAGAATAATTTACATTTTCAACATTAAAAAAAAAATTATTTACTTATTTCTAACACAATAGATACCTACCCATTACATTTAAGCCTACTATATAAAAAATTATTACTTATCTAAACTATTTTTATATTTTCACAGATATTTTAAAAAAGATTTGTGCATTTATTTCAGTAAGTAAAGTAAGTAGGTAGGTATAACACAAATATTTGTATGATTATAATAAAATGTTTAGTGTAGATTCTATGTTTGGTACAATATTTCTTTTTGACAACTTCTTGATTAAATACTATATTAATTTAACACTTTGCAATATAAACTTAAGTTACTTTTTTAAAATATAAGTCAATTGTTGTTTTTCAGTCCGCCTCTAAGGCGTAAAGGCCTCCACTAGTTTATTGACTATATTGTTATAAAACTTTTAACTTTATTGTTATAAATTTTTCTTTATTCTTAATTGAAACTGGTGGGTTTTGGTCTAGCCCTCCCACGGTGACCAACCGGATTGGGAGGCACTAACGCACAGAATTAGTTAAATATTCCAAAAACTGCCACCTATTTGAAACGTTTACGTGATAATTAAGTAGTCAAGGTTTTCCCTAAACAATAATAACTATAGAGTCAAATCTGTCCAACAAATAATTAGTAGAAATCTACCACATATGGCAGCACTTTCTGATAGCTGACGACTGACTTACAGCCAGAGAGACGTGCACAGAGTACTTTGTATGGAGACGTGCTTGTCTCTGCTTACAGCATGACACCAGCTATGCAGTGTTGTCAGATGGTTAAAAATAGTATGTTTTTCGTAACTTTTGATCCTCTCGAACACAATCCCTTATTTTTAAAAATAAACACAACTGCATTTTTGCTGTTAATTTCTTAAATTCTTAGCTGGTTCAATTTCCAGGTGAGACTAGCGAATTTTAGAAAATCTTTGAATGCAGCTTTGTTTCTTTAAAAAAATACATTGTATAGGTACCTAGTATAGGTAGGTACAAACTTAGTGCTTCTACCTATCAACATCACAGTTACGAATACCAGCTCTACTCATACTTAAAATAATTGACCTAACATAATCCATTATAGGTAGGTAAGTAGGTAACTATATACCTACTCAATATTGAATAAGTAGTATTCCAGCATTGAGAACGTACAGTACCTGCATACCTACCTAACTATTGAGTAAATTATTCGTTGAACGTCGCGTCGAATTAAATTAGATCCGCGAATAAAGAATCTTGGAGCGGACGATGACGTCACAAAAATGCAACGGGGAACAACGTGGCGCGGCGCCCAGTAGCCGCCTCTCGAGCTCTCCTCATAAATCAAAAAGCTGTTTTTGTGTCTTATCGATGTATAATCGGCGGCTGCTACCGCACTGCCAGCCGGTATAGCTAGGTACACCGTCCGCTTCTCACCCGACACGCGACTGACGTTATCTTTAATTTTTTTTTATACATAGGTACCTACCTAAATGATTTTTTTTATCAGAACCTGCCATGTCTAGATAACATGACTTAGGTATGTTATTTGCCATTAGTTCAGCATTATCACAAGATAAAGTTCAAAACTAAAACCCGACTACGATCCTCTTAAAATAAACGCTAAAATATAGTAAAATTGTATTTCTGTCCTTTGGTATATTATAATAGTAGTACGATACTTAGATGAAATTAATCTAAGGTAAGTACCTACCTACTATATTTATATTTATGAACTCAGAATTTTTTCCTCTTTCATTTGACATCCCAGGTTTTGTTCTCAAAGGTATGTGAAGTCTACCAATCCACACTTGGCCAGCGTGGTAGACTATGGCCAAAACCCTTCTCACTCTGAGAGGAGACCCGTGCTCTGTAGTGAACCGGCGATGGGTTGATCATGATGATAATGATGAAAGATTTGAAGAATAATTTTACGATGTGGTGGTGAGACAGATAAATAAATAATTAACAATTTAATAATATGCATTAAAATATTCATAGTTTCTTCATTTTCATTAGTGGCATAACCGCATCTAGAGATGGACGCGCGGCGGCACGGCGCGGCGTGTCAGCACATAGGTATACTTCGTCTAATTGCACCCCCGCGGAGTGATGGATGGACGAGACCTCGTCCTTTACCCCCTCCCCACACCGCGGCAAACCCCACAAGTACAAGGGTTGTTCCCAGAAATTCCATTATCGTCTGTCTCGTTTCATTTGACAATACGCCGCCTTTTACTATTCGTGCAGAAGGTTTTTGGAATTCCAGAACAAAATGAATGCACACAAAATGAAAGAATATCTATAGGTATTTATTGATCTAGAATCTAGACGATAATGAGCAAGTACTTACTTGTACAGCAGGTAGGTACTTAGTAATTCTCACTTTCGATTCAGGTGATGAACATTAAAATTCAACTGTGATACATTCTAAGAATTAATCAACCGTTAGTCGGTAGGTACTTACGAAAAATTAACCAACACTTTTTATACTGACGTACCTACTTACTAAGACGTAGAAAAATTCCCGAAAGTTTCCGTCATTCGCGAGGGTATAACGCCAGAGTATACACAAGAGCGTGGTGGTTCTGTTTTCCAATAAAATTACGTACTTAATTAAAAAAACAAAAAAGCCCGACTGCTAATAATTGACGTATCATTACATACACAACACATAACACTCCTTTGGGGCTTTGCCGCAGTCGGATAAAAAGCGTGGTACACCTTGTCGAACAATTAGTAGGTTTGTACAGTGCATATAGATTATTATCATAGACTTATTATATATCACTGTAGATTATAGACCCATCTCGCTGCTGAGCCCAAGAGTCATTACGAATCATCTTGCTTGTAGGTTTGACGACTTCCAGCCACCTAAACAAGCCAGAAAAGACTTTATAGCACCATATAGATCACATCGACATGCACGCTACGGCAAGTTAATTACTATACAGAAGGTTGAAGTGTAGGTACCTATAATTAATGGGCTACTTTGCTTAACGCTAGTGGACGTAGAAGATCTTTGATTCAATAGAAACTTGGGATGTATTAAGGTTGCTTCAGAGATGCCAGATTGAATGTGCTGAAGGGCTTACCAAAACACCAACATGTCAGTCCGTATTCCGTATAGGTACCTATTACTTACGGCAGTCTCAGGACCAGAGTACGAGGCCAATCCAATTGCAGCGGGAGGTGCGAGTTGCGACAGCGCAGTTTTCACAGCCGTTCACACAAGTTTCCTAGTTTAAAACTATGTGACGTCAATCGGTCGGAATTAACATGGCGGCTACGATATCATGCGTTTTGGATATTTGTAGAACAGATAAAAAAGTGAAATCTGTAAAATGAATTATAAAATTCATTATAAGTACCTAGGGTCAGATGTCCAACAATGAAACAGTGGTACACAATAAAACACTGTGAAATCTCTAAAATGCGGCGTTGCCAGATTGTGCAATATATTGCGTTAGGGCACTCTCGTGGACCCCCCGCCCTACCCCAGTTTGCATCGGTGTCGCGTGGGAGCAGACGTATTTGCAGAGTATTTTTAATATTTTCGACAAAAAGTAAGTATTTTCTGCATTCTTTGTAGATTTTTCATTAAATAGTGATTGGAAATTTCATATTTTTCATGATTACCTAACAATAAAGATATTTCATAGATTGACGTGCAATAGATCATATGTTAAAGTGTTACAATTTAGTGAGAAAAAAATTGAGTTTAGTAAAAAAAACCTTGGTAGTCCACAGTGAAACAGTTGCACAATGGACACAATGAAACACTGTTTCAATGTGTACTATCTCGTTTCATTGTGTACCATAACACGTTATAACAATAGGTACAAACATCTTTATTGTAGGTTTATTTCTGTAGGTATGTAAATTTGGTTACAATAAAGAATATTTTACTTTTATTTTACTTAGGTAACATTAATCGATCTTTATTTATTTTTCGTTTAAGATGGCGCGTACTAAAGCCCAAGAAGGTGATAACGTGCTCGTTTTACTGGACGCCAAAAAACTGAAGGTCTACTATGTTAATGATAGACTGATTAAAGTGAAATTAAGAATAAAACCTTTTGGATTGAACTCAATCGTTTTTTGTCATTTACCCACATTAATCCAAAATGACACAAAATAAGATGAGGCAGACACTATGAATAATTATGTTTCATTGTTGAATTAGTGGTGTTTCATTGCGTACACTACTGTGGACACAATGAAACATTTCCCATTTTTTATTTTTTTATTTATTGCTGATTGATTGCACATTAATTAAAAAAACTATAAATGGCATCTGATAACCAATAAAATTGCCTATACATCTGTAAAAAATTGGACTTCTATCTGTAAAAGCAAAAGGTGTATGAGTCTTTGAATTTTTAGTGTTCCATTGTTGGACACATGACCCTACCTATAAACTGAAATCAATTGTGTATACATTTTTAGATTTTTTCTCGCTTGGTGTAAAATACCGTATTATCGCAGATACAAAAATATTAACTCAATAATATAAAAATATCTACCCTAAAGGAAATGTTGCAGACAAAAGGCGAGTAGTGCTTTGATAGGGTTTCACGTATCCGTATGAAAGGTATGCATTGCGTATTGATTACACATCACATCAACAATAAACCGCCTCTTCCGTTCAAAAGAATAGAAAGGAAATTAAAAAAGGTCAATATTTAGACAGAATTTATTATGGCGCATAAAACCGGACGTGATTGTGTGTTGGCGCTAATAAAATATAAAGAACAGGATAAGATTTTTTGACGGGATCATGTTAACTCGTCTGTTCTCAACATTCCCTTGTCACAACTCACAACAGCCCAACAAAAGCAGCTGCAATTTCTTTATAAGTAGGTAGGTATATTTCGATTAAATTGTGATCGATTGAATCGGAAATTGAGCCAGTCTGTCGAAGCGCATTGAATTGGAATCATGCATGCTTCCATAGCTTCAGTTCTACCAGAAGATATAGCTACCTATGCAATAACCAATTTAAATCCTTTTTAAATACAAAGGGGACAAACTTTTGATATTGCCTTGCTTTGATAAAAAACATCGTCACTCCCAAAAAGTATTTTTACAAGTAACGTGTAAATATCCCTTGTGGTCCTAATTTCGTGGAAAAGTTAGGTAAATACAATTACTCGCTAAGGGTTTGCCTTCCCTTCCACCCTATGGCGCCGTAACGACGGCATGAGAAGTCGGCAAGTATCCATCTAAATTCAAAATAAACTCACTTTTTGTGTTTGTTCTGAATTTTTATATACCGACCAAAAGTTTGTAACACGTTTCTAATAGGTAGGTATCACGCCGAAAATATGTGAATGTGGATTGTGGATTATAATTATGCAAGTTAGTCGTTTTACTTTGGGCACTAAGTAGTACTTAGGTACCTACCTACTTAGCTAGTTGTGCTTATGCCATAGATTTTTTGTAGTTTTTTTGGGTTCTGTAGTAAAACTAAAACAAAACAAGGAATATACTGAGGTACCCACCTAAGTATATAATTATAATAATTAGTTACTTTTGTCCGTCCGAAGTTGAAATTTGGCACGAAATAGAAACTCATTGTTTTTGTTACGGGTTACCGCAACGCTACATTTCAAATTATGAAAAAATATCCTGAACATTTTTAGTGAGAGTCAATAAAAAATTTCGGTACACCTCTCGAGTGGAACCTTGTTATAATTATGAGGTATTTTATAATTAGTTATTATGGATTAAATAGTTTTCGAAGGTTAAGTCGATGCAAGGTTACGAAAGTCAACTTCGAAGTCACGAAGGTCTATGTCAAGGTATTAGGTAACAATGGTCGACGTCGAGGAAACGAAGTTCGAACTTGAGGATACGAAAGTCGATGTCAAGGAAATGACGGTTCACAAAGAGATTATGAATGTTGACGAGATTCGATTCCGAGGATGCGAAAATCAACTTTGAGGTAACTGGAGGTAACCAGTGGCGGATTTCCAGTCCTGGCCGCCCTAGGTCATGTAGTAAGTAGGTACCAGCCGCCCTCTTTTCAGCACTCATATTTACCAACTTTTATCATAACATCAGTGAATTTTTATCGCTAGGAATGGCCGCCCTAGGCCCGGGCCTACTGGGCCTTAGGGCAAATCCGCCACTGGAGGTAACGATAGTCAACTTCGATTGACGAAAGTGAACGTCGACGTTCAGTGGTAACGAAGGTCGACGTCAGGGTTACGAAAGTCGTTGTCGAGGAAACGAAGCTTGATGTCGAAGATAAGAAAGTCATAAGAAGTCGATGTTGAGGAAACGAACATCGGCTTCATCGAGTCAACGTCGTATAACTCGTAAGGTGGTTTATTATAAGCAGGAATAGGTACGGAACCCTGCCTTTTGCGTGTTCTGATATGCACTTGACCAGTTTTTGATAATAAACTGTAGCTCCTAAAACTCCAAGCCCCAACGGATTTATGGAGGATAATTCTTTTTTCAATTTACATTTAACGATGATAATTCTTTCTAAGTTTACTCTTAGCTGATAATATTTCTTCCTTTATTTACTTTAAAGCAATGATTCCCGGCTCATTTACACAAGTTGATAGATAAAAAGCGATAGCGTGGCGGCGCTCTTGTCATCAGAAAGAAAACAAAATAAATAAAGAGATCCGGCTCTTAACGCGTTCTGTGTAACACCAGGGGTAGCTCTGAATGAAGTAAACAACGACGACTCACAACACACTAAAACTAAATAGGTAGGTACTTATTTAGATAGGTACAATATACTTATAATACATAGGTTGATGATGAAAAAATTGATAAGTATTTAATTATTATGAAAACTGATTTTTAAACCAACCATATTTAGTGGATATTTTAAATTACTATTTTGCCGTCCTATTTCTAAAAAGCGCTTAACTCCAAAAAACAGGTTTTGAGTTATCCACAAAAACGCAGGAATTTTCACAAAACTGATATTTCTATTTACACTTATCAACCAACGTACCTACTATAGTTAGGTAGGTATAATCCTATAATGGAGTCGTTCAGCTAAGTAATTCAATTTCGATTTCCGAAGTCGAACGCACGCCGAAAGCCCATTGAAACTCCCTTGCCAAACCTCCCCCAATTTGTTTGCGGAAATTAACGAAAAATCTATACCACCTAGTTAAACTTACCTACATAATATACCAACCTATCTATGTGGTAGCGCGATATTGTATTAGTGTTATTTTAAATTATGAAATAATAATATTGAGCTAACTAAACTAGGTATAGATTTATACATATAATATTATGTCGCAGAGAAATTGTATAAACCGGAACTTGGCCGTATCTTTCAGCCTCAGGGATATGGTCAAACCCCGCGAGATGTTAAAATGACAACTCAATTTGACCATTTCACTAAACAAATCTAGTGATAATATAATAAGACACTGAACATAGTTTAGTGACTAGTGAAACACCTGATAATATTAAGATAAAATTACCCAATAGAACCTATGTGCTCTTCTTCAGTCTCTGGGATTTTGCGATTACCTACATCGAATGTGGTTCAGAAGGAAATCTGATTACGACATTCTAAAGTTGGGTTAGGTTAAAGGGGGTTGACCATAGTTAAAGTTTAAAAGTTTAAGGATGTCTGGCTGCGGGATGCCACGGCTAATTGTTGGCAATGCATGACATGATTTCTAATCCTATTCCGAAGAAAGTATTAAAAAAACCTTTATAGGTACCTACTTTGATGTAAGATTTTTTACACCTTTATTACCTGTTATCTCCCAAAGCCACCATGATACAAACAAACATCCAACCAAACGTTGCTCTCAGTGTTGAGGACAATACGAAGATAAACTTTCAGCTTTTATAAATATTTAGGTCTGGCACTCGCTGATTCTCTCTATAAAGAATAATAAGCAGGTGGAATAGTAAGTATAAAAATTTCCTAGAAAGATACCAATATACCTACTCTGTGCTAGTAGAAAGTGGACTCTTCAAGATCGGGCAAATCCCGCAGTGTTGCGGTGCGATGCAGTACAAATTCAAACCTGTAATTTGAATATGGAAGGCAGCCGTGCCGTGATTTCCACAGTCCACTAGCTCGTTAACGATGTCAGCCTTCGGAAAGCACTTCTTGGTTTTCGAACTTTAAAAATCTCGCCAAAACTACACAATTTGTGGCTCCCATGCCAATTTTTACTATAACTGTAATGATAATATTTATATCATTGCGTGTTTTGTCACCTCTGACTGGATGTAAACTTGTGCATGTGGACTTGTTTCTCAGTATGTCGGAAATAGCGCTTCCGAGTAACTCGCGTTGTCACGCATTGTCTTTTACTTAAACTTATTTAGATTCCATTTTATTTTAGTTTACCTACCTAAGGTACCTATGTATAACGCTTAATCTAAACAGCTTAATCTATGTTTAAATTCCTACCTACACGCATGCTTAAAAAATTTATGTAGGCAAGTTAGTAGGTAGTAACAGAGTTACGTTTGTCAGTACCTAGGTAGCTTAGGACTTGCCTATTGTAAGTTTCTGTTATAATAGCCGGAACGCATGATTGACATCAGCCATGTTAAATCCAAAATGATTAAGCATTTGCTTGGCAATCCGTTGCGCTCGATTATTTATTATACATTTGGGTACATGGGTACCTACACTAAAAAGCGGCAGGTGTGCATGGTAAGTGGAGAGCGGGAGTCTCGAACCTTTGCGGTACCGTCGACGACGTGCGCGGTGAGATCAAAGCGCTAAGACGCGAGGGTCGACGCACGCGGCTCTCGATTCTCGATCGTCCCGCGCCCCGCTCGTCTTCCCCCAGTGATATTTAATGTTCCACTGACTAGATGCGGTGCTTCAGGGCAAAAAATAATATACATCTACCCTTAGCTTTCTATAGATAGATAGCGGTTTTGTAGAGCATTGTCTCTGTCGTTGAGACCGACAAAACAACACATAGGTATGAGTGGAAACTTATAGTCTGTTCTAAGTTAACTTATCTACGTTCGCGTTGGTAGAAATGGACTGCGTCAAGCGGATTGTGATTGACAGGAGTATGGACACCGATGTTCGTTGGAACATGTTATTATGAAGCGCCCCATCTAGGGGAACATTTATATCACTGTCTTCCCCATATCCATACAACAATCTACGGCAACTTACGGTTCGATTCGTTTTCTTGACTCGAATCGGCGCAGCGGCACAGGCGTCGTCGGTGCGCGCAAAATACGCTCAAAGAGAACCTCCATCGCTGGACCGGTTATTGTTTACAAACGACCAGCGTAGGTATAGGTATAATGGCCGTAAATTGCTTAGACGAAATATCTGAGCTTCGTTATTCGAAATGTGTTCCTTCCGCATAACGTAGGAGAGGAGTTAGGTACGACCAAACTAAAAACTTTGGTCCTACGTAAGCTACTAGCTTAATTTTTGCTCCTACGTAGCATATTTTTTTCTAAACGAAGGTAAATACCTACCTACCTATACTAGGTAGTATTATAATAAAATGTAACAAACCTATAAAAAAATTGTTTTGGGGTCCCAAAAATAAAAGGGCTCTTTTACTATTAGGTAGGTATGTACCTACCTACCACGTTTCTCAAATCTTGTAAACTTGTAGCTTGTAAGATAGGTATTGCGCTACTGTTGTGTTGAAAACTGAGTTCTTCGGGATTCGGCAGTTCGGATTGAATTAATTAACGTTGTCGTGATATTCGGCGGTGGGCGCGCCACTCACTGTCTTCACAACATAATTTGCACTTTGAGCGGCAAGATCAAAGCCGAGGCCGTTCGATGGCGGCGCCTTTGATCGCTTCGAGCCTTTGACTGCTGCCGCCTCCGCAGGGCATGCCTCCAGATAGTCAATTTTGGACGGTTTTTTTGTAACTCTACCTAGGTATAATATACCTACCTCTACCTATACCTACATTTATACCTACATTGTTCAAGGCTCTGTCTATATTACGTGTAGGTACTACATTACTAGATAGCCTATTATTATTAACGAATGCACGAAGTAGGTACCTAGGTAAGTAGGTACCTACTACCTACCCCTTACATGTACCTACTAACCTGTATTGTAACGATGATTTGTTATCTATGTACTAACCTGTACCTAGGTACTAATTCTGTGCTGTGGCTGAAATCACAGATCGATGAAAATGGTCCCCCTGGCTTTATGGTAAGTACCTACTACCTACAGTACCTACCAACCTAATCCTTGTCATAAAACGTTGAAAAGTCAAAATAGGCCAAATATAGTATTTTTAGTTAGTGACTTCATCAACGTAAGTAGGTAGGTAAGTATTTAAGTACCTAGGTACCTACATTATAAATTGGCTGAAATAAAATAAACCATAAGCATAACCTACCTACTTACAATATTTTTTTATAAAAAGTGGCAACCCTAATTCTATGCACGCACATCACATTGCACAAGCAGATTGACAAATGTCCTACCCTCCTTTAGAAGATATAGATATACAGGGTGTAACCAGAACGCTGGCGAAAACAAAAACAGGTGATAGTACTGATGATTACTGATAAGATAGTTAGGTACCTAGGTAGGTACTTACCACAAAAAAAATATTAAAAAATCCTATAATTTTCTAAAAGTTTACGATAATTATATTGCAAATTAAACATCTGACTGAAGCTAGAGGTAAACAAAAGTTGCGTAAGTAGGCCACTTGGCGGGCATTGACCCAAATTTTGCATTGCGGGTTTGAAAAATACTAAATCACTAAAACTACAGAATGAGGTACCTAGCTAGGTAAATGGTTATTGGTATTGGATTGTGTTTAGGTAGGTAAGTATAACAATAACGCTAAGTTTTTGCTAGCGTTCGTTACACCCTGTATTTATAGAGGTAAGTACCTAATAGGTATAATATATGCAATGATTATAAAATAATTTTAAAACTTATAAAATAATAATTTGGCATTTCACTTTTAAATTCTCAAGTAAGTAGCTATTTTATGCAATATGCAATAAAGGCACCTACCCTGCAGCGTCTTTCCGTAATTAAAATAAGCAGCTGATGTCCGAATATAGGAAAGACATAAAGGTTACCTATATGTGCGTTTTTATGCAAAATATCTTACTGCAAATTGCTGAATATAAATTTTTATTTTCTTATAGGTACTTATCTAGGTAGGTATTAAAAACTCATAAACACAATTTACATAGGTACCTTCGTAGTTCGTTGGTTATATGTACCTACCTACTTTTTGTGTGTACCTACTGCCTGGTGGCAAAGAAATCAATGATTCTTTCGGACAAAGTAGGTACCTACTAGAGATGTTCCGGATATCCGTATCCGTATCCGCGGATATCCGCGGGAGAAAAAAGATCCGTATCTGAATCCGTTTCTTTTTTGGCGGATCTTTTACGGATCTTTTACCCTATTAATTTTTAATAGGTACATAGATTAAATTCTATTTTTAGGTGATCAGGTAGCAATAAAATACTATTAAATAATTCCACAACAAACAACAAATAAACACAAACATTTTTGCTGCTCAATGTGGCTGATTCCATTGTACACAATCTCTAAACTAAACTAAAATGTCACGCCTAAATCTATTGCTATCCCTTTCATAATGTTGCTTGCGGAAAAGGATGGCACTAGATTTAGACCTGCTAATTTAGTTTAGTTTAGAGATTGTGTACAAGAGAATCGGCCCCATGTCTCACTAAATTCTAAGCAAAAAAAAAAACCGACTTCCAAAACCACTACAAAGTAAAAAATTGCTTTTGTTTTGACACTGATTGAGTAAGAAAGTTAAGATCCGTATCCCTATCCACGGATCTTGACGCCAATGATCAGTATCCGTATCCGTATCCGCAGATCTACATTTTTAATGATCCGGCACATCACTAGTACCTACCTACCTTGCTGAAACTGTTGAAAATGGAATTGCCTCCGTAGAGGTAAAGTTAGCTAGGTACCTACCTACCTACGTAGAAGCAATTCCAATTTCACAATTTTACATAGGACCTAACCAAAAAAAACTAACGAAAACTTGGATCTACCTAAGAAGCATTAGGGTCACTCGGCCCTTTCACGACCAGTTAGTCGACTTGGTGTCTTTAAAGTTACGTAGCTCTTCAAAATATACCTTTTTAGCCGATATTACAACTTAAATCGATAAAAAAAGCATTAAAGAAATTAATCACTATATGTTTTAAGCATTTTAATTTCTCTATTATTAGCAATATTCCGATTTATCGAAAAGCGCGTTTTTTTCAGTTTACGACCATTCTTCGTTAGTTCACGGCCACACTTTCGTCAGTTTACGACCATTTAAATGCCACTGAAAAAGGAGCTTTCGATGTATTTACTTAAAGTCAAAAATAAAAATAACAATATTTTCTCTGATATCACGTTTATTTATTTCTTCTATTAATTATTAATCAATATGTTTATCAAAAAAACTAACAAAAATAACTAAGTAATAATATCGTATCGAAAATAGATAGTGGGAAAACATAATTAATTATGATTTTTTTTAAATATCACGTTTATTTACTTCTTCTATAAATTATTAATCAATATGTTATCAAAAATAACTAAGCAACAATTTTTTATCGAAATTAGAATATAATGGACAAAAGTAATTAATTATGATTATTATTAATATTAATATAATAAAAAATTATATTATTATATAAATTACTTATTATTATCTTGCATACAAAATGGGCATATGTAATCCGATATTGCTGCTTCAATATATGGAACTTGTTCCAACATTGTACATTTTAGATGGAACCAGCGGACGCATTTATCACAGCCGATATTTTTTTCCGAATCATCCTCAACGTCGCTTATCAAGTCTTCATAACATTGGCTGCATTGCAAAACCTCCTTTTTTGAGGTGCTCTTCACCACTGTCCTTTTTTTCTTTATTCTTTTCTCTTTTTCTTTAGCTTTCCTATCTTTTTCTTCTGCTTTTAATTGTCGCTTTTGTTTTTTTTCCATTTCTAAATTTTCTTTATCTTGGTCTTTTTTTTGGTAATAAGCTCTCCAAGCTTTAGAAGAAATTGCACTAGGTAATTTAGGTCCAATCTTTTTATCTTTTGGTGCTGGTGGCTCCGGAAAATGTAAATGTTTTTCGAAGATATCATCAAAAGACATGTCATTTTGTGTTTGTGATATTTCGAGTTCAGAAAATGGCAAAACCGATATATCGTCTAAAGATATATATGAGCCAGGTTGAGGTAAACTTATATTTGCAGCATCAGTAATTAGTTCTGTGGTCAAAATGTTGATATTCGGGCTTGAACATGAAGCAGGAGCTGGTGGCGTAATAGTGTCAATATTTGGGTTGCAACTTGGAGCTTGTAGTGTAAAAATATCAATATTTGAGCTGAAATTAGAGGGATTATTCAGGCTGGAACAAGCAGTAGTTTGTGGCACGATTCCAGGCTTATCAAAGTTTAAATTGTCTGGAGTAACTGCACAGTTCGTTTCAGTCACGAGGTCTTCAAGTATGCTCGAACTCTGATTAGAAGTTGCAGATGTTCGAGGCGTCTTTGACTTGGAACGGCGATTTTCGATGAATTTTGCTCTAGCCTTCTCAATTTCTTCCAGAATAGGCGTTACTTCAATATTTCGACTGGCCAAGTCTGTCTGGATTAATGATATAACCTTCAAGGCTGCATCGAAATCTCTTGCATACACCGTTTTTGCTCTATTTGATGTTGGACTTATTAGTTTCTGTAAGTCCTTGACACATTTTGTGTAGTCTACGTTATTTTCATTTAAGGGGTACAACCCACATTTTCGAAACCCATTTTTGATGGTCTCGTCCAAGTCAATTAAAGTGAAAGTCTCTTTAAGAATTTCACAAAAATTAAGTTTAGTAATGGTTTTGTTAATGTTCTCAGGGCGAACCTGCCAATTCCTTACAGTATTTTTCCACTTTTGCTTCAGCGGCCTAAACACGCTTACGTCAGCCGGCTGAAGCATATGCGTTGTGTTAGCTGGTAAGGCATATAATATTATGCCATTTTGGTCACAAAACTCACTCAATGAGTATGTCATATGAGACTTGTGCCCGTCTATAAATAGAATCACAGGCTTTTTGATACCGCTTTTGGCTATCCAATCATTCAAATCATTACATACATATTCATAGAAGACTTCGCTCTTCATCCAACCACTTTCGGAACGTCCAAGTACCCATGATTCTGGCATATTATCAATGATAGCCTTAGGAGGTCTTACGTAGGGGAATATTACAAGGGGTGGGCATAATTTACCACTTGCTGTAAATACCACCAATACAGTGATATTTTCTTTTTCATTATTTTGTTTAATTACATATACGTTTTTGTATCCTCTAGGTCCCAAAACTTTACCACTCTTTGGGCACAGAGAGAATCCGGTTTCATCTCCGTTAAATATCCTGTCTGGTTCTTCAAATATGTCCAAAGCAGCAATAGACGCCATATAATCTCTCAATTCCTTGAACCACGACCTTATGCGGGTCTCGGTTACTGCGGCTCGGGCATTGTTAATGCCTTCTGGTACTCTAATACTAATTTCGGGATGTCGTTTTAAGAAGTTGTGGTACCAAGTATCACCTGGCTTACCCTCCTTAAAAGGGTTTTTAATTCCAGAATCGCGAATGATTTTGGATACACTTTCTATTAGATCTTGTTTAGTTAGTGGAAACCCACATTTAGCCATGTTTATAAGCCATTTAGATAGCTTTTCTTCAATTTCGCGACCTAATATAGGGTCTGGGCCTACTTTAGGCATTTTGCTCGCTGCTATTTTACCCGACAGTCGATCATAAACGGTCGTTTTTGGCACCCCATAAAACCGGCAGGCTTCTCTTATTCCCATTTTTTTGTTTTGTATGTCTTCTATTGCTTTCATTAAATTTTCTTCCTTGTAGTTGAAAAGACTACGTATGGTAGACTTTTTTGATACCGCCCGCGCCTTCTGCAAAATACATTTTACTAAAGTAAGTACATTAAAAAAACAGAAAATATCATATTAGTGGTAATATATATAATATTAGTAGTAATTGCAAAAATAAATTGAAAATGTAACCATGTTAGTTGTATTTGCAAGTTATAAAAAAACTTGTATATAAAATATGCAATATACATATTATAAACAGAAAATATCAACGTGTTAGTGGTATTTGCAACAAGTGATGAAATAATGTATGCCTTTGGTGATTTTTATACATAAGACCTCATAAAATCATCGTTGCTAAACAGTGTTAATTAAGGGTACTTGGATATTCACGAAGTTGTTGATGAAAAGTGGGTTATTTTATGAATACTTTAATAATGATTTCAGTGGTTATTTTAATAATGAGGCTGAAGTTGTCGTATAAGAAGCTTCTGCTATTTGATGAACTTTCTTGAAATCATGACATACCCTTGCCGAAAAATAAGCAACGAAGTCGGATCTCCACCAAAATGTTGATAATCTTACTTCTATATAGAAGTAATATATACCGACTTGATATCTTTCTATCAAAATGGTTCATTGTCATAATATTATTGTAAGCTAGGTAATAATTTAATAGATCATACCAACTTATCTTTATCGTTTGCTTTTTTCTGTTTATTTTTTTTCGGTTTAGGTGGTGGAACCATCTGTAAATAGAAATAAAACACATGCAACATATACCAAGCACCAAACCCGTTAGTACGCAGTCAGACATCTTTGTGAAAACAGTATAAGTTTATTACTGTTTAAATAATATGGCCATACCGAACTTAATTATTTATAAAAGAAAGAAAGTAGGTTTCAATTCAATTTATCGTCAGAAATCTTCGTGAACAACACTAAACATTTGTGTATGAGAAAAGAAGTTGGTTCTCGATCATAGTTAGGTCTTTTGCCACATCACATTAATATTTCTGGTTGCGATTAAATCAATAAACGATCGCCAAAATATAGACATTAAATTGATGTTCTTATAGTCGCAAGCTAATCAGTAGGTATACGACCACCAAAATGTAGTCAAACTAATGAAAATAACTACTTGGTCGTTAACTAGTCTGTATACGACCACCAAAATGTAGTCAAACTAATGAAAATAACTACGTGGTCGTTAACTAGTCTGTATACGACCACCAAAATGTAGTCAAACTAATGAAAATAACTACGTGGTCGTTAACTAGTCTGTATACGAACACCAAAATGTAGTCAAACTAATGAAAATAACTACGTGGTCGTTAACTAGTCTGTATACGCCCGCAAAAAACTGAGACTTTTGTATGTAATAAAATTGGTGGTCGACAGATGATCCGTTCCCGACCACTTTGTATTTAGCTATCTTAATACATTTAGATTTCTAGGTTTTATCTATATTTTGCTGGTCGCAATCTGACATCTAAATAAAGCATGTTTATTAGGATGCCAAGAAACAATAACATTTACACCCATATAAAGCTGCATGTTAGAAAAGCTGAAATAAGATTCGATGAAAACCGCTCTTTTACGACCATGTGTTCGTAAACGGAAGGAAGCTAAGTTTTAGTCAGCCCATTGGCGACCACCCTTATTTATATTAAATAAACCATTTTTTGAATCAAATATGGACTCAAAGATATATTTCAATCATACTCTAACACCTCAAGTGCAATAAGTATGCACAAACTTTACTAAAAACATGTTTTACTTACTGTTGAAGTTTGCCTCCTCACTAATTTTTTATTAACTTTTTGCTCCAAAATCGACACATGCGCTCCGTCTCAGATTCGTCAACTCACTGAGAGACACTAACAAATACTGGGTCAGCCAAATTTTACTTGAGGGAAAGAGATGGACAGAGCATGCTCTTGCAGCAAAATGAACGATCGCTGCGTTATTATTACAACTATTTTTGGTTGTTTTCTGAAAAATGGTCGGGAACAGGCTGTGGTCGCCAAACCGGCCAAATGACCCTATATTTCAGACATTAGTTTTGACGATAGCTCAAAAAATAATTTTTAATTTTTAACGGCTTTTTAAAGGCACAGATTTAAAAGACAGCTGCATTAATATTATCGACATTGACTTAGCAGTACAGATGTACCTAGGTACTTAGAGGCATTGAATTATAATGTACTGTGCTTAGAGGTCGAAACCTGCAACAGCTATATTGGCAGATCTTGCTAGCGGTAGCCGACAAAGGGATAAAATATAGAGGTAATTAATTTGATGGCGCGTTGCACGCGGCCACATGAGTAGATACGTCGACTGCGATGCTATCAGCCTTTCTGCCTCGCTTGGCCGCTCAAAGGCCTCGCGTGACCAACGCGAGATTTACTAAACATCGAATATAAAGTAGGTGTATATCGAGCAAGTAAGTAGGTATACCTTATACCTATAGTAGGTACGGTGACTTGGGGTAATTTTGACAGGAATTCGGTAAATTATACATATTATAGGTATAAACAATTTTTCTAATTAGGTCCATTTAGGTTCCTATATGATTTACCTCTCTTTACATATTAAAATATATTTTGAGAAACACTACATGAGATACTCATAGATAAGTAGTTTTTTTAAATTTTAGTTGAAAAATTGGGTTACCTACTTTTTCTTGGAATTGGGGGGATTGCGATCTGTCTTGGGGTATTTCCGAATTTTTATATTAAACTCCGACCGAAGGTTTACTATGATTCCACAAAAGGAAATAATATAATGTTAATCTAAAAAGATTCTGAGGTAATCAAATAAATTCTTTAGCTCGCGCCGAGACAATGTGGCGTAGGCGGTCTCGAAGTAGTAGCGGGAAGATCAAAGGGGCCAAGATAAGTATCACTGCCGAGTGCCGGCGCAGGCCGAGAGGGCCGACGCCCCTATTTTTGGATACATTTTAAGTTTTGCCTTTTATCTATACATGCAGAGTTACTTCTTCTTTTATGGTTAATGTGATAAAAGCAAACCCATTACCGGTTTTGAATAACAGAAAAAGTGCGTCGGACTTGCGCAACGAGGGTTCCGTAGGTACTACACAAGAAGAAAAACGATAAGAATCACTTTTGCTAACGAGCCGAAAAACTTTGTTTGTAGAGGTTTATTGTTAATATCACAAAAACTATGATAGGTAGTTAGAGTGATGATTTTATTTTTTCCTTAAAATATAGGTAGGTACATAAACTTCTATTAGCCTTCTAAAGCCTCAATAGCTCAACCTATAAAGGAGTGGACTGAAAACCGAAAGGTCGCTGGTCGACGGTTCAAACCCCGCCCGTTGCACTATTGTCGTACCTACTCCTAGCACAAGCCTGACGCTTAGTTGGAGAGGAAATAGGGGAATATTAGTCATTTACCATGGCTAAATTCTTTAAAAAAAAAATTAACCATCAGATTTTTCGATTCGTAAACTATCGTAAGTACTTACCTATTTTTGTTCAACGTTTTGCACGATAAATCAAAAATTATTAAGTATGCTTTAAAATAAGTTTAAAATAAATAAAAATCTGTTTTAGAATGTACTTACAGGTTAAGCTCTTTCATAATATTATGATACCCCACTTGGTATATTTGTTACTTTGAAAATTGAAAATACTAATTAGGGTAGGTATTTGTTTATGAAAACATTTTAATTTTTTTTTCTTGTGATCTAATTACAAATTCACGGTTTTCGGATTTTTTCCTTTACTTTTGCTATAAGAGTAAGACCTACCTACCTGCTTTTCATGTTTCTAGGTCAACGGGAAGTACCTACCCTATAGGTTTTCTTGACAGACACGACAAACGGATAGGCCGACTAACAGACAGACAACGAAGTGATCCTAGGGTTCCTTTGTTTCCTTTTGAGGTACGGAACCCCAAAAAATCGAACAAGTGCATGTCGTACTCACACACTCACTCCGTATAAGTTCCGCAAATTTTTATTGCGCTGGAACCATGTCTCATTAACATCGAAATGACGTCATTTTGACGTCATCCGAAATAAAAATATAAAATAACACTTTTTTATTTCTTTTATTTTCATGGCAGCCATATAATTTTAGAAATACGCATTCTATGACAACTCTCTCGACAGACAGACGGATGGATGCGTGGATAGCGGAGGCTTATAGTAATGGGGTCCCGTTGGCAGTTGTCACCCTTCGGGTGAAAATGAATCAAATAGTAGGTATATTTTGTATAATTTTTTAGTGTTTTACCTACACTTCAAGGAAATTACTACTTAAATAATTTTTAAATACATACCTACCTACCTATCAAAAATTGCGTAACCGGCAGGAATCGAACCTGCATCTTCTGGGTTCGCGCCCGAGCGATGCCTTGACCAACTCGGCCACGGTTTCGCTTACCGCCAGTGACGAAATTTGTGATACGTATGTTCTCTCAGTACTGAAGCGACTGTTTAATGCCATCTAGTAGCATTATTTAACATTTTAAATTTTATATATACCTACCCTACCTAAGTATAATAATATCATAGTCACACTCACAACTCACAGACAAGATAAGATACATTTGGTAATTTGAAAGCTATCATGCTATCCTGAATTAGGATTGATGAAAACAACGAAAAAGCCTTGGCAAATTTGCAGGCAGAAACTATATACGAAATACGTGTACCTACACCTACTATTAATCCTCTTTGCCGATAAAAACAGCACGTGACTCGGAACAGGTCCTGGCAGGGGCTGGCGGTTAGCGCACTGGCGGCTCGTTTGACATCCGTTTTGTATCGGCAACGATCGCCCGACGTGTCGTTGTCACTATGATGTAGCCGCTTAGCCGACAAAGAGCCGCGGTAGCGTAGGACCATTGATATCAGTTTAATCCCTTTGATGTCGCCGACAAAGTTGCATCCGTGTGGGAAACTGCTCGTCCTCAAAGGGCGAAAAAACAACAACATTGCCATTGCACCGTGACGATAGGGCAACCGTGACAATGTCTGCACAACCAATATCGTACGTAGGTGTACCCTCATTTCACATAATATCAACTTTATAATTTGACGAAAGCTTTTTACACAGCTTTATTACCTGTTATCTCCCAAAGCAAATCCTACTCTGTGGCAAAGCCACCATGATCCAAACAAACGTTCCTCCCAGTGTTGGGGGAAATACGCAGATAATCTCTCAGCTTTTATAAAATAACGAAGGTCTGGCACGCCCTGGCTCTTAGTCCATTAATCACTACTATATGAAACCATATAAACAGTAGGTATAACAGTACGATCAGTCTCTAGGTTTAAAAAGATTATAGATAGGTAACCTTTATTTGAATAAAATGCTCTAGTGCGATATGCGCTATACAAAATGATAGAAATAATATTTTGACGCTCTGTGCCGCGACGTGCAGTGACGCGCAGCGCAGCTTAGGTGCGTACAGACCTTTACAATTTTTTAAATTTTTCTCTCCGTAAGAACTATCCTCTTACTTCAAGGAATATTATAAAAAAAGAATTAGCGAAACCGGTTCAGCTGTTCTCGAGATTTGCGATCAGCAACACATTCAGCGATTCATTTTTAGGGTTCCGTACCTCAAAAGGAAAAACGAAGGCCTTATAGGATCACTTTGTTGTCTGTCTGTCTGTCTGTCTGTCTGGGTAACCTACAGGGTACTTCCCGTTGACCTAGAATCATGAAATTTGGCAGGTAGGTAGGTACATCTTATAGCTGACATTTGGGGAAAACTCTGAAAACCGTGAATTTAGGGTTAGATCACACAAAACAATTAAATTGTGGTCATGAACTAATAACTAGTATTTTCTACTTTCGAAGTGAGATAACTATATCAAGTGGGGTATCATATGAAAGGTCTTCACCTGTAAATTCTAAAACAGATTTTTATTTATTTTTATGCATCATAGTTTTTGAATTATCGTGCAAAATGTCGAAAAAATACGACTGTAGTACGGAACCCTCATTGCGCGAGCCTGACTCGCACTTGGCCGGTTTTTATATGTAGAGATAAACTGTATTAAAATAAACAAGTAAGTAGGTACTATAGATGTAGGCATAGGTGTTTAATCGAAAGCAAAAATGCTCACACCGCTCACACATGTTGCCTCTTCGCTAGGCAATTCTCAGGAATAGTCAGGAATGGGAATGCCCATTCTTACCTACTTATACCATACAAACATACAACCTACCTACCTACCTATTCCAAAACCAAAAATCCGGCTCCTGTCTAATGAGTCCTATCAAGTAAAATGTCTTTGATCTTATATTTTCTAGTCCAAAGCCGGAAGTCCATTATGTCAATTCGGTTGTCCTACCTACGTAGTACTACTGAGTGATCCTTTTTATATACCTATTAGAGTGAGATTAGAAGGATTAGACTTTAGATAAAAACATATTTTTCATATTTTCAAGCATTACAATCAGGGTTGGGAAAAACAATTTTTATAAACAAAGCATTTTTAAAACTTTTGTAAATTGTTAAGACAATAAGACAACATTAACATGTTCACGTAATTTTTGTTTTAAGGAACGTTTATGAGCAGTTAATTAGGAAATCTATGAGTACCTATAAATATAATATGGTACTGAAAATTCATAATTAGTGCAAATCAAAAGCGATACAATGTCGCCAGTCACAACTAAGCCAAAGAACCGACGAGTAAATCTCATCAGAGGCTATAATTAAATCTGTGTTTCGTTATATAATAGTAATAATCACACCTCGAGGCTATTACGACGGAATCGCTTTTTGAGAACAGCCGACATGGGAGAGAACTGGTTTCGATGTAAAAAGAAGCGTCCACGCCAGGTGAGGGCAGAGTAGGTAGGTAGGTATGCCGTACGGTAATCGTATGTTATTACTTCTTTGAAGTGCCGACGATACCGCGCTTACCATAGATTACATTTTTTAACTGCCATCAGGCACCACTTTGTTGGTTACCTACTTCATTAAAATATTACCTAACTAGCTGATCCCCGCGGCTTCGCCCGCGTAGATTTAGGTTTTTAAAGATCCCGTATAGCCTATGTCACTCAGGAATAATGTAGCTTTCTACTGGTGAAAGAATTTTTAAAATCGGTTCAGTAGTTCTAAAGATTACCCCCTACAAACAAACTTAACGACATTACCTCTTTATATAATATAACTAGCTGATCCCCGCGGCTTCGCCCGCGTAGATTTAGGTTTTTAAAGATCCCGTATAGCCTATGTCACTCAGGAATAATGTAGCTTTCTACTGGTGAAAGAATTTTTAAAATCGGTTCAGTAGTTCTAAAGATTACCCCCTACAAACAAACTTAACGACATTACCTCTTTATATAATACTAGCTGATCCCCGCGGCTTCGCCCGCGTAGATTTAGGTTTTTAAAGATCCCGTATAGCCTATGTCACTCAGGAATAATGTAGCTTTCTACTGGTGAAAGAATTTTTAAAATCGGTTCAGTAGTTCTAAAGATTACCCCCTACAAACAAACTTAACGACATTACCTCTTTATATAATACTAGCTGATCCCCGCGGCTTCGCCCGCGTAGATTTAGGTTTTTAAAGATCCCGTATAGCCTATGTCACTCAGGAATAATGTAGCTTTCTACTGGTGAAAGAATTTTTAAAATCGGTTCAGTAGTTCTAAAGATTACCCCCTACAAACAAACTTAACGACATTACCTCTTTATATAATACGTAATATTTTAATTTCGCCATAACTTTAAAACCAAACGTCCAATTTTAATCATTCAAAGACCAAATATTATCTCCATAAACTGTTCTTAGCGATGAAATCATTTATTTTGATAAGGATTAATAGCATGAGTAAAATAAACGCGTTTAAATGTAGTCCAAAAAAAATTCAAGATTTTTAAATAAAAAAATGGTTGCTGTGCCTCACTCGACATAGATGGGTATAGTGTGTCGCGGACTTTTTGTAGATATTTATAAGATCTACAATTAATTAGAACATTTTATGGTTCTATCTTTTATAGTTTAGGCAGCGTACGCAAAATAAGTAACTTTTCTGGTTGATTTTTTACACCTTGTGTCCGAAAAACCCAAATATCTTACGGAACCCTATTTTTTTCCAAAATAAAATATAGCCTATGTTACTCGTGGATAATGTAGCTTTCGAATGGTGAAAGAATTTTTAAAATCGGTCCAGTAGTTTTTGAGCCTATTCAGTACAATCAAACAAACAAACAAACAAACAAACAAACAAACAAAGTTTTCCTCTTTATAATATTAGTGTAGACAACGGGCCGTGCAGCAGAAATCGTAATATTTTAATTTCGCCATAACTTCAAAACCAAACGTCCAATTTTAATCATTCAAAGACCAAATATTATCTCCATAAACTGTTCTTAGTGATGAAATCATTTATTTTGATAAGGATTAATAGCATGAGTAAAATAAACGCGTTTAAATGTAGTCCAAAAAAAATTCAAGATTTTTAAATAAAAAAATGGTTGCTGTGCCTCACTCGACATAGATGGGTATAGTGTGTCGCGGACTTTTTTGTAGATATTTATAAGATCTACAATTAATTAGAACATTTTATGGTTCTATCTTTTATAGTTTAGGCAGCGTACGCAAAATAAGTAACTTTTCTGGTTGATTTTTTACACCTTGTGTCCGAAAAACCCAAATATCTTACGGAACCCTATTTTTTTCCAAAATAAAATATAGCCTATGTTACTCGTGGATAATGTAGCTTTCGAATGGTGAAAGAATTTTTAAAATCGGTCCAGTAGTTTTTGAGCCTATTCAGTACAAACAAACAAACAAAGTTTTCCTCTTTATAATATTAGTGTAGATATAAATCAAATCAAACCAAATCAAATCAAATGGTTTATTCAAAATAGGTAGGTACCTACCTAATAAATTACACTTTTTGAAAGTCAGTTGTTGCATATTTTGTAAAATGATATAGGTACCTACCTAGTGGTGATAATATTTACGCGAACATAAAAACAAGCTACGAGGGTTCCAAATGCGTCAGGTCTGAGAAGAGACCACAACAAACTCAGCCGGGTTAAGATAGATTAATTATTGATTTAATTACAGTCACATTTAATTATTATATTTAGGTAAGTATGCCTATAATAAATAATAATTGGCGAGTTTGGAGAGGTGAAAATTCCAACGCTCTACCTATAAACTATTACCTACCTATATAATACGGTTCACGAGATATAGCCCGCTGACAGACAGACGGGCGAACCGACGGACGGGCAGCTGAAAGGTTGGTGGGTCATATAGGGTCTCGTTGGCATTTGGCACCCTTCGGGTACGGAACCCTAGATTTACTGAACCCGGAACGACCTACCAACTGTCACTAGGTAGGTACCTACCAACTTGGTACCTAGTGATAGTTGATAACTTGGTACCTTCTTCTTGTGACTTACTAGCAAGTTACCAACCTAGCCAACCTATTTTAGCAAAAACATTTGGTATAATTATGATCCAATTAAGTAACATCCATAATTGCTGAATTGATTTCTATCAAAGGTAAGCGGTTTCTATCCCACCCGATGACCTTCTTTCATAAAAAATCCGTTCGTTGGGCTACCTCGAACTATTCCTTATGTGTATTTACCTGCGTCTTCAAATTGGACACGCCTGAACTGCAACTGCACCCCCGTTCATTTGGCAAAATTGAGAGACAATCGCTTGTGTGTCCATACTCCATACCATAGCAACGGCCTTCACCATCAACTGCTCCAAAATCCTTCCCTAATCTACCGCTTGCCTATACCCTACAGCATCAGGATAGAGAAGTTAGAACATGACGTTCAATAACGTATCTACAATATTATTTCACTATCAACAGTTCCTAAACCTAAATCCCATATGGTTTAAGAACGCTGTACGATTTCTATAGCAAACAGTTTTTGTAAAACACTATACCTACTTAGCAACGGGCAATGCATATTATGCATATTAATTATGCCGCCTGAATCCAGCTTCTCGCTGCGACTCGCAGGGAGAAGGTGGATTGGAAGAAGAATGTTTAAAGTGGATAATTAAACAGACCTTATTATATATTCTGTGCCTGCTGCTCCTGTTTTACTATATGTTTTATTATATTCAGTTTATCTACACTAATCTACACTAATATTATAAAGAGGAAAACTTTGTTTGTTTGTTTGTTTGTTTGTTTGTTTGTTTGTTTGTACTGAATAGGCTCAAAAACTACTGGACCGATTTTAAAAATTCTTTCACCATTCGAAAGCTACATTATCCACGAGTAACATAGGCTATATTTTATTTTGGAAAAAAATAGGGTTCCGTAAGATATTTGGGTTTTTCGGACACAAGGTGTAAAAAATCAACCAGAAAAGTTACTTATTTTGCGTACGCTGCCTAAACTATAAAAGATAGAACCATAAAATGTTCTAATTAATTGTAGATCTTATAAATATCTACAAAAAAGTCCGCGACACACTATACCCATCTATGTCGAGTGAGGCACAGCAACCATTTTTTTATTTAAAAATCTTGAATTTTTTTTGGACTACATTTAAACGCGTTTATTTTACTCATGCTATTAATCCGTATCAAAATAAATGATTTTATCACTAAGAACAGTTTATGGAGATAATATTTGGTCTTTGAATGATTAAAATTGGACGTTTGGTTTTGAAGTTATGGCGAAATTAAAATATTACGATTTCTGCTGCACGGCCCGTTGTCTACACTAATATTATAAAGAGGAAAACTTTGTTTGTTTGTTTGTTTGTTTGTTTGTTTGTTTGTTTGTTTGTACTGAATAGGCTCAAAAATATTGTATTATATAAAGAGGTAATGTCGTTAAGTTTGTTTGTAGGGGGTAATCTTTAGAACTACTGAACCGATTTTAAAAATTCTTTCACCAGTAGAAAGCTACATTATTCCTGAGTGACATAGGCTATACGGGATCTTTAAAAACCTAAATCTACGCGGGCGAAGCCGCGGGGATCAGCTAGTGGCAAATAAAAATATACTGAATATGAAAAGACATATAGTACGCGACAGGTCGAGATGGCAGTCGGGGTGGGGACGCACTGCCCCCGCGCTGACCTGGTGCGGGATAGCACGGGTGACGTGCGGATGTGTGGACCGACGTCCTCCACCTCATTCCCCGATCGCCATCTCGACCTGTCGCGTCTTTATATGTTATTGTTGCGGGGCGGGGTATAGCGGTGATAACCTAGTATAGAAGCAAGAGCTTGTGACAGCCAGACCTTCGTTATTTTATAAAAGCTGAAAGTTTCTCAGCGCATTGTCACCAACACAGGTAAGAACGACCAGCGACTATGAAGTTTGTATCATCGTGGCTTTGGAAGCTAGGTACCAGGCAAGACAGGTGTTTTAGACGGGCTTTTTAGTCTGTGAGAACTATAGAAGTAGAGAACTGAGTGAATAATCGAAATTAACTATTTTTTACTGGTACACAATAGCGTAAATAATATCAATTATAACCTACTTAAATTTTTAGTTGACGTTAAAGTAGGTGAAAGAATAATAGAGGTGTGGTTTACAATCTAGAGGTACCTACATAATAATTAATAAGTTAAGTTCTTTTAGAAAAATATTAAAATGTACCCACGCGAATCTTTGCTTTAAGCACTTCTACTCATTAAAAAGAAGCTGATATTTTATTAGTACTTAGGTATTTTAGGAATAAGAAAAATTCAGTGAAGAGGAAATTGTACAGGCGCGGGCCGGGCGGCTCGGAGCCGGCAGTGAATAGGGCACGGCATTGTGCGGGGTTGCCTGTCGAAGCTACATAGCAATTTGTTCCCGTTTACCTGTCAGCCTCACATGCTTTAGTAGTTTACTAACTTGGGCTCTCAGCTTTGCCTGCGTTGAATGTGGAATTTCTGAAAATCCTTTCGTAATGCTCCCATTTATTTCTACGAGAAAACTACATATCTACCTATAATATATGTACATACCTACAATCTCCATACAATATCAAGTTTCTAGATTTAGTGATTTGATCTGTAGTATATTGATATTATGTCCGTCAGTCAGTTATTATAATATAAGAGACCGGCTAATGCCCGCGATTTAGACCATGTGGCTTCAAGTTTTTGAAGTCCCTTGGGAACTCTTTTATTTTTCGAGATAAACAGTAGCCTATGCCGTTCTCCAAGTCTTTCACTAATCTTTTGCTCTATTCGCGACGTGAAGGACAAATGAACAAGTCAAAAATCATAGCACACGATAAAAGCCTAAAGCACTAAAAGACGAGGGTCCTCTATCAATAAATATAGCGCAAAACATACAGAAAGACAGATTTCCTGTATTACTGTGCAGTTGTTATTCTGAATACCTTATAACAAAATCAGCTATGAAAGATAAAAATATTTTCATATTTTGATACAAAACGCTGCTTCATCGATACAGAAAATGGAAGTATACTGAATAGTCTAATTAAGTTCTCTTAGTCTTATATCAAAGAAAGTATTCATTTAAAATGCGTTCCTGATGTGATCCTTTGTAATTAAAAATTTCTTAAGCTTAATTCTAAGCACTAGCTTTCCTTATAATAAGCTTGAATTATCAGAACTTATAAGAAAAAATGCAGCGGAAGGAAATTCTACAGACGGTGTTGTGAATATAGTGAATAGAGGCCCGGCATTGTGCCGGAGATACCTGTCGAAGCTGTGCCCCTATTTGTAGCAATTTGTTCGCATTAAACTGTCACCCTCACACTCCTTGCCGGCGATAAATTTCCCTATTGAAAAAAATATATTCTTGCAAAGTGTCACTAGATGGCCTTCATAATTTAATTAGGAGGCAACTGAATAAAAACGGTTCGGTTTCCTTGTACCTACCACATGAATCGAAATCTTAGCTTTGCAGGAAACTTTCCGTCGTAGTCCATACTGTATAATATTATGCGAAATACTGTATATTATAATGTGAATAAGATGCGAAAGCGTATCTGTATGTTTGTCTGCTAGCATTTCACGGCCCATCCGTTTAACCGATCATGACGAAGGTACAGGGATAGCTCGCATCCCAGGGATGGACATAGGCTATTTGTTTAAAGTTTTGTAAAGAAGATTCCTTCTGTAATAATAAAAACTTCATATTGGCGGTGCATAATATTAGAAAATGGAAAAAGATTTTCTTGATAATCATGATTAAATTGCGTTGGTATTATGATGGCGATTTTAATAAAGTAGAGCCTAGTCCTGGTTTTTTATTCTTTATTCACAAGGTTACCTTACTTTAGTAAATCATAAAAAAATGTGGGCAAAGCTAACGCTAGGTTCACGTTCACGTTCACCCAAAAACGATGTGTAGACTGTAGTGACTTGCGCGGGCTCTCATAATTTCAAACTTTTGAATCCAATACAATCCATCAGTCCGTATGCTGGATATACCTAGACCTTTACTAGAGCGCGCCATACATCGATGGCGCCACATAACACGGCCCTCCACCTTCCTCATTCACTCGCTTCCCGCCACCTTCTTTTGATTCCACGCGAACGAAGTCGTGGGCTACAGCTAGTAATATATATATATATAAAACCAAAACGCATTGTTTTGTTATTAAGCTGTAGTCATAGTCTGGACTCTGGATCTACTACACCTCTTTAGAGGCAGCCAAAAAGAATTCTTACCTTCAAAAATGGTGTAGGTAATATCGCTCGTTCTATTATTTAATTACAGCCACGCATTTTCTTTATAAGTATATAATTACAAACAAACTGCATAGAAAAAGGATTTTCTTGACGGCGAAACGAATATTTTCTGTGACTTTTGTGATTTAATAAAATTGTTGTTGAATGCTATAATTTGATAAAAGTAGTATACTTAAAAAACAACAAGATAATCGTATGAAATGACCTGGAATGTTGATAGTTGCGTTTTATTTCTGCTATTCAGTTTGCTGGCGCGGAGCCAGCTGCGGTCGCTCCACTCCAACTGCGTGGGCATAGCCCATTCGCGCACATAATATTATTTACATCAAAAATTCTTTAATTCACGATCCTTAAAAACACCTTCATCCAAAACTGGTCATTGAGCTAAGATAAAAAATATACTGCTACATACCTACTTAACATAGTTGCTCTATATTGGTCATTCAAAATGAGGTAAGTAGGTAGGTACACCTACTTAGATACAGATTCACCTGTATCTATGAGATTCACCTATTCACCATAACCTACCAATTGATTAGGTACTTATCGTCTGTAAGTTATGCGAATTGCAATATGATTGCAATACAACTCAAAAGAAGTGAAAGCATAGATTTTTTTTGTCATCAACATAGAGAATGTTTAACAAGTCCGCTTTTGCACAGCAAAACTCTTAAAGTAGGTAGGTAATGAAAAAGAAATCAAGGAAATTAACTTATATTGTAGGTAGGTTTTAGGGTTGCATGGGTACCTACATCAAAAGTAAAAGACCGGCCAAGTACGAGTCAGACTCGCGCACCGAGAGTTCCGTACTACAGTCGTATTTTTTCGACATAATTTGCACGAAAAGCTGACTGACCGACTGAGACTGATCTATCAACGCACAGCCAAACTACTGGACGGATCAGACTTTGCAGATACTAGAATAGCTAGACGTAGACATCCGCTAAGAAAGGATTTTAGAAAATTCAACTCATAAGGGGTAAGATAGGGGTTGTTTGTGTAGTCCACGCGGACGAAGTCGCGAGCATAAGCAAGTATTTCATAAGACAGCTTCCTCCGATGCTTATCGATTACCTACTGCGCTCCGAGACGTCACACTTTGTCATTGCTCGAACCTCAAAATGCCACCCAACCCACCCAAGTGACCCAAGTGGATTCCGTTAACCTAGTGCTATGCATTTTGTTCTCGACCATGATAACTACATTTGAATGGAAACCCTGTCGTTATCTTACATGAGTGACAGCTTAGATGAGCGCATACTTTTATAATGAAGTTTTATTTTTGAGTCCATCGTCTAACTATAAATCATTTGTGATAGGTTTTCGGAGAGGTACCTAACCTACTTATATTTATAGATAAACTAGCTTATTTCCGCGACTCCGTCAGCGAGGATTTATGTTTTTAGGGTTCCGTACTTCAATAGGAAAAAGGAACCCTTATAGGATCACTTTGTTGTCTGTCAGTCTGTCGTGTCTGTCAAGAAATTCTTTAGGGTACTTCCAGTTAACCTAGTATCATGAAATTTGGCATGTAAGGTCAGTAAAACAAAAATCCGAAAACCGTGAATTTGTGTTATATCACAAAAAAAATTAACTAAGTATGTGTTCATGAAGAAATAATTAATATTTTCAATTCACCAAGTAAGATAACTTATAGGTACCAAATAGAGTATCATATTATCATATGAAAGGGCTTTACCTGTATGCATTCTAAATAAATTTTTATTTATTTTTATGCATAATAGTTTTCGATTTATCGCTCAAAATGTTGAAAAAAATACCCGAGTACGGAACCCTCGGTGCACGAGTCTGACTCGCACTTGGCCGGTTTTTCAAAGATCGCGTTGGCAAATCCTAGGTCTAAGTCAGTCAATCACGGTAGTATTTTCTTCGGAATAGTATTAGAAATCAAGTCATGCATTGCCAGACATTTAGTTTCGTGGCAAGTGGCAACCCTCTGCCAGACACACTAACTTTAATATGTTTTGGCCGCCTGGCAGGGGGTTGCCACGATACTAAGTGCCTGGGTGTGCATGACGGCATTTCTAATACTATTCCGAAGATAATAAAAAATAGAATTTTCCGAAGAAAATAAACTATACTTTGAGTAAAGATTTTATAGGAACTTCTTTGTTACCTATTATCTGCCAAAGCCATGATCCAAACTTCTTAGTCGCTGATCGTTCCTCCCTGTATGGGGACAATGCGCAGAGAAACTTTCAGCTTTTTATAAAATAACGAAGGGCTGGCCCTGACAGGCTCTAAGTCTATTAGTTTAGTTTAAAGAATGTTCTCACTATTACCTATCGATAGAAAATTTCATGACTACGAGTGGCTAAATGGAAAGAAAAACGTCTAAAATAGTCTATTATTGTCTGGCAGCAGATTTTTTATTGGGGATATAAAGCTGTGTTTGTTTTAAGTAATTTTTGGAATACGAGCTCATCTCGGTCGCAGATAAATCGTCGACAATAAACCTAACACGAAGAGATCGTAAAATTCTAATTCCAAGCCGTACGGAACGTTCCCGGCGCCGCGCCGCGATCCCACCGAGAACAACCTATCGTAATATTATCCACTACTACTGTGTAACATATTTCATCCAAGTATGAAACAGGTTTAGATAACATAGAATATATATGGCCTTGCTATCCAAAAATCTCGGCACATTTTTAGATAACAAAAGTTTTCTGCGTCTCATATTAGGAACACCACTGTGCCATCAGCACAGATGTCCGTGTGGAAAAGAGGTTGATACATTTGGAATACATAGACTCTCTTGCCAAAAGAGCGCTGGTAAGCTATTTAGGCATGGTTCTCTTAACGACACGATCAATAGGGCTTTTGCCACCATAGACATTCCTATGCTGATTGAGCCAGCAGAGATTAGTTGGGACGATGGCAAAAGACCTGATGGATTGACGCTGGTTTCCTGGGAACGGGGACAGGCCCTAATCTGGAACGCAACGTGCATTGACACATTGACTCCGTGCTATATCAGGGAGACAGCATCAAGACCGGGAGCCGCAGTAGAAATGGCTGAAACCTGCAAGCGGCGCAAGTATGCCTCTCTTTTCGAGAGGTTAAATTTTTTTTCGTTTGCCGTAGAGGTACCCTGGGGCCACGGAGTCTTAGTGCAAAAAAATATATAAGAGACATTTCGCCGCGATTAATAAGCCTCATCTGGTGACAGAAGTGCTGGTTCATTTTTTGCGCAACGGATCAGCCTGGCTGTCCAGCGCAAAAATGCAGCCAGTATCTTGGCATCTTCCACGCGTGGATGACGTGTACAGTAACTAGATAAGGCTAATTTTCAATAAAAAAAAACAGGAAGCATAATTTTTCATTTTTGAGGTGAACTTATAATATATTTTTGTCCACGCTGAAACTGAAAGAATCCACCGAGCCGCGAGAAAGAGCGTTTCGCGAATTTCCTTGACACATCTCGCACAGACATACCTACCTACGTTTTGTTAATACGTAAGTTCTATGTTTTCTTGAAAATTTATATAATAAAAATCTTTGACGAAGCAAAGGAAGTCTGCCAGTCTAGCTGGGTACATTTGTTCGTCTGTCTGTCTATCGGTCTGTTATAGCCTTATAACGTCTGACTTAGTGAACACATTTACATTATTTTAATTACTTAGGTAATTTAAATTACTGTAAATAGATGGCCCAAAGCCGAAAATTGCAATAAAGTTATACAAAAAATTATTTGAGGGGAGCGCTCATAGAAGCAGCTCATGCTCTCAATTTTTTTACGATAGTGTCAAGTGTGATAGAGCATTTTGATACGTACATAGCGAGTAGAGTCACGGTCTCTAATAGTCTATTTAAGTTTATCAGACAAAGAGCCAGACACAACTCTAATTGGATTCATATACATTTTTGTTCTACCTTATACTGGCTTGTTTGCTGTAATGATTAGTCAGAGGCTTAGATTTGTAAGTTTATTTAGTAAATGTGTTTTCTCACTCGAGCGCAAATAGGCAATGGCTACCTGAATCTATGCGGGTAGTCCGTATAATGTTTTAGCGGTAAACACTTCAAAAAGTATTATGTATAAGTTACCTAGTACATATCAGCTCATTAATTCATACAAATCACACTATGCAGTGTTTATCCAGATATCTTGCATGATGGCGAAACGAAGAGACGGGCACGCGAAATGCGGGCGAAGGCTTATACAGGAAGTAGATTGGTACCTAGACTAGACAGTGATGTTACATTACGATACGGGTTATAAGCTACATACTCGGTAGGTACCTAAATATATTCCTTAAAGTAGGTAAGTAAAGGTACTCCTAACTTTATCCTGAACAACCCTTTGGCTACTAGCCACTGCTAGAAAGCACAAACTACCAAAATCGCCTAACGATTCAATACGATGTAAAAATCTACTGTAGATTTATGTGTAAACATCACTCAGAAAATCAGGTACCTAAGTATTAAAATATTTTAACGAATAATGCAAATGCAACATCGTTTCTCGAATAATTGTTTCCCGTTCAGAAATTCCTGATTTCACCCTAGTTTCATTAATAGGTAAGTAGGTACAAATATACATCATCATGATCAACCCATCGCCGGCTCACTACAGAGCACGGGTCTCCACTCAGAGGGAGAAGGGTTGTGGTCATACTCTACCAGGCTGGCCAAGTGCGGATTGGCAGACTTCACAAAGCTTTGAGACCATTATGGAGAACTCTCAAGCATGCAGGTTATCTTACGATGTTTTTCTTCAGTTACATATTATATGTAGATACATTATATTCTACAACTTTTCTTTTCTCGATCTACGAGGATTTTGTGATGACTCATGTGAGTGACACGTACCAATCCAAATATTATAATGCAACGCGGGTATTTTGTTTACAAATAACAAGGTAGGTATGAGCACCACTACTCCAGAGGCAATAATTTTATGCAACAGTAAAAACAGCGTCTTTCGAGAAGAAATACTTATCTACTTGTTTTACCTATCTTTTTTTGCTCAACATTTTTTCTTTAGATCAGTGCGAGCGAAGCGAATCAGATATGAGCGAAGGGGCAAAGTCGCCAAGCTTCCATAAAGGAACTAGGAACTAGGAATACATAGTAGGTATCTTCCTACAATTATCTTTTTTGTAATCGGTGGCTAGGGTCGTCGACCGCACGGAGGCTGCCGAGCGACGTAGCGGACCCATGCGCGGGCGCCTTCCTCTATCTTTGCCCCAAACAGTAAACTTTCCTACTTTCTTTGGCCTACAATAACAAAGGTAGGTACTTTTATAGTGAAATATTATTATCTACTTATGTACCTTTTGTACGCACCTTTCTTCCAAATCCATTTAATATGTAGGCTCATGAACTATGAACTCGTACATAATATTACAATAGCAATATTTCTTGGTATAGATATGTACCTAATATTCTTATAATACTTAGGTACATAATATAGTGTGTTACAAATTACAAAGATAGTGCAAAAAAATTCACTCTGAAAACCTGCGCTATTTATTTTTCTGATTTTTTTATAGGTGGGCTTTTTAGGGTTCAACATTAATTTTTAGGATTCCGTACTTCAAAAGGAAAAACGAACCCTGGCCTCGGTGCGCGAGTCCGACCCGTACCTACTTGATGGGTTTTCCCTTCACTTACTTGATTTAGGTTTTTAACAATCCCCTTTGGTTTTCCGGGATAAAAAGTAGTCTATGTCACTACTCACTCTCCAGGTCTTTGACTATATTATATCCATGCAAAAAATCACGTCAATCCGTTGCTCCGTTGCGACGTGATCAGAGGACAAACCGACAAACAAACATACTTTCGCATTTATAATAAGGGTACCTACTGATATTATTGTCTATAATCATTTCAATATTTTACGTTATTTAAAGATTTCGATTATTAGCACTAGGGTGACCACGATGCCCGTGTGTTTTATTGGATATTATTTTATAAAATAAATATACTATTTAAACATGTTTGTTTGTTTGAATTCTTGCACAAAAATTGAATTCCAATTAAGCTTTGATAATGTTGAGAGGGTCATAAAACATTTTCTAGATAACGAGAATGACGTTAAAAGAAATTTCCCGATATTTAAATTTTTTTCGTATTTATAACTGTGTTCCTTAATGCGTAAGACTAGCATGAAGATTATATTTTAATCGTTACGTTAATCGAAATGGTGGTCTAAACTTGATCGCTGTTTAAAATCACATATGATTAAGTAGGTACCTACGTTATAGGTATCTCTCTAACATATACCTACTAATAAGATAGGTACACATCTTGAAACAAAACTGAAATTTTTGTTTTAAATATTTGTAAAATAAAATAAGTATATTTTACGTTGGAGGGGGCTCCCACGTGATCATAAAGGGGTCTGAACAAAAAATAATTTCATGTCTAGGGTTGTGTGATACTGATAAGATTTGGAACATTTTTAGAAAGTAAAATAATTTAATCTAATATCCTATAAATAATAAATAGGTAAATCTTCGTGATACTTAGTGATAATTTAACCAAAAAAGTGAAGTTTATTTTTTACCCGATACGGAAGAACGACTCGCTCGGGCACATGGGTCCTTTTCTTCTTTATTTTATTACTAGCAGACCACAGGCCCGGCTGGTATCGCTCGGTTGCTGACAATACTTTCTGAGGGAAAATGATTACAAAAAAAATGCAAGATCGCACGTTTCTAGATCTAGCACGGTTGAACCGACTTTGAGCTGCACGTTGGTAAGTCAGTCAGTTTCACCCTTCATTTAATAGGTAGGTACCTACCTACATTATGTACTAATTCCATGGTCTAGATTCTTATTAATATTTACTATGAATTGAATTTGAATGAAGTTTCGGATTAGTAGGTACCAATCTATTGCACAATAAAAATATTACGATACAATAACAACATTTACAACATAAACAAAGGCACATAATAGAGTATAGACCGAGGCAGCCCTAGTACCGGTAACGTGCAGCGTCCTCCGCCCAACCCGCGCTCGCCCCTTCTCTTCCATCCATCAGTCAGTCACTCAATAACACGCGACGGGAACGGTTGTACACTTATTTGCCGCGCCCGATATTCACGCGGACAACTGGGTCACGAGGTGCATACGCGTATTGCCAAAGAACACTTGTTTGTTTTGTGTTGTGTTGTGGGTGGTTTCAGTGACAGTGTTTTGAGATTCCTTGTGAATTAAGAAACTAGCGGCGCTTTTGAAGTGTACGTGATGCGTGCGTGAGCGCAGCGCATGACGTGCTACGAAACATTGAGAGCTTCGGCACCCGCCGCGGACGCCCCCATGGCGCACCACTTCGTCAAGTGGTGGCGCAACAAGTTTAGAAATGGATATAAGAAATTCAGCAGTAAGTGCAAACTAAACTGAATCAATTTTAAATAGTATACTCCTTAAAAATACAATATGGGAATTTACATAAGTCACTAAGACATTCGCTCTCAATGATTTGAATGAAGTAGTAAACCTATTGAACGTTACTGAATGAATGTTGTACGGAGTACGGATCATAGAATAACCAATATTAACTAAGTAAGCATAATAAAAGTTGTAATAAAAATGAATATTAAAACTTGCTTGCTGAACAGTTACAACGAAAATCCACACGGGTAAGTAGTAAGCCTAACCTCTCTTGCATATAGCTCTATCTTGCAGGATAAGCTTTATAATATACTGATGGTATAGCAAGTTTAAGACAAATTCTGATATTTCAATAATGACTGCAGAACTGTTAGTAGTTAGAGTTTTGGAGCCTTTAAAATATACCTAGCCACAGCCTAATGGAAGAAATCAAAACCGATTTTTACCGATAGTTGAACAATTAGCTCTATGCACCTCTAGATAAAGAGGTGTCGTGATAGCGTTTTAAATTATTAAAATCCTGTATGTACAGATGTATAAGTAGGTAGCAATAGTAGGATTCATTGATGTATTGGTCAGCCGTTATTTATCGTCAAATTTTGGAATAATATGCACATTCCATAACAGTAAAGTTGTTTATTATTACTATTCCATTAAGAAATTAGACTCACGTTGTTTATCGTGTAATAAGCTGAAAGATGCAACATTTGTTAGTGAAATATGATAAGAACAGCGATTTGAAATAGCGTAAATAAAACTTTGCTTTCTGCACTAAAGCTGATTAATAAGTCAAATTAGGTTTTGGACTTGTAGCCGACGTATTATCATACATGCCTTGCATTTACTAATTAATTAAATCCTAGATAGGTAATGCTATTAGTCCTTTTGCATAATGGGAATTGTGAAGTGGATTTTTGTTCACACACACCTTTTATTCACTGGCATAAAATATAGCCTTTAACAAAAAACAAAAAAGGAATAAATTAAATAAAGGAGGGACATAAATTAAGTGACCTAAAATGTTTGCCATCCATTTCTGAATGTAATGACTTTCAATTATTGTGAATCAAATCATCGGATGATATTATAATACTATCGGCGGGTTACTTTTATTTCAAAAACAGAATAAATACCAGAACCAGAAACCTATCAGTAGGAGAGAAGTTAAACTAACAGCGGCGCAGCTGCAAAGATATTATGTTCTCATTCATTCAGAGTGGTCATGGTTGTGAGTTATCTTTTACTGCCCACCCTCCAGCAGCTTCTGTTCTTAGGCAGATGTAGGCATTTGTTGTGGAATAGATATGTCCGTCCACATACTTACCTAGTTGGGAAACAACCACATGGGCGTGTGTTTTCTATTGATTTCGGATTGAAAATGCGAAAGGTTCCTACTCCTAGCACAAGCTTAACGCTTAGTTGGGGGAAAGGGGAATATTAATCATTATTGGCTAATATTCTTATTTAAAAAAATGAGTTAGGACAAATATGTTCAGGGCAACTGACTTAGGAATCATGAGGCCTTTTTGTTACAATTGTTTTGGAATTTAGTAAAATATTTTTCAAGCGTGAGTTGTCCATAAAATTGACTTATTACCTACTTTGCAAAAACAATTTCCGTATTACTCAAGTCTGCTACTGATTCGGTACTACTTCAAAGAAAAAAGATTTTCCTTTGATCTTGTTCTATTTAGTAACGAAATAGTCGTAACCCCAACACTTCAATTAAAAGATAGGTAGGTATACATTTTTGTTTCATAACGTATTTTCACGCACGTCAACTGTGAGGCAAAGTTTGTTAATAATTTTAAATTCAAACTGAGCCGCGTCGCTCATTTGATTTACTTCAAAGAGAAAAGTTAAAAGCACTCGCCGAAGCGGAGACAATGATACCTTTTATTTGACATCAAAGAATTCGCCGCCCCGAGCTCTTCTTTAAAGTGAGTAATAGTATGTACCTACATAATTATAGCCCGCTACAAATAACAATAGATAGGTAGATATAATGCGTACAACTTAGCTTGAAATATACTCAATGGTATAGGTATATTTTAAATTACTAGATTTTGTAGTACTGACTTAGACAATGTAAACATAAATCGGCCAAGTGTAAGTCAATATTTTCTGCCACGTACAGTAGTTAATGTAGGTATGCAATGTATTTATTTTTCTTGCAAACTAGGTATAATTTTTAAGTTTCAGTTGTAAGTTGACAGCCAGAAGGCATTGGTTTTTCTATTCTTAGTTTGAACGCATTAAGCATGCAAAGATACCAAGGACGTTTTCAAAGATATCTAATAGCTTTCGACGCATAATTTAACGTTTTTTTGATGCAGATTCTTCCACATTTTGTTTTACAAATATGTAGTTGAATAATTTATTAAATGTTTTCGTTTTACTTTTAAGTAAAGATTTTTGTGTAAACTTTCGTGATTTTGCTCCATACTTAAGTAGGTATTACATAACACTAATATAGCATTTCATATTAGTTTCACATAAGTATGGTTTTAAAATGAGTTTCATTGGGCATCGTGTTTAAATGTCCGTAATGAGTGCATGAATATGGTAGACACGTCTGCTGTTACTCACTGACTCCTTAATTGACATTTAGTTTTAACTGATTATACCTACACACGGTTATCTTTGACCAATTTTCTAAGGCAGACAATCTAAGAATATTTAATACTAGCTGACCCGGCGAATTTCGTCCGCCAAACAGTCGATTCTTTATTTTTTTAAATACGTAAGTACTAACAATTTTTTAAAAATTTCTCTCTGTAAGAACTATCCTCGTACTTGAAGGAATATTATAAAAAAGAATTAGCGAAATCGGTTAAGCTGTTCTCGAGATTTGCGCTTAGCAACACATTCAGCGATTCATTTTTATTTATAGCGATATTTAGTTAAAAATACTGTAAAACTAAACTATTTTGTAACTCTCCAAGGGCAACTAGGTAATTTGTATTAAAACTAGAAGTTTAATACAAATTAATTAAAATTAGTAATAGTAACAAAATAGAAAAAGTGAAAGTGCTAATCAAACTGTAATAAAGATTGATTAACAATTTAGTGATATGTTGCTGGTTACCTTTACCAACGTATTATTAACTGGGTCCGTTTGTATATCATTGAGAATATGAAGAGAAAGTTGTTATTTAATCGAACCAGAGTAGGTACCTACCTATACCTAGTTAGGATAGAACCTAAATAATAACACACGACGACACAACGAAATATCAGCCGAACATAGTTTAAATACCGTTAGCAGTAAGTTATGGTACCTACTAAGGCAGAAGGCTACTAATAACAAATATCCGTTGTGTAGTTTTTGTGATAGCTTTTACCCTAGGTCATAACTCATACATAACCCATGATATAAAAGCACAGAATTTAAAAATTACTAAAGTTGACTAAAGCCAGTGAAAAATAACTTACCTAATTGCATACTTGGACTTTTTTTAGATTAATTAACATAATTTTAGTAAGAACTTAATACATATTTTTAAATTAAAGTACCTAAGTAACTCGATTCATATTTTTCTAACTTGTGTAATGTAGCCTGCGTATACTTAGTATTATTTATTTTGTCGTGAGTCGGGATTTATCCATAAATTATCTAAGTGTTGGGCACCCTACATCGGTCGTCACATGACGTGACAGCTTAACTTACCTCATTTGTGGTCTTAAAAAGTTAACGTTAGTTTTAATTTAATTAAATAATCTGTAGGTACATATGAATGTCAAAGTCCTGATTGACTGACTGGCTTATATATCAACACACAGTCTAAATCGCTGGTCTCTAGAGACATGAAATTAAGAGCGTGTGTTCTTTATAAAGAGTAGGTACTAGGTATCCACGAAGAACGAATTTTTCGAAATTCTACCCTAAGTGGGCTAAATGGGGGTTTGAAATTCATGTATTCCACGCGGACGAAGTCGCGAGCATAAGATAGTTCAACGATTAGCCTATTTGCCTATACACGGAAAGAGAATGTTAAATAAAAACCGGCCAAATGCGTGGCGGGCCACGCGCAGTATAAGGTTTCGTAGTCACATTCCTCGAAAAACATTATATATACTCGTAACTCCTTAACCTGTGAACCCTACTTAGCCATGATAGTTTTCCTTTAAAATTGATTATATTATACTACTGCTGTGAATTTTTTCACGTTCCTAACCAAACGTCGTATCAGCCAAACGGTAGTTCCCACAACCACAATATTCCCCACTTTACATGTAGGGGAGCTACCCTAAAAAAAATATTTATCAAAATTTTATTTTACCACTTTGTCGGCGTGATTAATATTTATACCCATGCCAAATTACAGATTTCTAGCACTAATAGTCTCAGAGATTAACCGAGGACGGACGGACGGAAAGACGGACGGACATGGCGAAACTATAAGGGTTCCTTGTTTACTACGGAACCCTAAAAATGACATTACTTAACAAGTTACCGGCGAGCTCAAAAATATGCAACATTGTAAGTTGAATAACTTTTTAGTCATAAAAAAGAAAAAACCGGCCAAGTACGACTCAGACACGCTCACCGAGGGTTCCGTACTCGGGTATTTTTTCGACATTTTGTACGATAAATCAAAAACTATTATGCTTAACAATAAATAAAAATCTGTTTTAGAATGTACAGGTAAAACCCTTTCATATGATAACCCATTTGTTAAGGTTATCTTACTTTGAAAATAGAAAATACCTACTAATTATTTGTTCAGGAACACGTTTTAATTTTTTTTGTGATGTAACCACAAATTCAGTTTTCGGAATTTTTCCTTTACTTGTGCTATAAGACCTACTACCTACCTGCCAAATTTCATGATTCTAGAATCTAGGTCAACGGGAAGAGGGTTTCTTGACAGACACGACAGACGGACAGACACAGACAGACAACGAAGTGATCCTATAAATATATCCTTTTGAGGTACGGAACCCTAAAAACAGCTCAAGTGCGAGTCGGGTCTCGCTCTTTTAGTGTTCCGTAGGTATATAATTATGAACATAGGTATTAGTTAATATTTTGGGTGTATGAAATATTTTCTTTTCCGAGCTAGAACATCGCAATAAACCGTGAATGAAAACCCCAAAAATGTTTTGGGTCAACGTTCTAAACCAAATACTAAAATTTCAGGTATGTAGTATGTAGGTACCTAACTCATTTAGTCTACGAGCTAGAGACCGGTTACACGCAGACAGACAGACAGCAGAGTGACATTAACAGGGCTCCGTTTTTACCCAGGTACGGAACCCTAACAACTGATTGCGTGAGATGTAGATACTGCGTCTCTCTATCAGCGAAAATCCACATTACAAACACAAAAAGGCCATGTCATACCTTGCCTAGAACCTAGATATTTCTAAGGCACTGTTTTTAAAGATAGGTACCTACCTAAGTACCTACCAATGGTAGGACCTGTGCTAAGGACTAGGTAATGGCAGTAATGGCTAATGGAGTCCTAGTATGGAGAATAAGACTTTAGGCTTCTGTTAGAATAATTCTATCAGATAAATTCTAAGAACGCTTTTAAAAGAAAATAAAATTAGTGGCAGATGTGGGACGGCGAACCCAGAGCTCTAAAGCTTTAGGCCCATGCCGATCTCTCGGGCCTTCCGAGAAATAACTCGACGCCCGCCCTGCTAGCCCCTGTGCCTTGTGAGTCTTTACTTATACCCGGCCGCTCGCTTTACACAAAAATCTTTTGAATTTTGCCGATGCGATGGCATTCGATTTACTACCTTATACGTTGTTAGATTTATTTCCGTGTATTAATTCCGCCGTTCTATTTCTAAAAAGCGGTTTATCTTATAAGATAGCTGAATAAGTAGATGGTTTTAAGATATTTTCTGCAGGACAAAATCTTATGATTTCGATAAAAAATTAGCACTTTTCCTTCCCCGTCCTCACCATAATATAATGAACGTGGACACTGACAAAGAAGTTGCTCAGCGTGGTTTGGAAATGACCTAGCCCAAACCCTCAGCAAGTTGAAGGGACAGAGGGCAGGCTGGAATCGAAAAGATCTAGAGTAGAGTGGAACAAGTGGGGTACTTAGTAGACACTAGTGTGCCCCCTCCAGTAACATAGACCGATGATACAGGCTCTTTAGTCTTTGGCCTAAATTCAGCTGCGGATGTCCGCCGACTGAAATGCTGATGACGACAACTATTCAATGTAATCGTGACGTTTTGCCAGTTAGGTTCTTGGATTAGGTTACCCTGCATGACGTTTTAACCTTATGACAAATTTACAATAGTATTATAAATACTTAATACTACCGTTTCAACCACTAAATTATTGTTCTAGTTTAAGTTATCGTCTACCAATAGACGGTTCCATCTTCTATCGGGTTAGAATGTGATTTTACATTTAAAAAAAAGGTGGTTAATGGGCCTGTAAATCAAGGACCTTTAAGGTACCCACGAAGAGATGTGTCAACCAGACCAATCAGCAGAAATGGCGCGCAAAAATAGGCTACTTGACAATTTTTTTAAGTTGGTCTTAAATGGTTAATATTTGTCCTATTATATCAAAAAAATTAACACTATATTTTTTTGCGCCCTAAAAACCGTAAAACTTTAATTTAAAAAAATATTTTTCTTAGACAGGTGAAAACACTGTCGGCCATGTTTGGCCGATAGATTATCTGTGCTCTGACGTCATGCATTTGTAAACAACAGTATAACCACAGGGTTATACTGTTGTTTACAAATGCATGACGTCAGAGCACAGATAATCTATCGGCCAAACATGGCCGACAGTGTTTTCACCTGTCTAAGAAAAATATTTTTTTAAATTAAAGTTTTACGGTTTTTAGGGCGCAAAAAAATATAGTGTTAATTTTTTTGATATAATAGGACAAATATTAACCATTTAAGACCAACTTAAAAAAATTGTCAAGTAGCCTATTATCACGTCACCTCTCATTCTCAATAATCTGATCAGTGTACTGAGCACATCTCTTCAGTGGTCAGGGACCAAGTCAGGGACGCTTAAGTCCCTCTCACTATGACGTTATCGTTTCGACGCTCAATTTTATCAACGTTTGGCAAGATATAAAATATGAAACTAACTCTATTTATCTCTTGTAGGGATTTGCATGCCATGACCTTGTGCACTAAGTATATAATAGGTACATATTTATCAAATTGTTGCACTAGAATCATCTTTAATATTGTTATTTATCATCTATTCCAGTGGGTACTGAGGGCGAGCGCACAGATACAGAAGAATTAATAGGACGTGCGTCATCCCAATGTTCTGCTCCACCGGACGTCTTGCCGAGCGAAGCGAGAGCCTTGCTGCAGCCGGCGACACCGCCACCCATCCCTGCGAGGAAGTCTGAGGCTTACTCCAAGAGGCCGCCTTCGCCCCAAAGACATGCAGATGTGGATGAGAAACAACCTAGATTACGATTTGAGGTATGTAAGTTTTTGTAAGATAAATTTCCAATTGCATGAAAAATTTAAATGCGATGCGATCCGTCAATACCAATAGTATTTCCTCGATAAAGGCTCGCGATATCGCGATCGCGTAATGGTATTGGTAGTATGGCAGGCCTCAAATGAGGTCGACCTTTGGCAACCTTTGCTCATCTGTTAACCAAATGAAGAGTATTTTTTATCTATCAATATCGTGATTCACGGTACAGAAATAGGCATCGTGATTAGGTTGCCCAATGAAATCACTTCAAGGCTACTCTTAATTGAAAGTAATAAAGGAACAAGAAAAAATAAAGTTGCCTCAGCAAAATCGGTGTTCGGGATTTTGTAGGTAGGCTTTACTTTTAAAACAAGACTAGATTTGTGTTGAACGTAGGTATGATGGATTGTTGAATACAATAAGTTCCTACATTATTATTACGGTAATGATAGCCAATGAAGCGGAAATCTTAAGGATTAATAAGGTTTTAAAATATAATTAGAATCGTTCTTAAAAATCAGCTCGGATTAAGTGGTAGGTAGGTACTGCCAAACTTGAAACTAAATTAAATTAATCCAAGAAAGATTAGCGCAGTTCACTGAACAACAGATTATTTTGTGATCGGTTATGAAAATCCTAGTAAGTCTTAATGCAATAGAAGGACATACTATTGTAATTATACATTTATTTTATGTATTACCTAGAACAATATAATGCTGCTCAGTCTAAATCTAGCCTGAATACCTAATGTTCAGAAAATTAACTACTCGCAAGATTTTCGATAAGAGCTCTAACCACTAATTTGACAAAAAATATTTTTTTATTATACATTTAGCTAAATTCCAAATTCCCAATTGTCGAGATTCCTATGTCCCTACCTTATATAAGGTAGCTGTACCTAAATACTGTTATTCGTATAGGTAAATGCATTGGAATATTTACAGTCAAAGCAATAGATTATTAGTTTCCCAGGAAATGTGAAGCAGCTATAGGTAGGTATATTATATTGTGTGATTGTGCATATTAAATGAATGTAACTACTTATAGTATATTTTCATCATTCATAAGTAGACTACGCTATCGTAGTTAGCAATTTATTGAATAATGAGATGATTCATCTATTTGTGTCATATCAGTCGGGCGAGCGGCTCGCTTTGTTCTATGGTATCTCTGTGATCGGAAGGCGCGACTAGTTTCCTTTTAGAGCTCGAGATAAGAACGCCTGTCCCCCATCGCCGCGGACACGCGTTGTTCGGCGCCACTGGTTATCTACGTTAGCTGACTATGTAGGTACCTACTTACAAATTCTTGTTTGTCATTTTATGCTTCCTTCTAATATTTTATAACCAAAACAAGTTTGAAAACAAACTTACTAACGAGTTATTTACTTTAATAACGAGACAAGACATTGATAAACAAGTACCTACCTACCTAATTTAAATCATAAACTCCGATGTTTATGCTGCATCACGTCTGGACTGATTTTTTTACATTTAAAAATGGCGCGCTACAGTCGCCATATTGAAATTTATAGTCGATCGATTTCTCTTGCACCGAAAAATAATCTCTATTATAATTTGTTACAGGAGCTGACGTGTGACGTTGAATTACAGCATCCAGAATCGTCCAAACAACAGCCGTTGCAGTTTTCTTTTACCCTCTACGACCTTGACGGTCACGGCAGGATGACAAAGGACGTAAGTGTAATATGAATCATAACATTATAAAATTGTATTGTCGACTGCTAGATACACTTATTCAATTGAGTACATTTTTGTCGACAGGATATAGCCGGTATAGTGTCGACTATATACGAGTCCATTGGAAAGTCGGTCACAGTTCCGCACTACGGTTCCAAAACAATACAAGTGCGTTTAACGGTTGTACCGGAGGACGGGTGGTCTCGCAATCACCGAGACAGGCGGGACGGGAGAAGAAGACGACGAAGGGAGCGGGCTGCTAACGTGCATGTTGCGCCGCCTGCCGAGTGCGCCGATAACAGTGACGACGAGCCTCACGATAGGCTGTCACATGAAGATGATGCTTCCTCGAAGTCCTCGTACTCGGGCGACAGACAGCCACCCCAAAGACCTCCACCAGTCCTTAGACAGAGGTCATCTCATCACCGTCACACGAGGCGAGAGCCGCGTGAACGGAAGCTCACGAAAAAGAGATCTGGAAGTTTACAAAGGCGAGAGCTGCTTGAAATCATTCAGGCAAACATGGAGAAAAATCGCCTGAGCTTTCAAGCTTCAAGGTATGTATTATTACAATAACACCAAAAATACAACAGTAAAACTGTTATGATATTGTAAACTGTGCCAGGGAGTTGGTTTCCTTAATTTGAAAGCTACAGTGTGACGATTGCAATTACCTCTAATCCAATCACAACAATTATTGAGACTAGCAATATGATAACTACAACTTTTCCAATCGACGTGCAAGATACTCTCCTTGCAAAACAAGACCCAAGACACATACCTACATTTCAAAGCTCTTTTAAAAACTGTATTTTTCTTTTTTTGCAGAAAGCCCTGTGAACCTGTTACCAATGAGGAAGAAATCTTACACAAATATCAAAAACTTAGAAATAGATCTTACACTGTTAGCGACAAGCCTCATGCATTCCAAAAGTTAAAAACAGAGGCCAATAACAACGGATATTTAGACTTAGCGAGTGGGGGTGATTCGAATTTGTGCAGGTACGATAGGTACTTGCACGCAGTTATATGTTCCTCAGCGCGACACGCTAACACGGGCTACCATCAGAAGCATTCGCAGACTCCGAGACACACCAGAACATCTCACAATTTAAACCAGCGGTCGCGTTCCCACGACTTGCCCGCTCAAAACCACTCTACACACCAACCTAGAGTACTACAAATCATATTTTTATAGAATTTAAGCATGGGCAGAGTCAATGTTTGACTGTGTCCTTACGAAAATTTTCGTGTGCAAGGAATTGTTTGAACAGAAACGAATACCTACATGGTCACCAGGAATTAAAAAAAGACTTGGGAAATTACATTTCCAAGCACCAGTTTGGAATTTACGACAGTCATATAAAAAATTATTGCCATCTGTGGTTCAAAGTCAAGCCCTCAGTATTGTAAACCTAGTAATCTCTATAATGAAGATATCCAAGGGCTATTTTGGTTTTACAAAACCATAATATAGAATGGTTGAGATGACGCAAATATGTGAAATGGAGTAGTTAACTAACTTGTAACAATTTGTAACTGACTTTTTATAAAAAGCGAATAAGAGCTTGGTACCTACGGAAAAAATAAAACGAAGTTTCTAACTAGCATAGTTTTTCAAAAATTGACAATAACCTATTTACAACTCAGTTTTCCGATCCTAAATAAAAGGTGAATTTATATATTTCTTTCCAAGCTACAGAAACCTCGATTGTGTATGCATTGTAGCAAATCGTATCAATATCATCATATCAAAACCAAAACCACACATTATTTGCATGCCTTCTTTAAGAAAAAAAAGTTCCTTAATATGCCACAATAGGAAATTATTTCGTTTCGAGCGTTTTAAAATACAAGTTCTTACTGAAACACTCTTTATTTATTGACTATAAATTTTCTTAAGCGGGATTGGATTTAGAACGACTTAGAATTTATAATCCACCATTCCATATTTTGTCATCTCGATGATGATTTAGTTGTAGGTAGTGTACCTACTACCTAGTTACACAAATCTTTAAACTATTGCCGGTGTAAGAGTACCTCAGTGTAAGTGTTATCACTTTCTTGCTTGTTCTTCTCGGTAGGTAACAAGTGCAAGATGCATTTGATGATTCAAAAGTACATACTAGTAAAGGTTTATTTGAATAAAAAATATTTCTATTCTATTCTGAGAAAAAGGATACCCAGCACTGTTTTAGACCTGTCAATATAATTTAGAGATTTATGTACTACCGAATTAGCCTATACCTATACAAAACCTATTTTGTTTCAAATATATATAGTAGGTACCTACGTATTAAGTAGTTATGTATAGAAAGCTTTTAGATTAAAAAAATACGCGCCGGATTGAGTACCTTCCTCCTTTTTTGGAAGTCTGTTAAAGTGATGTAACTACTGCATAGTGCCTTACATTTGATGTGAATGTTTACACACATTTTTTTGCGAAAAGTTTGGAATATAATATCTTAATAATTTTAATATGTTAATGCTCATTAGATGTATGTATCTTGTAGATACTAAAAACTCATTTTAGAGTTTTAGACTGATTTTAGATATAAGTTTTAGATGCTCCGGCTGATTACATTTTATAAGATAGGTATAGTACGCGACAGGTCGAGATGGTAAACGGGGAGGTAACGCCCCGCACATCCACACAGCCCCCGCCCTAACCCGGTGCGGGCGAGCGCGGGTGACGTGCGGGTGTGTGGGGAGTCCCCCGCCTCATATCCCGATTGCCATCTTGACATGTTGCGGACTATAGGTATGTTTTATTAATTATTACAATGTACTTAAGTGCAGCCTGCATTTTATTTGTGACATTTTGATTCGCTATTTTATGTCATTAAAATTGGTATTCTTTTATTTTCGGGTTGCATTACCATTATCAGTATTGATTATTCTTGTAAGTAAATGAATGAATCTGTAAAATGTTTTATCTACCTCTAATTTTACTTTATTAGCTTAACTTTAATATTTATTGTAAAAGCTAAATCCTAAAATTATTTTAGTACTTTTTTGTGATAACGAGTGATCTGTTTTCATGACAATGTTTCACTCAATGGTATTAAGCATGTGTATTCTTGTAAGATGGAACAATATCTTTCTAGATTTATGACAAAGATTATGTGCAGAACCAACTTTTGTTTTATAACTGAATGGAAATGTGGGTGTTATTTATCAACAGTGTAGCTAAATGTTTTGTAGTACACTATCTCTAAAAATGACAGATCAAAATTTTCTCTATGGTAATGCTCATGGATATCACTACATTTAGCCGTGGCTCTACCGCGGTTGTTTGACAGCTACAATGTCACGATCGCAATCATCTCTGATTGGTTAATGCTCGCTCACTATTGGCCACAATGCATTGTTGCAACAAGAATCACACAAATTCAGCCAATCAGAACAATTGAGATTGTAATAAAGATTGATGCAGGTTTTAGACAATCGCCCTGCTGTTATATAGTTAAGTTTAGAGATCGCGTACAACAAAATAAGCCCCGCTGTCCTTTTAAATTTATTTCAAATTGTTTATTAATTTATTCAAGCAAAATACTTGAGTACTGAATTGGTCTTATTTTCTAAATAATAATAACAATCTCGTAAACAAATTTCAATAGTAGGTAAGTCTGATTAATATGTTACATCTAGCATACAAAGAAAACTATAAAGTACTACTTTTAGAAGTGTTTTTTTAATTATCTTGTGCTAGATGATGCCCGCGACTTGCATGGATTAGGGTTTTTGGGGTCCGCACTCCGTAGTAAAACAAGGATAGAAATTCTTGTAGTTTCGTCAAGTCTCTCTCTCTCTGTCTGTTTGGCACAGCATAAAAATGAACTACACTTACCTAACAACTAAAGAAACCTGTTACGGCCTACACAGATTATTTATTTTCAATTTCTTGAACATGAAAAACGATGGCCGAAATTTTTGTTTGGTTTAATCCCTCGAGTGATACTTCATTGAATACGAATTTTAAAATCATTATGAGGATATTTTTAAGTTTTAACAAATTTTATGAAAATAAAAAAAACATCAAAATTTTTGTGTCTCCAAAATGCTAGTTACCTCTTTTCCTTTGGTCAGAACTATTAATGGGCCGTGAAAAGGTAACAGACAGACTGACAGATACACATTCGCATTTATAACATTAGTATGGAATATGGATAATAATGGTCGAAATTAAAATGGAATTTTGCTGTAGGAATAACATAAAGTTTGTGTGTTAAGTTAGTGGTGCATGCTATTGTAAATTTATTGTTTGTTATTGTTCCATTTTAAAATGTACAGTGTACAAAGTGCTCTATCTTGTCAAAAGTATTTATTATCAAATATAATCCTTGAGGTTTCAAACAAGGTATTTTATTTCATAAATAAGATCTACCCTAAGTACCTCATGCCTAATTACATAATATTATTATACAAGTAGAATTATAACTGTCATGGTTGTTCTTAGAAGCTCGTATTCGGTAGGTGATAATATTATGCTTGGTGATAGTTATTATGCTTACCCACGAAAAATTCTTGCTCGCTGTTTATGACTGAGATTTTTTTTATCACAATCTATTGTTTAACTTTGTAACAGATATCAAATAAATAAATTACATCGGGCGTCAAATAGGCGGGTTTAACTTATGAATACAAAGGCGACGACGACGTTTATAAGATTTTTATAAACAGAGAAGTACGTTAATGATTTGATCAATAGGTAGATATCCTTAAAAGAATAATAAGCTTTTAAAGATTACCAGTTCCACAGATACTTTAATTTACCGTAAGTACATAATTATAGCCATTCTTACACGGATAAAGAAATTTATCACTTCACTTCAAAAAAAACAATAAATATAAGTAAAGTTAATTTTATTCAGATTTTTGTTAAACAATTGGTCCGTGGACAATAACTTCTAATATTTAAACAGCCTCTAAGTAACTAATGTTAACGCACTTGTTATAGTACTTGGTAGGTACTTATAATAACATTATAAACTGACAAAATGTTTAATTTAAAAATATATTATCACAATAATTAATATTAAAGGTTTTAAATTAATGCATAATTATTTAAAATTAGAGTTCCTATTAGGTACATAAAATAAAATTAGTTCATTAATCTAAAAATTCATTAACTACTTATTCAAAATTTTAAGCGATATGAATAAGAGCGCATTGTCATTAATAATAGTAAAAAAATAATACTATTTGGTAGAGATTAGGTACATAAATTTTATAGATCAGTTTCGAAAATATTTGGTTTACTAATTCTTAAAAAAATATATATAAAAAATCAGGTCTTCTTGCGGACTGGCTTTCTACATAGGTGGGTTCGTGGAACTTTATAAATTGTAAAAAATAGCAAAACTTAAATATTCTAGATCTAAGTTAATTTAAAAAAGTTATGTCTAAGCTCATCATAGACATGTGCTTTAGGATGCTTAATTAAGCTTAAAATATCTGTAGTATAAGGTACTCCATCCACGGAACGAAGTTAGTAATATAGCGCTCTCTCTGTTACGCAATCCCATACAAATGACAGAGCCAAAAATTTCAGCGGGAGTTAAACATTTTGAGTCACCAACTAATCAAAATGTTTTCAAAAACATTCGAAATTCAATTCGAAAACAGTGATTGGTTGGTGCCTCAAAATGGTTAACGCCCACTGAGATTTTTGGTTCTGTCATTTGTATGGCATTACGTAACAGAGAGATCGCTATACTAACTTCTTTCCGTAGAAAGAGTATAGTAGAAAACTAACTAAATGTTAGCTTATATAAAGTCATGATAACAGCATTAAATTAAATTATTTCAAAATACTTACAAATCATAGTAAAGTCAAAAATTCTAACCTAGAAGTTACCTACTAAGACTTACCATAAAACTTACTATTTAACAAAAAAATTAGTAAGTTTACATTGATTTTCGCTTTACCAAACATGTCCATAATGGAGCATCCTTCATACTGTTTCTGCAAAAGATCTTGAATATCTACTTCTATAGATTCCATTTCTACCCCCATGAACTTTCCTTTGACGGTGAAAACGCCGTTGTGATCCGTCGGCGTGATTTCAAACTGTACGTTTTTGAACTGCGAAGTAGATAGTCCATCGATTTCTAGAAGAACTCCTCTTTCCAAAAGCTTCGCAGCGGAATATTTTATCGTCAATTTCGACTTTATTTTCTTAATATCTTTTCCTGATCTCAAGCACGCGTGTACACTTCTACAAAAGAAAATAAAACACGCTATTCTCTGTCAGTACCGAGCAAACGATCAGCCTCACACCTGATACTAAGTGATTCGGATCAACAGACATTTTATGTGACACCAGCAGAACTTATTTTTTTGCGTGATAGGCCTGCGCTTGACGACCATGCTTACAAAACCAATGATGATGTCTAGGTAAGAACACGCTTACCTGCAAGATTGACGACCGCCCTGACGCAGTGGTAAGCACTGTGGTCTTATTAGTGGGAGGTCCCAGGTTCGATTCCTGTCAGGGGTAACACTATATGTTCTACACATACCTTTTCCCAGCATGAAGATTAGCCAAACACGACTTAATATACTGGTCATATGATTTGCATTTCTCCTGATAATACTTGGTCTTCTCCATGAGACTGAGTTTCGTTCGGGACAACGTCGCCAATGCTCTTCTTTGCGCCTGCCTGTACTTCCCTTTGTTGCACAGATCAAGGGCAATGGATGTGACTAGTGCTTGGTACCCGTCTTCGCGCGTCACGTAACCTTCGTAAAAAAGCAATAAATTAGGTACCTGCTTGTGATAAATTAGTTTTTGAGTGTTGGATAGGTTTTTATAAGCCTACCTCTAAACATAATTAGATTTAGAGGTAGGCTTAAAAAACCTGTCAATCTGCATTTAGCCATTGTGGTAGACTATAGCAAAACCCTTCTCACTTTGAGAGGAGACCCATGCTCTGTAGTGAGCCGGCGATGGGTTGATCATAAGGGTACTGTAAGTAGTCTGATCATCATCAACCTGTGGACGTCCAGTGTTGGACATAGGCCTTCCCTACAGAGCGCCACTACACCCGGTCCTCAACCTTCCTCATCCAGCCACTTCCCGCCAGCCTCTTTATATCGTCGGTCCATCGTGCTGTGGAGGGCGTCCCACACTACGCTTGCTTAAACGCGGTCTCCACTCAAGGACTTTCCGGCTCCAACGGCCATCGCCTCCACGACAGGCATGACCTGCCCACTGCCACTTAAGCTTGCTAATAGTTTGGGCTATGTCAGTGACCCTGGTTCTCCTGTGGCTCTCCTAATTTCGGATCTTATCCCTCAAGGAAACTCCTAACATAGCCCTCTCCATACCTCAGCTGAGTGACTTTGAATTTGTGAACAAGGCCGTTTGTCGGCGTCCACCTTTCAGCACTATAGGTGAGGACGGGAAGAACACACTGGTTAAAGACTTTCGTCTTCGTCTAATAAAAAAAAGTAAATAAATATATTTTTAAAAAAACCTTCATCCTCGAGCATTTGTAGGTTGCGCCGCAGTTTGGCGATGTTTTCACGCAGCGTCATCGCTTCGTCGGGCCGTGCTTGGCCGGAGTATATGCTTCTCCGGACTTTCTCTAGATATTGGTCTAGCTGCTCTCTTGTCGTGCCGATGCACACGGCTTCACGAAAAGCAAATTAATATATTTTAAAAAAAACCTTCATCCTCGAGCATTTGTAGGTTGCGCCGCAGTTTGGCGATGTGTTCACGCAGCGTCATCGCTTCGTCGGGCCGTGCTTGGCCGGAGTATATGCGCCTCCGGACTTTCTCTAGATATTGGTCTTCCTGCTCTCTCGTCGTGCCGATGCACACGGCTTCACGAAAAGCAAATTAATATATTTAAAAAAAAACCTTCATCCTCGAGCATTTGTAGGTTGCGCCGCAGTTTGGCGATGTGTTCACGCAGCGTCATCGCTTCGTCGGGCCGTGCTTGGCCGGAGTATATGCGCCTCCGGACTTTCTCTAGATATTGGTCTTGCTGCTCTCTCGTCGTGCCGATGCACACGGCTTCTAGTAGATGTTCGCCTTAAAGGAAATAACATTGATCAAGTTTTTCACGTTTGTTACCAGTCATATGCCATATACCGACGCTGCGAATTTAAAATCCGCTATTAATTTTAGGGTTTCGTACGCGAAGGGTGCGAACGGGGACCTATTATTAAGACTTTGCTGTCCATCCGGTCCGTACGACTGTCTGTCAGCGGGCTGTATCTCGTGAACAGGTAGGGAGTTGAAATTTTCACAGAATGTGTATTTCTATTGCCACTATAACAAATATAAAAAATTTCAAAATGGCCGCCATGACTTTTTTTAATGTGTTATTTCTTGTATGATGGTACGGAACCTTTGGTGTGTGAGTCTGACTTAGTTTTTTTTAGAATTATCGCTTCTGATGTAATTTTATTCAGGGTTAAAAGACACGTGTGCATGCACAAACCCGTTCTTTAGCGTGTGTGCTAGTTTAAGAGCTAACATTTCGAGCTATGTTGATGTAAAAGTAAAGATATTTTTTTCAAAAAATTAAGTTTAATAGTTTCCTGGAAATTTTCATGCGCAGTGACAATACATAAAAAAGAGCTTTCAAACAAAACAAGACACTTACCATTTAAAAAGGGGATGATTGCTACACACAGCTCTTTGGTTTTGATGAAAAGTTTATTCAAATCGGTCATGTCGTCCGCCGGAGCTTGGAATTTGTTGACAAGTGCGAGACATACTTCCAATTTTGCGTTCTCTTCAGCTTCTCCCATTTGCTACAGAAATATGATAAGAAAATAAATGTTATGTAGCCTTATTTACAACATAATATAATAATCGACAGGCAATTCAGCGTTCAGGTACGATTTCGCGTGTGGGCTTATTACAGCGGTCTTTAGCTATGTTTATCCATGCAAAAAATCACGTCGATCCGTAGCTTAATTGCAACATGATTGAAGGACAAATGTGTGTGTGTGTGTGTGTGTGTGTGTGTTTCTTACTTCTTCACGCCACAATGAATTGATTTGCATGTAAATGGAATTCTAACTGTATTTTTAAAAACCTATAAAATATATACGCGGACGAAGTCAGGGGCATCATCTATAGAAATAAAAATGAATCGCCGAAATGTATGTACGTGCATAACTTCCGAACGACTACACCAAATCAGATGATTTTTTATTTTTTGTGTGTTATTATTAAGACAAGGTTTGTATAAAAGATTTCTTCTGGAAAATCCACGGGAAAAAACAGTTCCCGCGGGACGCAGACGAAGTCGCGGGTAACAGTTAGTTTATAATAAAGGTAGTGATACGCACTGAAGGTACATCCCGTGAAGCCAGATGTGCAACGGAGGGTACTTCTCCCAAGTCGTCTAGTAATTCGTTCAGTCGATCGCTAGGGTCCGGCGCTAGTATGTCTTGGTACTCGATCAGTAGAGCGTGCGTGTCTACGATTTCCTGCAAATATCAAGAAATCTAGTCTTATGGTCTACAACACTCCGAAACTACATTAATACAAGCACACAATAGAAGTGTCAAGGTATGGCCGCGGTAAACTTTGAAATAAAAGTGAAGCCAAGCCACACGTTGCGTTGGCGGTGCGGGGCCTGAGTGGTGCCTATATAGAAAGCGCCGTGACATACCACACGATGCGTTAAGTCGTGCGGCACCGCACCGCACGCACAACGGACTTAGGAGAGACGAGGCGGGGAGGGATGGTGCGTTGCAACGCCATACTTTTTGCCCGAGCGGCAACGCAGTACCCGTGTGGGTGTCAACCCAATACTGAAATCCACAGCGGTGCGGCGCCGCAACCCACCGAAAACGTGTGACCGATCGTATGACCTCAGTCCGCGCTGTTTCATGTACCACTACACTGGAAGCGATGGAATAGGCATTTGAATAGTTTGTTCCTTTTTTTCCTCTTCCCATTTCTATCCAATTCCCATCCTTGTCCTATTTCATTTGAGGTTGGGCCGCCATTGACTTGAATATGTTATGAGTTATTTAATCAAGATAGTTATTATGACACAAATAAAAGAATTGCGTCAGCAGTACTAACCTGTACAGTGATGTAAATGTGCGGGTAGTGCAGCAGCGTGGCCTCAGTGTACTCGTCCATAGCAAAGTACTTCTCGAGCGTGGGTCCGCAGCAGCAGCACTAACCTGTAGGCTGTACAGTGATGTAAATGTGCGGGTATTGCAGCAGCGTGGCCTCAGTGTACTCGTCCATAGCAAAGTACTCCTCGAGCGTGGGTCCGCGGCAGCAGCACTAACCTGTAGTGATGTAAATGTGCAGGTAGTGGAGCAGCGTGGCCTCAGTATACTCGTCCACGGCAAAGTACTCCACGAGCGTGGATCCGCGGCAGCAGCACTAACCTGTAGTGATGTAAATGTGCAGGTAGTGGAGCAGCGTGGCCTCAGTATACACGTCCACGGCAAAGTACTCCACGAGCGTGGATCCGCGGCAGCAGCACTAACCTGTAGTGATGTAAATGTGCAGGTAGTGGAGCAGCGTGGCCTCAGTATACACGTCCACGGCAAAGTACTCCACGAGCGTGGATCCGCGGCAGCAGCACTAACCTGTACAGTGATGTAAATGTGCGGGTAGTGGAGCAGCGTGGCCTCAGTATACTCGTCCACAGCAAAGTACTCCTCGAGCGTGGGTCCGCGGCAGCAGCACTAACCTGTAGTGATGTAAATGTGCAGGTAGTGGAGCAGCGTGGCCTCAGTATACTCGTCCACGGCAAAGTACTCCACGAGCGTGGGTCCGCGGCAGCAGCACTAACCTGTACAGTGATGTAAATGTGCGGGTAGTGGAGCAGCGTGGCCTCAGTATACTCGTCCACAGCAAAGTACTCCTCGAGCGTGGGTCCGCGGCAGCAGCGCCGGAACAATTCCTTCATCTTCTCGTGACATTCCACTATGAACGGGTTTAAGCAGCGCAGGTGACTGGACTCTTCGCCAAACTGAAAACACAGACAACTAGGTCACAGTGTGCCATTATTTTAAACTGCGTACTTAATCTGTTCCGTGCCTCTGCGCCAATGAATACGGTGCTGTATCAATAGCGAAGAACGTATATCATTGCATTATCAGATGAGATTAAATTGGAAGTCACAGATGAACGAAGCATAATAAAATTATTTGTGACCGAAAAGGGTGGATGTTACTGAAATAAATGTATATAAAAAGGGTTATACTGAACAAAAATTGTGTTTTACAAGTCGTCAAACTACACATACACTTGTGCATTGTTTTATTGTCATAGAGCGACTTACTATCAATTTACACATCAACCATCAACTCTTATTAAATCAATCTTGTTTGGAATGACCAGTCTAATGCATAGTACAGAGGTGGACATATAGCTTTTAAAAAAGTGCCATTTGCAAAACCAACTTATGTAGCTACTCTTACTCACAGCTCTCTTTAATCTTTTGAACGAGACGATTTCGCAAATTTTTAGGCTGAGATATACTGAAACTACTTTGACTTTGCTCAGACTTTAGGAAAATAAAATTAGGTTGATTTGACACAAGTTGCCCGTGACACAAAACTGTGATTTCAGCCCTAGTCAATGTAGGCAGATACAAAATAAAAGATTTAATGTTTCTTAGAGAGCAAAATCTATTTCTTTTATCAAAAAAAATTGTATGGCACAAAATCAGTAACTAACAAGAAATTAAATCAGTAATGAAAGTAAATCAGTAACACAGCAAGAGTTTAAATTAATATCTATAAATCATCTTACTCCTTTCTTTGCAGCTGAAAAATGAAGAATTTTCGCAACAGAAGCTAAATTTTTGCGTTGATCCGTTGTCAGTCTGGCGCCATTTGGCATGTTGATAATGTGAAACGCATCAGGCGCCACTATAGCCGCATTAAAGAATTGATAATAAACTAAATTACCAATCACCTAAAACACAATGGTTAAATTCAATAAGTTTACATAAAAAATCCAACAATACTGATTTCTTTAAGAATTTTAGATATGGTTGTTTCTTTACGCTTTTAATACTTAAGCAATTTTATGAAAGGCACAAAGATACTAGAAACTTGCTTAAACAACAATAGAAAGACCTATTCTGTATTAGAAAACTGGGTTCTTGGTAACATTTTAAGCAAATGGGTAAATTGGAAAAGTTAGTGTTCAACTAGTTGTATACTACGCACTTGCTGACTCAGTTATCAACTATGGCCTTAGTATTTATGGAAGAACTTTTAGTACCTATCTAAACGAAATTAAAAAATTACAAATTAGACTTTTAAAACACATTCTAGGAAAAAAAGAGAAAAAAAAGTATAAAGGGAACTATGAATGTGTTTTTAAAGATCTAAAAATATTGCCTGTACATAGTAAAGTAGATTACCTAATAGCTAGAGAACATTATTTTTCAAAAAAATTTAAAAACCCCACGAAGCTTAGGGATAACGCTAGAAGTAATAGGAAGACAAGATTCATGTTACCCAAAGTCTGTAACTACTACGGTGAAAGGTTAAGTGAATATTTGGTACCTAAAATTTACAACGGCATAGAGTGGTTAAGGGAAGAGAATAAGGTCAGTGAGGGGGTGCTTAAGAAAAAGTTAAAGGAACACTTCCTTAGGGACCCCCTTACTGTTTAATTTATTATCATTATTTGTTTTTTATTTTAGTTTATTTTGTTTGTTACCTCAGATTGAGGATTGATCTCTAAAGCGTTCAATTTGCTGCAGCGATCAACCCTTAATCTGAGTATAAGTTTATAAGTTAGAATATAAGTTTACATACATAAGTACAATTTAATACGTAGATTATAGTTATTTTTAAGGAGCGCCAGCTCGCCAACAAACTGGCTCACCAGTTTGGCGAGAAAATAATAATGTAAATATTTGGTGTACCTACGATTGTTATAAAAAAAAAAAAATAAAAAAAAATAAAGATTACCTTCAAAATATCTTTTTCTGGTGTATGAGGAAATTTCGAAGTCAAAGATCGATGCAAAACACGCGCCATGTATGTTATACAAAAAGGTATAAGCTCCGTTGAACTTGTAATTTTGTCCAAAAATATGGACACGACATTTTTGAGCTGCCTGAGAGCTTTGTCCAGACGCGACTTAACTTCTGGGTAAGTCAAAGCTTCCTCTTGTGGTACCGAGTAAGGGAGTTTTCTGGAAAGAAAACAACAAAATTTTGTATATTGTGGTGAAATTCATTAGGGCTTCAGTTGTGAACATGCGATAAGTACGTAACTTAAGTGTGTGCATTAATATCAATGCAATATTATATTTTATTCATAAAAAACCGTTCAAGTGCGAGTCGGACTTACATATACGAAGGGTTCCGCACTATCGTACGAGAAATTTCAAACCAGTGTACTAAAAATTTGCAAGTTAATGCCGTACAGCGTCATCTTAATGTGATTTAGTAAAGACAGTACGCTGCAGATAATAATGCACATCGACCTTTAGAAAGAGAGCGGTTTTGTAGAGCACTGAGCATTGTCTATCATTGAGACCGACAAAACGTCACATAGGTATGAGTGACATTCTAAAGGTCGATGAACATTATTTCCTGCCGCGTACTGTATTTCGGGAACACAAATCTTAAATTTTGTTTATGATGGAACCACAAATTTACGGCTTTCGGAAATTTTTCGTTTACTTGTGCTATGAGATCAGTCTACCTGCCCATGATTCCGGGATTTCCAGGTCAACGGGAAGTACACTATAGGTTTCTTGACAGACACGACAGACAAAGGAAGTGATTCTATAAGGGTTCCTTTTCTTTTTGAGGTACGAAAGCGAAAAATAACTTTAATAACTAAAACTTACGAAATTTGTCCCGTCGTCATCTCCATCTCATTTCTCCAAGCTTTGTATATTTCCACAGGCCCTGTTTCTATGTTCAAATCTTTATCCTTTATAATCATTTCCACCAATGGCCCTATAATTGTTTCGAGACTATTTAACCCAGATAGTTGTCTTGAAAGACTGACCGCCATTTTCAGTACTAACGGAGTAGACGCTATTATATCAAAAGGTTTAACGACTTTGCAACTTATTTCTTCCTCCAGCGTAAATCTGAACAGCTTCAACAATAAATATTCATCTCTTGCGTACGCACCGAAATTATAAAGACTCAATACGACGTTTTGTAAAAAGGAATTAGTTTTAAGTTGTGGAATACAAAACAAAAGTTTGGATAAATATGTAGGATTTGTTTGCAATTCATAGAACAAGTGTTGATAACCATCTAACAGGCGCTTGCTTTCTTTCGTTAAAGATTTCAAACCTTTGACGGCAGTGGAAACAGTCATCAAAGGACCTTTGCCGCTTCGATTCAACGCCAAAGTTGTTGTGTTGTGTTTCACTAAATTGTTTAACTTCAGACCATGAGCCGCTACTTCCTGCAAAGCTATACGATTTTGAACTAACAGTCCTATCTTTAGATCCATATCGTCTATTTGCCTAGAGAGCTCTTGATTTTTTCTTATAGACTGAACCACTTCTGATTTCAAGCTTTGCAGTTCTATCTCTCTGTCATAGTCTTCAGTACTAAAGTCTAACATGGGGATGAATTTTTTTACTACACGCAAAGGTGGGTTTGGCGAGTGAAACAGTGAAATGTACGCGTTTCTAGCACGGACACCCCTCCAAAGAGCTTGAATCTTTATTATCTTCTGCTCCTGTAATCAAAATAATGAATTTAAGGTTTTTTTAATTATTTCCCTGATAAATACTAACATGCAATTCTATATTACTTCACATACCTGGGATTTATACCATGCCCAAGGATTTTGTTTCCTTTCTCTATTTAGTTTAGCTTCTATTACTTTCATTCTGAACAGAGTAGCATATTTCCTTTGGATAAGCACACGCCTCCACCAAGCTTGAATTTTGATAACATATTCAGTGTGATCTCGAAAGAATTTCAGCCTTTTAACATGTTGTCTAGTTAAATAGCCCCTACAGTAAGCTTGAAATCTTATGATAGATTTCTCTAGCAGTTTTTGTCTATATGCATTAATGTGATGCTTATTAGTCTTTTCGATAATGGCTTTAATATCTTTTTTAGTTAAGTAGCGGGCATGAGGAACAAAATCTTTGGGGGTGGTCCAACTGTAGGTGTATGATTCCACATCAATGTATATTGTATTTCCCACTTCTGTGTGGCATACAATCCAGGGACATATGTGTTGTCCCTTTTTCTTTAATGCTTTAGAAAACATTTGGAAATAAACATCTCTGCATGATCCCTCCACAATACCTAAACTAGATAATGGCGGGGATGTCAGGGCGTTCCAAAACTCTTTCACGTCATTTTTCACAATAGCTAAATTAAGCTGTACTATAGCATCAGTCAATTCTTTGGCTTTCAAAGATTCGTTGTTAACTTCACTAATAGCGTTAACAATATCGTCAAACCAGAGATTTTCAGAATCCTTCTGTAACAACCGTTTCTTTAAAGTTCTCATATATAAATTATACTCTTCCTTATACAAGGACAGTGGCAATTTGAGACATGAACTTTTTAATAAATTTATCAAAGTGTCTACATTTTCGTCTGCAACAGCTCTGTTGATATTGTCAATCACTTCAACTACTGTAAAAATACAAGTTATATGAAATTAAAATTAATGTTTTTAAATAAATATAAAAAACCTATTTTTCATACACTTACGCTCATCATTGTCGTCATCCTTCATATTGACCATTTCAATAGTGTCCCTTACATCTTCGAGTGTAAGTAAAGGACACTCGCACTGTTCTCTTACTTTTACCTGTAAAGCTGTTACCAATGCAGATAAATAGCGACGGCGGCAGTGTGGCCTGAGTGTTTCTAACTGTATCTGTTTTGAATTTAAAGCATTCCAAACTGTTACTTCATCTCCTCTTTCAACTGCTTGCGACACAGCAGCAACAGCATTCAAATATAATGCAGATGCAGCGATTTCGCTTTCATTAAGATTTTTCTCTAACTCACATTTCTCTAATCTCATTTCTTCAAACAAAAGCGGTGCGGCAAACTTATCGATTTTAAAATTTAAACCGAGCTTTGGGCTTATTAGAGCATTATAAAGATCTTCGGGTGTACCCTCATCTAGTGCTTTGTTAACGCATGAAATTGCATTCTTGTGCTCAATGTGCTCCTGAGACTTCCGGTTTCCATCATTTATTATATTTTGAAAAATCTTGTGCCAATTTGTTATGCTTTCAACATCAATGTCTTTACATGATTCAATAATTTCTATGACAACATCGCAATAAAAATCTAAATTGTTTGAATTGTAATTTTTAACTTTTACCCATTCCTCGTTAAATATTTTATGCAAGCTGTTTACGTCATTATTTTTACATGCGCTACATAAAGTTTTCCATAAAGCTTTGTAATTCGTAGCAGTAATATGTCCCTGAATTTCGACAAGTGTTAAAAGTTCATCATATTCATCAGGCACGTAACTGTCATTTAATGAGTGATTGTGGGCAACTTGCATTTTTTCATACTTTGCAGCTTTTAGAACTTCCTTATATTCATCAATCAGGCAGTTTTGCACATATTTTATTTTTAGATTAGGATCTAATAACGCATGGGTAATAGATTTTTCAGAATCCAATAAGTTGTTAAGTTCAACTAAAGCATTTTGAGTAGCAACATTATCAGGTGTATTACTTTGGGACAGAATCCCACTAATTTTTTGAAAAATTGGAAGCGGATGTTTGCATTTCTGTAGATCTTTAGAAACTGAATCCAGTTGTTCGTCTAAAATGTAATTAGCAGTATAATATTAGTATGGTTTGAAGCAAATTATGTTATATACTGAATTTAAGGAAAAGTAAGTAAGTACCTACCTGTAAAAACTGCTTTACCAAATACATCATGAATCAAAGGTGCTTTGCCAAGTTTAAATAAATGTGAACTCAGAGCATGAAGACAGTAAATTACTTTTGGCATATTTTTATTGTCATAAATATCTGTTGTTTCTGGCTGAAATGTCTGCAAATATTCACAATTACAACTCATCTTGTTAACATGTTGCTGAACAGTTAGATTATAACCAAGCTTATGGAACTTTATAATATGACATGACCGCTATAGCTTTACAATTATATGGCAAAGGTTGTTTGATAGATCCAGAAAGATAATTGAAAGATAATTTTCTGAATTTTCCCAGATTTGCACAAATATGAAGTAAATGAGTATTTTTGACCAAAGTTTTTATGGAAAAACATTAGATGCATAAGTGTTATGCCCGCAAAACTCATTACCATAAGCTTTCGATGTATGATTAGTCTACTATTTTCGAAAAAACTTACTAAAATTTGAATTTTCGCGGCTGGATGTATCAAACCACCTTAAATAATGTTATCACAAAGATTTGTCAAACCCCTAAGTGACTGTTTTATTCTTTGTAGATGAGTAAATTGAAGAAAACAACAAATTGAGTGTCTTCCGGATAATGTTTCTACTCTAGAGTTATATTAAACTTCCTATTATATTAATCAGGTGACCCGCATGCTCGTTTGCTTGCTATTTTTTTGAAAGAATAAATTTTGGCTATGTTTTCTGTCAGCCAGTCATGGTACAGTACCCAGCAGAAAATATTGTACATCAACCTTTACAAAGAGATAGTAGTTTTGTAGAGTGTTGTCTCTGTCGTTGAGACAGACAAAATATCACATAGGCATGAATGACAGAGACAAAGCCGAACTCTCTTTCTAAAGGTCAATGTACAATATTTTCGGCTGGCTACTGTACAGATTATACATTAACAGAAATTGAGGAAAATAACCATACAATGTAAAAAAAATTACTCACCTCTGGCAGTTCGGTTCTTTTGAGAACTTGTAAAAATTTGTTTATGTTATCAGTGTGTTTAAATTGTAGACCCATTATCTGCAAAGTCAATTTAATATTTACTTATAAAAGCCATAACGATAAGCCATGAAGAGAGCTACGCTTGGAGTTTCTCTATATGAACAAATCAGAATTGAGGAGATCTGTAGGAGAACTAGAGTAACCGATATAGCTCAACGGGTTGCAAAGCTGAAGTGGCACATAGTTCGAAAAACCGATAGACATTGGTTTCACAGGCACAAGGCGCAGTGTTGGAAGACCCCCCACTAGGTGGACGGATGACATCAGACGAGCCACATACTACGCCTTCAAACATTCTTTGCATTGGGCTTTGAGATCAGTAATCTGTATGTACCTAACTTGCCAGCGGGGCAGGAGTGGAGAAGGCGGGTAGAGAGGCGCAAGGGGTGCAACAGATCGACGCGATTTTTCCATGGATATAGTTAAAGGCCTGGAGAGTGAGATGAGCTACTTTTATTCCGGAAAATCAAAGAGTGAACACGTGATTTTTAACAACCTAAATCTACGCGGACGAAGTCGCGGGCATCAGCTAGTTTTAAATATTTTTTTGGGATGTAACCACAATTTCACAATTTTCGGATTTTCCCCTTACTTGTGCTATAAGACCTACCTAGTACCTACCTACCAAATCTCATGATTCTAGGACAATAGGAAGTTCCCTGTAGGTTTCTTGACAGACAGACAGAAAACAAAGTGATCCTATAAGGGTCCTATAAACCCTTAAAACTATAGTTTAGCTTCATCATCATCATCAACCTATCTCCAGCTCACTACTGAGCATAGGCAGTCTCTCGGAATGAGAAGGGTTTGGTCATAGCCCACCATGTTCGCCAAGTGCAGATAGTGAACTTCACCAATTTTGAGAACACCATGGAGAACTCTCAGGCATGCAGGTTTCCTCACAATGTAGTCTGTCACCGTTAAAGCAAAAGACAATTGCTTAAAGGGCATATAGTTATATAACTCTGAAAAGTTAGAGATGCATGCCAGGGATTGAACCCCAGACTTCCTGATGAGGAGACAGATTTTTTAAATAATACAGACCAGCGCTTGGCTGCAATCAGACCTGTTGGCAAGTGATTATGCAGCCTAAGATGGAGCGCGCTTGATGTTGTAACCATTAAGCTATCACTGCTTCAAGGTTTAGCTACAACTTAATATTATTAATAAAATTAACTGCGGATTTAGGTCTTTCAAAATCCCGTGGGAACTCTTTGATTTTCCGGGATAAAAAGTAGCCTGTGTCACTCTCCAGGTCTTTCTTTAACTTTACCCAAGCAAAACATCACGTCAATCCGTTGCTCCGTTCATGACGCGATTGAAAGACAAACCAACAAACCAATAAACCAACAAATTAACAAACATTCGCATTTATAATAATATGGGTAGTGATAAATAGGTACCTTATAACGTCTTTGGTCAATGTCATAAATTTTGTTTAATGGTAGAAGATCAGGTGCAATGAAGTTTCCTAGTTTTGCTAAATAAACGCCATTTCGCAAACTTTCTTCAAACGTTACAGCTGATGGAAGTTCTTCTTTGAGACAAGACTCCATCCAGACTTTTGCCTCTTCAAGTCGACAAAGGTATTCATAAGCGATGGTCCTTTGTCTGATGATATCCATTTCCTGAGCAGTTTTACGTACAGTTTCTGCATCACCTGTATAGTTAATTGGTGTTTACTTTATAGCTAAGAAAAACCAGCCAAGTGCAAGTCAAGACTCGTGCGCCGAGTTCCATACTCAGGTATTCTTTTCGTTTGCATGATAAATCAAAAACTGTTATGCATAAATGTAAATCTGTTTTAAAATAAACAGGTAAAGCCTTTTACCCCACTTAGTATAGTTAACTTATTTGAAAATTGAAAATACTAATAATTATTTGTTCATTAACACATTTTAATTTTTTTGTGTGATGTAACCACAAATCCACGGTTTTCAGATTTATTCCTTTACTTGTGCTATAAGACCTAAATACCTGCCAAATTCCATGATTCTAGGTCAACGGGAAGTACTCTATAAGTATTCGTGACAGACACGACAGACAGACAGACGAAGTGCGAAGTTATCCTATAAGGGTTCCTTTTTCCTTTTTTAGGTACGGAACCTCAAAAACACAAGTTAAAAACAAAGGATTCTTACAGTCGTCGATTTTTCCAATTAGCACTTCTCTGGCGTCTTTTCCCATGATTTTCGCTTAAACTATAAAACTTCACTAATGAATGCAAATGCATTCACGCTTTTAATTTCGAAAATAAGTTATTTGTTCAGAGTCATTAATAACGATTTAGCCTTTAGGATAACTAAACAATAATTATTATTATTGTAAACAAATTTTTCAAAGGCACGAACTTTATAGTTTTAAAATCTTTTGACGTATTTGACGGTTGGTCCGTGGACCGTGACCAAAGAGTATAACATAGAGTATGGAGTATAATAATATCCGTTGTGCCGTTACTGAAATAAGGGAAACTCTCACTGAAACTGAATAATATGTTGCCATGGAATGTTTATAATATCGGATATGGATAATACAGATTTTAGTCCCGTAACCGGAAACGAAAAAATCGGATTGAAGATTTTATTGTTGTTTCCTGGATTAGGGGCGTATTGGTGTCAAACCTTTTAAATACAGATCAAAGGTCAAACCAAAGTTTAAAGCACTTTCACGTATGGTGCATCGCATTGCGCATTTCCGTTTTACTTGCGTTTTACGGAGAGGTGGTGCGTGAAACGGTGGGTGTGGCGTTGCCAACGGCGCAGACAAACATAAATAAACGGTAAAATACAGTCCTGCAGCCTGCTGTTTATGAATACGCGGGACATTGTGCGATACGTGGTGTAGACTGTAGAGCGTGGAGAACAAATATGTCCGCGGACCCCATAGCTATCAATTTTGGCAGTATTCGTCGGACATCTCACAACACAAATGTGTTTGGTTTTGCAGTAGAGTACGATTTCATTGACACACTACTCGATGACGATTGTTAATTTAAAAGTTTCCAGCCCGTGAAGAAACAGGCGCTAACGCTACTACGTTTAACGGCTAGCCCTTCTACTACTGGTGACGTGGCGTATGAAGCAACGGCGCTAGCTGTGGCGTACAGGAGCTAGGTGACATGCGCTAGGTGGTGGCTTACATGGGCTCTACCACCGACCACGAGTAGCGCTAGTAAACAAAATGCACGTAAATACGCTTTTACATGAATGCTCTTGTATTACATTAAGTAAAGTTTATTTGATTTGACCGTGTGCGACGCGATGCGAGATGTGCGGTGCAACATCTCTCCCTGGACGAACCCTCACACTTTGATTCATAAAGTGTCAGTCAAAAAACGTAGTGATTACATTCTCTTTGGATAAATGCCCACGTTTATCAAGATTTGTCAAAGGTTTGGAATTTTCCACGGTTTTTCTTGTTTAATAATTGAATTAATAAACATTTAACTCGCTTGTACAATAATAATATTATTGTAACTAACTACTTAAGTATTCTAATAATATTTTTGTAATGGAAGAAGAAGATCTTGCAATCCTTGAAAATAATGGAGATTATCAAAAATTACCCATTTGTACGTGTGCACATGATGATATCCTGACAGAATCCATAACACCCAGTGAAGAAACACCAATCCCAGAGCGAAAACAGTTAATTCTAAGTACTGTTGCAAGAACAGAAAGTTATCTACGTGAACGTCGTATTCCTGAATTGATTCGTTTTCTACTAACTATGATTCTAGCCCATACTCCCAATAATCCTAAGTGTTTTCTTATAAAATTACTCGATGATTGTATGATCTTTCGTGCAGGACATGGAGTGGCTCCAGTACTTTATGAAAAAAGGTATATTTTGTATTTTAGACTTGATTGGTTGCCCGAACTGGTTAGGTATAACTACTTATATTATCTACGCTATTTGCACAAAATTATTAATGAATAACTTTAAGCTAGAGGCACACTCGAGGTCTACATAGGTATGGTTCTTTTTTTTTTACTTTTTTTTTGTTTTTTGGTGGATATGCCTGACTTGCTGCACTATTTATAATTTTAAGGGTTCCGTACCTGAAAAGGAAAAAAGGTAATCTGAAAACCGTGAATTTGTTTTTAGGCAAAAAAAAATGTGCTCATGAGCAAATAATTAGTATTTTCAATTTCAAGCGTATAAGGTAGCAAGTTGGGGTACGTTTTTCTGACTGATTTTCGGAAGGCTAAACATGTAAATTCCAAAGAAGGGTCACATTTCAAGAGTATAGCTACAAAAAATGTTCTGAGATATTGTAGGTAATGTCATGTAGTTTGAATAATTTAAAAAAAGACGATATTCATTTATCATTTTTCTGTCTTATTAGGGAAAATTAAAAGAAAGTGGTAAAGTAAATACCATTATTTTAATTATGTTTTGAAGTAATAACGTTCAGTTATTCAGAAGTTATAAGGCTTGGACAGACAGACAAGTGCAATTTCACTCAAATGGACTAAGAGACCTCGCTTCGCTCGGTCAATAATACTTTCTTTCAATGTTTCAAAGCAATGAATAAATATTTTAGGCACCTGGAAGCTGTGATAAGAAGCTTTGATCCTGGTCAGAGAGGATGGTTAAGTGCTGGTCAAGTACATCGACTTTACACAACTTTAGGTTTTAATATTGAAGAATTAACTGACGAGAAAATACAGTGCGATGTCTTGTTAAATACTTTAAAAAAAACTCAAGAAGCAGAATTATTTCAATTGTTAGCGGCTGGTGCAGTTGATAACAAAAATAATAAATTCTAGTGTGATTAGTTTAATGTCTACCTATGTATTCGATTCCACTTTATAGTAGGTAGGTATTAAAATAAACCAATCAATTACCATGCTTAATTTTAAATAAACAAAACAAATACCTATAACTGGCATTCAAAGAGTATAATAACATACAGGGGTTGTGTGGGTGTGCGGGGCGTTCCCACCCCGATTTCCATCTCGACCTGTTGCGTACCTACTTATAAATAATACCTATGTTTTAGATTCACGTTTAAATTGTTATATTGAAAAGAAATAGATATTCCAATTAGAGACATCCGACTCATCAAGCATTCAATTCCATCAATCGGTGATGGGCGATAACATGTCGATAATACATAGAATCGTCCTACGGTCATTAGAATTCGTTTCAGTAATTACGAGATTAAAAAGTAGTACTAATCACATATTATTTAAAAGACTTAAAGAATAATTAGGTAACTAGTTACCACAAAAATACAATAACAATTCACCTAAGAAATTTTTCAATAGTAAATAACTATGTAAAACTCATATAGTAATTGTGAATCAGCCTATAGGTAACTACCTAGTTAGGTACTTATTTCGTTTGAATTGGAATTATTTTCAACACAATTTTGTTGTCTCATTAGTACACATCTCACAAGAAAACCTATAAATATTTTATCGGTAAGTATCGATGGATTGCATCACATCACTATAAGACACAAAAAAACAGACAAGTGGCAACACACGAAACGTAATTTTTTCTGGTCGGTAATAAACTGGTAGGTAGGTAGGTACCTATGATCACGAATGGTAGGTATAGATATGAGATAGGTATATCAATATAGATCATGTGGAAGTGGATCATAGTCGTAGATAGAGTAATAAAGGTAGATGCAGGAACGTTTGCTTTCTCATTCGCACTAAAAAGAGAGCACAGATAAAGTTTCTAATGTGATAAACAGAGACGCAGCTAACCTATTTTTAACCGACTTCAAAAAAAGGAGGAGGTTCTCAATTCGTCGGAATCTTTTTTTGTCCCTTATCGTGTAACTGGTTTTTTTCAAGAATACATACAAGAAGTTGCAAAACAAACTATGAGAATTCGTGGCGTAATTGTATTTCTCATGAGTCATTTACTTGTTTTCACATAAAAAACGTTTAATACAAATATTGTTGATCGGTTAATACAAATGAATGACTACTAAACAATGGTAATAATTATTGTCGTGTTATTTATTCATCGTTACGTCGTGCTATCGCTAACTCATACGCGGTTACACAGTACTTACATCTACCTATTATTCTATATACGATCATAGGCCATTCATAGGCTTAATCATGGCTTAATGCACAGAGTTCTTTGTTAATATAAGAAAGTGGGTTTAAAAAAAAAAAAATTTACGGCCCTGGATAACAGTCGTTTAAGGCCTTTGGATTTGATAGTCCACTGTCCACAGAATACTATTACTCCACTATTTTTATTATTTGTTATTATTTTGTGCGACAAGTGGCGACAAACTTTCATAACGTGAAATATGGGGTTTTTTGGTTTTTAATTAACACATCGACATTAAAAAGAAAAGTCATGAACATTACCTTTTTAACTTTATATTTTGGTTAGGTAATTGTTGTGCCTTAGTTATGTTTGGTATGGGAATATTTATACATCTGGTATTTTTATTTTCGATATTCGACATATATTTCAAATCGCCTATTGTGAATAATGCCAATACTTATAAACCTCTTCATGAGGCACCTGCTGATCGCTTGGTCCTGTTTGTTGTTGATGGACTGAGAGCTGAATCATTCGTCAATTACACTACTATGCCATATTTAAGGTATATCTTTTTTAAATGTTTTTCTGTAGTTTAAGAGCTGTATGTTAAAATAATGGAGAATCCTGTAAACAAAGCTAGAGTAACTAGCTGTGAGGTAGCAACATGAAGATACTAAAAAAACTACTTAAAATTGTTTTACAAATGCACAATCAGTCAAATTATTATAAGAAAATGTAAATTAATGTTAAAAACAATAGAAGAGCTGTTATTGTAACAAAAAATATCAAAATGTCCTTATCAGTTACAAAATTACCTTTTCTCTTTCTATTAACTATTTTGGCTTCCCATAGCACAGAGAATCCTGGTTTGGGGGCCAGAACTTTGCATTGCTACTACCAGGGTTATGTACAATTGTATATATATATACCTTGTAATTACATTTTTATTAAATAAAGATTTTATATTGCTTTTATGCCATAGTGTAATGAAGTGGCAATTCATGATCCAATCTACAGGTGTCTCTACCTTTGAGCTGTGCTCATCTTAGTGTAGCTTTATTATATCCTTGTCTATTTTGTCTCCTGTTTACACCTTTTATTTTTCCATTCATCTTTATTTTTTTGTGTAGGTATCCACACAATATCGCTGAATATGTTTTTAAAAATTTAAACTTAGGTATAAGAAGGTAGGTAAAGTCAGACTTAAATACAGCTACAACTTTGAACAAAATCTAAGTCCTGCACCTGAACATCTTAATGTAATATTTTTCTGTGTATTCTTTTAATGTAATATTTATCTTCAGATCTGTGGCAAACAATCATGGCAGATGGGGAATTTCACACACCAGAGTCCCAACAGAGTCACGTCCAGGTCATGTTGCCATAATTGCAGGGTTTTATGAAGATCCATCAGCTATAGCAAAAGGCTGGAAGGAAAATCCTGTAGATTTTGACTCTGTCTTCAATCAAAGTGAATTCACATGGTCTTGGGGGACATATGATATTCTGGAAATATTCACAAAGGGTGCAGTGAAAAATAATATTTTTGTTGAGAAACTTAATCCATATGATCAGTCATTCAGCTCGGACAAGAATACAACATTGCTAGATGACTGGGTCTTTACAAAAGTCAAGGATTTCTTCCACAAAGCAAATTACAATGAAAAACTGAAAGAAAAATTACATAGAAAGAAAATTGTGTTTTTCCTTCATTTGTTAGGGACTGACACTTCCGGTCACACTCATAAACCAAAAACAAAGTAAGCTCTTGTTAAAATAATGTACCTTCAACAATAGATAGGAATTATTCTAGTGCTATTTTGTGTTAATATTGTGCGAAAATATTTCAGAAATTTCCTAGCAACCATCAAGTTCGTTGATGAGAATATTAGAGAAATTGAACAAATTATGAAAGACTTTTACAATGATGATGGTAAAACAACATTCTTGATGACTTCCGACCATGGCATGACTGACTGGGGTTAGTAACTTGTTTTATAATTTACTAGATGATGCCAGCGACTGTCTGTGCAAGTTTCGATCTAAATCCTATGGGATCTAATTGATATTCTGGTATAAAAAGTTATATATATCCGTCTCAAGGATGTTAAGCTATCTCTGTATCAAATAGATAATTTCCGCGACTTCAGCATAGGTTCTTAAAACCCCATGGGAATTCTTTCATTTTCCAATAAGTATAAAAAGTCATAGGCAGTACTGAAATAAAATAGCTAAAAATTTTATAAACATTTTTAATGATATTCCAGGTTCACATGGGACAGGAGATGATGATGAAACAAAGACGCCTTACGTCTTGTGGGGAGCGGGAGTTCAGCAAGTACAGGATAAAATTGAAACATTGGATCCTGAGACTCATGTAATGTCCTTGGAGAACAGATATGACATAAACCAAGCAGACTTAACACCGTTGATGTCAACTTTTATTTCTATACCTGTACCAGTGAACTCTATCGTAAGTATTTAAGATTATCCTTGTTAAGACTAAGGCCATACGATGTGCTTTTGGTGTGTTGCGTTGCGGCACTGCTGTGGATTTGACTATTGGGAGCCAAATGAGAACAGCATTGCTGCTCCAGCAGAGTATGGTATTGCACTGCACCACCCTTTCCCACCTCATCTCTCTGGTCCTAAGTCCTTTGCGCGTGCGTGCATTGTGTGACATGGTAGTGTGATTTATATTATGTAGAACTAGGTATGTAGATTTAGGTTTTTTCAAAAACCCTGTGGGAACTCTTTAATTTTCTGGGATAAAGTAGCATATGTCCTTCTGGATGTTAGCTAACTCTGTACCAAATTTCATAAAAATCGATTTAACTGTTGGGCCGTGAAAAGCTAGCAGACAGACGCACTTTCGCATTTATAATATTAGTATAGATAGTATGGATGACGCTACAGCACCGCTCAGGCGTCACAACGCATCGTTTGGGATCACTCTTAATTCTACTGGGGTACAGGAGATGCTAAATCTAATAAATACACATTAATTTTCTTATTTTTAGGGTCAGCTACCAATTGGCTTGCTTGAAATGTCCCTGCCAAACAAAGCAAAAGCCATTTACAGCAATTGCAGGCAAATGATATCACAGTACAATAAAAAGAGATTAGATGTAGAAGCCAGTGCAATACCAATACTTTACCAACCCTTTGAATCATTCGATGGGAAGAAAGTCCAAGAGATCATTAGCTTTACCGAAAAACTATTAGAGGATGAACAATATGAAAAAGTTGTTAAACTTAGTGAAGAAATTATGCATTTAAGTCTAAGTGGTCTCACTTATTATCACAATTATTACCAAAAACCGTTACTCATTACAGTGACCCTCTCGTTTTTAGGTTGGATTATGTGCCTACTAAGATTTTTAATTGAACAAAAAATGTGTGCTCAGACAGAAATGCCAAGAAATAAAAATCAAAGAATAATAAGGAGCTTTAAAACTATAGATAGGGTAATTAAAATATTGGCTGTATTTGCATCAATGCTGTTATGTCTTATGATTTATGGTAATATTTTATACATTGTTTTTGTAATCTTTCTATCTGTAAACTGTTCTAAAATTCGTGGTATCTTTTCATTCTGTTCACTGCAGTAAAGGCTATCACTACTTATATTAGACTAATTGTCTATTTAGGTCAATTAAAAAATTTGTGTACAACCAAAATTGTAATAATCCATACTATCCATTCTAATATTATAAATGCGAAAGTGTGTCTGTCTGTCTGTCTGCCTGCTAGCTTTTCACGGCTCAACCGTTGAACCGATTTTGACGAAATTTGGCATAGAGATAGATTGCATCCCGAGAAAGGACATAGGCTACTTTTTATCCCGGAAAATTGAAGAGTTCCCACAGGATTATTAAAAATCTAAATCCACGCGGACGAAGTCGCGGGCATCAGCTAGTATTATTATAATATTATAATTTAGAAAAATGATTTATTATTGTAATGATTTCAGTACAAAGTTTACCAGTTCAGTATTATATTTACTTCTTGATGCCCATATTTTTGTGGATCTATGCTCTAACACCTGTTAATTTATGGATCCAGACTCTGAATTTGTTGAAAAATAAGAGAAGAATATATTTCTTGGGCATAGAAATACTTTGTTATACTTTAGGATCTATTGCTTTGGTGAGTTATTTTCTCTCTTTGAAATTTTGAGATTGTAGTACTGCATCGCTATAGAAAGGTCGTACATTGGCTATTTAATCGCGCGAACCATAAGCAGACCGGCGGCGCGGCGGCGGGGTGGTTACGTATCTCGCGACAGGCTTGCGACAGGCATAAGTCTCGCGATCATTGCTGTCAAACGTCACACGTAACAGCGGCTAGAGAGTAACAGCAATAGCCGCAAAGCAAAATAAGAAGAAGAAGAGAGACAGCAAATGAACTGTCGCATTGCTACTGCTGTCGCTGCTGCAACGTTTTACGTAATCATCCCGCGGGCTCACAATATGGTCACGTGACCCGAGAAATATAATAACGGCTCTCGCGTAGCTCTATCTCTTATGTGATAGATATAAGATTACACGATAGAAAGAAAGGTTTTTATTAAATTTTAGGCTCCAACTCTGTGCGACCTAAAATGCACTTTATTGTGTTGTAACAAGAGTATTTATAGCTGTTGCATCTAAAAACAGCTCTAGCAACTACAGCAGTTGCTTGTGAGTAACGTGAGCCGATTACAAAAATTAAAATTAATAGTACCTAGACAGTAGCTAATTGGGCAACCGCTGATGCCCGCGACTTCGTACGCGTGGATTTAGGTTTTTAAGAATCCTGTGGGAACTCTTCAATTTTCCGGGATAAAAAGTAGCCTATGTCCTTCCCCGGGATGCAAGCTATCTCTGTACCAAATTTCGTCAAAATCGGTTGAACGGTTGAGCCGTGAAAAGCTAGCAGACAGACAGACACACTTTCACATTTATAATATTAGTATGGATGTGGTAGTTGGCTACTTCAGTAATGGATTAGTAGTTCAAGATTCTATTATTCAAGCGGCAGTAGCCAATGTGCGACATTACAATAAAATTTTAAATTTTTTGATTAACTGTGCTCAATAGATTTTTTATTTTTAGCATGTTTGGGTTTTAGGGGTTAGCGCTAACACACAGATGGGTGTTGAGTATTCCACTGTTGGGCATGAGCTTGTGGCCATTTTTCTCGGCGTCAATACATAAACTGCCTAAGTTGGTGTGTGTCGCATGGCCAATCGGATGTGTTTCACTGAGTGTTTTTTCATTCACGCCCGTAATAGGAAAAGATTCTTGTATTGAATTAGTGTAAGTAAACTTTTAATTAATTTTGTTTAAGATTTAAAACAAAACCTGATCTACATAGCACCACGGAAGAAATGTTTTTTTTTTCTATAAGTTATATGTATGAATTATATCATCCATATCTGCTATTATAAATGCGAATTCGCATTCGCATCACTAATGCGAATGTCCATCCGCATTACCGATTTTGATGGTAGAGAAATAACTTACAGGTATAGGCTTCTTCTAGGCTTTTATCGCAGAAAATCAAAGGGTTCCTACGAGATTTTTGAAAACCTGTCGTGAACATCATCTATCTACATAGTTACAGTTCTTGCAATTCACATAGGCTACTGAACTTTACTTGTGGTAATGTCGTTTACATGGTCATTGCGTAACTGTGCGTGCATGTCGGACCAATCAGTCTCGAGCAAGCGCTGTCAAACGCACACATTTAGTATACCTTATGTATACCGATACGACTTAAACAAGCATGAGTCAGTGGCCTTCGTGATAGCCTCATAGAAATACTAATAAAATAATCGGATATAACTCTTCGATCTATTGAAGGGTTACATCCAATTATTTTGTTATTTTGTAAGTGAAAATAGTAACAGGTACCTAATCGGATTGATTACTTATACTGTCAATTTTTTTCAGCGTTTTAGCTGGATTAATATGGCTACTTATACACAGTATGTACATTTGGAAATGTTTGCTGCCAAAAAGTGATGATCAAGATGTAATGAGAGAGATGATCATAAGCATCATTCAGATATTTTTATTGGCATTGTCTCTGCAAATTATATACTTGCAAGCGAGACGGTTTGAAGAAAGCTTACCGATCTCACAAACTCTTCAAACTGTGTGTTGGATTGTGTCAGGTAGGTTGATAGTCTTGATACTTGACTTCAACCTTGTGGAGTTACGAATATTGTGTGGATATCAGTACTTAGTGGCGTGCACAGAGTTTGAAGCCAGGGTAAGCATTAGTATGATAGGCCTTAGATACACCTTATAGAGACCTGCTGAATGGCAGGTCATAAAGAGTAATGAGCACTGGTCATTTCAACTAGGGTAAGCAGTACTTTTATGCCTTTATGAATTGCACGCCACTGTACAGACAGTACCCTTATTATAAATGTGAAAGTGTGTTTGTTTGTTGGGTTGTCCTTCAATCATGTCACAACGGTGCAACGGATTGACGTGATTTTTTGCATGGGTATTGGGTATAGATAAAGACCTGGAGAGTGACATAGGCTTTTTATCCCGGAAAATAAAAGAGTTCCCACGGGATTTTTAAAAACCTAATTCCACGAGAATAAAGGCGAGGGCATCAGCTAGTTTTAAATAAAATATAGCAATACAACTAGACAATGCTCGCGACTTCGTCCATGTGGATTTAGGTACTTAATAAACACTTTTAGGTAATAAAAAATAGGAAATAAAAACGGACGGGCCAGGGAAAAAAGCTATTAGACAGATGGACACTTTCGCGTATAGGATACTAGATATAATGTCTGGTGGGAGGCTTCGGCCGTGGCTAGTTACCGCCCTACTGGCAAAGCCGTGCCGCCAAGCGATTTAGCGTTCCGGTACGATGCCGTGTAGAAATTAAAGGCGCATGGGTTTAATAAAAACTGCTCCACATGCTCGAACTCTTTGATTTTCACGGACCAGTAGCCTATGTACCAAATTTCGTCAAAATAAGTTAAACAGATGGGTCGCGAAAAGCTAGAAGGCAGACAGACATACGCTCGCGCATTTATAATATTAGTATGGCTTATCAATCAGTCTGAATCTACACTTATCTACACTAATATTATAAAGAGGAAAACTTTGTTTGTATGTTTGTTTGTTTGTACTGAATAGGCTCAAAAACTACTGGACCGATTTTAAAAATTCTTTCACCATTCGAAAGCTACATTATCCACGAGTAACATAGGCTATATTTTATTTTGGAAAAAAATAGGGTTCCGTAAGATATTTGGGTTTTTCGGACACAAGGTGTAAAAAATCAACCAGAAAAGTTACTTATTTTGCGTACGCTGCCTAAACTATAAAAGATAGAACCATAAAATGTTCTAATTAATTGTAGATCTTATAAATATCTACAAAAAAGTCCTCGACACACTATACCCATCTATGTCGAGTGAGGCACAGCAACCATTTTTTTATTTAAAAATCTTGAATTTTTTTTGGACTACATTTAAACGCGTTTATTTTACTCATGATATTAATCCTTATCAAAATAAATGATTTCATCACTAAGAACAGTTTATGGAGATAATATTTGGTCTTTGAATGATTAAAATTGGACGTTTAATTTTGAAGTTATGGCGAAATTAAAATATTACGATTTCTGCTGCACGGCCCGATGTCGTTAAGTTTGTTTGTAGGGGGTAATCTTTAGAACTACTGAACCGATTTTAAAAATTCTTTCACCAGTAGAAAGCTACATTATTCCTGAGTGACATAGGCTATACGGGATCTTTAAAAACCTAAATCTACGCGGGCGAAGCCGCGGGGATCAGCTAGTATTTTATACATTGAAATATTTCTTTCATAAATTGAAATGTTATATGTAAGTCTGTTCTTGTTTCAGTATTGCTTCCACTGATTCCACTGTTATACACGAAAAAGTTTATTAATCGCCTGGTGGGAATAAACACAGCGATTCTCAACTTTTATCTTTTATTGTCTGTGGCGCATGAAGGCTTGTTTATGGTTACTTTGATTCTGAACGTGAATTGTTGGATGTTTCTTGAGTTTAAACTTAGTAATTTTCGAAATATAAAGGTAAATATAGGCTATCTGAAAATGATCATTAAAAATGGTTCATAATTAGGTACATATTCGGAATCTACACTAATGTGAACCTTTGATTTGATACTAAACTTAATATTCAAACATTGTAAGTTAGATTTTGTATGCTTAGTTTCCATCCAAAAATCTTATTTTAAACTAGCTTATGCTGGCGACTTCGTCCGCGTGGACTACACAAATTTCAAACCCCTATTTCACACCCTTAGGGGTTGAATTTTCAAAAATCCTTTCTAAGCGGATGCCGACGTCATAATAGCTATCTGCATGCCAAATTTCGGCCCGATCCGTCCAGTAGTTTGAGCTGTGCATTGATAGATCAGTCAGTCAGTCACCTTTTCCTTTTATATATTTAGATTTAAAAATCGAATGGCTAGTACACGACAGGTCGAGACAGCAATCGGGGAGGGAACGTCTCGCACACCCGCACAGCCCCCACGCTAACCCGATTGCCATCTCAACCTGTCGCGGACCATACATTAATCAAAATCTATTCAGCAATTTGGGAGTAACCAACACTACCACACAACTATTGAAGCTTTATAGCTAGTAAAAAATATACATGCAAAACATTTCAGATAGGCGAATGCGTCTTTGAAGAGGAAACAAGTTCTAACGGTGAAAAACATTTGGTTTGCCTAGAACGCAGTATCAACAGCCAAGATTTCAGAAGAGCCTTTTTCTATGTATCCTTTTTTGTAATATTTTAATGCATATTTAGGCAAACGGTGGGCTTAAAAATCTAGGACCATTTGGATTTTATAAGGATTTTGGGATTCGAAATTTAATGCAAACAAGCAAGCAGCTGGAGAAAGTATTTCTCACTTATAATGTGAACATATTATAAGTGAGAAGTATTCTCACTTAGAATGTATACACGTACTAGCGTTCTGGTTATACAGGCATAAACCGCTGCTTCATCAGATCATCATCAATCCATCGCCGGCCCACTACTGAGCACGGTTCTCCTCTCAGAATGAGAAAAGTTCAAGCCATAATCCGCCACGCTAGCCAAGTATGGATAGGCAGACATTGCATAGCTTTGAGAACTATGGAGAATTCTTAGGCATCCAGGTTTCCTCACGATGTTTTTCTTCACAGCTAAACAAGCGGTAGCTAATCGCGTAAAATGCGCATAATTCCGAAAAGTTTTTTTTATTTTATTTTTTATTATCAAATCAAAATACATACAAAGCAAGAAGTTAAAGGCTTGCTTCGGGATCGAACCCCCGACTCCTCGAAAAGGAGGCCGACGTCTTAATCATTTGGCTGTCTCCGCTTTTTGTGATTTTGGTGAATTTTAAAAACCTAAATCTTTGTGGATGAAGTCGTGGGCATCATCTTTTTGGAACAGGGATAGCTTGCATCCTGGAGACAGACATAAGCTACTTTTTATCCCGGAAAATCAAAGAGTTTCGACAGGATTTTTAAAAACCGCGCGAACGAAATCGCGGGCATCATCTAGTTATTACTATAGACATGGCTAATGCATTATGTCGAAACAATTATATTGTCTTCTCTGTAGACCACTTCTGTATAAATCACAATATTATTTATCTATGACTTGCTTATGCTCGCGACTTCGTCCGCGTCGACTACACAAATTTCAAACCCCTATTTCATCCCCTTAGGGGTTGAATTTTCAAAAATCCTTTCTTAGCAGATGCCTACGTCATAATAGCTATCCGCATGCCAAATTTCAGCCCGATCCGTCCAGTGGTTTGAGCTGTGCGTTGATAGATCAGTCAGTCAGTCTCCTTTTCCTTTTATATATATACATTTATGATCCTTAGCTACATAAATACAGACATTGTATATAATTTTAGCCTATTTCGGCACGGGTAACATAGCATCACTCAACTCTTTCGAAGTGAGATGGGTGTTATGTTTTACAACTTCATTTCAGCCTTTCGTCATGACTGGTTTAATTTTATTAAAAACTCTTTCTCCATTTTTGAGCGTCGCTTGCACGTTCAGAGCAATACAATATTTAACCAAGGTAAGTTTATTATTGAAAATGCTATGTGAATTTTCGTATTCCAATAATTAGGTTGGAACGCTTGCCTAGAAGACTCCTATTCATTCTTGCCTTCAAATTAATAATAGTATTCGTGGTTTGTAAATTTGTGAAAACGGATGAAATGAATGAACGAATGAAAATAAACAAAGTGTAATCTTTTGTCACAAGACAAAAAAATCTTTCTTTAAATTGCTTGTTGTTTAGGGTTCCATACCCGAAGGGTGCCAATAGGACTCTATTACTAAGACTCCACTGTCCGTCCGTTATGTCTGTTCGTCTGTACAGCGGGCGGGCTGTCTCGTGAACCTTAATAGGCAGAGTTGAAATTTTCTAAGTATGTATTCCTATTGCCGCTATAACAACAAATAGTTACTAAAATTTCGAAATAACCGCCCATGAAAAAAAAAAAAAAGAAATGTTAAGTATTTCTTGTACGGTATTACGGAACCCTTCGTGTACGAGTCCTACTAGCACTTGATCAATTTATTGTATTTTAGAAATTAAAACAATGACATCAATGTTACACCCAGACACGAAGCATTGAGTAATTTAAAAATATATTATTAAAATTATTATTCTTTTTCAGGCTCCTTTTGGATGCTTAAATATGATTGTGCTAATATATTCGAATATTATGGGACTTCACATGCTCTATCATGTCAGAAATACAGGCAGTTGGCTTGAGATAGGCACATCAATATCTCAATATATTATAGTGCAAGTTATAACTTTATTTATTGTTTTAATAAATAAAATTGCCAAAATATTAACTGAAATCGCAATCCACAGTTTAATAGTTAAGCTCTTTAAAAACAGAAAGAAATATGTGTAAGTGTCATACACACTTTATATTTATTTTTGTAATATGTTTGTTGTGATTTCTCATTTTAAATAAAATATTATGTATAACGTGGCGTCTTTATGTTCCTCCCTTTTTTAAATTATATTAATACTACATATTATAATATAATGTGTTGATGATAGCTTAGGTATATATACAGTTGTGGTCATATAATTAAGAACGCTTATTTAAAGATTATTATTTTTGAAATAAACTAGTATAACTTAATGCATGTATTATTTTTTATATCTCGTGGTATCACAAAACGTTTCCATATTATTAGTGCATTGATTTATGGACATTACAAAATAATCAATAAAACGATAAATTTATTACATTAGATCTGAATCTAACACTACTACTGACTGGCTGGTCACATAATTAAGAACGCTTACTAGTTTATTTTTTCATTCAATTTTTTTAGTGAATACTCTGTAGCTACGTCTTTTTCATTTAATTTCTGGCGCCATTTAGTGCTGCGCAAGTCTTAAATATGATTACTTTAGAAAGATAATGGGTAAAAATAAAATTTTGTATTAAATCTACAAGGGAAGCCATAATAAAACTTAGTGAGATGAATTAGGCGTATAAAAAGATAGCTGATCATTTACAATGCTCGAAAACAAAGTTTTTAATGCTGTTAACTACTTTAACACGTATCAAACGACTTCAAATATTCCGCGCGTACCTACACCGAGAAAGACATCTGGTCGAGATGATAGGAATATTGTTCGTTTGGCAAAACAAAATTCTGCAAGGGGTCTAACGAGCATATTTTGGTGAAAACAACCGTTCAGCAATCTCGGCATGCACTATTCGAAGACGTTTGGTAGAAAAGAAGTTGTACAGAAAGATAGGAAAGAAGTTATCCATGTTCAAGATGTGTCACAGGCAAGCCCGTCTCGCATTTGCAAGAAGGCATGAAACCTGAACTGTCAGACAGTGGAAAATGTACTTTTTTCAGATGAAACAAAAATAAACGCAGTGTGTTCGGATGAAAAACGATACGTAAAACGACCTCCGAATAAAGAATTTAACTCTAAGTACACCAAAGTGACATTAAATCATGGCGGAGGAAACATGAAAATTTGAGGGTGTTTTTCTGGTCATTGAGTTGGACCCGTTAGACTGATAGAAGGAAACATGGATCAAATACAAAATCATACTGTAGGAAACAATGCTATCGTATGCTGAAGACGTGCTTTCAGTTATTTGGACATTCCGGCATCACTACAATGATCTAAAGCTAGCTTACTGCACGCAACGTTCAGGAATTTTTCATAACATACCTAGTCAGTTTTTATCTTAGACTGGCCAACTATAACAGTCCAGATGTAAATACAATTTAAAATCTTTGATGTGAAGGCAAGAAAAGTGTACCCAAACGACAGTGTGTAAATTTAAGAGCTTTCCGACGTTTTCTTAAAAGATGGAACACTTTTTTCTTGAAAAATATAAAAAATTGACTAGAGTTAATGTCTTGCCGCTGTAAGACAGTAATTAAAAACTGTAGACATGCCACTAACTATTAATTTTAGTTTAAAATTATCATGTTTTCACATTCATGTAATTTATTTAATCTAAGTTTCATCTCTAATAGTCCTCGACCAATTTTAATATTCGTTCTTAATTATTTGTCCAGCTGCATTGGTGTTCAAATTCGTTACTATTAAAATTTTTTTACAAAAAAAATAAAAACCGACTTCGTTACATAAACACTAAAAATTTAAAAATAATTTAATTTATTACCGAATATATTATGTATACAAGAGTTATTATAGTTCCATAATAATACTTTTTGGTGCCGGTGCCAATTAGCTTTAGCTGCGCCAATCGTCTAGACTTCATATTTTTATGGGACTCCACAATGGCACCGACCCCAAAAAATATTATTATGGAACTATATTAACTCTTGTATACATAATATATTCGGTAATAAATTAAATTATTTTTAAATTTTTAGTGTTTATGTAACGAAGTCGGTTTTTATTTTTTTTGTAAAAAAATTTTATTTCACAATTTTTAGTGGCCCCATGGAATTATGCTATGACTGGTTAAAAATCTACTGTTTACTAAGCTATTACACTGATCGCGAGCAATTTACTCTTATCCGTTGAGGAGTTCCAGTATCTATCTTTGATGATGTTCATCAGATCTTCACCAAATTTAAATGGGACCAACTTTGAAGTATACCCTTTCAAACAAAAAAAGAATTTTCAAAATCGGTCCAGGCGTTTTTGAGTAATCGGGGAACATACATAAAAAAAAAAAAAAAAAAGATTCCGACGAATTGAGAACCTCCTCCTTTTTTTGAAGTCGGTTAAAAAAGAAATGAAATTTATAAATAAATATATTTAGCTATTTCATATCTCTATTTCTTATTCAGTTTACTGAGCTATGTGGCTATGTCAAAACATAATTAATTACTTCTAAGAAGAAACATACAGCCACACATAACATGATACTAAAAACTGGAACTACAAATCGTTCTTAATTATATGACCACAACTGTATAAGATAGGAAGGGTTAGCAAGAAAGTGTGCAATTGGGTTGAAATATCGACACAAAAACAAAAATTAATCGTGGTATGTAACCGTTATATACATTAAAATATGTCGTTAAACCACGAAATAAAGGCACTTGTTGCTGTAGGTACTTGACCGGAACTAATTACATAGTGCCAACCTAGCCAAGTAGCCAATGTTCCAATTTACGATGACATTAAGACATGTCAACAATGTTGCCAACTTTTTGGCTAGGTATAAGTGAATTTTTTGATATTGGTTCTAGGCACTTTGAAGCAAAAGTATATCAAATACCTACTCGTACATAATATTTAATTCCTTCATTCGGGAATATGCACGACAAATTTTATTAAATTTGCCGCCATTTTTCATGATAAGTAAGAGTCGATACTCTAAAAAACAGTACCTAGTTGTATTTTATTTTGAACCATTATTCTCTTGTAACATAATTAGCACAATCTAGTGCATTTTTGAAGTTGGCTTAGAGTTAAGTGCATTTTTGGAAATTAGTTGGCAACACTGCAAAACAAAATATGTGAATGTCATTTGTCACTTGTCAGACAAATGTCATAACGAGTCGGTTGTACAAATTAAAAAATTGGAAAGAAAGTGAGCCTCGCCTCGCCTCCTGCTTGCCGGCCTTGCCGGCCTTTAATCTTTGCCGGCTGCCCTGCCCATACCACGGAACAGAAAAAACTGTCTGTTCCGTGGCCCATACCAACAAGCGGCGTAGCACTGTATTATGTTAAGTTCCATGGTGCTTTTGCTTTGTACTTTTCTATTAAACAAGCTTAGTTCGATAGCTTTTATTTAAAGCTAATTAACAACTCTGTGATTGTCATAATTGCTATATAAATACGTGATTGTGGCATTTGTGGTGCATTCAGTATTTTCTAATAGATCGAAAATCAAACAGACTGAAAATTATACAAAAAGTCATATTATACCTGCTTGAATAATTCGTAATAATAAATTAATTTATAGGTACTTGTATTTCCCATATTTGCATTCAATGCAAACTCTACGTTTATTGCTCTTATAAAATATATGGTACATAAACAGCCTATAAGTAAACAACTATTAAAATTTTTAAGGGTTTTAATAAATAGATCTATGGCGAAGACTAATGATATTGGTTGTACTATAAGTCATGAAAATGAGGGGTAAGTTTTAAGTGTTAAGTATGTTTTTCATAATAAGCCCTACATAACGTAGCACACTCAAGATGGAGATAGTTTTTATTAACCTTGTTTCCAATAGGTATAATTTTAATATGCAATACTTAGTTTATAATAAAAATTTATGCTATAAAAGCTCCAGCTTTACTATAATAATATCTAAATGAGTGTTCTTGCCATTGGTCAAGACTAACTTGTTAAATTATGTCAACTGCTGCCTTTCCATTAGTTTTTATTTTTATTAGATTGTTGCAGTCATTAGACATTCCAAGTTGTTACTCCTACTGATTCATTAAATGTTTTGCAGATATACAGATGAAAAGTTGATTAGCCCTGCTGCATCAAGGAATAAAGATCCAATATTACAAGTTTTAAAAAGATTCATAATCAGCGATACAGACCAAATTGAAGATGAAAGCCCTTTGTTTTTGGAAATATCCTCTGGAACAGGTCAACATGTGGCACATTTTGCACCCCATTTTCCTGGAGTAAGATTTCAACCATCAGAGGTTGACAAAAGTTTATTCAAGAGTATATCTTATTATGCTTCAAGCTGTCCTACGATGAATATCCTCCAACCAATTTGCATAGACATTCAAAACAAATTATCACATTATGGATTTGAAGAAGGCTCTGTTGACTATATGTTTAATGCAAATATGATCCATATTAGCCCTTTCCCATGTACAATTGGTTTATTTGAAAATGCAGGAATTTATTTGAAGCCTGAGGCACTTATGATTACTTATGGCCCGTACAGTAAGGATGGTGTGATATCACCACAGAGCAATATTTCATTCCATGCTTCATTAAAAGCAAGAAATCCTTTATGGGGTATTCGAGATATCAATGATTTAATAAAATTAGGTGATGAAAACAATTTATCTTTAATAGACACAGTAGAAATGCCAGCTAACAACATGACTTTGATATGGAAAAAAGACTAAGTAAATCATTTAGTGGAATTAGTATTAGGTACTTTTACACACCCATACATTTTCTAGTATTATATTGTATTATGGAGAGCTTTGTAAAATATACACCTAATATTTAGCAGTATATTATAGTATTTAGTGTATACCTAATAATTTTTACAGCTAACTTCTAATACCTACAGTATTTTAAATTTTGTTAACTGCCAAATTTTTACAAGACATGATTTGATCTTCCGAGCGCTTTATGTATCCCTAAGTTTTTTTTATTTTCTACCATTTAGCACAACAAAAGCAGTAGGTATTGAAGTTTTTATTACCATAACTTGATGTAATTATTATTACATTACATTTGAATAAATGTTTTTCAGTAGGTATTATTTTTAATCTTATGCATTACTTTTTTTTAAAAATATAAATCGCGAACAAACGAGCTGGCGGGTCAAGTGATTACCACCGCTCACGAACATTTACAGCACCAGAGGAACTGCCCGTGCGTTGCCGGCCTTTCAGGAATTTGGTTCGCCCCTTGAATAATCCCATGTTGTGATCTAATGGCAACATCGTCGATGAGAGTTGATTCCACAGTTTGCATGTGCGTGGAAAGAAGGATCTGGCACAAAGGACTGTCGAAGTGCACCAGACACCCAGGTGGTCAGGGTGAAATTGCTTACGGTGGCGCGCGGTACGGTTGTAGAAAAAGCGAGGGTGGAATGAGGTCAAAAACTTCAGAGCACTCAACATTATAATTACCTATATATACCATTTGAATAAATTGTTATGGTATTTGTCAAGAGTAATTTAGCTTAGCCTAGAGTGTCTACTGTCTAGTGAGTCCGAATCTTGAAAGCTGAGCTGAGTGAGAAATGGCGGCAAAGAAAAACTGGTTGGACGTACCCCGTGGTCACGTGGCCACGGGTAACTTTAGAAGCGTCAAACGTGATCTATTACCACGAGTTGTTTCAATGAAAACCTCATTTGACGTAACATTTGTCTTGGTTCTTATATGACATCAAACTTCAAAACGCGTCCGCAATAGCATTTTTCCATTTTTCATACAATAAATTTTATCGATAGTGTAAATGAACTGTCAAAACATTTTTTTGTCCACATCTATCCTTTGTGGACTGTCTCACCCATAGAGATAGTATACATAGAGGTAACCATAACGTGTTGCCGCTCTTGTACATCTATGTGCCAAAGAGGTTATTGTTATCTCAGTCTTTTTCAGGGAACCTCCATTCGTATAAAAGCGATAGCTCATATAAGTCTGGCAACGTCGCTCTATCGGTGAAAATATATAGTTGACAGGTGCCCCCTTAAGCAGACAAAACATTGGGGTTTGATGCAACATTTTTACCAAATATTTAAAAATCAGATAAATCAGGGTCAAAATTACACTAAAAAGTGGAAACAAAATGTGTGAAGCTGTATTTTATGCATCCAGATCTACGAAAGGAGGCGTAAAAGTTCTAGAATTGTATTTTCACGGGTTAGTCTTTAATAATTATTTCATCGCTACCAACCGCGATTTTTACTCCGAAAATAGCTGAAAATTAAAGATTTGCATATTATAAGTGTAATCATCTCGTGACAAAGTAACAAAATCACGTTTCATAGCGTAATTTAATATTTATTTAATGCATTCTTTTAGGCCTCATTTGTAGTGATGTGTGTACATACTTTATCGATAAAATCAAATTTATCTTTTTAATAATAATTGCATACTTTTGTAGATTTCCAAAATGTCCTGAAATTAGAAATGCCACACATTTCTAAATAATCAGGGCCATAAAACGAAAAAACTGGGAGCCAAAGAAATATTCTCGCCTATGTTCAAAACATTTCGAAAATCCTGTTAACTATATTTTTGGTTTAAAATAAAGAAATTAGAATTAGATGCAGTACCAGAACATTTGAAGGATATCCTAAATAGTTAGGTACTATCAACCAGTATGTACTAATCACTTTCAAATAGGCTACTTGACAATTTTTTTAAGTTGGTCTTAAATGGTTAATATGTGTCCTATTATATCAAAAAAATTAACACTATATTTTTTTGCGCCCTAAAAACCGTAAAACTTTAATTAAAAAAAATATTTTTCTTAGACAGGTGAAAACACTGTCGGCCATGTTTGGCCGATAGATTATCTGTGCTCTGACGTCATGCATTTGTAAACAACAGTATAACCCAGGGTTTTGTAACGTCATGCATTTGTAAACAACAGTATAACCCAGGGTTATACTGTTATTTACAAATGCATGACGTCAGAGCACAGATAATCTATCGGCCAAACATGGCCGACAGTGTTTTCACCTGTCTAAGAAAAATATTTTTTTTAATTAAAGTTTTACGGTTTTTAGGGCGCAAAAAAATATAGTGTTAATTTTTTTGATATAATAGGACACATATTAACCATTTATATTCATTTCATTTCATTTTTGTGAATAGATACTAGGCTACCCAGGCTGGCTGCCAGGTAGGTATAAACTTTGTAACAACTAATCACTAATCCAACTCCTCAGTGTCATGTTGCAAGAGTAGGTAAGGAGTTAGGTAAAGATTGAGGATAATTTTTTATTCAATTATAAACTTTTAGAAGTTCTTACTTTTGAATCGTCAAATGCATCTATTTTTGGTCAGTAATAAGGAAAATAGAACTTACCAGGGCCACTGTAGTTCATCGTGAGCTTTTTAATTTTATTACTTGTTTTTTTTTTACAGATTGTAAAGAGAGTTGCAGGGAGTCGGATGATGTTGGCGCAAGACCGTGGCGTGTGGAAATCCTATCCTAGAGAGTATCGAGCAGCTATAATATGCCAGCTGATCTCAACTTAGATCTGATTTGTTTCACGTATAAAGACGATCCTAAAACAAGTCACATTTCTTATCTACCTACATTTGAAGCGGTGGGAAGTAGAACCAACAAACTGTTTGCCTATCTTCTTTTTACTCAATAAATTGATTTGAATTAATTAAAATGTGTTTCCTTTTATACTAAGTACTAGCTGATGCCCGCGACTTCGTCCGCGAGGATTAGTACCTTTCCTTTGTTACTTCTCCGTCTTTTCAAATATATCTATGCCAAAAATCAAGTCGATTGGTTGTTTAGTTAGGGCGTGAAGGAAGGACAAACACACTTTCGCATTAATAAATAAAAAATATTCGAAGAGATTTACTGTTTTTTAATGAAAGTGTTCCGTCATCTGAACATAGAGAATAATTTAGCTGTAATATCGATATCCTTAAAAAATTCGTCGTCCCAACCGTAGATGGGTGCACACAGTGACAAGATGACGCACGCACACATAAATGAATTGACACGCATTTGGAGCTTAGTATCCATCCAGCCCCCCAATTGTGTAAGAATAACCATTTCATGGCTATCGCAATCGTCAGGAAATTCTGCCCTTTGATTGGTTGATTCGCTGTTTACATTTTTTCACAGCCAATCAAAGGGCAGAATGCTTGACGATTGCGATAGCCATGAAATGGTTATTCTTACACAATTGGGGGGCTGGTAATCATTCATCTAAGGTCTCACCGAACCGTGATAGGAAAACCATATTTTGACATTGATGCTGTCATTAAATGATAGATGCAGTCGATTCGCAATCGGCCCGGCCTGCCGGTAAACCGAAGTTTTCATTGTTTCAAGGTTTCATCTATATTATTTTTTTCTGCCGCGTACTGTACTTCTCCATCCATTGTTCGCTGTATACAAAATGGTAAAGATCGGCCGAATCTCGCTTTATTTTATATTATGTTAAAAACATTACAGTCTCTTTCTTAAGAAAATTTAGCTAAGCAAGAGCATATTTCAAATCAACTATTTTACAGTGCGACAAGGGTCTCTTGGCACTTGAATAACATTGACAGGGGGGAGCTGTTGGAGAACAAAGGCGAATATTGAAACAAGGACAAAGGGGACACTTGACGGCAACGTTAGTTCCGATTTTCGCAACGCGCCAAGATACCGACCAGAAAAAAAAATCATGACAGCACTATCTACCAGGCTCAAAAAGGCTAGAGCCCAATGCCGTAAAACCAGTTTTTAAAAAACCAGAAAAAACTGTCAAGACTCATGAGTGTCACTGTCAAGTTGCTAACTATTGCCAGTTGCCACAGAGTACATTATATAGGCATGACTATTGCTAACCTAACCTTAAGCCTAAATAGCTAAAAAAAAACAATCAGTTTTTTTAAATAAAAATAACAGAAAACTTAGAATTTTGCGTAGAAACAAAGAGTATTATAATATACGTAGAAATCACAAGCCATCAGACATGTCTTATAGAGATATAGAGTTTATAATGGAGTTATTTTTAGATGACAATGTTTCGACAACGAACAGGCTAATAGTAGCTACGGCTAATGTAATCAGTGAAAATTTAGAAAACATTTCGTATGTGAACGATGTTCTCATGAAGGAACACCGTCCAGCTCTGGACTCGGTTTCGAGCAGGCGCTCATTCTGTTTGCCAGTTTTGAGAGAAGAGGATTTCTATGAGGAGACAGTGAAAAATTTCTCTGAAGAAGATTATTATGACAGGTTCAAAATGAGTAAAACTACCGTTGAGGTAATTGTTATTGTATGTGTTATCAGTAGGTTCCCTTATTATAAATGCGAAAGTGTGTTTGTTTGTTGGTTTATTGGTTCGTTGGTTTGTCCTTCAATCACGTCGCAACGGTGCAACGGATTGACGTGATTTTTTGCATGGGTGTAGATAAAAACCTGCAGAGTGACATAGGCTACTTTTTATCCCGGAAAATAAAAGAGTTCCCACGGGATTTTTAAAAAACCTAATTCCACGCAGATGAAGTCGCGGGCATCAGCTAGTTACTAAATAAAATAAGTAACTGGATGATGCTGGTTACACCGCGGCATTTTAAAAATCCAGTCAGAACTCGTCAGTTTTCCGGTATAAAAAGTATCAAAGAAGAGGCGGGTCGCTAGTTTATTTTCAGAGATCTTCCCCTACATGACTATTGTACCTCACTTACTTTAACCTCTATGATCTTTCTTCTTCTTCGGTTTCTTTTCTGCACTTAGATGCAGCCCTGTTGTATGTGAGACCTCTATGGTATTAGTAAGTATAGATGATAGAGAGTTTGGCTTTTTCTGAAAACGGCTGGTTGATTGTAAAAAAGTTGCGTCAATCATTGCTACAGTCTCATTTTTTGTGATTAGCTGAATTTATGGTATTTATTCTGCAGCAAGACACTTCAGCCAATAGTAATACTTCTGTTGCACAATCATAGGTGATTGCGATTGTCACACTAGCTGTCAAACTAGGGTGGTTGACCTCTGGCTAACTATTAAAGTAAAGCCTGTCCAAAGAGAAAGGATATTTTTTTTGTGAAGTTAGCGATTTTTTAAATTTTATATTTCAGGCACTAATCAACTTTCTGAAAGAATATGTGAAACCTGGCTCTTCGATTGTACCACTAAATAAGAAGGTGCATGTATTTCTGTGGCTGCTAACAAATGATGTATCATTTAAAGAAATTGGAGAATTATTTGGTTTACACAAGTCCTCAGTTAGCTACATCTTCCATGAGATAGCAACTTTGGTAGCAGAACAAAGAAATCAGTTCATAAATTGGCCATCTTTGGAAGAGCAACATGTGACTAGGATAAAGGTTAATAGTAAATATGGGTTCCCTAATTGTATAGGTTTTATTGATGCTTGCCAGCTAAAAGTTGGTTCGAGGAGAAAAAGAAGAGCAAAACCTGAAATAATTCTCCTTCAAGCTGTTTGTGATGAAACACTTATGTTCATTGACATACATGTGGGAGAAATAGGTACGACACGAAAAGGCAAAGTCTTCAGGGAAAGTTTTCTATCACAGGAGCTCAAGAACTTAGTCAACTTTGATAATCACATGTTAGGAGATGCAGACTATAAATTACGAATGAATTTAATCACACCATTTACTCGTGATGAAGCAGTAACAAGTGAAGAAATGAGATTTAATGCAGTGCATTGGAAAGCACATAGTTATATCAGACAAGCATTTGATATTTTAAGAGATAGATTTAGGAAGTTGAACCTTATAGACATAAATAAACCTGAAGCTGTGAATACATTGATATGTGCAGCATGTGTTTTACACAATTTCGTTCTAATTCAAGAAGGCAGCCCAGTCAAGGAAGAGGTAGTTTTGATTGATGAGGGTATTACCATTGATACTGATGTAGTTGATACAGCAGCAGAAAAACGTCAGTTTTTATCTAATTTTATCAATTATTTTCATAATTCTAAAACATTTCAACAGTGAATAATATTTTATAAGTCTGTGTTCTAAAAATTTTTAGTTTTACCAACCAGTTGGTAGACTGAAACTTGTTGAAATGATCTATTTATATAATTATGATAGTCATATAATATTCTATATTAATGATGCCAATCAGTTCGACAGACTTCAGTAAAATGAGTAGGTGGTTGTCTCAAAAAAGTACCAAACAGTAAAAAAATATGTACTTGTTCATAAAATTCATGACTCATTTAATTACTATCTAGTCCCTTTTGCGCTGTGGCGGAATTTTAATTATAATGAGAACCTATATCCAAGAGGTATCTCAAATATCTGAAACCAGCAGATTGAACTATTTGTTGATAAGCTAGTTTCTCTTTTTATTTATATTGATACCTAAGATAAAGAAATCTATGACTGTCATATTTTGTGTTTTAATATTGAAAAAGAAATAAAACCAATTACATTATTATTAAATTAAAATGTAATAAAACATATTTATCTACAACAATAATCAGGACAATTGATAAAACCGCAAAATATTTTCAATTAATTTATTTATTACAAAGAATATAAATAATACATATTTTGATGTAGGTATACAATACAATCAATTTTATATGAATGTATATGTACATTATTTGTGTAATGATACAATACAGTAACTGTTTTTTTTTGCAATCATGCACGTTTCACATAATAATTATAGTTCAATTATCTATAAAATATAAAAAAACTTTTAAAAATAAAAATTTCCTAACTTTTAAAGAGTTTATTTCACCTCATCTATAACTATATATAATATATAGAACTCTTTCTAAAGTTTACATAGCAGAAGATGCAGAAATAATTTCCGCTTACTTAACAACTTTGTTTTGCGGTGGGAATACATGTTAATTTTTATTAGATCTCTGGTGGTTCCTTCAGCCTAGCATTCAAATTCACATTTTAAGATACAACTTTATAGAATTTAAGATTAGTAAAATAATAACCGACATAGGAGGATATAATGTGTGGAAAGGAGGTTGGTAGATACAATATATGTAGTGATTTATACATATTTCTAAGAAGCGGCATAAGCTTACAAAACAATTGTCCGCATAACTATAAATTAATACAGGTTCATTATCAAAGCTTTTAAGCTTGAAACAATAATATGTAACAAGAGAACAAACACATTATGTATACTTAGGCATATAATATCTTCCTGATGTATCCTACAGTACATTAGGCACTAGATTGGCAACCTACAAGGCACTATGCAGTTAGCACAGCAATTTAACATGTTCGTAATATTATTTTAACAAATTTTATACCTTTACTATTTAAATAATTTTCAAATACAGATACAGCTGACTTCAGATCTTGAGAATTGCGTTTATGAGAATTTTTATTAGTCAGCAATCTCTAAATTTAACTAAAATGAGATATCTATAGTTCGCGACAGGCCGAGATGACAATCGTGGTATTAGGCGGGGGAACGTCCCGTACACCTACACGTCACCCACGCTCGCCCGCACCGGGGTAGCGCGGGGGCTGTGTGGATGTGCAGGGCGTCCCCATCCCGATTCCCATCTCAACCTGTCGCGTACTATAATATACATCCCTCTCAAAATGTTCCCTGCGAAAAAAGAATTTAGTTTAGAGATTGTACGTACCTACAACAGAATTAGCCACATTATCTGCATGTTGGTGTAATGTGTCGTCATGTGTGAGGTACATACCATGTACATACAAACACAAATGGCAATATCTTACCAGACCAACTATAATTGCCGCTCTTCCAACTACATCGTAACAATATTTGTATTGCTCGAATGATCAATTTGGACTATGCAATAAATTAGCTAATCATTTTATCAAAACTGTTTTGCCATCTCTATGTCGATATCCTTAAGCCCAGTCGCTATTATTATTAGCACTATATACACATTTATTTATATTTACAAGAGCTGCTCTGCGAATATCTAACGTATGCTATATATCTAACGTATGGAATGTACCTATTACTTATAACTACACTTAATACTGAATCGACAATCTATACACATAGGTTTCCTTTGGTCAATAATGTACTCGTAAAGCGGAAAGCGGATAAATACAGGCGACGATTGTCTCATTTAGTATTAAATGTCTCTGAAACCACATATCTCCGTAATTTATATGATAATATACAAACTACAGGACACTGAGGCTATAATTACGTAAGACGTTAACGACGATGGGAGGGATAGAGCTAACATAATATTATTAAAAGAGGAATATATAAATTTATTTAAGTCCATATAAGATTGTAGATAATATTATTATCTATAATACTTATGAGTAGGGTTTAAATCTAACGGAAAACGTCGTACACAATAAAAATAGCCCCTTTAAAAATAAAATCTATACGTGGTTACAGTTTAAAATTCCAATGAAAGTCCGTTGTAGAGTTACTGGCAATTTCTTGTGTCGTAACGCCTAAATGCATTTGTTTACTGCCACAGTAAAAATTAAAATACGAGTCTTGTTTGTAAACTGTACATATAAACGCAATATTTACAAGAATCAAAAGTTCTCACGCAATAACACCGACACAGTTCCAGCCGAGTTGCTCGGTTCACTTGGCACACGCGACACACTTTACTAAACTGTCACAAAACTCACTATCACTTTGCAATGGTACCGTATACAGTTTGTTGGGTTATATTTCAAATGTAAGTCTTTTTAACCTTCTGTAAGGTTCCACATTTTAAGTCTTTGTCGAGGGATTCTGTGGAGTTACGTAGGTCAAGAGTGCGCTCTTTGCCCAATTCGAGGTGCAGGTTGTCTTGTTTGGCGAGCGGGCATACGTTAGCCACCATGTTGACGTTCTTCGACCTCGGGGGCATGTTGTACCCCGAGTTCACATTTAAAGGAGTCTCTAATGGGCTGAGCCTGAAATCAACATGATTTTGGTTAATACAGTTCAACAAACAATGTGTATACAATAAGGCCAGTAGAAATATGAACTACTAGATATGGTATCTGAATTCGGGAAAATTAATCATTTGGTCTTTCATCTTCATCTAATCGATTGTTTAAAATTAGTTAAAATTAGCTATTTTGTTAGGTCTTGAACAAATCAATTTTTTTCCAGTTTCCTAGTATGTCGAGTATTGCTTAGTGATTAAACTAATTCTGACCTGTTTAAATGGTTGTGTTGTTCATTGAACGGCGAAGTATCCGTAAAAAAAGGATGACGAAATCGCCGAGAGAACAGGTATCCAATAACAAAGCCCACCATGAGAGTCACTAGACACGATGCTACGACTGCTGTTAGCAAAGCTTGTGCACTGTAGATGTTGCCGTCTGCTGCTTCCACCGTCAACAAATCTGTTAAGAAAAGATCATGTATTATTTTTGGATTTTTTAAAAGTTCTCTAAAATAGTCATTTCGAATACTTTTACTAATAACTGTACGACAATTATTTTGTTAGAATTAAATAAATATTAGTGCTCGTAGCGTAGGTTTTTTACTGTTTTCAAAATTCTCGTGATTTTGATCTGGTTACGTCACTTTCGTATTTATGTTGCGCAGCCAACAGTGAATACGTTATGAAATCAATTTGAATTGCACCTACCTGTTTCATGCTTATTATTACTGGAACCTTTATCCTCAGACAAAACGTTTGTTTCCACTACTTCTATAAGGATTTCATTTTGGATATCGTTATTTGGCAGCAGTTGGTTTGTTTCAGATAGTGTCGGCTTCTTCGTTGCTGGACTTCTGCTGTTGTGCCTCTCGCTCGCCAGGAGTGCGGGTAGTTTGTTGCATATGTCAGTCTTTCCGCTCTCGATATTTTGTAAAAATCGTTCCGGGTTTGGGAATTGTCTGTTCCCAACCCAAGAACATTGTTGTTGTTTAGAATCCCACGCACAATGGGGATCTTGTAATGCGACGCATTCTCTGCAAAAATATATTAAGTAAAATAGAGAAATGCCTAGTAGTAGAAGTCTAAATCCGTTATCCGAATTTTAATTTTATCTAATATCTGCACATTGTGGATGTAGGTAGGTATATAATGAAAACAGAATTTTTCTTTTTTTTTAAATAAAGAAAACAAATCATTACATACCTGCATGATTGACTGTTGGTGCAGTGTGATAACGTAACAGCTTTTATCATGTCCCCGGACGCGACGATCAGTTTCTCGGTAGTGAGAGCAACATGCATTTGTTTTATCGGAACACCCGGTGGCAGTACTTGCACTTCAGAAATCACGGCTGTTCTTACGGGATTCCTACTATATTCGTCCATGCTAGAATCGAACACTCCTTCATTAGACGCTACATTGACTGCTTTTATGACTCTACCATCATCAGTGCCGACGTACATCACATCATATTTGTTACCGTTCATCGACTGAACTTGCGGATGGATAGCGATAGCTGAAAATCTGTATTGCAAACTAACTTTTATAAGGATTGGTCGTGCCAAAAATGAAGGGACGCCTCTATTCATTAGTGGATGCGTTTTGATGAAGTTTATTGCAGAGTCTGATAACGTCCTACTGTCTTCTACACAAGCCCCGGGTTGTGGATGGGGCACTTTTTCCTTTGGCAATGGCAACCAATTCGAATTCATACTCTTTTGGCCCTTAAATGGTCCTTCGAAAGCGTCCAAAATATCCCGCATAGCAAAAGCGCATACTGCTGATCCTCCGATTGCGTTTTGTGGTGTTGTAAACACTGCGTAAACTATATCGTTTCGGCTGCTACCACTCCCATAAATGCCATTGATAATTTCGGTAGTTGCCTCTGTAAAAGTATGCACAATTAGTAAAAAAACTGATCGAACCTTTGAATTCAAAGTTATAATTGCATCAATTAAAACTATTGTATTTGAATAGACAAAATAAATTAAGTAGAAGTAAGAAGGATTGGCTAATTAATAAAACTTACGGATTTCATCAAAATAGAACGGATACTCTCCGGGTATCGAGCAGTTCAATCGGGCTTTGAGAAATGAGGTCCATCGATCGTTGAAAGGGTGCGGGCCGCCTTTATCGTTCAAACAAACTCTCGCAACTCGCGAATATACAGCCTGTAAAATAACAATTGATATTAGGTAATTCAAGAAAAACTTATAGATATAAAAACAAAAACAACAGCCTTACAGCCTTTGTTGTGCTTATAGGTATTTATTATACTTTCAATTCTTTCTTTGACTTTATACCATGTAGACATACTTATCTATCATGATAGTATATTATAAATAATTACATATATTATAGATATAGAAATATCCAATAAGCATACAAACAAATTATTCTTTATGTAGGTATGTATAGTAAAATTATCATTTGCATCAAAACTGACCTTTCCACAGTTCATGTACTCCACTGCAGTTTCTCGGTAAAAAAAGTATACGTGGCTCGTAGATGACACAGCTCCAACGAATGAGGGATCGTTCAGCAATCGTAAATCGGAATGTTCAGTTCGTACTGGTTCCCTATATATCAAAGGTTCCGAGCCAGAGAAATCTGCCGCTGTTGCAGTATAAAGTTGTCCGTCTGCAAAAAAATATAAGAAAAATATTAATCATAGTAGCGATACTTCTTTCTGTCCTTATCCCACGCACAATCCGTGCGGGGTCCGCACAATATGTGTCTTCTTCCACTCTCGCTTCTGTCATCCGTCAACGCATCCACCACGTACACGCATATCATCTACGCGATCTTCCTCATGTTTTCCTTCCACAAAAATATTTAAAATTTTATTTCGGATTTAATTATTTAATCGTGTCAGAGATTTTGTATATCCTTGGAACCACACACCGTTACGTTGGTGATTAAAATTTTTGTAGGTATTTAGATAAATTAGTGTAGTAATTCATTCAGAGTCGTGAGTCGGCGCGCTGTTTTGTGGTTTCTATGACTCATTTGAGTCATTAGAGGTTAGAATGTGTTGTGTGGTATTGTGATTATAAGTCTTACAGGGTATTTCGTAATTCACAGCATTATGAGTTACGAAAAAGAGGTTAAAGCAACTCAATCATATTATTTCAATAATCCTTTAAATTGTAATAGAATTATTCAATGCGTTTGCGTTTTATAGAAACATCGAACTTGTTGAGAGACTTGACCATATGTCTTCTAGGAGCTTATTATAATTTAAATAAACGGGCCGAATTGAGAACCACCTCCTTTTTGGAAGTCGGTTAAACATACAATTGCTAATAAATGAATTGCTGAAGTTATTTAAGCCTGGGTGCCGGCCTTCGATAACTCATATCTATTTATAACCTTTAACAAATTCAACCATATTACATATATAATTGCATTTAAATAATACCTACCTATATTTTGTGTTTTAATTGTTATTAAATTTTATGTTAACCCTACGACAAAACCCTACCTACTTTCATGTGGATTGCGCAGCGAAATGTATGTCAATAGCTGTGTGATTTATCAAGACGTATATAAGGTAGCGAAGCGGTGAGTTGCGAATTTTGAAGCCAAAGCCTAATGGGCAAAAAGCAGTCGTAGTTGTAATTTAACAATCATCAAGTCATCCAAGTCATTCGTTCCAATAAAAATGCAACACAATAAAGAATTTACCGGTTTCTAAGATGACTATCATCGCTTTTGTCTTGCTTTTAAGCTTAACTGTAATCCGAGTAGTTAATAAGCATTTGTTTAAGACCGGTACCGTTGTTCTACGTTACTGTCACTCGAATAACAGCACACGGAATCTCAAAGCTGCATAGATTTTGGATGTAACTGTAATGGTAATAAAATCGATCCATATCGAAATTCGCGCGTCGTGCTCGGCACAACCCTCGAGCTAGCGGCGCAGGCGCTGTTTTGTGCCATCTCCGTCAAAGATCATTATGATTTAACAGGAATATAGTTGAGCACGTACAACAAAAACCAGTTACAGTATTTTGTATGCCCTATGCCCTAGCATGTTCCCGGCATTTAACGAGGGTCTGTAGATTTGGTTGATTACAAGGTTTTACATGGAGGGACTGTCATTTGGATATTCGTAACTGGTTAACGATTTTAGACTTATTACTATACAGTTTATCTAGTTCTAGGTGTTCAGGTGCTCGATAGTCTAGTCTAGGTATCATCTAATTAAGTAGGTACAAAGGCTAAATTCGAACCTCTACAGTGGATCACCCTTCCATTTACCGAATTGGTTACAACGTTGCTTACTCAGCGCAATCAACTCATGGGCTATCGCAACTAAGGCACCATAATATGAATATTACGTCATTAATTATAGATATAAAAATTACCAGTGAAAATTGCGGTGGAGTTATGTTGAGGGTTGTACGGGCATCTGCCAGTGCCATCGAATTCTTCGAGGTGGTGGTTCGGTGGGTGTCGTGCATATCTACGGCACATTGGCTTGAAGGCGTTGGTGCCACACACGAGCAGGCGCCCATGAGCTCTTGTTGCTACTCGCAAGTAGTTCTGGCAATCGTCTGCCGACTTCCCTTTTAGCTGGCAAAGTTCTCTGTGGGCATCTGTAGACTGCCATTCTAACCGCTGTAAATAAAAAAAACATTCGAGGTTACATGAATGCGAAAGTGAAACAACAATTTTGGGTACACAAAACATTAATTTGTTTGGGGAATACCCGAAACGTGTGGGAGTAACGACGTAAATGAGCTGCGTTTGATGATGATGAGATAAAACGGAAACCATGATTAATAGGCAATTCTTTATGTACTAGGTATCCACCTACCATATTTTGTTAGTATGTTTTATTATTCGGATGTTTTGAATCATCGTGAAGTTTTTTTTAATTTTTTTTATTCAGATACAAGCAGTCTAAGATGGAAGCGGGCTAACCTGGTATGGCAATTTTTATTAAACCCATGCCCCTTTTGTTTCTACACGGTATCGTACCGAAACGCTAAATCGCTTGGCGGCTACGCCTAGTCATACGGGTTAAAAAGTTTCAGCTTAATTTAATTTCAGTTTGTAGGTACATACTTATTAACTATTGCCGCGAATAGTGCTAGTTATTTACTATAAATTATGTAGATCCGGTCTTGATTGCCATCTTCTTTTTCTTAAATATATAAGAGGAAAAGCCGACTGACTGATCTATCAACGCACAACCTAAACTACTGGACTGTTCGGCCTGGAATTTTGCATGCAGATATCTATTATGACGTAGACATCCGCTAAGAAAGGATATTTGAAAATTCATCCCCTAACGGCGATTACGCACTGCACTTCCATCATCCGAGTTCTATCCGTCGTCCGTGAGAATACCAGCGATTATCTACGACATATGTCATAAGCGCCCATACAAAACAAAAAGGAACGTATTTTTACAGACTCGGATCGGACGAGTGCGTAACCGCCGTAATGGGGTAAAATAGGGGGTTGAAAATGTAGTTCGCCCGGACGAAGTCGCGAGCATTAAGCTAGATTTACAATAATAAACCTGCTGCTTCTTTATGTTACGTTCCTACTTATGTTTTTTTTAGTTGTTTGTACTATGGTATAAATATTAAGCGGTCTGGAGCGGCGATATCACCGTCATGCAATGCGAATAATTTGACAGAATTGCTCCAGTCACGTCATACTTACTTTTTGTGATGGATGTGCACGCGAGGCAAAGTTTACTTATTATATTGACGTCAGAGATCGCTGCCAGATATTTTTTATTTTTAGAAGTCCTACCTATAACCGACCTAGCTCCGGTTCTGTAGCACCACTATGATATTTAAAACGGGTAAGAAATTATGTAGATGGTACTTAGGTATAGACTATCTCTTATGATCATAATATTACGTTTTTAGGTTTCCGTACTCGAAAGGTGCCAACGGGACCCTATTACTAAGCCTGCGCTGTCCGTCCCGACTCCCGTCCATCCGTCCGTCTGTCTGTCAGCGGGCTCTACCTATCTCGTCAACCGTAATAGATAGAGACGTTATAGATAATGACGACCTCCCTGGCGCAGTGGTAAGCGCTGTTATATTGTTAGTGGGAGGTCCTGGGTTCGATTCCCGGCAGAGGTTTGGAATTTGTAATTTCTAATTTTTTAGTCTGGTCTGCTGGTTTGTTGGTTTGTCCTTCAATCACATCGCACCGGAGCAACGGATCAACATGTTTTTTGCATGGGTATAGTTTAAGACCTGGAGATTGACATTTATCCCGGAAAATCATACACACTTCCCTTCCACCACTTCCTTCCCTTCCTTCCTTGTGGGACTTCCCACAGGATTTTTGAAAACCTAAATCCACGCGTATGAAGTCGCGGGCGTCAGCTAGTCTAAATATATAAAAGAATTGACTCACTGACTGATCTATCAACGCACAGCTTAAACTACTGGACGGATCGGGCTGAAATTTGGAAATTTGGCAGATAGCTATTATGACGTAGGCATCCGCTAAGAAAGGATTTTTGAAAATTCAACCCCTAAGGGGGTGAAATAGGGGTTTGAAATTTGTGTAGTCCACCCGGACGAAGTCGCGGGCATCAGCTAGTATAAAACAATTCTAATCGAGACTATTCATAAGCCTTTGTGCGACACTATTGCAACTCATTCATAACACACGCGTTAGTCTCGCACGCAAAGGAATGCAGTAACGTACTCTGTCCGCCTTGTGGCAATATATTATTACTTATTTACTTTACATGCGTGATAATAGCTAATGGCTTGTACAAACAGAACGCGCGACGGTAACGACGTGCGAAGGTAACGTGTCTTAAAGATGCTGAAGCTACATGAGCTAAGCTAAGGTAGGTTGGTAGTTTAGCTCGCGGTATGGTAAGTTATTTCAGGGCTCCTAAACGTAGAAACATATTTTGTATGTTCACTGCAAAGTGCGCGTCATGCGCTTCAAGTAGCTTCAAGTTCTTTGTATACTTTATTTCAGGCGTAAAAATATTATAGACGACAGTAGAGTAAATCAATCTGCGTACAGGTACTTATTAGCCGTATTAGATTTTTGTACATTTCGCGAAACGAGAAGTTGGCTGAAGAACCAGTCGTGTGTTATATTATATTCTTACTATTTGGATTAGTTTTTTTTGCAAGCTACAAAACCCTCGCCCGTTGCCCGGTTTTTTAAATTAAATTAGCAATTTTAGTTCATTAGAAATACCAGACTCAACATCTTCTCTTTTATTTTCTAGACACGCACAAAGCTTGCAAATACTAAATAGATCGATTAAATATCGTCTATTGCGCAGGTTCAAGTGTAGGCTCTATTCGTAACGCGAACTATATTACACATTGTACACGAATTTTACCATCTCATATGCGACCTTGCGAAGATGGCAGCCTGCTGTGGCTCATTGACATACCTCATAGCGAGGTATGAGACAGATCACAGAGGGCAATTTTGTCTCTGATGAGCCCATGGGCGTTGTGCAAGAAGAGCGCCGTTGTGTTCATAAGAGATCTCGGAGCCTCCCAATATCCCACCGAGGGGGTTTTATTAGGTAAAAATCCTACATGACCCCATCGAGAACCCAGGACTTCGGGTATCTAAAGAAGATTTCTAAACTGGATTTATAGTGTAACGTCCTGCTTGCCGCCGCGCGTCACATTCCTTGTGTGTCCAAGACTTTAGAACTTAATCCAGGTCATTGTTTGCGTATAAAAAGACGTCATCATTCAGTAACGTCGGGGGTTTGAGGGTAAAAGCTTTCAGTAGGCACGACTGTGCTTCTTACAACAATAACAATTCTATGTAAAAGCCGCTCGAATTAAAAACAAAATGTAAATTTTAAATACTTAGGTACCTACTTTCAGTGGATTTTTATTTAAATTTATTTTCTCTCTACGTCTTTTACGTTACAATAAACAGTAGGTATGCCGACAAATAGGTCGTAACTAAGAATAAGCAGAGGTAGTGTAGAAGCAACGGGAGCGAATCGAGGCGTTTACGTAAGGTTAGAAACATAAACTAAGGAGCCAACTGCAGCTACGGTTTAGTTCTCTCGATTACAAGTTTACGAAACTACAATCAAGTTTTGATCACTTAGGTTACCATTTTATCACACGCGACACCAACGCTTTTGAAGCAGTTCCTATAGAATACCAATATAATAAATGCGAAAGTGTGTTTGTGTGTTGGTTTATCCTTTATTCACGCCACTACAGAGCAATGGATCGACATAATTTTTTGTAATAGTTATCTGGAGAGTAATAATAAGCAACATATTTTATCTCTGAAAATCAGTGTTTCCACGGAATTTTAAAACCTAAATCCACGCGGTTTTCGTCTATGTAGTTTGTAATATAAGGTATCGTATGAAGGATGTCACATTGCAAAGCGCGGGTAGGAGCCACGCTCCTCCACGCGAATCGCATGCTGTCTTCGCTTTTTATACAGTTCCTTGTATTATAAATCGTACACAAGTACGTGCGCGTTCAGTCTTATCCTGGCGTACAGTTGCCGTCGCGCTTCATGTCAAGTCTTAGGTAACATGGAGAGATGGCATAACACATCAAAAAGCAGTGGGAAAGAAGTATTTATAGCTCACCAAGAGCAGAAGTATAGTACGTGACAGGTTGAGATGACAATCGGAGAGGGAACTCGCCCCGTACCCGCACAGCCCCTGCGCTAAGCCGGTGCGGGCGAGCCCGGGTCACGTGCGAGTGTGCAGGGCGTCCCCCCCGCCTCATACTCCGATTGCCATCTCTACCTGTCGCGTATGGTGTGTTAGTAAAGAGGCCTTAGTTCTGCAGTGGACTGCTCTATCGAATCTAAAAGAAACTCTCAAAGCTCGGGAGCTTTGAGAGTTTCTTTTACAAATAGATATACCAAATAATATAAAATAGTATATATGGATATAATAAACATAACTCACCTGCTCTACATTTTCTGATAAATCGTACAGACTAAGATTGTAGACCATGCTCCTAAAAACAAAGAAAAAATACATACATTAGACAGGTAATTCAGCTGGTTTTAAAATTAAAACACGTGAACAAACAAGTAGGAAGCCATCCTATATTATTGGTACCACTGTAATTATGCAGATGTAGAACCTTTTAGGATATACAGTACAGTCAGTATACATAATGTGCAGTCAGCAACAAAGCTAGGTTTCCCGCCAGCACAAGCGACTATGGACGGGTGCAAACCTAGCTTTGTTGCTGACTGTACATCGACCTTTGGAAGGAGATAGCAGGAGAGAGCGTTGTCCCTGTCGTTGAGACCGACAAAACGTCATATAGGTATGAGTGACAGAGACAACGCTCTAAAAGCCGAAATGTCATTATAAAGGCTGATGTACATTACTTTCTGCCGCGTACTGTACCTAAATATGTACATCTTTTATTTATTTTTTACTAGAAGTTTAGAATGGACTCCCACCTAAAAAGGTATTCAACAAAAACGTGGAAACTGAATTAGCTCCTGTAATAGCCTATTGAATATGTTTTCCAAATAAAACTTTTAAAAAAGAATTTGTCTTAGCAGAACACAATTTTTATGAAATTTTATACGGCCTCTGTAGACTACAGCTTTTTAGTTGACTCGCCCCAGCTTTGTACTGGTGGGCCTAACTACCTAATGTTGAAAAAATTATCGTGAAAAACTTAAAACCGTATTGAATTCCACTAAGAAGATTAGAAGAATACTCAGACAATTATGGATGTATTATAAACAGAATTATTGCTTAAATTAAAAAACCTAAGAAACTTTACATAATTAAATATCCTGAGGAAACCTGCATGCCTGAGTTCTCCAATCTCCATGTTCTCAAAGCTGTGTGAAGTCTGCCAATCCGCATTGGGCCAGCGTGGCACCTTCCTCACTCTGAGAGGAGACCCGACTCAGTAGTGGGCCGGTAATGGGTTGATCATGATGAAGAAACTTTACAACAAAGTGATCGCAATTCACAAAGTAAAGTAGACCAACCTGCCACCGACTAAAATTGAGAAGTCATCTTTGTCTAGAATACGGAAGTGGTTTGGTCCCGTCGTATTGCCCACAAACTGCTCCGGAGTTTCATCGCCTGTAACAAACCAATATAAAGTTCGACTTTACAACATAACAACGTTGCTTCGTAGGAATAAGTATAAAATAGTCACACTCTTTCAGCTTTCAGGAGTTGTAGGGGAGGTCAAAATCTATTATAACAAATTATTAATCTTATAAGATTATTAATATTTACAATTCACAACACAACAACTATTAGTTTTTCTCTTATTTCTAAATTAATTATTATTACAGTCACTTCTTGATTTTTCCGTACTAACACACTTAGGTACGAGTCATTTAATAGGATATCTAATGTAGGTCTATTAATCAGCCGTACAACTAAGTAGTCTGTATGATATGCTTATGATACAAGTTCTAAAAGGATTAGGAGTTGTGACGTAGATTCCGTAGTCCGATTATTTAAACTCAAATTGTGACTTTGGCCAGTATCTACTTAATCCTATTGAGAGCATTCGTATTTCTTTAGGTTAGCAGATGTTTGAGTTTAGTCACAAAATAAGAAGGGTAGCTTAATTTGGGTACGATCTGATTTCCTAGGTAGGAAGTAGGAACAACTAGGTACTATTTATTCTGTTGAAAAAATTTGCAAATACGGCATAATGAAATACTGTAGGTATACACTAATGTAATGTAGGTAATGGGTAGGTAGGCATTCGTCATGTCTACGTTGCCAAAACATAATGCTAATAGTGTTGTAGGATTGTGGCTTGAAGGCAAAAAGGAGAGTCTGTGTTATTGAGGCTCATAGAGCGAAGACAATAATATTATCTCGGTCCAACCCAAGTCGTAACTACACATTTTGCAATATGATTTGTAATCCACTATAAATGGAATCGACTGTAAAAACTTGCGAACTAAAATATAATCGGATTGTAGCAACGTAGGCGTAGACGCAAAAAAAATTCCGTGTCATTGCGCAATTATAATTTTGCAAATATCGGACTGTTTCTGGCTGTTGAAATATCTGTAGAAATCTGGGAGGCGAAAAACGGTGATGTGATATTGTGTCGAGATGCTACAGAAGTCAGAAAGCGATCGGAAATTATTTTATATAAAATATTAAATCCATAAAAAGTAAAAACTGGTCAAGTGCGTGTCACACGCAACAGATAGTCAGTGGTAAACCAAAAAAGAGAATAATTACAAACAAAGTATTTTTAGGGTTCCGTACCTCAAAAGGAAAAAATGAACCCTTACAGGATCACTACATACACAAGGATACACAGACATTTTTTAGATTTATTTACTTTGGGCGGTATTACTTCAACCTTATCATTATCACGATTCTTAGATCGCAGGTTTTCAAGAACATCCGAATACATTGCGATCTTGACAATATGTGTACCATCAATATATTTCCATGATACAGGATTACGATATCACGTATAGTGTGATAATATTAATAGTGTAACAGGCCTCTTAAAAGAAGGGGAAGTGATTGTCTTACCCGCAAGTTTGTTAATGTCAAAAAGGTCTGCGAACTGTCGTGGTCTAAGCCGTCGACTTAAACCGCAGAGCTGACTTGACCTGTATTTTGCGGCAAGTCTACCCCTTCGAATTCTGCCTGTCGGATTTAGTAACAATCCCTTGTGCATTGGATAGTTACCTACATTGTTAAAACGGTTGCAAAATAATATTTATAGGTAAGTACCTAAGTTATCAACCTAGGTATCATGTTATAAATAATTATAATTTTTGCTTTTTAGGGTTCCGTACCTCAAAAGGAAAAACGGAACCCTTATAGGATCACTTTGTTGTCTGTCTGTCTGTCTGTCTGTCCGTCTGTCTGTCAAAAAACCTACAGGGTACTTCCCGTTGACCTAGAATCATGAAATTTGGCAGGTAGGTAGATCTTAGAGCTGACATTTGGGGAAAAATCTGAAAACCGTGAATTTAGGGTTAGATCTCACAAAAACAATTAAATTGTGGTCATGAACTAGTAATTAGTATTTTCAACTTTGGAAGTGAGTGACTATATCAAGTGGGGTATCATATGAAAGGTCTTCACCTGTACATTCTAAAACAGATTTTTATTTATTTTTATGCATCATAATTTTTGAATTATCGTGCTAAATGTCGAAAAAATACGACTGTAATACGGAACCCTCATTGCGCGAGCCTGACTCGCACTTGGCCGGTTTTTATGGTTCCGTAGGAATCTCAAAAGGAAGAAAGGAATCCTTAAAGGATCACTTCGTTGTCTGTCTGTCTGTCCGTCTGTCTGTCTAGAAAACCTATAGGGTACTTCCTGTTGACCTAGGTTACTTAAATACTTAAAGCTTAAACCAGTACTACCTATTATATACTCGTAGGTATTCTGTGCTTTAACTAGGTATCTCTCTTTACAGATAGGCTAAGTCCGCGCTGTTGTCGGGATTCCACTGGGTAAGAGGGTTTTAACAGTAGTTTGAACGCAGGGAATTAAGTGGAATGGATCGTAAATACGACTGATCACCCGCCTGGCGTTGGCAGGTTCCCTTTTTATGCTCCCCTAACATTTACTTCTCACCAACTGTTACTGTGCATTATTAATTGTTTGTTTCACCGACTCGATTTTTCATCATCATCATCAACCGATAGACGTCCACTACTGGACATAGGTCTCTTGTAGGGACTTCAACACGCCACGGTCTTGCGCCGCCTGAATCCAGCGGCACCCTGCGACTTGTCTGATGTTGTCCGTCCACCTAATGGCGGGTCTTCCAAAGCTGCGCCTTTCAGTGCGAAGTTGCTATTTCAGCACCTCTAGAGACCCCTACGTACAAGAGGTACAAGAGATACAACTAATTTCTATCTCTATGATTTGAATGCTCTTTTATTTCGCGCATCGCATAACTAGGTATACCTAATATACTTACAGTTTAGCTCCTAAACGGATTGGTCGGTATTTTTTTCGTTTGTTAGTGGGTGTATCAAGCAATAATAATTGCAGTATTTAAACAGCTTACCATATTTAACATGGATTCGAGCATTGGAATCAGGCATCCACGCTTGTGCGGTGGATGCTAGCAACACCAAGACCGCGCGGGCGACGGCCATATTGTTCAAAACCGATACATTGTAGCCGCCATTTTCACTGCCTCCCCTGTAACAAATAAAGGTTTCATGTTAATTTTCGTCGGTATTTTTTTTCTTTATTTATTTTTGTGAATGGTCCTCTGATTTATTTTTAGGGTTATCAAATGTGTCTGATGTCATAGGTAGTAGGTACTTTAAAGCTTTGTTGACTGTGTTTGAGATGTGTGACTATGAGTTATACTTAATACCATTAGAATAACAATATTATGATAACATACATAGGTATATTCAGAGAAGAAAAAAATTATGGAGCAAAAGAATCACCCTGAGCCATCCCTCTAATCTCTACCTTGCAGAAAAATTACGTAGGCAGTAGACAGTAGACACCCGCTCAGATGAATGCTTTGAGCTGTACCAGGCACATGTCATAATACATAGTTGCAAATCGCTTGGTGGTCAAACCAAGCTTACAAAAAGAGTAAAAAGGAAATTGAACTTTTCCTTTTATAAATATAGAAGACCTAACGGTACTGACTAACCGAATGGTCGCCGGTTCAAACCCCGCCCGTTGCACTATTGTCGTACCTACTCTTAGCACAAGCCTGACGCTTAGTTGGAGAGGAAAGGGGAATATTAGTCATTTAACATGGCTAATATTCTTAAAAAAATAAAAAAAAAACTAAGTAAGTACATATTAATATGAACCTTAAAGTTTCAAACTTATGAAACATTTTCACAGAAATTTTAATTATACAGCTCTAACTATAGGTAAATCTGGACGTATAATTCGACTGCCAGACAAGGTTATTTATATCAAATGAAATGAGAATAACCCGTAACTGTGTCAGCGTTAGCTTAAATGATAAATTGATAATATACCTACCTACGTAAATAAAAAGCTTGCTATCATTTTTTTAATCGATTTTATTACAATGTTTACCTCGCTAATGGTTACTCATAGATATCGAAGTTATCATTATTATTATCTATCTCATTAAATGTGAGTAAACAAACTTGTTATACATTTCTAAGTAGCTATATGAGTATCCACTACCTACGTACTATTCGTGTGAGTACATTTGTAGGGTTCCGTACCTCAAAAGGAAAAACCGGCCAAACCCGAGTCAGGCTCGCGCAACGAGCGTTCCGTATTACAGTCGTATTTTTTCGACATTTTGCACGATTTATTCAAAAACTATGATGCATAAAAACAAATAAAAATCTGTTTAAGAAATGCACAAGTGAAGACTCATATTATGATACCCCGCTTGATATAGTTATCTTACTTCGAAAATTGAAAATACTAATTATTAGTTCATGACCACAGTTTACAGAAGGAAAACATCGAGAGGAAACCTGCATACCTGAGAGTTCTCCAAAATATTCTCAAATGGTGTGTGAAGTCTACCAATCCGCACATGGCCAGCGTGGTAGACTAAGGCCAAAACCTTCCTCACTCTGAGAGGAGACCCCATGCTCTGTAATGAGCCGGCGATGGGTTGATCATGATAATGATGATGATGATACTTAAATAAGAAATCTTTTCAGTAGCTGCAGTTCCACGTAAGATTATTCCGTATTCTGAACATGTGAGACGAGTCTGCTCACTTGGCGATAATTCCCAGCACTTAAACCGAGCATGCCGCAGGCAATCGTGTGATTTAAAATGTACCTACTCCATTTAGTTTTCAGCTTCTTTAAATAGTATCAGTTAATTGTGGCTACGGACTGGAACTTGGGAGCTAGTTCAACCTTCCTTATAATAATAAAGAAGAGTTAATCTATGTACATGCTGTTCTCTACATAATACTGAATTGATATTCTTGCATTAGTTTTACCTACCGATGAATTATTATAATTTTTATGGATGAGATTCAATAACAATATGTAAGTATCTAAGATGACTGCAATACAGATTTTTAAGACATCAATTATTTCAGTTGTATTTTTTTAAATTGATTATGATGAATAGTTTATCAAAATGCGGATAAAACTTTATAGTGAAACAGAAATATCCATACTAATAATATTAATGCGAAAGTGTGCCTTTCACGGCCCATCCGTTCAACCGATTTTGACGAAATTTGGTACAGAGATAGCTTGGATTCAGAGGAAGGACATAGGCTACTTTTTATCCCGAAAAATCAGAGTTCCAATAGGATTTAAAAAACCTAAGTCCACGCGGACGAAGTCACGGGCATCATCTAGTATCTAATGACACTGATAGACGCTTCGAAGACTAGACTAAGGTCATCGAAATAATATACGAGTAGGTACCTACTAGGTAGGTTTTCCGAAACTTGGTTTTAAAGTTGTTAAGAAAACCAATCGCAACACAATTTTATGCAAACAACAAAGCTTTTAAAAGTCATTCCCTTGCATCTGATGTTATCTAAATATGTAAAAGGAAAAGGTGACTGACTGATTGACTGACTGACTGACGGGACTGATCTATCAACGCACAGCTCAAACTACTGGACGGATCGGGCTGAAATTTGGCATGCAGATAGCTATTATGACATAGGCATCCGCTAAGAAAGGATTTATGTAAATTCAACCCCTAAGGAGGTGAAATAGGGGTTTGAAATTTGTGTAGTCCACGCGGACGAAGTCGCGAGCATAAGCTAGTTCAAAAATAAAACCGGTCACTAAATTTGTTAGTAGACGTATTAATCTGTATTCAGAGCATGCAAAATGAATTCGCTGGCTTGGCGATAATTCCTCCATACGACCAGACTCCTGTATGCATCGAGCTTCGGAATCCTCCCATTCTAGTTTTTACATTGACTATCTTTCTGGTCGTGAGAAACTTAACCGAGCAGTGTTTTTTATTTTTTTTACGCATCAGGCAATTTACTGTAGGTTTACTTTTTTCTGTGGACAACTCGTTAATGATCTCGGGATATAATGAACAAGACGTGAGAATTCATTATAGTTCTAGTAGGTAGGTACTATTTATCAAAAAATTAGTCGTTAGAATAACTAGGCACTATAGCTTGAATGAAATGATGTGTGGATTGCAAAAATATGTACTTATTTAATTTTGTGTGGAGAAACAAATAAATTATTATGCCTAAAGCTCATTTCACACTACGGGATATAATACATCCATTACAGTCCGGTCAAATTAGTCATTCAAGGTTACAATAATTCGCATAGAGCTAAAAATGTTAGGAAAACTAATATTGACCGCACTATATAATATAATTTATATCCCGTGGTGTGAACTGAGCTTTATATTTCTGTATAAGTACATATAAATTAACACATTATATACATATATGATATTTCTATGCAGATATATTGTAATTATGTCCTGCTCAAATCCTACTCGTATCATAAAGGAGTACAGTCAACAGACCAGACAAGAATGACTATAGACGATTCGAGGCCACTTGCAAATAAAATGACTTAGGTAGGTACCTATATATTTTTGTGTACCCTTTGATTAATACAATATTTTATACTTATATATGTATAAAAGGATGGCACTTAATGCAATATCAAAAAGGGTTGTAAGTTTTTAATGTAACAGCAGGCAGCCATGATGCAGGACAGCGGCGCTGCGCAGATGTCGCACAAAAGGAACTGGGGGCGTGGATAATGTAATATTTCCTACCCGTTATTGGACTTTCAGATTCACTCTCGGCCCAAAATAGTAATTCGATAGTATTACGTCGCTCGGCTAACGGCGTTGGCATAGTTTGCTAAGTTAATGCCCCGGCCTGCGTTACATTACGCCCGCTAAGGCAAACCTGTAACTTATCGGCACTCGATCTGGCGGCACAATTACTCGACTTAACAAAGGAGCTGTTATCACAAACATCGACACCGACTTGCTAATATTGTAACATATTATAATATTATTGAACCTAACCGGTCTTATAAATATAGTACATCTTGATTTTTAGGGTTCCGTACCTGAGGGTTGTCAACGGTAACCTATTACTAAACGTCCGCTGTCCGTCTGTCTATCAGCGTGCTGTATCTCGTAACCGTAATAGGTAGAGAAAGAATATGCCGCTATAAGTGACAATAAACAATAAAAAATTCAAAATGGCCGCAATGAAAATTTAAAAAAAATCTAAAAAAGTGTTATTTCTTGTACGATGGTACGGAATTAAATGATTTTTTCTTTTTCTTTGGAGTCATGAAAGTAGATCATCGTATGTAATGAAACAAATAAATTCTTTGAAGGACGTTCCAAAATACAAAGGCGATAAAATTTTGAGCAAAACGAACAACAGAATGTCACGAAATACCTATAAGTCCTTTATAACACAAACGCTGAATATAAATGAAAATAAAAAAGTAACGAAGACATTCGTATGCATATTAAAGGGAAAGGGGTAACGCTCCTATTGAATCATAAATATGTAAACCCATACATTGGGTGGGGCAAGAAAGTAACATTTGACTTGTTGGATGTTATGTCACGTGTTTGGACTTTTGGAGTAGTGATGCGGACCCATCGAAACCAGCAAGTGAACTCATTGTGAGAGTCGTTGACTTATGGATGTTTATGTAAACTTCAACACCTATAGATGTGGCTAATTTTTATTGCCATCCTAGTTCACGAGATACGTAGGTACCCATTAAGTACTCGATTCTAGCTTTCCAGTAATCCGTTTCTAATGACTTTAGTTACCAAGACCTGTGTTTTTTTCACTTAAGTCTGAATAGTAGGTAAAACTTGCGGTAATAACTGGATATTAATGTTAGGCTGCTGGATAATAAGATTCGTACAGCGTTTATTACTAGTCGAACCATATTCAACATCATCATCAGCCTGTGGACATCCACTGTTGGACTTGGGTCTGCCCATCTAGCTGTATAATAATTCATCCAGCGAATTTCGACAGCGACAGCGAAATGTAAAATAGTAAAGTAACAAATATTTGTATCTACATAGCTGTTGTAAGTAATGTGGAAAAATATAATTCATTCATTCATATAATTAATTAAGACTGAATTTAAGTTCTAACCGACAAAGAAAAAATGAGCTACCCATATATGTGAAGTTTCCCACTAATGCAAGTTTTATATCGGCTTCTCAACCGGATTACGCTTGCATGCGTATAGCGTGACCAAGGCAGACCTATAATTATGTAGATGTGGTTGACATCCGAGCCCGCAATGGGCTGTGGTGTTGAGACCTACCCGATCCCACGCTATGCGGGAAGCTGCGGTTATCATATATTACATTATCTACTCTACAACAATTAAGGGTTGAACTTGAAGCATCGATAAACATAGATATAAAAACTAAAATTATTTCTTGAAAATCGGAAGTGAACGCTCAACTCAAAAGTACCTCCATTTTCTTGGATTGGTCAAAAGTAAAAGCCGTATATTCAAAATAAGTAAGCACCATTGTACACTAATGAAATGTGTCAATTATTGTATTTGTAAGATAGTTGATGTAATTTTGATAAATTAACCATGCGCACTTAAAAATTAAAACTAAAACTACCAGAGTTCCAAACGCACTGGTCTGAAAAGAAGTCCACAAGAAACTCAACCGGGTGTTCTTTTCATTATCACTATGTCACACTATTACTCAAACGTTAAAACTTATTACAACTATCAAAGATGTTAAAGCAATTCATTCCCAAGCCTTCTTAAAATTTAAATAATCCTTTACATTTGTAATAGAATAAAAAAATTCAATAAGTTTACGGTTTATAAAATTTTGAACTTGTCGAGAGATATCTCCAATATGTCTTCTAGGAGCTTATTATTATTTTAAACAGAAAGTTTTTTATTTAGGACAACTTTTATAATTTTATTTTACCGAGATGAAACAGGTCTTATCCGAGGTTATCTTTAACTCGTTACTCTACATTTAAAATCGATTTTATTTATTTTTACGGCTTTAAAATTTTGTTTACTTTTAATATTTTCATTTGGTGCAAATTATTACCAACATCCTTTTCTACTATTTGCATGAAAAATCGACTAAGATTATGGACAGTACATACATAAAAGCAGCTTGTCACCATTTTTTTTACCTAAGCCTTATATCAGCGCATAATTTATTTTTATTACAGCTTCTGGCGATGTCAGACGTGAAATGTATGGCATATATACATGTGTATACATATACATGTGTAAACGGACGTGCATTGGATAGCGGATAACTACATACGTGTTGGGATTCGAAAAGGATTTAATGGAGATCGTCAATCACGCATAAAACATTAATGTATTATTGTTATCTTCCATAGGAAAAGCACAACATTTTTTATTATATACTAGATGTTGCCCGCAACTTCGTCCGCGTGGATTTGCCTTTCCGGGATATTAAAATGCCTATGTCAATTTTCAGGACGCAAACTACATACCTCTGTACCAAATATCATATAATGATTAAACGGATGGGGTCTTTAAGTATTCCGTGGGAACTCTGATTTCTGGTATAAAAAACAGCCTATGTCCTTCCCCGGGATGCAATAACTATCTCTGTACCACATTTCGTCAAAATCGGTTGAACGGATGGACCATGAAAGGCTAGCAGACAGACCGACACACTTCCGCATTTATAATAAGTATAGTATGGATATGGATATCATATTAGTATGGATTTTAAGCAGAGGCCAAATTGTAATTGCCCACTATGAATTTAAAAAAATGTTTAGTTATGGGATCACCAACCTATTCCTGGTGCGAGGTGTGAACTCGCATACGAAGGGTTCCGTATCTTCCGTTCCAATATTGTGTCACGTTTTCACACTAGTTATGTACCTACTTTTTGATTTATAGGGTTCCGTACCTCGAAAGGAAAAACGGAACCCTTATAGGATCACTTTGTCTGTCTGTCTGTCTGTCAGTCAAGAAACCTACAGGGTACTTCCCGTTGACCTAGAATCATGAAATTTGGCAGGTAGGTAGGTCTTATAGCAGACATTCGGGGAAAAATCTAAAAACCGTGAATTTTTGGTTACATCACACAAAAAAAAAATTGTGGTCATGAACTAAAAAATAGTATTTTCAATTTTCGAAGTAAGATAACTATATCAAGTTGGGTATCATATGAAAGGGCTTCACCTGTGCATTCTAAAACAGATTTTTATTTATTTTTATGCATCATAGTTTTTCAATTATATTGCTAAATGTCGAAAAAATACGACTGTAGTTCGGAACCCTAGTTGCGCGAGCCTGACTCGCGCTTGGCCGGTTTTTTAAATTTGCATGGCGGTCATTTTGAAATTCGCCATCTTGGTTTTATCTCTTGTTATAGCTAAAATAGATTACACTCTGTGAAAACAACTCTACTTAATACCGTTCATGAGATACAGCCTGCAGACAGACATACTGATGGACAGCGGAGGCTTAGTAATATGGGCCCGTCGGAACCCTAAAAAGTGGACACCCTGCAACCCTATCGATCAATCTTGTCAAAGAAGTACCTAGTAGGAATTAATCAAACTTTCTCTCTCTTACATTTTAGCGTACCTAACGTACTTATATGCAGTACGGAACTTACGGTAATTTGTAGGATATGTTCATACCGGTTTGCTATCTTTACGGCAACAATTTCCATTATCTTGACACGGCGTGATATATGCGCAATAACCCAGGATGTTGATAATAATGTACCCATTCATTACGTATTTCATTTACTAACCGTGGTACCTAATTATCTACTTAGAGCTATTTATAAATTCTGCGGAAGGAATCGCTTGAGTGAATCATCGACATTAAATTATTATTATCAACCTACTACAAATTCTTGAAATACTATAGGTACCTACACTTACTATGTAAATGATACTCGTATTTTACGACATATCTAATTGTAATATTGTTTTAGGTATGATTTATTTTACGCCATGCAATTCCTTGCATGGGCAATAATAGTAATAGTTAATTAAATATTTAAACGTTTCTTTTTTAAAGGTCGCATTCGACATCAGTGGTAGCTTTGCTTTCACCGTGTCAGTAGAACGGACTTGTCTCTAGTGGTTATGGTCTAGGCGCGTTTTGGGGTCGTGTTAACAAACCAGTTAGCGTCTGGTTCTGCTTCGACTGCAACGTTACAAATCTCACGCTTCGATACGATATATTATGTATTCCTACTTTTTCTTAATATGTCCGCAATTCCACCCGCATCTAAGAGTTAGTTTTTTTAAATCGGGTGGGAGTTTATTGTAGTTTACTATAAATATTTTTTTTTTACTAAGTAGCTGTATAGATACCTACTTATTTTCCTTAGTTTTGAGGGAATTAGATTTTTTTAGAGATCCTGATTACTGATTTTCTGGAGGAGAATCCCTGCAAAGAGCTCCCTACCAGCAATCTCAGACAACTCTGATTTTTTTTAATGAATCTAAGAATTTGTTAGTCTAACAGACTAGTATTAACATCCACGCAGAGACACAGCCTTTTTTTGTCTCAATTTCTAATGTCTAACAGAATATGAACTGTTAACCTTTTAGAATCTCGTAAAATTTATCATTATTAAAAGACTGCGATAGTCCTTAATCACTCATCATTATTGAGTGAGTAGCCACTTCATGTGAATAACAATCAATAAATGACGGTAACTATTAATGAATATTATTACTGGGAATACGATTTAAATAAACAATGATTTCAGCTTAAGCAGTAGACTTCCATGATTTCTTTGATGAAGATTTTAAAATTTTAACAATTAATTAAGTACGAGTTACACCTAAATTCTAAAATGAAAATCTTAGATAGACCTAAGTAGTAACATTAAACATTCCTTTTTCTAGTCACAATTTTTTTGTATCTCTCTATCTGTGTCGATTCCTCATTGCTGAGGGTATTGACCTTGTTCAATCAGTTACATATTTAATAGTAGCAGGCGTTTTCTTGGGTATAATAATGCGATTCCCAGGTCCTTCCATATATATGACTCGATCGGGAGTAGATAGGAACTATTTCAACTTTGGTTTTCACGATCATTACTATCAGATGTTAGTGATGTAAAGAGTTTTCACGATCATTGTTATCAGATGTTAGAGATAATAGGAGCCAAGGGCGGATCCAGCTATGGTGCCAGGGGGGGGTCAGATAGTCGTGGTCAAGTCACAACATCTCGACCTCTTGCGACAGGTCGAGTTGGTAATCGGGGTATGACGAGCGGGGGTTGGGGGGGGGGACACCCCGCACACCCGCACGCAGGGCCGTCTTTAACCTATTGGAGGCCCTGGGCACATTAGAATAACGGGGCCCCTATGATCTTGACAGACTAGGTACTATTTTCTTTGAATAGGCAAAGAAAGCAGATAAGTCACGTTCTAGACGTATTATAAATGCGAATGTTTCTATCTATTTGTTATCTTTTCAAAGTCCATATTCTAAATCAAAATTTGGTACTATTCAGAGATAGTTTACACTCGGAAACGGCTTTTTATCCCGGAAAATTAAAGGGTTCTCACGGAAATTTTTAAAAACTAAATGTATGTGGACGAAGTTGCGGGCATCAACCAATATAAAGTAAAAGCGCGAGCTAAGCGAGCGCGAAATTTTTCATATATTTACGAAAAAATCATAAGGTAGCTACTAATATTATAAATGCGAAAGCGTGTCTATCTACTTATCTGTTACCATTTGACGGTCTATCTTTTTGACCAGGTACTACACAGAAAGCTTTCATACCGGAAACCTGCATACACTTTTTATGTGGAAAATCAAAGAGTTCCTACGGTTTTTTGAAAACCTAAATCAATGCGTACAAGGTTGCGGGCGGGCAACAATTAATACAGAGCAAAAGCGCGAGCAAAGCGAGCGCGAAATTTTCTGTCTGACTATCATCTTGTTAGGTACTTTTCACGGCCAAATGTAGGTAGGTAGGTACTACTCAGTGATAGCTTGCATCTCGGAAGGGATTTTTAATCTTAGTGAACAGGACGTGCGAGCGAAGCGAGCGCAAAATTTATGACATTATTTACAAAAAAAAGAAAAGATAAATGTCAGAAATATTGTATTACGATATAGATAAATACCAGAAATTTTGTACTAAAAACTATAAAGTCATCTGTTGTATAAAGAATAGTTCTATTATCTTTAGGGGTCCCCAGATGCAACGAGCGCTTGGATAATAAAAACTTTACTATAAATAATAAACGTAAAGGACCAATCCGACCAATACATTATAGGTAGGTATATAATACATATTATTTTTTACTTTGAGAGGTTTTTACTGTCGGGAATTTTTTAAAAAGTGTGAAAAAGAATGAAATGTTCTATCATTTGCGTTATCAGTAAAGACAATAAAGATCGGATATAAGTCAGTCTTGACTATTTAACAATCTCTACGGTCCTTTGTTTGAGATGGCTTTTTTGACCGTTGATTTTATCGAAATATCGTTTTTGGGTATTAAAATATCGGTTGGTCTGTCATAGTTTGGTGATCTGGCAGGGACTACTGGGCCCCAATCGATCGTGGGCCCTGGTCAAGTGCCGTGTGATGTTCTTCAATCATTGAAGAACGTCACACGAAATGTGACATCTCGATGAAAGGTAGCGGTGACGCGGTAAAATTCAAATTTTGGATGCGTTTGTTCGCAAGAACATAATGTTTTTGCCATCATACAATTGATTAAGTATTGAAAGAACTTACATAAAATCTAGGTATATAAAAATATAAAAAACATTATGTTTAACAATTTTAATTAGTGGTCCACCTAGGTCCTGACCCCCATGCCCCCCCCCCCCCCCCCCCCCCCCTGGATCCGCCCTTGATAGGAGCCCACGGTTTAACATGCTCTGAGAAGGCACGGAAGAAACGAAAAGGGCAAATTCGGAACTCCAAATTCGGTCACTTTTCAACTGATATAATTACCTATAGGAACGTACATAATAACCTATAGGTGAACAAAGCGCTGCTGTAGCGCTTTTGACTACAACTCACCCCGCGGCGCGTTGACTCGTCCGTGTCCGGGGAGCGGACCCACCAATTGCTAGCTGTCGGAACCCCATATCGTTTGATAAAATAGGACAAATTGTAGGAATCTTATCCCTGAATACTCATATTCATTTATTTTGCATTCCAGTATACATAATAATTTTTATATATCGCAGATCATTATAATATTCAGCTATACAGCTGAATTCTAAAAAATCTTTAATACTATTTACTCTATTACACAATCCCTCAGTTTTTCCAGCGCGAAATTAAGTAGTGACTTTTCTAAAATATGTATTTAAGTCTAATTAGCTACCTACACACGTGTGATACGGAAACAGCAAATTAACTACTATATCCAGATATACAAACTATGACAGTTAGATGTACTAACCCAGCCTCAAAATATTAGCATATTTGTTTAGAGCTGAAATTAAAATTAACAGTTAGGTAGGTATTTCATATTCAATCTAATGCCCGCTCTTCATCTTCTTCCACGATAATGTGCGAAAGCTCTTGAATATACCTAGTACCTCTATACGTGCCTATAGTCTATACTCTGTGAACGGTGGGAAACAACATTTTTTTCAAGGGTTTTTACGCCGTGGTACGCATTTGATGAATTTGATTGTTTTTAAGTCTAAATTTTATTGTGACTTACAAAGGCTGGATGACGTGAGACGCAAGAATTTCTATGCATTAGATAAGCTATGAATGAACGATAATGTTGACTGTAAAGTTTGTGATTTGAATTCGTATTCAGTTCCTGCGTTTAAAAAAAACAAAGTTTAAATAAACGTCCCGAGAAGTAGGAATTCATGGTGTTATTAGCCGCGTGTCAACAATACATGCACTCTCCTTCTCCCCTACTCTACATCTAGAGCTTTTTGTCGTAATCTGCCATGCTGGACTGTAAATTATTAACTTGAAAATGGACCTACCTAGATAGCCAAATTCACCGTCTGCAAAATCCAAATACACTATTTTCCAACAGACAGGTCATCCCATAAAAACAAAGTTTTCACAGACACAAATTAATTATCATCACAATCTTGACTGAAACACAGATACAATGTTCACTGAACACATCGATATCGCAGATCACAGACTCCTTGAACACAGACCGGTTGCCAGTCTGAAGTGTTACGTGTCTTGTTTAATGTTTACAGTTGGCGCTGGACGCCGATTTCAAAGTTTGCCGCTAGTTCAATACACGAACGTACACCCGCGACGCACTCGACTACGGCACTGGCGCGAGCGGCTACAACGCGCGGGGGGTGCGGTTATACACGAACTCGCCCGACCAGTTTCTCTATCTCTTTTACTATGCGCGTGCGCTGCGCGTCGTTGCCACATTTGTCGTTTACTTCTAGCAACGCGTTGCCAGTTTTACCATAATATTTTTTTGTTTTGTGTTGAGTCTTCTAAATGAGGGGCCATAAATTAATAGAAACGTAGATAGGTATACTAGAGGTAGTTTCAGTTAAGGAGCGTATTGATTGAGTACCTAGGAGCTTTTGCTGAAGTGAATAACTGTATGTCCCATTGAGCAAAAATATTCTTAGAAGTTAGCAAAAGCGTCCGCCACTTTAAAGCATAATCTTGTACAGGGGATTTTTATAACTGAAATCAGTTTTGAAATGACTTTACTGTAACCATAAAGTAAGGTATACGTTACAGGGATCACCATATTAAAACTATCCAGGCACAATGGTTACTAAATAAAGCACAGAATACATAGCCAAGTCTCCTTGATTCAACTATGTTATCTGAGTGAAGAGTACCTTTGCCACACAGCGTAAACAGAACGCTCTATCTTGGCCTCGGAATTATTAGGGGACGCGACGCGTCAGGTGCTACCACATGGGCCTTTACCTGCGCCAACACTTATTATTATCTACATCTTGGGCCAGATTAACGAACGAACGAGCTTTTTTTACACCACATGGTAGTGAAATTTTATTGAAAAGACTTTACTGTGCTCCCTTGCATTCATAGCCGCATCTGCTCGATTTTAATGCTATTTTTACGAGATGCCAGTTTATATTATTTTTAAAGTCAATAAAAAAGGATTTTCAGTACCCTGTCTTGTCGTATTTGATTACGAAATACTCTATATTATACCAATCGCATTTGAAGCTTATGATCGAATAAAGTTGACAGCTTTTTACACTACCTATGTACCTACCTACTGAAACATGACAAGCCTTGGTTACCTCATCATCATCATGATCAACCCATAGTCGGCTCAGGTCTCAGAATGAAAATGACTTAGGCCACAGTCCGCCACGTTGACCCATTGCGAATTGATAGAATTCACGTCTTTGAGAACTCAAAGCATGCAGGTTTCCTCACTATGTTTTCCTTTACCCTATCTACTAAAAATGCACATAACTTCGAAAAGTTATAGCTGGATTGAATCCCTGACCTCCCGAAAAGGAGGCAGGCTAAAGTAAAAAGTAGTAATTTTTTTACTAACTTCACTAACAGTGAATTGGGTCAGACAAAATTTAAGCGGTAGACTACGTCTCGTTTCAGATAAACTTGATGCTGTACAGTGTAATGCTTTTCACGTTAAACGTACAAGCGCATTGGGTAATTAGATATACTATGACGTGATACGGGAGAACTTGTGGCAGGCCAGCGATATGATATTCGAGTTCTCTGTGGGCGGTCTGCCACTTTGCCTAATTGTGCAATCAGAAACCAATATACGAGTAGGTACATACAGGTACGGTTCTAAAATAAATAATATGTTGCAACGGTGATGTCTAAAATTTCTGATTGTTAGTTGTATTCACTCATCATTATGTTTTTAAAATGATTTACGAAAAGTGCCAACTTTCAACTATCACTTTCACTTGGGAAAGCAACTGATGATTTATTTTGCATCAATTTTAGAGCTTGTCAATTGTCTGTATTCGAAAGTGAAGTCTCATGAACATAATATAAGTTTTTGTCGCCAAAATTGTTTCAATTATGTGCATAACTACCTTATTTTTTCACGGAGACCAGAATATTCAAAATAGTCTTACAAGCTCTTTCAAAAAGTTGTAGGATATTTGCCATTATTGTAAGCTGATAGCGACAAAACAATTTTAATAAAGCAAACATTTGTCCTTCACAAAATATATTATATGTACTCGTATTAGGAAAAAGATAAGCAAAAAGAGGTCCACTCAAGATGTTAGATAAGCCGGGAACTCTGGGCTGGTACCAGCGCCCTAAAGATAATACAACGTTTTGTCTGTCATCTGCAATTTATGGTTTTATAATAAGATTTATGCGTGTTTCTTAACTATATTAACTTTACTTAATTCAATATATTATATACTAGCGACCCGCCCCGGCTTCGCATGGGTGCAATGTCGATACTAATGTGGTTTCATTGACGTGTCATTGCCTCGGAAACTCTGAAATGAGAGGATTTTTTTCCGACCTAATTCACATTATTTCAATTTCTCTAGGGATCTCTAATTTTTTGAGAATTAAACTAAACCTATAAACCTTCCTCTTGAATCACTCTATCTGTTGGTGAAAACCGCATTAAAATCCGTTGCGTAGTTTAAAAGATCTACGCGTTCATACATACATCACACAGACAGCGGGACAGACTTTATTTTAGAGTTGATTTGACTAGAGATTCTTATTAAAAAAATTAAAGTAAAAAATACTTTTTGCAAATTTTTTATTAATCTTGTGTTGTAGGACGGTAAGTACCTATAGGTTGATCTTCTCTAACTACATATTTAAAACTAATAAAATAGTTAAACTCTGTCCAATCAAAAAAAAACATTCAGGAATTGGTCTCGAATCTCGATCAAAGCCTCTACAAAAAAATATCAATTAATTTTATTTGCCATAATTTTTTGAGAATTACAAATAATTGTAAAATGTTCCTAGTTATTAGGTACCTTAATAATTTACAGTCAATTCGATACAAAATAATGTTTTACCAAACATAAACTTGATTAAACAAAATAATATGTAGGTAGTACCTACCTACCTACTATCAAGAAAACTCTACTGGAAATTGCAGTCTAGTTATCTTAATCTTGTCCACATAAACAAGCAACTTTTAACTTTGGACAGTAAGACAGATACAGCGTCGGAATATCTCTACATTTGTTAAATATTTCAGCCTCAAATTACGTTATCTGATACAAAACAGTTTGGGCCATTTGCAGGGTCAATTTGCATATCAGCTAGGCGGGTGTGGTTCCACATAGCGTTTTGTTCATTCACCAAGCAAACTACCGAAATGTCTATTATTATTTTCATTGATGTCGGGGGAATATTTTTATTCCATGACAAGTGATTTAGGTACTGTGATTTCATATGGTTATTGGTGACGTACCTATGTGATGACTGACGATGTAGTAGGTAAGGTGGAAGCGGGCTAACCTGTAAGAGCCGTTTACTAGGCACCATCGTACCGGTATTTTTGACGAAAAAGTGAGGTAGGTCTCAAAGGTGGGCAGGAATTAAAAGGATTTGTCCCCTAACTTAAGTCCTACCAACTAATATTTTATTGGTCCTACCATTGATGTAGGCAGTAGGAGGAATCTATTGGGTCACAACTCACAATAATTCACATGTTTCTTACATTAGCTAGGTACTCATACGTAAACAGGGACTTTTCCATTGCTGCTATTTATTTGACATTGATATAGCTTGAGATGACTATACGATCCATACGATCAATGATGATCATTCATCTTATTATGACTGATGACTCGGCTTATATAAAAATATGTAAGTATAGGTACCTAATTATAATACTAGAGGTACTAGAGGATGCTCGCGTTTTATCCGCGTGTACTTAGGTTTTAAAAACTTCCGGGGTAAAAAGTAGCCGTTGTATTGTCTATGTCTATCCAGGCTATCCTTATCCCAAATTTCGCATTTATAATAGGTATACATCCACTGTATGGCTTATTATATTGACTAGGCTGTGACTATGTGCCTATGTGTAATTATAATAATAACTAGGCCGTTACCTAATTTAATATCAAACTTATTTTATTGGTATCGATAAGAATGTAGGTAATATCATTGATAAAGCTATCCACTATGCCTTCCTTAAAAATATAGGTAGGTACTTACTACTTACCTACTATTATATCTACCTACCAAACCTAACCAGTTTCTAAAATCTGCTTATTTCCATATCGGTAGCGACGAGTAAATTGAGTTAGTTTTACCGTCGTCGATAAAGTAGAAATAGTTATCTCGCGGGGAAAGTTAGGATAGCAAGATAACAGTTCGCTGGTTCGATGGAGCTCAGTTAACGACGCATCTCGACGTTTGCCATTGAGAAAAAGCGGCCAAGTGCGACTCAGGCTCGCGCAATGAGGGTTCCGTACTACAGTCGTATTTTTTCGACATTTTGCACGATAATTCAAAAACTATGATGCATAAAAATAAATAAAAGTCTGTTTTAGAATGCACAGGTGAAGCCCTTTCATATGATACCCCACTTGAGATAGTTACCTATCTCACTTCGAAAGTTGAAAATACTAATTATTAGTTCATGACCACAATTTTTTTTTTGTGTGATCTAACCCTAAATTCACGGTTTTCAGATTTTTCCCCAAATGTCAGCTATAAGATCTACCTACCTGCCAAATTTCATGATTCTAGGTCAACGGGAAGTACCCTGTAGGTTTCTTGACAGACAGACAGACAACAAAGTGATCCTATAATGGTTCCGCTTTTCCTTTTGAGGTACGGAACCCTAAAAACTAGGCAACGTGCATAACTGCATATTATGTTTTAGCTCTTCACCCTGTAGGTAAGTAGTCACCCGCGCTCGCCCGCACGGGGTTAGTGCGGGGGCTGTGCGGGTGTGCGGGGCGTTCCCTCTCCGATTGACATCTCGACCTCTCCAATACAATAGATATAACTTATTTGTTCACAACATTTCCATTGCGGTGACAGTTATTGTTATTCAGAGCGTTTATTGCATAGAATAAATATCGATTCCAATATAAAATTAATTGTTACATAGCCTACCTACTTTATGCCTATTCAGATTTATCCACCTAATTTCTCATACAAATCAACAACAATCTGGTTGCACTGATCTAGTTTTGAACAAATGTGAATTCTGCGGGCGCGGGTAGGTAGGTACATCACGGGCATTGCTGGACATCCGCTTAATAGCGGGCATTGTATTCGGTGCGCTAATGGGTGGGTAATTGGTCCGAGGTCAGCCGCGGTCATATGCCTCACCTGCCTTGCCCACTCTTTCATCCCGTGACAGATAGATCTTGCCTCCCTTCATACATCGTATCTCAACCGTAACATTCAATTACACACGTAATTAAATCCGGAATCCGATTTCGGAATAAGGTAGGTACAATAGGTAATAGGTATACATTATGGTGTACGAAATTAAACGTGATATCGATTTGGTGCGTCATGAAAATTTAATTCACAGGATATTGTTAATTTTTCCCACGTTTTGCGTCTACTTGAAGTTGCTTTAAATGAACGTTCTAGTTTTCTCGAAATCGTAAATAGAGTCGAACTAGATCCGAAGTAGAAAGTAGAATCTGCAAATCACCGCAGTCTACTTAAGTAGGTATTATTGTTGTGTAAAAAATTAGTAATTTGAAACTCCATGATAAATGCCTGATTTTAACGAGATAATCATAAATTAATTTTGGGCACCAAATCGCTGTAACTAGGGCGAAATATTACTTAGTATCCAAACTAGTTTAGCGCGGTAAGCATGTACCTGAAATTAATTTATAATTAGGTATCTCTAATTTCTTAGCTCATTACACGGGTATTACACGGGAACTCTTCTTATCAAATTAGTTCACAGAAAAGCCTCAAGACATACCCACGGTCCAGAGCTCACATCAAACCTGCGCAGGCACTTAATATTTTGCTGAACTAAATTGGTAGGTACTGCCGTACTTCAATTTCTTGTCTGTGTTGCTACGCGTAGGTATGTGTCACAGGTCACAACTCACACACACAAGCGTAATAATTTTTCTTCACTTTTTAAAATACAATATTGTTAGCTTTGCCTATCTGGCGCTTTATAACATCTTTGACACAGCCATATTATAAAGAATTTCATATAAAAATAAAATCAACACTGAAGCTTATTTCAAGGGATACAATAAATAATTCGCATAGGGCTAAAAATTGGTACTTAAAAATGTTGGGAATATCAATATGAATTGTGAAAAGTCCCCAACGATTTATATTTATGCTCCTAATTGTTGGACCAATGCGAATTAATGTAACTTTGAATGTCTATTTTGACCGGAGGATAATATAATTTATATCCCGTAGTGTGAAATGAGCTTTAATTATCTGACTAGCTTTATTACTATTAGGATAAGATGCATGGTACCTACCTACAAGATGGCTAGTGAGTATAGTGACGAACCAAATTAGTCATTTGTTTAGTAGCAGTTAATTACGATTGTAGAAGTAGCTAATAGTTGAAAACATTTTTGCGGATGGCAGTCTAACAACATCTGCTGGTATGTCCTTGTTGGCTCACAGGCCGCAGGAAGTAGCTCATTGTTTCGCAGTGAGTAGTGACCCGTGCCCAGAGTCCACTGGCTGAGACTGATACATTGATGTACTATCTATATTACATACATGTACTGTGCAATCACAGCTAGCGCGTGATATCTACTCGTACTTCATTCAACAAATCCAATTTGTTTTGTGTTCCATGTTTCGCTATTTACGAGTGTGACCGAATTTCATACTCTGTTAACTCTTGTGATATGTATGAGTGTTTTCATGCGTAGTTATAAAGTAGAACAATATTAGCAAACTAAAATCAAAAGCACTTACCTACCTACTATAATAGTTTCTACTAATGGGTGGGTATCTAGTTACCAAGGAGACAAATAGGTAGTTGGAGCTACTCACAATTCAAGTTCGACAACTATTTAATTAGTTTTTCGTGGTCACTCAATACAAGAGTGAATAGGCATCTTCTAGGCAAGCGGGCAACAATCTAGACCTCATCATTGCTATTATTAGACAGGATTGTTGTCAAGCACAATCCTATCTCACAATAAAAAAACATATACGAGACCTTGCCCCCGTATCTCTTTATGGATCCCTCAATAATATTTCTTTATCAAAATAGTACGTTTAATATGTGGTCAAGGTTCAATTTGTGATTATTAGGAAAAAATACATCATAATATCTTGAATGATGATAACTATAAATAATAGTTAGGAAGGAGGGTGTGTGAGTCCGGATGTGCACAAGACATGGCAATTAGTGTCTTGATGACGTCAAGCCTTGCTGAATCTTCCCACGCGCAGTGCCTCTCTTATCACTACAAATAAATCGCTTTGACCCGCATTGACCGGGCGCTTGTCGCCTCTCTCACTTAATTAAAGAAAGTAATAAGGGCCATATATATCAAATAAATTCATTACTTACTGATAAACATTGAGTTATGGACTATAGAGATGAAGACCTCATCATATACTTATATAAGGCAATCAAAGTCAAAATACCTATTGCCATAATTGACACGTTAAAATGTAATCAAGGGGTCAAAGAAGTAATGAAACGAATAAATATATTATTAAAGTACCTAAATGTATTTAATTCTTTATTTCTTTGCGGATGTTGGCCAGGGCCTATATACAAGAGTCTTGAGTATAAAAGCCAGCAGGATCGACTGCTGTTAAATATATGAATCGACACGATGCGCGATGGTGCAAGGTTTAGCTGGTGTAGAAATCATGCTGTTTAAATTATTTAATTATTCTTATTATACTTAGCGTAGTAATGATTTCACTATGTTTAGGTATTATGTTATTTCAACCTTGTTACCATAAGAGTTTTATCATGTGATAAAGATAGTAATTAATAATATTTTTGCCAGATTGAGTAAAAAATGAGAAATACGCAGGACTGGTCCTCTTGTTTACCAGTCTTTTTTGAGGCTATTTTGCGCAATAGGTTTGCATAGTTATGTTATGGCACCTCACTGCTGATAAAATTAACTTCAATTAGTTTCGCATTATATTCATTAAACTCTCACACTTGAATCCGTATAACTGTCATTATCTTATTGATTACGATCAAACTTATTGTTTCCTTTCCGCATATAGTCTTAAGATATGTTAAGACAATCGTATCTACTTAGTACTTACATAACAACAGCGGAACAAAATGTACCTACATATTTATACTCATACAATCTTGAGAAAATGTAAGTATTTAATAAGTATCTACATTTAGTGGCCGTGAGATCGCAAACAATAAAAGTTGCGCCGAAGTCGCTAAATGAAATTTCCCACAAGCAAGTAAGCGTGCACAATAATATACCCAGGTACTTGGGAAACGCTTTGTGTCAACGATAAAACAGTGTTAAGTACTAATCAGTTAGGACACGAGATAAGGACAATGACCAACTTTATTCTCACGTTGTACAATAAACCAATTCGATGCAGTCGGTGCAAAGAGTTCGCACGAGCGAGCGACGTACTTACTCGTACCTACCAAAGGATATTTTACGTTCAACTCACTGTACCCGGTCTGTTGTGCTAGCAACCTAACTGCGATTTATTTTGTTGTTACTTCATGCAAAGAGTATTTTTTGAAATACCTAAGCCATTGCTTATGCTTATTTTCATAACTGAGAAAATGATACTTAAAATATTCAGGTAGGTATCTTGAACTTTAAAATCTTCTTCTTAGTGCAGTGGCGAGCGCTGTGATGTTTTATGTCTTTATAAGTCTTATACTTACGTCTAGACGTAAGTATACGTCATTATACGTCTAGAAGGTCTGGATTCAAGTAAATAAAAAACATTTTCGAATAAACCTCAACAAAGCAGGAGTTTGAACCTCTATCATCGAACTGTGGTTGAAACTTGCGGCGTTTTGTATTTCAAACACATTTTCATTAATAATAATAATTTATAACTAGTCAACAATGGGCAGTGTTATGGGGTACTTCCAAGTCAGTATGTAATACTTCGTGAATGTAAAACAATAGACAAGGCTTGTAAATTATTGAAAAATCTTGATATACTAGATAGATCAGGTATCATCAATTCAGAATGTACCTACCTAAGTGCGACTGCATTAGATGTGATTGATTGATTTTCCCGTAGATAGGTATATACATAAGTCCCGTCGGCATCAGCACTCAAACACATTATCTAGGTAGTTTGGTATTCCAGATTTACTTCTACTATTCAATTCGATGGCATACCTACAGGTTTCCTTTATTTTTATTGGAACAATGATGATGATGATGAGGTCTAGTTTTTTTTAAGAGTTTTAGCCATGTTAATCATGACTAACATTCCGCTTTCCGCAACGGGTGGGCTTTGAACCGCCAACCCGGAAGGGAAGGGATTTTAGTCCTTTAACCTTTGAGCTATTGAGGCTACAATTGAGGGTTGAGATTGAAGCGCGCTTGCCTAGAAGATGCCTATTCACTTTTGCTTTGAAGATGCATTGAAATTATAGAGGTATTTTAAATGAAAACGTATGTAACAAGAGAGACTCTTCACGTACTTTTGAAAAGTCCAATCTCTCTGTTTGGTGACCAGGTGGTGGTGGTGGGATATGATCATTTGATAGACAAAAGTTACGTCAGTTGTATAAAATTAAATAAGTGTGGGTAAGTCGGGAAATTAATTGGTAATTTTATGCAGGCAATGAGCAAAGAAGATGTGTCATAGGATCACTAATAAATTATATGGACCTAATTAGCCACGTCGTTAGGTGTTTGTTAATAGATGGTTCTTCGTTGTCTGATTATAGCAACCTAGAATCTATCAGCTGGTCTGTGAGGGTTAACTTTTTTTGGATTCTAGGTTAAAATATGCCTTGAGTGTTCTGCACCTCTAAGCTAATTATTATTAAAGCTTTGGATCTTTCAATATTACACATTCATGCGGATGAAGCCGCGGTAAAAGCTAATCGATCAACATTTTTTTAAAATCTTACAATTCTTCGTGAGTTCTGAGACTCAGTATGGTCGGATGCCAGTTCAGTTCTTGTTTGTCATAACTGATAATGTATCGCATAAGAATCTTTAAAATAAACTCGAATGAACAGTGTTTATCAAGCCCGTTCTTAAAATTTCGTATGGGTTCTCGCATCATAAATAGTGTTACAAATGTACACAGTAGGTAGGTACAGTACGCGGCAGAAAATAAAGTACATCGATCTTTAGAGTAAGATTTCGGCTTTGTAGAGCGTTGTCTCTGTCACCTATGTGACGTTTTGTCGGTCTCAACGACAGAGCCAATGCTTTACAAAACCGCTATCATAACCTTTAGAAAGACATAGCGGCGCTATATCTTTCTAAAGGTCGATGTACATTATTTTGCTGCGTACTGTATTATATCTGATAGATACTAATTAACTACAAGCAAATAAAAGGAAGTCCTGGCGGCTACGTGTCCTTTTTGTGTCGTTTCGCGATGTTTCGTGATGTTTCGTATTTGTGTCGGCGTCAAACAGCGGATGTGGGTAATGAGATGCGTCAGTGGAACTGGAAACACCGATGCGTGGAAACCATTTGGATAGGTCTGGACTTCATTATTTACAGTGTTGTTACCGACGTTTTTAACGTGTGTTAGTGATGTAGTTACCCAATTTGTAAATGTAGATTAAAAAAAAAACTTCTTAAATGTTATCCATGTTAGACAAAAATAAATTGAATTTAAAATTTTTGGTTGTTTCATTAGTTTTTTTTTTTCATGAATTTGAACTGATGTATTTATGGAACTTCGCACATGAAATTACTTTCCATGACACTACTCACTTCTGGCATAAAATATTGCGACATAAACCGTGGGGATTAGGATTTGCTTGCCGTAGGTACCTTGCCAACATCGATGTATGCCAATGACTTTAGGTTGCAACTCCTCAATCCTGTTGCTGCAAGGAAACCCAGATAAGCCGTGAGAACGGAGGATCTAACGATAGTTAAGTAATTAGTTGATATTGTTGGTAAAATAAACTGATGAAATTAAAAGATTTTTACCTATTTTAGTTTAAGAACTCTACTAAATAAATGTTTGTTACAGTTTTTGTTAGTTCATTAATTAATTCAAAAGAAATCATTGGTGGAGGGTAGCTCATTGACCCAAATGGTAACTACATGGAGCACGTTAAGCTGTCAGTTACAGCTTCATTGGAATAAGTAGGTATTCATGAGTAACCACTCGTCGAACAGAAATTGTAGTAGATAAAACTTTACAACCCTATTACAATAAATAATTACATTAACTAATAACGCAAATGGAATGGAAAATACACAATTTAATTTTTAGCAGCAATATCTATTGCGCGAAATAGAGTTAAACAGGCCACGAAATGTGTAACAATGAGTTTCGAATTTGATTGTCTGTTAATTAACGTAGATTAAAAAGTTAAACTAATTTCATGTGAAATTATTATGGCTAAATTTAGATATTTCAAAATAAATATTCAAATCGAGGGGATGCAGTGATATAGAGGTACCCTACTATAATAAGTCAATGAGGGAATGCAAAAAAGTTTGAAGCTAGGAACTTAGGTATACGTCAAAGCTTCTTCTTTTTAATAATTAGATATCAAATTGCTAATATCTGGAAGATTACCTGTTCATAATAAAATTCTTGCTTAACCTGGATGCCTGAGACTTGAGAGTTCTCCATAATGCTCTCAAAAGTGTGTGAAGTCCAATTCGCACTGGGCCAGCATGGCGGATGATCCAGGCCCTACCCTTCTCTTTCTGAGAGAACTCGTGCTCAGTAGTGAGCCAGCGACTGGTTGATGATGATGGTATTCCTAAGTATCTATGCATGTTAAATGTATTCCAGATATATAAGTTTTTATATCTATTTGTGTGTACCCCGAGGTGGTAGCCATTCTTTGTATGTGGTCGAGCACACGCAAAAAATTAATTATAGAAATAGCTTCAAATTTATTTATTACAAACAGATTGTAGTTAAGCTACCATCTACTCTATAAATAGCCTATATTAACAGTTCAATAGCTTTTATTAAGGTACTCGAGATATTTATGCCATCTTTTGTGCAGGAGAAACATATTTTTAGGAGCTGAACAAATGTGATATTTTTTTTAAAAGAAACCGTTAAAGGGATGTATGCTAAACTTTCCACATAGATTCTGCGACGATGGTGAAATTTCTTTTAAGTTCCGTTATAAAAAAAATGCAGTAGGTATTAAGAAAAATAAACAGATTTTCTTATAAATACCTTGCTATTCCGGGACTTCTGGTTAATCTGAATTGTTGTATAGAAACAGGCGTATTTTGCGAAATTCCATGATAAGCAAGGAACTACAAGTTTAGTTTGCTAAAATCCACTAAACCAGACAAATCTGTATGGTAGATACTATGTACAACGTGCAGTATGCAATACGCAACACCCGCTCTCCCATTATTAAAGAAGCAGGAGAAGCTAGCAATACACACCAACAACGCAACACTACACAGATCTTCCAGAACACACTAAACGTACGTTTCACACCGACACCGGGCATCTTCAGGAGATGTAGACTTCTACAATTGCAAAATGCTCCGAAAAGTTCGATTTTATCGGAGTTAGCCCTTATTGTTAGTACGATTACCCAAGTAGACTCAAAGACCTCGCTTCATTCATTTAATTATTATCAATTTTTCAGTTTTTTGGTATAAATGCTTATATCCCCGTGAAAAATGCTTACACCCCCTCCCGACTCTTATGAGTCATGACTGCAAGATAGATTCGAAACCATTTTAGAGAGAGAGCCAGCGCGTGCCAGACCTTCGTTATTTTATAAAGGCTGAAAATTTCTCTGCGTATTGTCCCCAGCACTGGGAGGAATGTTTGTTTGGATCACGGTGGCTTTGGGTAGTGTAAGTGTTAGTGGTTTGGTAGGTAATAAAGGTGAAAAAATCTTACTTCAAATTCAAAGTACCTATAAAGTCTCATTTTTTTATAATTTCTTCAGAATAGTATTGGAAATCGTCATGTCACGTCATGCATTGCCAGACACTTAGTATTTAAATGGCTAACTCCTGCCATGTCTTTGTACCTATTTTTTTTTTAAATAATTAAAAGAGATTAAAAGATCGAAGTCAAATGTAAAGTACTGCATAAAACGATTTCATTACAGATACCTACGGCGGGCAACGGACGAGCCAGCGAAATATTAAACCAGTATCAAATTGTATATCCGTTGCGAATGTAAGCACTCAGGATGTTTATAAACTATAATTTCCATTTTCCGGCATAAATTAGCTGCAGTATCACTTTAAATTGTAATATTTTCTATTACATATGTACCTACGTGAGGTTTTAGCCTACGTAGAATAAAGGATAAGGAAAAATAATATTATTATTTGTGTCCCAAAAGCGCGTGTGGTGGCACGCGTCACCAGTATTTATATTAATGTGAATAGACTTCATACTTTTATGAATAATAGCTGATCCCCGCGGCTTCGCCCGCGTGTATATAATAATATAGCCTATGTCAATCAGGAATAATGTAGCTTTCTATTGGTGAAAGATTTTTCAAAATCGGTTCAGTAGTTCCAGAGATTACCCCCTACATACAAACTTAACGACATTACCTCTTTATAATATTAGTATTGATTTATGTTTATAAAACTGCCAAACTGATATGAATCTACCTATAGTACCTACGCGACAGGTTGGGATGGCAATCGGGGAGGGAACACCCGGACAAATCCTCCGCACTAACCCGATGCCGGCGACCGCGGGTGACGTGCAGGTGTACGGGGCGTCCCCTCCGCCTCGTATCCCTATTGCCATCTCAACCTGACGCGGACTATACCTAATAGAATTTTTAAAGTTTAGGTGGCAACCTACTGACCTGATTTTTTTAATTCTACAATAGGCTCACGCTTGACTGGATTGACACTTGTTATTCCGAGCATCACTTCGGTCAGCTATTCAAAAGTATTGACAATAGACACTATTGGGATCACTTTTGTCGATGCTGAAATCATACGTAGAGCAGCGCGCGGGTTCGTGTAACCTTAATCATTCGATTGGCTATCGCGCTCCTGTCAGCCCTACCGGGTTAACTGCTCTAATGACCGTCTTCAGTTCAGGGCACGTCAAATGATATTGGCCCTAAGTTGGATCACATGTCATCTCCATTCGCGTTGTTTAGATACATACGTATTTGCACTATGTTTATTAGAATGTTTTTGTCAGTATGGTGCATTATAACAATTTCTTTGTATTTTTGTGGTCACAGCTTACCTACATATTTAATTGTTAGATTACTTAAAAAGTAATTCAAAATTGGTTGCCTCTAGCTTTTTCTTCAGTAGCTTAAGTATTACTTAATAATAATAGTAACTATGTATATCTGGCTTGAAAGTGATATTCAAAAATCAGAACTGTTCATCTCAAGATACGAGGGAATAAAAATCAGATTATTTTAGATCCGACGTAGGTAGGTAATATGTGACTATTTATACTCTTGTCGTAGGTCCCATACCGTATGCTTTTGGATATTGGGTGATAAAACCTACCTTCTATCTGAAATGCACTATTGTTTATACAATAACAACAGCCCCACAAGACCTCGCTCTGAAAGCATACTAACTAAACTTTAATTTAACTAAGTAAGTTAAACGTATGTTGTATTTGTTCGCAGAATTATGAACTGTGCCCATACCATACCTAGTTTCGGAGTTTCCTTATGAGCGTTAAGAATATTATATGGCCAGTAGGAGGCAACCCGGCCCGCCAGTTCACGCCTCAACTTTCCGGGACCAAAATAATCCACAATCGACGGCATCCGTTATTGAACTGCAAGTAGCTAATGTACGTACAACAGCAGACGAAAATACCCTATTAGACGAATGTCAGGTCCGCAACGAAAAATAAACTTTACTACTCCGAAATTAAGCTTTCCTTTCGTTGATATTCCACTTGTTGGTTTCTAATGCATTCTGGCATTCGCATTATTTTTTAGTGCTAACAGACTTGAAATATAATATGTACCTACCTATCTAACCTATATACCATATTTCATAATCAAACTAGGTACGATCCATGTTTTAAAAATACTGCCCATCATCCACGACGTTAATGTGTTTTGAAATTTTGATCCACTCTTTATCTAATGTTTAGTTTCAGCCAGAGTTTCAGCATTATCCCGTATGGCATAGTTACTCACGATTAGACATAATTTTATACGGGAAACAAGACAATCTAATAATCATCTATATTCCACTTATTTTATTCCATGAAATGTTACTAACTAGCTGCTAGCATGACAGAACCAGTAGATTCTTTTGACGATTGAAAAGCTCTACATAGTTTATTTCAATTATTGTACGTAACTGGTTACGAAACACTGGTTTCGTACGCGGCCGAAAGGAAAAAATCTTTCTATTTCTAAATTTTTTTCCTTCATTGGCTAAATCGAATTTAATTAAAAGTTTGCATAAACTACAATGTCGGTTGGATTTTTGGTGAAACTTTGCGTTTTGATGATATTTATTACATTGACCGCCAACTAGCTTTACAATGTAGGCGGCACGGTGCGGGTGGTGAGTGCTATAGGTGCTACGTGCTACCAATGGAACGTGCCATTGGTAGGTAGGGAGGTACTTCGAGTATTTGTTTAAAATTATTTTCATCGTCATTAAGCACTTAACTATTTCCTCAGAGGAAAATAAGTAAGATAAACTAACTGGTCGGGATTCACAAGTGACGCATCGAGTTACGAGTAGAAGTCGCCGATGGCGGCATCTACCATCGGAAGTGGGACCGGTTTTGAGCATTCCTATTATAAATCCTCCAACGCACTATCCCTATGAGTTTCTTGACCTTAAGGTGTTCTCTATAAAAATAAATTATATCGGCCGGAGTAGATATGTAATGAGTGTGAAGAATCGATTTCGATACACTCAAATTTATATCGATTACCTAACGACGACGGATTGAATTAATACGCTAGTGATTATTATTTTCTATCGAAAGGCATTTACGTATAGGTATAAAAACACTTCTGTTCATTTACACTTGAATTTCAAATTTATTGGTAGGTAGGTATATTGTAAAATTCATTTAATAACATTACTTTTGAGGTTAATTTAGTAGTAGCTTATCAATAAACCATATCCAGAATTAACCGGACGGGTTAAACCCGTATTATGAGGGCATGATAAGGTATCCGGCTAAATGGGTTTGATAATAGGTAGGTAGGTACCTATACGAATTCAGTTTTTAAGTAGAGATCAAAACACAATGACAAGGTTGAAATAACAAGCGTATAAAGGGTAAAGTTATCGAAGCTCGAAGGTAGTTCTGTAGGTACAATGTACAGTCGGCACGTGTGCGCGTGATCGATCTATCAGAGTTGCGTGACCTATCAGCCTTTGTTCGAGCCGTGACATTCATAATTATTCACAAAACTATCAGATGTGAAGCAATTTGATCTAAAATAGAGACATAACATTATTTTCTATGCGCTGAATTTTTTTTGCAATGTGTGGCTAATAAAGTCCTACATTTGAAACATATTATGTACCTAACAGTAACTTACCTAATACCTAGGCCTAAATTCAATAGTGAATCGTTGGTTAATAATATATTGTATGAATATACATAATTATTGAATGAAAAGTTATTTGGAATAGGTACCTACATATTTATAGTTATTTGAAAAGCGCAAAATAAAGAATTATTTACATACCTAGGTACTACTATTACTAAAAAATAATCCTTATCCTAAAAAAATTGACTCCAGAAATTCACATAAAACAGGAGTTATACTACTTGAGCCATACACTGGAAGATTTCCCTTTCATTGATTCGTTCATTCATACAAATCGCGTGTCATTGATACAGTTGCAAATGTGTATGACTTATCCTGAAGTCATCGTCCGTCCCACGCCTGAGATTGAAATTTTCGCATCGCATGAAATGAAACACGAGGAACATAATATTTCAACCACTTTAACAAGGCATGCTTTGTACCTACGTGGTTAAATAGGATTTAATGCACTTTTAATGTTTGTTGTAAAGCGGGTCTATTAGCCGTGCAACCGACCTGTATAATAATGTAATTGCAAACTAGATACCATTACAAAACAGGGCTGTTATAAGACTGCCGACTGAACTGAAATGATAAAATTCTTGACTAATGAGTGTAAAATAACCAAGAAACTGTCTGGTAAGAGGCTTCGCCGTGGCTAGTTACCACTTACCTACCACCCCACTCTACCAGCAAAGCTGCGTCGCCAAACGATTTAGCGCTCCGGTACGATGCCGTCTAGAAACCGATCAGGGTTTAATGGAAACTGTCATACACTTTCTAAGTTACCCCGCTACCATCTTAGACTAGATCATCACTTAACACCAGGTGAGATTGTAGTCTAACCCTAACTAACAGTCAGTTAACTTGCATCGGAATAAAAAAAGATCAGTTTAATGAAAAAAATCATTTAGAAATAACTGTTTGTTTAAAAAGTTTATATCCTTTTACTTAGCAGAAAGTTTATGATTACTTACAGTACCAACGCGGCAGAAAGTAATGTACATCGGCCTTTAGAATGACATTTCGGCTTTGTAGAGCATTGTCTCTGTCACTCATACCTATATGATGTTTTATCGGTCTCAAAGACAGAGACAATGCTCTACAAATCCGCTTTCTCCTTCTAAAGGTCGATGTACATTATTTTCTGCCGCGTACTGTACCTACAAGGTAACTAACTCACAAGCTAATCTGCTGTAATCCGCCATACCTATCAGGTAAATCTGTATGTTACAACTTACAACGCATAGCGCATGCTGCACTATTTACTATAAAGATTTATCTAATTTGGCGGATTATGGCACGTACCTATTACCCACTAAAGTTATTAAAATACTAAAAAAGTTACTCAATGATAAAAACCTACTGTGTCCTTGAATACTGGTAGGTAGACAGTTAGAGGCCATTTTGGGGAACATTATACGCTCTAATACCAGCCATTACAACAGCCCATATTGTAAATGCGAAAGTGTGTTTGTATGTTGGTTTATCGGTCCTTCAATCACGCTACAACGCGAACGTAGCAACGAATCGACGGGGTTTTTTCTATGGATATAGCTATAGAGATGTTACGGAGGTTCGATTCCGATTGCAAAAGTTCGGAACTTTCGATTGATTTTGCACATTCGGTTCCGATTTCAGTTCCGATAAATGTTAATCGGAAGTTAGGAGCTTCGGAAGTCGAATATACCTACTGATGCTGCTTAATTTCCCTAATAGTATACTAGTAGGTAGGTACTGTTTAAGATTTTAGATTCGATTGTTTTTATCTTCATCACCCAGGTAGTAGTACCTGTATTTTTTTGAACTGATAATAAGAGCTGACTGAATAAGACCGATAACTGATGAATATATGTGTGTAATTTTATTTTCATAGACCTGCCCTTAACACAATCTCTCTTCTGCCTCGGGTTCCGATTTCGGTTCCGGTTCCGATAGGTATAACCAAATTAAAATCTCCGGTTCCGAATTCGGAAAATCTTTCCACGGCATCCTCCAAGATTTTAAAACATTCCTTAATCCACGCAAACCAAGTCGCTGGCATTAGCTAGTATATAACATCTCTGCATGTTTAGTACGCTACAGGTCGATATGGATAATTAGGGTATGAGGCGGGGGGACGCACCGCACACCCGCAACCTGCACCGGGTTAGCGCGGGAGCTGTACGGGTGTGCGGGGCGTCCCCACCCCGATTGTCATCTCAACCTGTCGCGTACTGTAGAGCTATAAAATTGTTACGTGAATATACAATGGCATGGTTAGTTGCTAGCTGATGACCGCTTAAAATCTATGCTACGATAATTTTGATGTAGGCCGCGTGCCGTGTACGTAATTTTGAGCGCGTGCTCAATTTGTTTTAAGTGTGTCATTGTTGATGCGTACGTTTAATACATAGTACATAGTTACCTATTTGGCAAGTACTTACTCGGGCATAGAAGAGGATGCAATAATACGTAAACATCATCATGTTTGGCAGAAAATTTTATGATAAGGTTTTAAGTCTTGAAGTCGTTAACACGAACGTTAAGTTTAAATACAGTTTTAATAGGTAGGTTTTTAGGTCTTCTACTTGAAAAACATTAATTTTCATTTAATCTTGTAAACTTAAATGATCTTTATCTTGTTATGAATTCTCGTAACTCATGATACGTTAAAGTCGAGATAAAGCAGCTGTATCTCAACATCATATTCATTATATCTATCAACCTATCGCCGGCTTACTAATGAGCACGGGTCTCCTGACTCCTCTAAGAATGGGAAGAGTTTGGCCATAGTCTAACGCGCTGGCCAAGTGCGGATGGGCAGACTTCATACACTTTTGAGAACATTATGAGTTATGGAGACTTTAGGCATGCAGGTTTTGCTTAAAACGCACATATAACTCCGAATTTAGAAGTGCTTGCCCGGGATCGAACTCCCGACCTCCCAAGTAGGAGGCCGTCGTCTTAATCAACGCTATTACCACCTCTTTTTAAACTGTTAACATACAAGAAAGTAGGTAATTTTCTTTAAGTAGAGTTTAGCAAAGTTTAAAACAATGTAGATTTAGAACTTAAAGTTTCAAGCTGACTACCCATAGGTAAGTCCGCGACAGGTTGAGATGGCAGTCGGGGTATGACGCGGGGGACAGCCAGCACGTCCGCACGCTCGCTCGCACCGGGTTGGCGTGGGGCTGTGCTGGTATCGGGGCGTTCCCACCCCAATTGCCATCTCGACCTGTCGCGTACTATACAAGTGTGAGTGGAAACATGTAGTGCATTGACATTAATAAAATAGGTAGGTACGTAATTGTTATTTTTGGTAGACAGCAAATGAATTAAAATAATTTAGTTCCATTTTAATAATGTTTTCGTGATAAATGTGTGAAACTGCGAAACGTATCAAATTATCAATGTCACATACGGAGTGGTTTCGTAATCACAACGAGGCCGAAATAGCTCGGAATTTGATCACGCTGTTATTGAATGAGTGTCGGAAGCTTTTCTCCGGCTGGCACAAATTGTTGATTACAAAAGAGCAGCAATTGAGACGTCAAGCCGCAGGAAATGTTCATATTGAAACTTATGTCTGCACTGCATCACAATCGTGGGCTTAATGTCTACAATGCATGTAATATGAATGAATTTATACAAGACTAGATAATGCTCGTGACTACTTTTACGAGGATTTAGGTTTTCTCAAAATCTTGTGAAAACTTTTTGCTTTTCCGGACTAAACAGTAGCTTAAGTTCGTTTTTGGGTTGATCTCTATTGATACGGTTTACCACGCCAAAACACGAATTAGCAATTATTGTATTTTTTTAAAATACAGAGGACGCACTATTTAAGTAACACAGCAATTAACATTAAACTTATTTTGAATATGTGTAAGTTGGAATTGGTTATTCAGAAAATTATGATGTTGAGCTATCCATAAAAGGCCAATATATAAAATGTCAAGTTTACGCTAATTTCAAAACCTTGTTAATTTACTTAAAACTTACACTAAAAGCTCAGTACTAACAGAAGCTGTACGAACTAAGAAACAACTAATTAATATCAGTCAAAAGTTTGAAATGTATTTACAGAAATAAATTGCTGTTTATTCATGTTTTGCACAGACAGTTTAAAGAGTGATTAGTTACGACTGTTGTTAAACTTTAGTTAGGTACATAGCGGGTAGATAGCCTATCGAAATTACAAAAGAGGATGTGACAACATATAATATCTATAAATAAATAATAATATAATTAATTAGATAGGGCTACTATAGCCTTACGTCCTTACAAGCTTCTTGTGTAAACAAAATATATTATATATGTAGGTACATATAGGTACAATTGATATTAAAATTTTGCCTATGATCATAATGTGTACTTGAATGACATTTAACAAGAACATTCAACAGTTGTATCACAACAGAAACAATGTTTGGGAGAAAGTTACAGAGCACATAACAATCCTTTCCGGTGGGTCTATTGTTTGCAAATGAGTCATCAACATCAGTAATGTGTTTAAACAATACGAATCATTACGTTATAGACGTTTTTTATAGACTCTATATGACGTGACAATAAACTAGTACATATATTAGAAAGTAGACTATACTGTACAAAGGAACAGCGTACGGAATCATAATTTGTACTTCCCTACATACTAGTGATACATACTCGTAGTAGTAGATTTGATATGGAGTTATGGAGTAACACCGACAAAAATGAGTTTCATTCCCCTATCCTGAACGCTTGCTATTGTTTTTCAGGATAAATACTATCCTGAAAAACAATAACCTGAAGATTGACCCGGAGTATTAGCTATAAGTATGCCAAGTTGCTTTCAAATCCATTCAGTATTTCAGCGTGAAGCATGCACAGACAAAAACAGACAGACATTTTTTGAAAAACACTGTTTCAATTATAAAATTTCCTCCGAATAAAATTTTCAAAATTGGTCAGGAATCGTTTAGCTACAGTTTTATTGCATATGTAGGTGCATAGTGTTACGTTCAACATAAAAAAGTAATAAAATAATTACGTTAATTAGCATACCAATACTGTCAGGCCAGCTCTCTCTCTCTCTCTTCCTTCTTGACCTCAGTGCTGTACGGATGTGTTATTGTGTTCCAGCGTGTATAAAATATAAACTTGCATTTTCAACGAAGATCAGCTGCCTTTGCTTTGCTTCTTATCTACCAATCGACTATAATTATTACATGGTGCGTAGGTACAGTCTAATCTGCTCACATAGATTAATTACCCTATTCAAATGCTGAGGAGCGCGGTTTTAGGACCAATCAGATTTTTAAAAGATGACGAGCTAATTTTTTTCACGTTATCTACAGATTGAACATTCCAAATAAGGATTTTTTTGATGGCAGTTTTAGCCTTTGCTTATAACTTGATGACTAGTCATGTTTGGTTATCTCTGTGGTACCTACATTGTTTTTGTCGGAAAAGCAGTTCCTTACATTTTATTCAATGGAAGTACGAGTGCACCACCTTTTTTTAAAAATAAAAACGAGCAGGCGGGTCCTGATAATGCGTTGCCGGCCTTGCAGGAATTTGTTGGTCCGCCCCTTAATCTTATTAACTCCTATTAACTTATTTGTAAGTAGTTAATATGTAAGTAGATTGTAATATTTAATTCTAGTAGACGTAGAAAAACACATGATTAATATAATACTCACTGAAATGACTACCATTTAGTGATTATGTATCTATTAGGTCACTACAAATGAACAATGCACAACATACAATTACAACTAATTTAAGCCTAAAATTAAAACATTAAGAAAATAGGTAGGTACTACTTGCGCTGTGAGACAGCGTCCGTAAGCGTCAATTGTTCTTTCTGCTATTGCTATTGTGGCTGATTGTGGGAATCTAAGAAAAAAAGATTCACTTTCCCTGAATAGTTGATTGTTGAATCACGGAGAAACTTGTAATTTTCTAAGAAATATAAAGTTTGTGTCTCAATCGTAGAGAACCAAATCCAATAAGGCAAGCTGTACTACCCTTGATCCGGTGAAAGCGCGAAATAGGTATCAACAGCAATCGCATAAATGAACCGTAGACCATCGGATGACAAATAACGTCCTTGTCCTATATAATAATATAGGACAAGGTTTAGCCTAGGAAAAGCAAAATAGCTCTACCTAGAAGCAATGACGGTGCAAAGATAAATTTTGGCTATATGGGTAAACTCTATTACTCTATTTCGTTTTCTTCATTATATGATTCACTTCATAGCATACGAAGCACTTTGCCTTCTCTTTCAAACTCTTTATAATCTACCCTTTCGTAGAACGAAAACTATGGATTTTTAAACTTTTCATCTTGAGAAGCGTCATCGTAAATGCTGGCAATGTGAATAGATAGGTAGACAGACAAAAGCGCGAAATTGGTGAATTTTACTAATAGGGTTGCGTAAATGGACGTAGATCGAAGATCATTAGATGATGAAGTACTTATGTTAGGTACAATATCGATCCTCTTACGACAGGGTTAAAAGGAAAAGCATAGCTCTACCTAGAAACGATGACGGGGCAAAGATAAATTTCGACTATGGGTAAACTCTATTACTCTACCTCGTTTTTCTTTATCGCTATGGCATTATCCACTATATGCTTCACTTCATCGCATACGAAGTACTTTGCTTCCTCTTTCAAACTCTTTACAACCTATCCTTTCTAAGAATGAAAACGGCGGCAGTTTTTTTTATTTATTCAGATGCTTAATTTCTGACGGTGTAACAGGCATTAGCAAGTTCTCATCATCATCATCAACTCATCACCAGTTCACTACTGAGCATAGATCTCCTCTCAGAATGAAAGAAGTTTAAGCCTTAGTCCACCATGCTGGCCAATTGCGGAATGGCAAACTTCACACACCTTTGCTTCACACACAGAGCATTATGGAGAACTCTCAGGTATGCAGGTTTCCTCACGGTGTTTTCCTTCACCGTTAAAGCGATATTTATTACTTAATTGCTTAAAATACTACACATAACTCTGAAAATTTAGAGGTGCGGGATCGAACTCCCGAACTCCCGAATAGGAGGCAGACGTCTTAACCACTAGGCTAGAACGACTGTTAGCAAGTATTTACTATGTAATAATCAACATAAAACCTTTATTGTACACCACGGATAATGTTAAAGCTTGCATCATTTAATTAGCGAGGTGCAATGAGGCACAAATTGGTCGCGCCGGTCGCCCAGTCGGCTCGAATCTCATTAACGGTCCGGATTGATAGCCCCTGGAAAATGCTTCAACTTATTTCACGCTACATTGATATTGAATATTCACGACCTCAGTAGTATCAAAATCTCTATATATATATAAAAGGGAAAGGTGACTGACTGACTGACTGACTGACTGACTGACTGACTGATCTATCAACGCACAGCTCAAACTACTGGACGGATCTGGCTGAAATTTGGCATGCAGATAGCTATTATGGCGTAGGCATCCGCTAAGTAAGGATTTTTGAAAATTCAACTCCTAAGGGGGTGAAATAGGGTTTTGAAATTTTGTAGTCCACGCGGACGAAGTCGCGAGCATAAGCTAGTTATTAATAAGCCCTCAATGTGTACCCTAATTAACACGTCCATGAAAATTAAAAGTCAATCTACCTACCTACACTTTAACTCGGAGGTAACAAATAAATTAACATAATTAACCTTTTAAGTCGAAGAATTTTTAATTTCTCGACATTGCATTGTGCCTAGTAGGGTCTTGAACTGTAGTAATAAAATAATGTTTTTTTTTGTATAGCGATAGTTAATGGGGCATTCATTACTATCTCCGTGCCAAATTTCAGCCCAATCCGTCCAATAGTTTCAGCTGTGCGTTAATAGATCAGTCAGTCAGTCACCTTTTCCTTTTATATTATTTAGATGATAGTGTTGCATATAAGTACAGTGATGCTAAAATAAAACAGCGAGACTCAGAGTCTAAATTAGAATATTGCACGCAGCCATCTGTTGGTATGATAGATAAATGTTAAAAATATAAACCATTTAATTGTTTCCGTTGGCATCTGCTTCTCAAAATAAAGAACACGTTTGATCTAATTGGCATAACTACATTCTTTTGTCACATATCGGATGTGCACTAGATGTGCATTTGTATGGAATTCGTAAAATGTGTTCTATGTTGGTTCTATGACAGGTGAATGTATCGTTGAGTGCTTGATGTGTTTTTGCGATAAAGCCGGTTCACGTATTTCTACGCATTGTATAACAGGCTCCAGAATAATATCCCTTGAAATGTGGCGAAGTCACGTAAGAAAGTACAGATTACGCTTCTACTTGTTTAGCCATTGTACTTCACATAAACAAAAATTGGCTTCGATTCTCGGTTTCAATTTGATTGATTGGATCTAGGGATACAACATCTGAATTTAAAAAACCCGAGCGATAAAATTATAAGGGAAATTAAACTGTTTGCAGATAAAGAAAATAATACTGACAAATGAATGGCTAAGGGCGAAATGGATAAAGATAATTTAAAAACAAGTCATTTTTTAACTATATAGGCTTGCGCTTGACTGCAATCATTTTAAACTATAGGTGATGAACTGATGATGTAGCCTACGGTGGAGTGCGCCGGCCTAGAAGGTAATTCATGATACTTTTAATGCTAAACGAATATTATGCTCAGTGTACCTACTATTTTTTTTCTGCTAATCCTGGAAGATAAATAATATAGTTGGTTACCCTCATTTAAAGACGTAGACGTTGATGCGCTCAATGTCCCTAGTCCCTACGAAGCAAATCCGTATTCAATTGAAATAGGCATTGGTTTGTTACGACTTACGCAATCGAGCATCGACCCGCGCTCAACGAAGTCCATTTGTTAACTTAGGTTGGGCGCACATCGTACTATTGCGTTAGCTCCTAACCTATTTAGCAGCTATACTGTAGCTATAAAACGCTCAAATGCTTCCATCCAGACGTCCGAGCATCGCAATGGAAGACTCAAAATCTTACGTTCAGTTGATAAAAGTAATGCAGCCACTAACGTTGAGTGCGCTCTCCCCACTGCCCGGTGGAGTTAGAAAGCATTATAATAGTATTAGTTAATTTAAATTAATTTGAGTACGATAGACGTATAAAGGCGGAAAACATAGTGCATATCTCATATTAATTAAGCTTCGAATAACGGTACTAACGGTAATAAAAAGTGTGCGTCCAGCCTTATGCATCAGTCTGGTTGTGTATCGTCTGCTTAGACCACACCTTCACTCTTTTTTTGATATCTAATTTTAATGTTTTTTTTATAAACAACTGCTCGCAGTTAACAAGTTGGAAATGTTTTTGATTCTAAAACAATTTTGGAAATCATAAAGATACTTCCCATTAAAAAAAATCAAAAAACACCTCGCAACACCTTTTATTTTAGAAGTGTTTCGATATTTTGATAACAAGTAAGTAGGTTTATTATTATTTTGTAGAGCAAAGTACATTTGGTTACCTTTGGACTTTGGAGGGAGAATTATATGTCACTTATTAAGTTCTACAGCAGCGTAAGTATCAAGGCAGGTAGGTAGTAAAAGTGTTTAAGATTTTTTTAAGCGATCATTATAAAATAGACCCACCACGGTTTTGTACACGTACCTAGTACCTACCTATAGAAATCACCTTTAACTAATTGATGGTTTGAAGTTTACAAATGCGTGCAAGAATGCAGTTCTTGCAGATTTAATATTCGTGTTGAAATAAATGTACTTACTCGCTTATCCTTGTTTAGCAAGTTGACTTGGCTGACAAAAAAAGCAAACATAGGTATAAGTATATGAACGCACCCGATAGTTTTGTAATGTGACACAATTATTTGCAGTCGATACTTTTCTGATATTATTTACTTTCTAAAATATGATATCTGAGCTAGTTTTATGGGTTTACTTTATGTATGTAAGTACGTACCCAGACATTCTTGTCTTCCACAAAAAATTAATGCCGTAATCAAAGACATTTTACTCTTTGGCCGTTATGACTGTTATGTTTGGGTGTTTGCGGTGACATGCCCACAAATCTGTTTATCGTCGTTTCCACGCATTCAAGAATTTGACTACAAATTATTATTATAATAAAAACCGGTCAAGTGCGAGCGGACTCGCACACGAAGGGTTCTGTACCATCGTACACGATTATGTACCTACTTTTAATTATTTTGAATTTACATGGCGACTATTTTGAAATTTTTATTATTTTTCGTTAGTCGCGTGTCTAACATTATCTTATTCATAAAAACCTTTTTGAATTAATTGTTCAAACAACTTCAGTCGCAAACGCAGTAATTAAACCTAAGCCTAAGTTTAAACCTAAGGCCGGGTTCCGTAACGGAACCCTAACAACGACTTAGATTTGGTACCGCGATATTAACTGGAGCATTAATTTATAATTGAATGTTATATTTCTTGACATCATGTAGATTAATGAGACTATGATTTTTTTTCTAAGCTTAATTAGGAAATAAAACATTTCGGGTATTTGTTTAATTATTGCGTTTGCAACTGAAGTTGTTTGAACAATTTATTCAAACAGGTTTTGTACGAATAAATTAATGTTAGACACGCGACTATAAAAATGCTGTTGGACCCTAAGCATGGACGGAATAAGTAATGGCTGAGACCCCGAACGATGTCGGCTCGCGGCTCGCTAGCACGGGCGCGCCTCGGCCGAGGCAAAAGCATATGTCCTTCGAATGCCTTCTACGAGGCAGCGCACGTCTATTTCAACCTCGCTGATAGACAAAGCAAAACTTCGTAAGGTTGCCGCGCTTAAGTCCCAACGCCTACGAGGAAGCAACTATATTTATCGACTAGTTTCTCGTTCAAGAAACGAACAATCGATGTATGATTCTGAGACAATAAAGAAATGAAATATATCTATCTATAACTAGCTTATCTCCGCGAATTCGTCCGCGTAAACACAAATTTTAAACCCCTATTTTACCCCCTGAGCTTTGAATTGCAAAATTTTAGCCCAATCCATCCAGTAGTTTGAGCTGTGCGTTAATATACCAGTCAGTCAATCAGTCAGCTTTGCCTATTCTATAGATAATACTTAATTGCATGATCGCTGACTGTACACAGTGCCGGCAAGATCTTTCCCTCCACTATTTTATCGCAGCGATAAGAGCTATAAGAAATCTCGCTCAGCGACGCTCTCTTGGCGGTTAAAACACTCGTCAAGTTTTCGCGGGGATTAAACTGTATGACGGGTAAGTCATAGCCCAGCGATAAAACTACCCCACACTGGCTTCTCGTTGCTCGTCAGCTTGTTTCTTAGTTTTTTAGCTAACTCGTGTCTCGGTAGTCGTCGGCGCGGCGGTCGAACAACTGTGGACCCTGCATTGAACATAAAATTATATCTGTAGTTTTGAATCATTAATTAAACTTGAAGCATCTTTACAGTCTGCATTTTTATAGACACAATTTTCCAACTTATATTAATTATCAAACTTTTTCTAAAAACTTTATGTAAATACCTATTCAGTAATTATGATATCGATAGCGAGAATCTCTCAATCAATTTTACTGCTCTCTGTCCTATTTACATAAATGCTATAAAAACGTGTATCTCTATAAATATCGTTAGGTATTAAACCTATTCCGCGACAGGTTGAAATGGCAATCGGGGTATGAGGCGGGGGAGACGCCCCGCACACCGGCACATCACCCGTGCTTGCCCGCACCGGGTAAGCGCGGGGGCTGTGCGAGTGTGCGGGGTGTTCCCTCCCCGATTGCTATCTCAACCTGTCGCGTACTATAGGTGTAAGATGATCACTAAGCGTGTCGCGCCGACTTCCCTTTTTCGGACCAGTGCACAAGAACAACCGTTAACCATCATAATTTTATGTTGCACTGCTGTACAGACTGCATCTACTTATTATAAATGCGAAAGTGTGTTCGTTTGTTGGTTTGTTGGTTTGTCCTTCAATCACGTCGCAACGATGCAATGGATTGACGTGATTTTTTGTATGGGTATAGATAAAGACCTGAGAGTGACATAGGCCACTTTTTATCCCGGAAAATCAAAGAGTTCCCACGGGATTTTTGAAAACCTAATTCCACGCGGACGAAGTCGCGGGCATCAGCTAGTGATATCACAAACCAACAAACCAATAAACCAATAAACAAACACACTTTCGCATTTATAATAAGGGTACTAATTGTCAATGAGTCCCACATACCTATTACCTACCTAATGACCACGACTTCGTTCTCGTGGAGATAAGTTTTAAAAATCCTGTGAGAAGTTCTCAAAATCCCTTTCTAGTATACTTCTACTACTTCTTATAAAAAGAGCCACTCAGTCAGTTTCGCCTCATAAAATAATATGTACTTATCCCTATAGGTTTAGAAGATAGTACCTAGGTTTCAGAAAAATAAGACAAATCAATTTATAAATAGGTACCTACTTACCTAACTTAATAGTTTTTAGAGGATTTAGAGCTTTACATTTTCTCCAGTACGTATTATCTCTAGAGCTTCGCTTCGACGATGCCAAACCTTGGCTTCATATTCTCTATTTGATCAGATTTTGTAAGCGTCATTATTTCCAAAGTTTACTATTTTGTTCAGGTTTAAGAATAAACTTGGTGAAATATTATCGCTGCGAACAATACTCGTGAAACTTTTCATAGGTTGGGTAGCCCAACACAACAGTCTCTCGAGGGAAATACCTAGATCTGAAGGTGCACATAGTTGTTTTCACGCACGTACAGGCCAAATGGATTTAAAATTTTCTGGGGACTCGTGAGGTCACGACTAGCGGCCATCGTATTCCTTATTTAGTGACATTTTGTGAGGAAGTCGTTTATCATTCTGTAGCTCACAAAAAGGGCAGGATTTGTAACGGGCTTTTTTCGCGCCTCATTATTTACTATTCTTACAAAACACCATTAAACGGTTTTTATGTACCTACTACCTACCTACCTATTAGAGAGAAACTGCACGTATTAACATTACTTTCAACTGAGGGGTAATAAGTCTACACTAATATTATAAAAAGGTAAAATTTGTAAGTTTGGATGTGGAGGTAATCTCTGAAACTAAAATCCTTCCTCCTTCAAAAATCCTTTCAGTAATAGATAGCTATATTATCCTCAAATGCCATATACATAAGAGGAAAAGCTGACTGACTGACTGACTGACTGATCTATCAACACACAGCTCAAAATACTGGACGGATCGGGCTGAAATTTGATTTGCAGATAGCTATTATGACGTAGCCATTCGCTAAGGAAGGATTTTTGAAAATTCAAACCCTGAGGAGATGAAATAGGGGTTTTATTTTTGAATGGATTTTGTGGTGGTAAAGTGGTATAACAGGAGTTTATAATTTCTGTAGTACACGCGGACGAATTCGGGGGCATAAGCTAGTGCCATATAAATGACGACAAATTAAAAAAATACCACTGAATATAGGTACACTATATAACTATACCAACACTACATAATAAGTAGGTATATTTTTTAGGTTTTAGCTAATAGCTGACATGCTATAAAGCTCATTTTACACTACGGGATGTAAATTATATCATAATCCGATCAAAATTGACATTCAAGGTTACAATAATTATTCGCATAGAGCTGAAAATTTGTACAATCGGTCGATCGATTGGTGTTCCCAACATTCGTACAAATTTTCAGCTCTATGAGAATTATTGTAACCTTGAATGTCGGGCTATAATATAATTTATATCCCGTAGTGTGAAATGAGCTTAAGTGCTTGCTTAAATGCTTAACTTATCATATAGGTACCTACTTAATATCTAGTTATGTATGGGCTGGTATCTAAAAATTTTATCAAAACGATGACGATAAAACGTGATTTTTTTACCATTTTCATACAATGTCCATAAATTGTCACTTCGTAAGTAAAATCATCAATCAGACCTCGGGTATAAAAGGAAAAAATCTTTTGTGTGAACTCTTCTATGGGAAACTATATAGTGATTGATCACTTTTCCCCTTTTTGGAAGTTCTCTCTATTAGTTTAAATTTGCAAAATATTTTTTTACCCAAATATAATTAAGGTGTCTATGCATGGCTGAATGCTTACTCAATTTGTATTGTCATTTGAATTATGGTGATATTTTGTTTTGATTAAGTATAGTACGCGACAGGTCGAGATGGCAATCGGGGTGGGGACGCCCCGTACACCCGCATAGCCCCCGCGCTAATGCGATTCGGGCGAGTGCGGGCGCTGTGCGGGCATGCGGGGCGTCCCACCGCCTCATACCCCGATTGCCATCTCGACCTGTCGAGAACTATACCTGCATAATTTAAAGACTTTTTATAAAATCTGACGGTTTATAACTTCGCAAAGATGATCATTCAAATGAATTTAACGATACAACAATCAATGACAGGACAAAAACAAATGATTATAAATGACGATAAGTATGTACTTATATTTTTAAATTTTGACAACGCTTATTTACGCAAGCGCTATGAACTGTGCCGTACATAATATTATAGCACATTCAGATTTCGAGTCGTAGCATACAATATAATATGCTACGACTCAAAATGTGATAGGAATAAATTAAAATAATTATACGTTCTAACGGGCCTTAGCCCTATAGTATTGTCCGTCTATATTTGTTATGTTCTAAGAGCTCGTGAACCATATTTGGCTCAATGTTATTTGTAGCGGTTGAAATTAGGTATTACAATTCGTTCAAAGAGATCATCTACTCATTACAATATTTCTTTACAATTTTTTTTTTAGTAAAATTCTTCTGAAGAATTGAATAATGTTGATTTGGTGACAATAATGTACATCAAATGAAAATGTTTTTATTTCATGTAGGACATAAGACAACTATAGGTAGGGTCTTGTATGCTACGTCTGCGACTCCACCACCGTTTCGGGTTTTGGAAAGATCTCAAAAGAAACTCAGCAATTTCTCTTTTCAAATCATAAAAACTTACAATATGTAACAATACACTATAGTCTATACCAAATGTTGTCCTTCCCGTTGTTTATTCCTGTTCTATTCTATGTTCCTTCTATTTGTTTCATAAGAGTATAACATACGTCTACTTCAAATCCTATTTTAAATAGGTTGTTTTAGAATTGAAGTTGCTCAAACATAAGCAAACGAAAGCCTAATATTTAATGGCTAGACTTTCGTTTGTACTTATATATACTTACCTACTACGTAGGTAAAAAAAACCTTGATTTCATCATTCAGCATCTCTCGGTCTATTATTCATAAGTGGATGTTGTTCAGAGAATTGGCGTTCTCAGATACTGTTTATTTATGTGACGTTTGTTTGAGTTGGGTCTTTACTCCGTTCAACTACCTACTAGTTAAATATAATATGAGTGTTTGATATGCGGCTGAATATCACAGTTGCTTAGTTGGGACATCATAATAATTAACGAAATTTTACTATTAATCTAACGTTAAAATTGTATCAATGTAATTATAGGACATTATTCACGTAAAAGTCGAAAACGTTAAAAATATAAACGGGTCTATATGAAAATATAATTATTGATCGAAACGGCCCGTTTATATAAAAGAAGCACCGTGAAGATGGAAATGCACGAAATCGTTTTAATCAATTCTAAAAGAAAGTTACTCAGAATTAGTCCAAGAATAAAGCGCGGATAAAAAATGATCCATGAAATTAATGATGGGCTAAACCAGATCACCGGGACGGGCGTGGAGCGTTCGGTCTCCCTAAAGACCGTGTCATTTGTTACCCGCGAAGACGCGAACGTATCCGAATTCCCAACCCTCGCCTTACCGTGTCGTTGCGTCCATACTGATATTTCATTTCTAAAAATCTAAAGGGCTACTAAACGGCTGCTAAAAGGTTGCTTCTCCGTTTGGTTATTTTAGGGAAGGTATGTATCCCTCCTTTATAACTTAGAAGACTATATCTTTCCTTCGGCGCTACCACCCCTTGTGAGTCTTGGCCTCCTCTACGATTTTCCTCCATTCATCTCTATTCTCTACTTTTTCCCATGATAGGAGCTTTCCAATTTTTATGTAGGTAGGTCTTCTTATCCATTCCATTCACGTTTTCTCAGGTATTTCTGTTAGTCTTTTTTGTTACTTTTTGTCATCATATCTTATGCCTGTTTCATGAGCGAATCATGCAAAAAAATGGAACGTATCAAATTAAACTTTCGTAGTTCGAAAGTCAGTCACTACCTACGCTAGTTTTGATCGTTTAACTAGAACCTGCGATATACTTACTCGTACAGCATCACCCGAATAACACGCGGGAGAACGTGAGTTCAAATGTATCAGCATTGTTTCAAATTCAGTTTTCGGCTAACCTTTTGTTGGGCTTCGGCTAGAGCTTTTTTTAAAACGGTTTTGGCTGCCGTACTGCTATTTAGATTTGCTTGAATTGAACCCATTTTAGAATGCCTCATCACTCGAGATCGCAGTCAAGCGCAAACAGTAAAAAAACCTTGCGCCACGCTCACCTCTGCGTCACACCGCGCCGCCCTGCTGCCCGAGTTCCACGGAAGCTATTACTCAATGTACAATTTCTTTGCCATCGGATATCAGGACATTGCGTCGCCGTGATCACTCAGGCGACACATTTATAGCTGTGCTTATTGTGGTTTTTGTTAACTCGTACCGTAATCATATAAGGTATCCTATTGTGTTATTTCAGGACAGTTTTTTTGCCATCAAAATCAATTTCACCCGTTTCGGCTTTATTGAGTAAACATTCATATACTTTCACATTTGATTACAAAAATGTATACCGTTTCTCTTATTGGACATTGGACAAGTGGTAGTAGTCAATAGGTATATAGTTAGTGTGAAAGACTGGTTGCTGTTTAGAAACTGATGCGTTATGTACATCGTGTACATAACACAGACGCGTTAATCTTTAAGCATGTATTCATTTCAAAGACAGCTTGTCAGTTTGTGACTAAAATATAACGTAATACCGAGCATCAAAGGGCTTGCTTGGGACGAAAGGCAGCGCTCTATTTTCGTTTACCTAATCTCAGTGAGCTCTAGTCTTTGGCGGCGCGTGAGCCTGCGGGATCGGACGTGAATGGCATGCCGGCACACTTCGTAGACGAGTGAAGACGCCGCTACTCCGTTTGCATCATAACAGCTTTGCATAACACTCTATTGCAGACACGTTGAATGTCAACCGAGGCAGGCCTGCGAGGCCGTGTCCTCCTTAGTACGCTTTATTCGAACCATTTGTTAGCGCGTTATTGTCTTTTGACGATTACTGGTTGTGGTTATGCATTGAAACGAATGGTTGATGATATCCATGAACAAGTTTAAATTGTCTATTATAATGAATCCACTATATCCACAGATATAAATTATACGCATGTGATTTTATATTCGCGAGATCAAAGTTCAGCAAAAACATGTCAATGATAAAAATGTAAAAATATTGCCACATTTGAACATCGGAGGCCACATTATTATCAAAGAAATATCATGTTTCTGACACAAAACGGAATCTAAATATTTCTATAGAGTTTAGTTAAAAAATCTTTCATTGAAGAACTATGTGGATAAGTGGAACAATAAGAAAGCAAATTATCTATCGATGAACAATCTGAATGATGTCTAGTTGCAGTGATTCATGAAGAAAAACTGACTCACAGACGGCGCTAAGAGATACACTCAGAATAGCAAGTATCTAACCTTGACTGTTAAGAATCACCCATATTGTTCACTGAACTGCATATCTCACTTTTGTTTATTTAAAAATATTTTCCTCCAATTGTACCCACGGTAAGTATTTCCTGCAGGAAATAGGAATTTTGGCAAGGGCTGAAGTGTTATTACCTACTTATTTATTACTGATATTATTGATTGTTATTTTACTATTCAGGGCGTTATAACTTATAAGCCATGCAGGGGGCCGTTGGGCATATTTGACTTTAAGGCCCCTTTAGAAATCCAAGGAAACATAAACGAGTGTATGTACGTTTGTTAAATACAAAATAAACATGTACCATATGCTAACAAAATAAATAACTATGATTATGATGAAAAGCAGGAAAGTCTGAAGAAGACAAAACTTCTGCTGAGCAACCCTGGCTGTTTTGGTTGCTTTGTTAATATTAACTACGTTGAAATAAGAAACCATCGAGTTCCTTAAATTGATTTACTGGACGGAAAATAAGTAGAGTAGGTACGTTGCTCAGAGTTTCGACATTTCGGGGCCCCATGAGGACGGGGGCCCTCAGTTGGAGCTCTACGTGCTCTTGAAAGGATTCATCTAGATCATCTGACTTATTTCACTTATTAGCTTAGATGTGTGTTTTCCAAATTATTAATCTTTATTTGGAGTCAAAGTTATGTTCCAGTATGATTATGTGTTTAATTTATCGTTCGGGCGTCGTAAATCCAAAAAATATGACCATAATAATTTATGGCCCATAGTTATTCAGCGTGTTGAAAAATTTAATGATCTGTCTGTTCCTAACTGGTAATAATTTATATTAATAGGCACAATTTCGCCGCCTTTTGTGTATGTGTCACACACACGCCCTGAGTGCTTTAATAAACGTGTGCTGGCGAGGAATATGGGGCTCAATCGGTATCGAAACTCGTTCGCTCGAGAGCTTAGGTCGTGCGGGGCGATTTGATGTCGAATAAAGATAGATGGGTCCAGAAGAGCGGGTCCGAGGGGGCAAGAGCGGGATGAGGCAAAGGGGCAGGGAGGTAATAGGCTGTCAACGATGAGACCGGTTCGTCGATTGTGCTCTCTATTGGAGATCACACATCAAATAATTTAGCCACAGCTGCGTAGTTGACTGACGTATTTTTACGCATATACCTACGTCCTACATAATGTGTAGGTATACGCGTAAAAAGTACAAGTAGGTCACAAAACAATGAAGATTGATTGACAAGGCAAGGTTATGGTCTACGAATAAGCCAAGAAACAACTTTTAAATTAATTGGACAGGTAGGCGGACCAATCAGTTGTTAGTTGTTACGAAGTTAAGGACTAACTGAGAATCAACACGGGACGGACTAACAGCTAACTGGTTTGGTCAACGTACGGTTTTGTGATATACAGAGTGTCATTCCATTTATATACTTTCATTTTATTCATTTACTTTCATTTTATATTTCATTCAGATTAGCAACTTATCCAAAATTATCAAAATACCTACATAATAATACATTGTAAAAAAACTGGCTTTATATTTGAATAAATTATGAACATTTGATATGATTGCGATAGGAATTATGAAGATACCAGCTATAGGTTGACAATTGTCATTTCTTTAACTTCTCTAATCTAACATTTTTAACGAAATGTTAACATCACAAACGAGTAAAGTAAAACATATTGTTGTTCGCAATCGTGACCTTTATGAATTTCTGAACTTTTATTTCAAACACGCCAGACTAATCGGGGGATCTAAGTAAAACTCAAAGAGAAACTTTTGAATTCATTACACAGTTTTGTACGGCATTAAATTAATTTGTAGGATTTTTTTTAATGTTCTGCTTTTTTATTAGGTATAGCTCCATAAATTAGTTCCGTCCTAACTTTCATGCAATTAAACTTAGTTAATTATAGTAGTTTTCTAAATGTCTTTTTAGGCATTTCTGCTTTTTTGTTACAGCTCTGTACATTTGTAACGAAATTTTCTCTTGTATCCTTGATTATGCTAATTCATTTAAGTCAAACAAAACACAATTTCATTTTTGCGTCTGACGAAAAGCAACGAGGCTCACATAAATCCAAACAGAGACATGGTAAAGAGTGCCTCAGAGAGCCAAGATAAAGTAATGAACTAATTACATTAGATACGCTAAACGAAATTAAGGTTGTAGGGCATCGTATTTCTTTTACCGAGAAAGATTAAAGGCAGTAAAGCACTAAAATGTGTTTTCTAACACTTTTATTTTGAGCCAACTATAACTTTCACATGCACCTTAGTACTGGAATTTGGAAGATCATAAAAAACAAGTGACAATATTTCAATCCGTACTCCTTTACCCGTAGAGCCTCAATAGCTCAACGGGTAAAGGAGTGGACTGAAAACCGAAAGGTCGACGGTTTAATCCCCGCCCGTTGCACTATTGTCGTACCTTACTCCTAGCACAAGCTTGACGCTTAGTTGGAGATGAAAGGGGAATATTAGTCATTTAACATGGCTAATATTCTTTAAAAAAAATCAATATGATAAGAAAACAATCAGCTTAATAATAACTGCTTGGAAATTCTTAAGCTCACTGAGGGAGCTTTTAGTGGAAAATCTAGTGGGCTCTGGAAATAAAACATGACGTAGAAATAATAATCCAAGTAGGTAGGTAAATTATATTTCTCGATGCTACATGAGTTTTGCTCTTGCATACTTAAATGCTCCTTCTTGATCATACATTAGTAAGAATAATGACAGTTCATTCAAAGTTCTGAAAGTTTTTCGAACTCTACCAATAAGTGCACTGTGCAAAGATGCGCTTGAGTTCCTGGACATTTTCTTAGAAATCTACAAGTGTTTGTTTAGATACCGATGTGAAGTTACTTTTGCAACCACAAAACAAGAACGCGAAAGCATTGGAAACTTGGTAAACAGACCGTTATAATCAAGGGTTATTTTATAAATAGGATCAGCTTTTACACAGGGAAATTTTAGATCTACGACCTACCTAAGACCTAAGATCTAAGAATGTAGGTACCTACTAGTACGAAGGAATAAAAGCGCCGGGCTGAATAAAGTGTGATAAACCATACATCGTGTCGGCGTGTGGCCGGGCCGTGCCACGGATGAGGCACGAATAGGGCACGGTCAATTTACGATATACTTTTGTGCTTGAACTGATTCATATAAAAGTAGGTATACTTTAAACCGGTACACGCCACCGGAGTACACGGACTCGGCCCGGTCAATCATGATTTAATTACCATTTCTTTTTATCATTGTTTTCACACGAGCAACAAACATTCTTTATAAATAAATAAAATTCTTTATAATATTTTTATTTTATTATTAGTATATTGTATAAAAATTCCAGAATGGTTCAACGTGGAGGATTATTCAATAGTCCTCCGACAATTATTATTTTTAGATACGAATGGAATAATAATGCCCATGAATAAATTAAATTTAATGGCGAGTGGGCCGTGGGTTTGTTTTTTTTTCGGAACCGGTCGAGCGGAGTGTTTTTTCGTAAGTAATCAATTTTCGATTTGGAGTGGAGTCGTGACCTGAAAGCGTGAGCTTCGTAGGCTACCGCTGCTTGTTGAAGTTGAGAGGACAATACCGTGATCTTTAGGCCGATACGATGCCCAATTGGGCCCAGCCATGATAGCCAAATACTTACTTTAATTTCCATAACCATAACGTGTGTAATAATAAATATCGAACCAAACGAAAGTATAGGAAAATTAAATTAGTATTAAAGAAATAAAGTGATAGCAATTAAGTAAACTACAAACAGTAAATAGTTCAGCAAATAAGCAATCTTAGAAACAAAATTATGAGGTACCTACAACCACAAGTCTGAAACAAGAAAATGTACTAAACAATGTTAGGCTTTTTACTTTGGACCAGTAGCTGCTAGACTGCAATAAAGTATCCCTATTTACGTTTCCTTGTGCACGTTTAAATTACACAACTATAAACGCGCTTCAAAATAAACTATTTTTTTGACAATATCTAGATGCAATTTTGTAGCCAGATTGGTTCTAGGATTTATTTATTGTGGTGATAATAAATTATTATCAATCAGCAAGACCGTAAAGCCTAGTTTACTTAAATTCATCAACATCATCATCATCAATCCATCACCGGCCAACCACTGAGCACGAGTCTCCCCTCAGAATGAGAAAGGTTTTGGCCTTAGTCCACCACGCTGGCCAAATGCGGATTGGCAGACATATCCTCGAGGATTACCTTCACCGTTAAAGCATGTAATATTTAAGTAATTGCATAAAACGCACATACCTCCTCAAAGTATTCACGGAGAATTGCGGAAAATATTTAGTTGAAAGTAAAATAAAAAAGTCCGGGATAAATTCGTTGGCTTCTAAAGCGGACGGGGAAGGATCTAACGGATTGTTATTGATGCGAGGCGCAGAGTTGGACTATCAGATAGTTTTCATTATGGCCGATCGAGCGTGTCAGATACGCTTGGCTAAGTCCGGAAAAATCATGAAATATAGCCATGAGATGGAAACATTTGAGTCGAAGCTAAACAAACCAATGTAGTAGATGTAATTTCATTCTTGAGAAGCGTAGTTTTCATTTTGTACCTACTGCTTTCTCTTATTACTTCGCCGCAATCGAATGAATCAATTCAAGATTTTTACCTATATTTTACCTATAACAGAATTAGACACAGTATTACATATCGTAACACGATATGTAATACTGTGTCTAATTCTGTTATAGGAACACAATCTCAAAAGCTACTAAAATGACAGGTCTAAAATGAGTCTAGACGTATTGCTATCTTTTTCATAAACTCCCCGCAGAAAAGAATAGCGCTAAAAGACCTGTCAATTTAGTTTAGAGATCGTGTTCAAGAGAATTAGCCACATTATCCTCCTACATATTGGACCACGACTTAATAAAGGTTGCAGGAAGTGACTGACTGAAGAAAGCTGAGGATCAGATGTCATCATCATCATGATCAACCCATAGCCGGCTCACTACAGAGCACGGGTTTCCTCTCAGTATGAGAAGGCGGGTTTGGCCATAGTCCACCACGCTGGCCAAGTGCGGACTGGCAGACTTCACACACCTTTGAGAACATTATGGAGTACTCTCAGGCATGCCGGTTTCCTCGCGATGTTTCTTTTCACGATATTTAATTTATTATTTATTTAAATTCACAGGCTGATGGGATGGTGAGATGATTATGAAGTCTATGTGGAATGAGCTTGAATAGTTGCAGTTGAGTAAAATTTAAAAATATAATTCTGTGCATATTGTTCTTTTTATATTAACTATAGGCACAGGCTTGATCAGGCGGGGTGATTCGCTAAATCAGTGTCTAGCACAGAATGATAGCCACTGAGCTCATTTAACATTGGCTGGTTTTACATTGCTGCTTCACAGTGATATTTTTTGTCGTGGATTAAAAATAAATGTCAAATGAGCTCGGTGGCTAGCATTCAGTGTTAGACAATGCAATGAGTTAGCGAATGAGTAGGCTGCACGATCACACTGATGGGAAGTGATGATGTGGCCTAAGATAATAATAATAATAATAAAAAATAATAGTTTTGTTATAAAAAATAAAAAATATATTTATTTAAGAAAAAATATTTACAGGTTACACAAATTCAGGTATAATCATAAACTCGAAGCTTGAGTTTTTCCGTATACCGAAGCCGTTAACATTAGGTATCTACACGTCACACATATCTTATTAAAAGCTAAATAACAATACTTATAAACTAACAACATTGAACCAAATGTACGATATTTTAAAACTTATATTTAGTAGGTAAAGACGCAATTATTAAAATTATAAATGAATGTAGGTAGGCAAGTAAAAAGTTCGTTACCGCAAAGCGGAGTACCTAGTTAGGGTGTGGTTATCGTGCTACGAGCGTAAGACGCTCACTCACACTACTTCATGTATGGTATTTTAAATTCTGGTACAGGTTGATTATTTTATTTAAGTTTGATATTTAACTCTTATGATATACTTATCTCTTAATTATGTTGCTGATGTGTGATGGGTTTTAGTGAATGTTATTAGCAAGTTAGGTTATTAGTAAGTTTAGTTATTAGTATTCTTAGTAATTTAACATATATTACATAATAATTAGTAAGTTAAGTTATTAGTTTTATTAGTAAGTGTTAGTTGTGCATGGTATTCTTTTAGTTTACAAGGTACTTATTTATAAATTTGATATTGATGACACGTTATTTTACATTTTAATTATTGTATTTCGAAATTATAATTTGTTGATAGTATTCTTTTAGTTTAAATTTTATATTTCTACGATTGATGACGTCGGTGAGTGACTTTGGAAGCTGGTTAATTAGGTTAGGTACGACGTAAGTTAATCTTCTTTTACCATATAAGTTGTTATATTTCGGTAATATGAGTTTAAGGTTGTCAATTCTTCGGGCTGAATATGGAATCTGCACTTTTCTTAAGTTTTCATTAAAATATTGTTCACGTAATAATGTCAGTTCTGTTTTTTCATGTACGGGTATTATTTTGCAGAAAGCAAATAGTTTACGGTAATCATCTTTGTAGGCTAATTTTATTTTGTTTGGAACTATTTGCTTTAGGATCCGCATTTGAAGTGCAAATATTTTATCAAGGTGAGTTTTGTACGTTCTTCCGTAGCTTGACAATCCGTAGGATACAACTGATTCCGCCAGACATGTGTACAATAATAACAGTGTCTTATATGGTATTTTGTATTTTATTAGAGAAAATTTAGCTAGAATCCCTCTAAGCCTGTCGCACACATGGTTAACGTGATCTATCCAGTTGAGTCGATTGTCAATGACAAGCCCAAGGTATGTGTGCTTGTCAACTACGTCGATTGCATCACAAGTACAAGGTGTCAGATTATGATCGGTATTCACATGAAGGCAATGGTGATTATGTGCTATTAGTTTAGGCTCATACGAGCTTCTATTTTGGCTGGTGCTAATATATATTAATTTAGTTTTGCTGGCATTGAGTACCAATCCAGCGTCGTGTGACCATTTTGCCAGCGTGTCAAAATCAGCTTGAAGTAACGTAAGCGCCTCTCCTACACTGTCAGCCGCAGCAACTAGGCAAGTGTCATCTGCAAATTGGTAGATCTCACACTTCTTTATGGTATTGGAAAGACTATTTACGTAGGTAAGGTAGTGCAGAGGTCCCAGTACAGAACCTTGAGCTGTTCCTTCCGTTACCCGAACTGGAAAACTATCATCGTCACCAACCCTTACCCTGTATGATCTTTCTTGTAAATAGTTTTCACACCATGTGAGTAGCTTACCTCTAATTCCGCTGTCTTCCAAGCTTTGCAGTAGTGTATTGTGTCTGAGAGTGTCAAAGGCTTTGCTGTAGTCTATGAAGACGGCCAAGATGTGCTTTTTGTTGTCAATGTGTTTATATACATTATCTGTGAATGTTGAAAGTAGTTGAGTAGTGTTCTTATGTGGTTGGAATCCGTATTGGTTATTTGTTAGTATGTCATTGTTATCATAAAACTTGTGTATCTGATCGCTAATGTATTTTTCGACTATTTTATCGACCGTAGGTAATATCGTTATTGGTCTATAGTTATCACAATCCAATCTACTGCCTTTTTTGTATATTGGTCTAACAATACCAGTTTTTAGTTCAGTCGGATATTTACCTGTGAATACGCTTGCGTTTATTAGGTTTGAAAGGACCGTTTTAATTTTTCCACATAACATTTTTATGTCGATGGGACGCGTTTGCCTAGAAGATGCCTATTCACTCGTATACGTAATCCCAGCAGAATAATGTTGAATTTCTTGATTTCAGCGTAGTAGATTTTTAGTGCTTAGCGCTTGTTTTGTAGATAGACCTACCCGGTTTCGGACTATGTATTTAGCAGGTGAGCATTTTCCATGTCGTGGTATTAGATTAGCAATCGATAGGTACCGATAACGGATTGAAATATGTAGAATATTGTACCGTTTAGTAATTAATGCTACATTAATATTTTGCGTCCATCTTCAAAAGTATCGTATTACGTAATTTCAGTCGACGTTCGTGAGCACAGCAGATGCAACCATGTCGAAAGGTCATGCCTGACAAAGGTTCGATCACGATAGTAAGTCTTACACAAACACTCACGGAAATATTATGAGTATTATGACCTGTAGAATCTGTTAATATTCAATTAAAAACGTGTTTTAGACATATACCTATTAATTTTAAAACCGTTATGGATCTGCATATTTTATTTTATGGATGGGTACCTAACTGGTTTGCGCTTGGCCGAGATTGTATGCGACGATAAGTTAAAATGCAGTTTAAAATGACAGTCGTAACCTCACTTTCCTTTTGACGATTAGGGCCATATCTGAATCTGATTTTTATGTGGCGTCGAATCGTAACTTGAATTGCATTTGAAAGTCTCCAAATAGACGAACCTACTAAATTTTATACTAAATTCCCTAAAAAAACAAGGATCCCTTGTAGTTTCATCCAGTCTGTCCATACGCCTGGTTGTGTACTAGTAACTAGTATAGTTACGGAGCCCTGTCATGTTCTGAGTTCTGACTTTCAAGTTTCAACACTATTTTGATTCTATTCGGTAGTTTTTTTATATACGTCTAGACCTAAGATTAATGTGTTAGGTAGGTATATCAATCCGCTACTGACTCAATTTAAAATCTTTTGGAAACTAGGTACCTATATCTACTTTATTAAGTAGCAATTTTTTCTGCCTAACATGCTATTAGTTTTTAGAAGATGCAGCTTGTAGAAATTATTTCCTCGCCTTCAATACTTGAGTCTTCCATTTTTTGTTAGTAAAATAGGTGCTTAATGAATATTCCAAAATGCCGTTTCGAGTTCTTGTCATACATTATTGAAGACTATCGGCCATTCGTGTTTGTAATCGAGCGGAGTGTTTGCGTTTTACTGCGCGAACTGCCTGCCACTCGAGAAGACCAGTTTCGAAATTAGGCATATTTGTGAAACAGGAAACAGAAACGGGTCTCCTTTACGGCCAATTATTGTCATTATCATTACCTAGCTCACAATTTTCTGAGCTCTGCGAACGTTTGTGTCACATTAAAAGGCAATTACATTACTTATTATTAGATAGGTATTTCATTGCACAAGTTGAACCGTGAAAATACCCACGATTATCAATATTTGTTACTTGTACTATTTAACCGACTTCCAAAAAGGAGGTGGTTCTCAATTCGGCCCGTTTTTTTTAACAAATCACGTATACTTTAAAATATGATTTTATTGTGGAATGGAAATTTTGTGCGCAGGTTTGGGCAATAGGCAACTTTGCAATTGTATTAATTTAGGTACATTTATATGTATAGGTACTTAGGTATGTTTGTAATGTTAAATTCGACAGTCGACCACGGCTGGATAAAGACCATCTTTCTGATCTAACCAATATTCCATCAAAAATCCATTTAGAAACTAAGCCAGATCCATAATCCTTATGGTTCTACATCCTAACTGCTTTACGTTTTCCGATTACGTTGTAATAATTTGGACCTCAATATCAAATAGGACATAAACCTTTTCACTAAGTTCCTCCTTCACATTTTTACTATCGTACCGAAAGGCAACGTCAAGGCTTACACCCCTATGTTGTCGAAATTCCATGAAGAAGTACGAAGCGATTTGCTTTCTCGTTTCTAATCTGAACTGCTGGATATACCCTTGTGGCTTTTCGCTCTACTTTTAATACACATAGGTATTAGGTGCCGTACCTTCAAGTGAAGCGTGAATAGACATTTTCTAGGTAATCGCTCTCCACCTTTATGCTCCATCATGACTTGACAATGACAACAGGTGTGATTGCAGCCAAGCGTTAGTCTATGTACCTACACCTATTAAAAAACTCGTTTTCTTTTATTTTATCTATATAGGTATATGAAAGGAAAAGGTGACTGACTGACTGACTGACTGACTGATCTATCAACGCCCAGCTCAAACTACTGGACGGATCGGGCGCGAAATTTGGCATGCAGATAGCTATTATGACGTAGGCATCAACTAAGAAAGGATTTTTGAAAATTCAACCCCTAAGGGTTAAATACGGGTTTGAAATTTGTGTAATCCACGGATGAAGTCGCGAGCATAAGCTAGTGTACCTATAAGTTGACTAGAAAAAAGCATAATGTGGGAGAAATGTTTTACAAAATGTTCATATTTTAACAAGTTGTAGAAGAAGCATGCATGACCCGTGCTCAGCAGGTAGTGATCCGAAAATGGGTTGATCATGATGAATCTAATTAACAAAGAATCTATACATCGTCTTCACTTACCAATCAGGTAGGATCGAGGCCAAGCGCAACTGCGAGTGGCCATGAATAAAACAACTCAGATTAAGGTTACATACCTATCAATAGATCAATAGATCGATGAATAATTTGTAGAGCGGTAACCATTTATATTGGTATCTAATGCTACACTCAATCGTCAATTTTTCAACAACAGCATCATCATGATTTTCAATCGATAGACGTCGACAGTGCTGGACATAGGTCTCTTGTTGTGACTTCCATCCGCCTCGGTCTTGCGCCACCAACAGCGGCTCCCTGCGACTTGTTCGATGTCGTCTGTTCGCTTAATGGGGGGTCTTCCAACGCACTCTCTGGTGCGAGGTCGCCATTACAGCACCTTGGGTTCCCAGTACCCTGCCCATTGCCACTTCAGCTTCACAACCCGTTTAGCTATGTCAGTTACTCTGGTTCTCCTACCGATCTCCTCGGAGTAAAGAGGTGTTTTCTTACTTGTGTTATCTCTTGTCTGTGTGTGTGTCTTGTGTTTTTGCTGGTAAAAGTCCATTGACTATATCAATGATAGAAAAGTGCTTCACAAATACATCGAATAAATCGTTGCGGTGTTAATGCGTAATGACACGCATTCTCTATGCCTAGAGTACAGTAGGATCTCTCAATTATTCCGACGACAAAGTCCCGGAATGTCTAATTTCCTCACGTAATTTACCCGGAATTCGTCCCCGGCCGACGAATGCTTGGAACTATTTTTATTGTTTTTGCTTGTTTCCTATTTTCTCTGTTCCTTCGGGAACAATAAAACTTCCAGTTTGCGAACTAACCAACTTGTCTCCAAACATGCTGTATTGTGAATTGCACGTCGAATGATGCTTAATGGCGCAATGTTTTGTTTGATTTCCCCCTTTTTTTAATGCCGTGAGAAACAGGCCGTTTAATTGTTGCATTCCGCTCCCTTTCGTGAGGAAGTAGGGTTTTGTTAAATGCTGTAGGTAATTCCCGTTTGTTTGGTTCCGTTAACCTTTAAACAAAAAATGGAAGTTTCCATTTTACTCATACATTTAAAAATCAATTGCCGGTGCGTTAGTTTCGGAAAACCTCGAAGATAGCTCTACCGATCTGAATAACTGTTTTTTTTGTTTTGTTATACTGTTGTTTTCTACTATTCTACTACCATACAGGGATGGTTAAGAAATAAAAAAATAGTTTGACACTGGACAAGTGTAAGTAAGAACTAGTTGCAGTCCGTAAAATTTTTTGTTCGGAACGACCCGCGACCATGCGACCCGTCTATTACTAATAATAGAAAGAAGTCGGTGTCCGGTGATATTCAATAAATATGAACTTACCATAAGAACTCCAGATGTGAGAGAAGTTTTACACTGAAACAAAAAAAACTTGTTAAAAATAATGATTTTGAGAAATTTTATTTTAATAAATAATAAGTAGGTAGGTACATATTCTTTAGTAGGTACGTCAGCGGCAGTTAACTGTTAGTCAGCATTACCTAGGGCTTAAGTTACGAAGGCGAAATAAAGGGAGACAAGTGATTTTGGATTCGTGCCAAGATGGGGCCCGACGAGCCCCACTCCATTTGCGCTTTACATAACTTCGTATACAAGGGATCATTAATCTCCCTAGTTCCACGCCAACCAAAGTTTAATTTTAATAAACGGCTTCACCCAAACTGAGGCATTAATTTACCCGCTCTAATAAAATCAAGGTTCACTTTATTTTCGTTTACGAAACGGTACGATTGTTAAAGTACTTACGTTTCAGGAGAAGGTACCGAGAAAAGTGACAACAGCAGCTGTGTCGTATCTATTACTAGAGACTAGCTTATCCTCGCGACTTCGTCCGCGTGGACTACACAAATTTCAAGCCCCTATTTGACCCCCTTAGGGGTTGAATTTTCAAAAACCCTTTCTTAGCGGATTCCTACGTTATAATAGCTATGTGCATGCTAAATTTCAGCCCGATCCGTCCAATAGTTTGAGCTGTGTGTTGATAGATCAGTCAGTCAGTCAGTCAGTCACCTTTTCCTTTTATATATTTAGATTTATCATTATTATGAAATTGAAAATTAAATACATTCCGTTGTAATTTTGGAAGGAATTCGCATTAATAACAATGAATCATGATTACTGGACCAAAATATAGTTTCGAGACCAAAATAGAAGAAGATAATTGCACATTCAAGAAATGTTGTTTAGAAGCAGGCGTTACTTTGCGGAAGTCCATGATATACAATGAACCAAAAGCTTAATTTGCTGTAATCCGCTGAAACAATTTCTTGAAACAAGATCCCAATTACAGTCCCAAATCCCAAACACAGTCGAGTGTGATTGGGATTTGTGTGGTGCTGCGTGGTGGTGGTGCGTATTGCTTGCCTGGTGGCTGCTTCTTCCTGCATGTTTAGCAGTGGGAGGGCGGGCGGTGCATTTCGCATGCTGCATGTTGCACCATACAGATTCGACCTGTTTCAGCGGATTACAGCAAATTAAGCTATTGGTTCATTGTACATTCAAGAAAAATAGAAAAAGATTAACTAACAGAGAAAATAAATAGAGAAAATCTAAACATACAGCGGCGGCGGCCTTATTGATATAGATAGATACACTAATATCTTACAAGCAACCTTTGTTGAAAAAAGTACCTAGCGTTTAGAGCGCGGGATAGAAGCGGGCAGGTAGTTTCTTGTAAATCGGTAGTCCTTTCTGATATAAACCGGTTGCATATAAAAATGGATTATAGCTGTGTATCTATAGCTTGATAAATTTAAAAAATATCAGAGGGGGTTATACATAGTGCGCTAAAATGGTCATGGTTATGGCCTATGGTTTTCCAGATTTTCGTTCTTTCAAATGTTTAAATTCAAAGTTACATGGTCTCAAAAAATTACATACTATTTTTTAAATCACGTAACTTTAAAACTAGTTATTTTTCAGACATCTGGCAAACTATAGACATAGACATTGGTGTCTAAAACTTGCCTACAAAATGACATCAGGTTTGATTGGTTAATATTCAAATGAGAACCAAACTACGTTTGTATATGGAGCGTGTGATGGAGAAAACGTATTTTTATTAATATTATGTACTCGTATTGCAATCTTTTGCTATTCACTGAATAAACAAGAACACCAAATTTTACCATCTGCGAAAAATCGGCTTTTCTACTTTTATTTTACTAGTTATACGTGACGTTAAAGTTTATTTTTACGACCAGAAACGTTTCTCATATGTTTAAATTGTTTTGGCGAAATGTGTTTTTTACACCCGGTTTGATCTCTGAAGAATGTTTGCGTTTGTTTTTTCGGCGTTTGGATACGTCAGATTTTTATGAAAAAAACACGTTCGAATATGAAAACAATTATTTTTTAAGCGCTGGGGTTGAACGGACGCGTTTTATCATTGTTTGGTATTCTTATGGAAATAAATGATCTTAGGTAGGTACCGGGTAGGCACCTATAATTATAAAAAGATAAAGTTAAGAGTAAGTATAAGTAAGATTGAGTCGTAACTAGAAACTAGATAAGATAAGGAACTAAAACCCATTGTTATCAAATACCTACCACACGTCCTGAACGTTCGTAGAGATGTAGGACATAAGAAATTTCATCCACATATCCCAGGTGCCAGACAGTCATTAAATGAATCATAACTCAACCAAAAGCACTATCCTCGTATTTCCGCCCGTGAAGGAATAGGTATAATACAAGAAATTTACAGCGTCCAGCCTTTTGGGAATGACCTCCAAATGTACGAATTCATCCTTCGTCAGCTAGCACTGGCCGTATTTTATGGTGGGGCGAAATTGCTGTTACAGGTGTGTAGATTTAGTAAACCTACTTTGCTATATTAGGCACATAGGAAGAAGATATTTATATCAAAGTGAAACAATGCCATTCAGTTTTTAAATAGGTAGGTATAAAAGTGCTACCAATATTGTTTCGAGGAAGCGTTGTCCAACTGAACTTCAATTCATGCGGATGATGTTATTGTGAAAAAAATAATTTATATTACACTAGCTTATGCTCGCGACTTCGTCCGCGTGGACTACAAAATTTCAAAACCCTATTTCACCCCCTTAGGAGTTGAATTTTCAAAAATCCTTTCTTAGCGGATGCCTACGCCATAATAGCTATCTGCATGCCAAATTTCAGCCAGATCCGTCCAGTAGTTTGAGCTGTGCGTTGATAGATCAGTCAGTCAGTCAGTCAGTCAGTCAGTCAGTCAGTCAGTCACCTTTCCCTTTTATATATATATAGAGACTAATACTAAAACGCGAAAGTTTATATTTTGAATGTGTGTTTGTTAGTATTTCATGCAAAAACTACCGGGCAGTTTGGAATGAAGATAGATTATACCTTGGATTAACACATAATATTACACTAAGTACTATCCTGTAAAAATCCATGGTTCCTGCGGGTTTGCCTTTACATATAATAATATATCGACGCGCACGAACTCGCGGGCATCATCTAGTATTGTAATAATTTTAATATTTAAGTACTTTACCAATTTACTTTACAATAGCTATCATTTTACTAAAATTATGCATCTATGTAATTATAAATTTATAGTTGATTGCGTAAAACGATTTTTATGTAAATTGTCATGGTAGATAAGGGACATACCAAAAAATATTGAATGTTAATTGAGCTATAACAGCAGGGCTTCAAGGTTCAGTGATAATTAATTAATGTCAATAACATTATTATGAGACCAGTTTATACATTGTATTTACATACTTTACATAAAAATATAAAACCCTCTCTGTATGTGAGTGGTCAGTAATTTTGAAAAGAATTACGTAATTACTTTGCCTTAGCTACGTAATGGTCATCCCAATGGTGAGGTATCTTACTTAATATATAAATGTAAAATGTTTGGATGTTTACTCCTTCACGCCACAATGACTGAACCGATTTGGCTACAATTTGGAATAGCGCTTATACTCTGAATTACCATATAGGCTTTTTTTTGACCCGGAAAATTAAAGAGATCATGCGGGATTTTTTAAAAATCTATATCCATTATCCACGCAGCCGAATTAAGTATCTAAAATCTTTCAAAATGTCTTTTGTAGATAATATTTTAGGTACCTATTTAGAGCTACTTGTACATACGCTTACTTACTTTTATTGTAAATAATAAATAATATAACTGAGGCCAATATTTCGATTGCTTTTTAATGGAATTTATCTAACAATATCCTGAAATCAGCAGCAGCGTATGCCATGAAGTGCGTGATTTAGTGCTCCCGAGGGAAATAGGCTTTTGGTTCTGATGCGGGTAATACCTTAATTCCGTTTATCTCACTTTCGACTCGAGCCCTGCGGTTATCCACACGGCGTAACGCGTTCGATCCTCAGTTTAGAATTATCTCGAAAAATATGTTGCCACGTAGAAATAAAAAGGAAAGCATAATATAATATAGGGAGCCTATGTTATCGTTTCATATAACGCTATAAATAGAACAGCTTAAATATTGTTTTTCCTTTTTTTAAAGAAACAATAGATAGCCCGTTGTTTATTTTGTAGTTTAGTAAGGTGCTCTAATAAATAGTGCTTATTTATATAGACAAAATCTTAATCCGAATAAACATGAAAGTTAATGTAAAAGTTTGGATGTTTTAAACCTAAATCCACGCACATGAAGTCCCAGGTATAATCTAGTAAGTAGTAATAAATATTATAAGAAAAAGAGACCTACTTAAGAGAGAAAGAGAAGAAGTCTATACCTTTCATATGCACAATAAAATTGTGATACCTATGATTACTATTCTAATACACCTCCTTAAATCACAACGTTCTTCAATAAAATCTGTCCATTCTTTGCGTTATTTTATCGTTAAACTGCTTGCAATTCGCGAGACTTCACTATTTACGACGTTATCATGTCACAATGAAGATAAGTAGCGATGTTCAGAAAAAATTGGCTTAAGTTCTATAAACTTTGCTACGGAAGGGATATGAAGATATTACGAAGGGATATGCGGATGCAAATCCCTATCGTAATACTCACACAGCTTAAAGTAGATACAAAGTAGAGATATTGTGAATGCATAAAAACTTCATAGAGATTAGTATGAGTCTAGTCTAACTTTCATATGAAGGACTTTGCATAAGTACTTAAACTGAGCAAGAAGTAAAACTTTTTGAGGATGGAAGCGGACTATTACTTAAAACCTACGTATAGCTAGGTAAATGTGGATAACCCTGACTGACTCCTTCACGAGGAATTTCACTTGGGAGTTGGAACTCGGGAAAATGTCATCACTTTGTCATTTTTGTCTTGAATGGTGCTTGAATGTTAGTGCAACCCTCGAGAGTGATATAATATTTTGTTATTCCAAACAACGATCTAGACTCTAGTACGTACCTAACGATAAACTTTTTGTCACATGTTGACAACACAAAAACCTTAGGTATCTGTATATTATTTATCTTTAATCTAGTATACAATAACTTACTAACTTAATTTTTAAGCTTATATACCTACTAGTATGATAAATTATGAGCACCTCGAGTCAACTTACGAGTTCCTACAGTAAGAAAAGATATCTTAATGGAAATACACCTCCAAAACCTTTTAGCTGCAGTTGAGTTCAAAGAATTTTTTGACGAAAAACAGACGACGAAAGGCTTTTAAGGAAAAAAACTAAAAATATTTTTGCTTTCTAAATTTGGGTGACCTTTATCCCTGGATAAAAGGATTTAAGGGCATTATAATATTTTTTTACTTTTTTTTACAGTGGTCTGAATTTTCATTTCTAAAATAAAAATAGCCAGTAAGGTACAAGGATAGCAGAATCAAAGAGTCCCAAGTGATTTTTGAAACAGCTAAATCCACGCGAATCAAATCTATTTTATAAAAGTTAATATCTAAATTTTTATATCAATATGTGGTGTTATTTTAAACTAGAAAATGTGTTTTAAACATGTAAACACTAAAGAAATAATACATGCAAGAGATCTCTTGCATGTATTATTTATGTTTAGATAGGTTATCTGTAGCAGAAAATTGCTTTTCATCTCTAAGGAATATCGTGACGAACCATTTTACGCAGCTTTTCAAACTGTTTTTAGCATATTTCAAAGACTTTTAGACTTCTTCCTCTTTATTAGCTGTTATTTTGTAGATAAGAACGCTTGATTTTTACCACGACTCTCCCTATTTTTTAATTATAAAAAAGTTTTTCCTATTAATTATATAAGTAAAGCTATATATATATATTGATAATAATTTACGGTCACTTTAATTAAAAGGCCTAAATATCATGTTTACATTACATTTTATTACGATTTCATTAGTGAAAAAAGGTTAAGTTCTTTGGTTCCAAGCAATGTCATCAAAGCTACTGGACCTGTTTAAAAAAAGAGAGCAAAAAAGTAGCAGGAAACCTTTAAAAAGATCGTATAGGCCGGACCTGACCAGTAGGTAGGTACTTTATGTCAAGGGCGGACAGTCAATAATGTTATCCAAAAAAGAAATGTGGAGTTTTGTAAAACTTTGAAATATTAATATACCAATGACTGGTTTATAAGCTGGTATAGGTTGTTACGTAGGTATACATAAATATAGCTACAGTCGAATTGGATACGTTATAAGCCCTATGACTGAGAAACGAAACCTTTTATCAGGTGAGTAGTTTTTCATGTCTGGACCTCTATAACCAAGAGTACGTACGTATCTGCACATAATATGTTTTTACAAGTTGTATGTACTTGTAAAAATATATGTTGATTTTTTCAGAAAAATTATTTACCTCTATTATAGTGAGACAGTTACATACCTTTGAACGATTAAATGAATTGGTGAGAAATCTCTACAAACTAGAAAAAGATCCCAATATTCTCGTCATAGACTCTTTCGCCTATTCGAGCCAGGTCAATTTAGTGAGGTCTAAATTCCTAAAACCTCACCCCAAAATGATGTCAATAAGCTACCAAACTTGATTTAATAAACAAGAATTGAATTTTACCAGGAAAAACTGGAGTTGTTTTATAATATCAATATGCAACCAGTAGCCCAAGCATAATCAGTGCCACCGCTTTTTTGCGGCTCTTGCACCGCCTTTTCATCAACGTTACAAAGGCTGCGAGAGAGAAAATGTGTCGCAATGATTATTCTTGGACTGCAGATTGGATATTATGATACAATTTTAAACGTCTCCATAAAAGTTTTTCCTGGTAAAATTTAGTTCTTGTTCATTAAAATATCAGGTTTGATAGCTTGTTGGCATTGGTGAAGTAGTTGCTCTACATTTACTTGATACAAGAGCAGATACTTTTATGTAAAGATAAATGCTTCAGATGTCGTTTTCAACATAAAAAACTGACAGATTATACCACGTACCTACCTATGGCTCGTGCTCTCTTTGCCCGAAAAAGGTGAAATTATTACTAATTATTAATTTGTGAAATTCGTATAACCTGTCCTGTCATGTACTGGAGAATGTTGGTTAAACTACATTCAATAAGAAGAAAATAAAGAAAATCGTTACCAAAGCTGGCATTTATAAAATGTCGTGCAAAATGTTGCCTCCTTTCTTTTTGCGCCAATTTTAGTACTTCCTTTATAATTATGAAGCGTAAAATAAATAGCTATCGGCAGCAATTTTCTTGCAATAATAATTAATGTTAAACAGTGTATTTCGCAATCGACGTATAACAGTTATAAGTAATTTTTATATAAAACTAGATGATGCCCGCGACTTCGCCCGCGTAGATTTAGATTTTTTTAAATCCCAAGGGAACTCTTCGATTTTCCGGGATAAAAAGTAGCCTATGTCTTTTCCCGGGATGCAAGCTATCTCTGTACCAAATTTCGTCAAAATAGTGTATTTTTTTAAGAACCTTATTTTTATTTAGTTTAATCCTACCGACCCAAGTTATCATTCAAAAACTTTATCCGAAAGTCTCCAAGGTAGAGCTGCTGGGAGCGATATAACGTGTTGGAGCTGTCATAGATAGTTACGACTTACAAGTCACGACCCTCAGCCATTAGGGAGAAAATAGTCCATACTGTTATCAATGCGAAAGTGTGTCCGTCTGTTGGCTTTTCACGACCCATCCGTTTAACCGATTTGACGAAAGGGATTCGAAGATTTCGAAGCCTATCGATTAAAAAAGGTTTTTAGGTGCTATAACAATTTCGGGAAAATTCAAAATGGAGGCTGACCCTCCATCCATTAAAATCTTGGAACCCCCTTTGCTGCCAAGGAAAGGAATTAGGCTACTTTTATCCCGGAAAATCAAAAAGTTTTCACGGGATGTATAAATTCCTTACCTTAGAAGTCGCAGGCATTTATCTATTTAGTACAGAGACAGCTTGCATTTTGGAGGCAAATTCTTAAATTAAAGGTTACTTTTCATCCCGGAAAATCAAAGAGTCCCCACGGGATTTTTTAAGACCAAAACATACGCGGGCGTAGTCGAGGGCATTATATAGTTTAAATAGAAATACTTACTGTAAACATTAATTCTATAAATTATTGGTCTTTGCTATTAAAAATGATTAATTTCAATAACTTGGCACATTTAGCTAAAAATAAAGATCAGTATTAAAGCACGTACCTACTTGTTTGAAGGTAGAGACATTTTAACAAATTGACTATTCAAATCTGTTAGCGTGTGTGGCGCTGCCTGGAGGGAGGGTGCGCGTCACGCAAGCTGTCATGACAGTTCACTACATTATTTATCATTAGCTGATGCCCGCGACTTCGTACGTGTGGTTTTGAAAATTCTGTGGGAAATTTTTGATTTTCCGGGATAAAAAGTAGCCTATATCATTCTCCAGATCTTAAACTATACCCATGCAAAAATCACGTCGCTCCGTTGCTCAGTTGCGACGTGATTGAAGGACAAACAAACAAACAAACACAATTTCGCATTTATAATAAGGGTAGGTACTGATTAAATTGTGTAATTATTTGTAAATACAATTGTGTAATATGTACATTTTGCCATAAAATCTTCTCAAGTGCTGAAAGGAATAAGAATGGTTTGAAAATTAAATAGTATGCCCGTGACTTCCATCATGAACATCCGTATTTAAAAAAAAATTAGATGGTAGGTTTAGGTTGTTTAAAAAGAAAGTTATCAGTACCTATCTGGTATCTGGTAACTAGACCATAATTATATCAACAAAGAATATGTACCTATACTCGTAATTCGCTTAAAGAAGTTCCACATTGGTTTAAAATCCAGGTGAATATGGACGAGATTTATGTTACACGCCAAAAATATGGCGTATCAAAATATCCAATCAGAAAAGCGTAGTATGGACGTAGGAGAATTAATTACAGGGTAAAATGTACAAAGTGAAAGGGGAGCTCAAAGTATAGGCACGGAGAGCCCCATGACTCATAGCCGACCAGACGGCGCCAGCTTGCGACTTGCGAACCACGAACTGTCTTAGACAACCCTTTAAAAATTATACTTACACTAGCTGATGCCCGCGACTTCGTCCGCGTGGATTTACGTTTTTCAAAATCCCGCGGGAACTCTTTGATTTTCCGGGATAAAAAGTAGCCTATGTGTTAATCTATCTTCATTCCAAATTTCAGCCAAATCCGTCCAGTAGTTTTTGCGTGAAGGAGTAACAAACATACACACACACATACAAACTTTCGCCTTTATAATATTAGTGTGATGATATAACAAAAGAATAGATCACTTTAGCGTTCTTTGTAGGTGTGCTATTTATTATCTTACAGGCAAACTAAGCGTAAGCACAGAATATATAATAGTATGGCGTAAGTACAATCATTCGTTTTGATTCTTCTTCTTCTTTGTCGTTTCGCTTTTGACAGAGCGTTTGTAGTCGCCACTGCAGTGCTGTGACACGCTTGAAAACACAGAGTAGCTTGAAAATGTGTCTCCATTCGTCTCTGATGGAAGCCTTCCTTGTGCATTCATATACCTACTTAAGGGAACGTCCATCGCAGCCCTCGCTTGGTCTGTCCATCTCATTGGCGATCTACGACGTGCTCTGGTGCCCTCTACTATAACTTACTTACGTAAAATTACTCTTAATATTCATTTATTTCGCGTATTATTCTTATCACGGTGCTCTACTCTAGACCTAAAATTCCGGTTTTACATTTTAAATATATTTTAAGTACCTATATTTTTTTGTACAAAGTCATGATGAAAAATGTTAAAGAATCAAATGGATGAGTTTCACTTCGAAGTCTTACCTATACCTAACCTCAGAAAATAATCCTGAAGATACCACATAAGGGCGCTCTAACGCTGATCATACCTACTTATCGACCCAATCTGCCGGCCACCCACCCATAATTTAATTGAGTATCAAGCAAGTATCATCATCATCAACCCATTGCCGGTTCACTACTGAGCACAAATCTCCTTCAAAATGAGAAGGGGTTGGCCATGGTCTACCACGCTGCTGGCCAAGTCAGATTGGCAGAATTCAGACACCTTTGACAACATTACGTGACTCACGATGTTTTCCTTCACAGTTAAAGCAAGTCATACCTACTAAGGTGCTTCAAATGCATAAAAGATAAAGGTGCGTGCCCGGAATCGAACCCCGAACCGCCCCAATAGGAAGTCGACATCTTAACCACTAGGCTATTACCGCTTAGTATAAAAGCAGCACTAATTAAATTCGTTACAGAGTTTCAGCCTGTTGTACGTAAGCAGGCTAGGGGTGAGTAAATCGTTATTTTGTGCCTATGTAGGTCTTGTTTAGCATGCAAAGGGTTTTACGGCCGGACGCGCTGCGTAAATATCTTATGAAGTTACCGCTTAGCCGATAAACTTTCCAGCCTTGTGCTTTCTTTCATTATCGCGACTCGTGAAACGAGGTTATAAATAACTGAAACTATAAACCTACAATGATATTTTACCATAAACTATGATATTTTACCTGTCTTTACGACAATTTCTAGCTGACCAACCCCCGGCTTCACTCGAGTGGGATTAAATTTTTTTTTGTTGTTTTGACCGGAATTCAAAATACCAATTTCCAAAGCATTTTAGAAAAATTACGGACTTTCAGACAGACTTTTGTCCTTTTTCTAACCCCGGGCAGAATTGTCAAAAATCCTTTTTTAGCGAATGCCTGTCTATAAAATACACCTACTGTCATTTCCAGTTTATCAGTCAGTCAGTCAGTCGGGAGTTCAGGACTCAGGACAAATCTTTTTATAAGCTAAGATTAGGTTATTTAGGTCCCTAGGTCAGATCTCATTCGAGAGCCTAACGTTGGTCTATAGAATAAATCCCAAATTAGCTACACCCATTCTATAGAATCCCTATAGAATATCTAGTATCAATCCTGACATAATTGCTCTTGAATTGTGTTTTGCGAACGCCCTATACCCGATATTACTATAATATTGTTTTGCTACATTGTAAATTTTTTTTTTACTCTACCATCAGGTGTGATTGCAGTCAAGCGCTATAAAACTAACATGCAACTGGAATAGTCATGTTTCAAAATTCACTACCCGGAACGCAATGTTTGCAAAACTAATAACAATTTAGATTTTTGACCATTCACTAGCTAATGTTTAACAAATACATATAGAAAACATAAATTCTCATAAATCTATTTTTATCGTTTTCATTTGGTGAAGTTATTATTTTTTCTTCACAGTGGTTCATAGACACTTTCAATTTTCTAACAAACGTTTGCTACATTCATTAATTTAAATACCTAGAAATTGTAATCAAGATCAATAGCGCTGATATTTCACAGATGGGGTTTTCACAGAAAGTGAACTTTGCACCAATGATTTATAAGTCCGAAAAATCGCTTTCCATGCAAACAAAGCAAACGATCGTCTACATTATTTTAAGTAAGTAGACTTTTTCCCCGCAATACGCAGCGATGTGAGTGTTCTCGCTCACGCACTTTTTAACGTCTTATCTTGGGTCGATACAAAATAGAAACAATAATGGGGAAATTTTCAAATTTGAGATGAGATTTTGCTTCGCGATTTTTCACAGGTTTTAAGTAAGGTAGCTAGTTAAATATGAAAAGGCTTTTCACTTGATTTTTCACATGCTACCTGTGAAATGGTCTCTAGTCTCTATCCCAGATAATGTTATTGATTGTTCGCACTCAGATACAGCAGTTTGCGGTTAGGCTCAAGGCATTAGGCACTCAACGCGTCTACCTTAAGCCGCTCCGAGTCAGACTGATCCGTTGCATTCCAGCTCGCTTTGGAATTGGTCTTGTTTAATATTCAAAGCAGTGCTAGTTCTCGTGCTCCAAGCTTGCGTTGGATGTGCTATTTTCTCCATTCACATTATGTAACATTAGGGTAAAAGCTGTGATAGCTTAGTGGTTAAGCCTTCGGCTTCCGAGATCAAAGTGATCAAACCCCTAACCCTCGGCTAGGAAGTCGTGGGGTTCGGGATTCAATTCCGGGCACGAAACGAAATTCATTTCACTATCACTTGCTTCAACGGCCAAATAAAACAACGTTAGGAAACCTGCATGTCTGGAAGTTTCCATAATGTTCACATGGGTGTATGAATACTGATAGTCGGCACATACTTTGGTCTACCACGCTGACCTAGTGATTTAATTCTGATTCTTGGTGGAGACCCGTGTTCGTAGTGGGCAGTGGGTTGATGGTGATGATGATGATCTGATATTTATGACGTCCTTATATTGTATGCGGTATGGTATTGTTAGCTCTCTTGCTTGCGATCTAAACACTTGGTGGGTGTGGTGTGTACTGTGGATTATGTTATGTACCTCGGGTTTATTGGGCGGTCAGTTTTTGCTTCGGTCAATCAACCTTGAGGAGGCACGTCAACATTTGACTTGCGAGGCTGTCGTGAAAGCTTGTAGTGTTCGTGAGGACACGTGGTGTTAAACTTTTGAAATATAATGGCTTAATAAATATGAAGGGATATAAGAAGGTAGGTATATCTAAATGAAACCTTGAACACATACACGAATATTGAGTTAAAGTACGAGTACCTCGTGTAGATTTTGATGGGTTTGTGACACTAGTGCCATTAATTCGAAGTGTTACAATGACTCGTCTAGAAGATAATAATATGAAGAAATCTAAATGTATAAAAGGAAAAGGTGACTGACTGACTGATCTATCAACGCACAGCTCAAACTACTGGACGGATCGGGCTGAAATTTGACATGCAGATAGCTATTATGAAGTAGGCATCCTTTAAGAAAGGATTCTTGAAAATTCAACCCCGAAGAGGATGAGATAGGGGTTTGAAAATTGTGTAGTCCACGCGGACGAAGTCGCGAGCATAAGCTAGTGTATCAATAAAGAGAATAAGGGCGATACGATCTGACGAGACATTGCGGTAGACGAACTCGTTCACAATCTTTTTATAGGTTAGGCGCCGCAGAAATAATAGCGGCCCAGACGCACGGCCATCGACGTTGGTGAGTGTGCTAACAACGAGAAGCAATGCTTTACTGTGCTATTTTAAGAGATTTTTAATACAAAACATTAAGATAGCTATGGGACCATCTGTAATCTTATCACAGAATAGCTGATGATTTTATTTTATTATTTAATTAAAACGGACATAATATAGCCCAATATTACACTAATTACATAGATGAAGATGATTACACTAATTACATTAGTAATTTACATAAAAATAAAAATAAATTAAACGCTTAAAAATGAGGCCCATGATTTCGTCTGCGTGGATGTAGGTTTTCTGAAATCCCGCAGGAACTCCATAATATATCTATAGTCACCCGCGCTCGTCCACACCGGGTTAGCGCAGGGGCTGTGTGGGTGTGCGGGGCGTTCCCTCCCCGATTCCTATCTCGATCTGTAGCGGACACATGTGAATTAGTAGATTTTTTTTTCATGAACACATTTTTTGTGATGTAACCACAAATGCACGGTTTTCGGATTTTTTACTTTAATTTTGCTATAAGACCTACGTACCTACCTGCTAAATTTCATGATTCTAGGTTAACGGGTCAACGGATCTTTGAAACGGACAGACAGACAACAAAGTGATCCTTTCAGTGATAAGGGTTCCTTTTTTTCCTTTTGACGTACGGAACCCAAAAAACACATGATCTTATTCATAATTTCTTAAAAATACAGCTGTTGAGTACAATAAGAGTACAATGGACCTTTGAGAGGAACTTTCTCCTCGTTACATGGTTAGGTTAGGTTAGAGCAATAATTAATTTTTACCGCTACCGATGAACTGAAGTAGTAGCACAGTTTAACGAATGTGGTAGTAGGTACATTATCTATGTAAATATTACGTCTTGGCGTCTGATAGTGGGTGTAAAATGTAATAATACAACTTGGTCTGGTCTGTGCACTCTCGCACTCTCCCGTGCGGTTAGGATGTAAAAAATAAATACAGACGCCCACATAGTATGTAGTAAGTACATACTTACGTTTGTTCCGGTGTGACTTGTTTTACGCATATTTTTCGCGATTGGTTTCGTACGTAAACGAATAAAGGTACAATACTAAGATTCACCTATATAATAGGTATTCCCTACAAAATGTCATCATCATCAACCGATAGACGTCCACTGCTGAACATAGGTCTCTTGTAGGGATTTCCACACGCCATAAGGCGCCGCCTGAATCCAGCGGCTCCCTGCGACCCGTCTGATGCCGTTCGTATTCGTCGCGTCTTCTAACGATTCGCAACAAAATAATCTGAAAGGAATGTGTTTTACCCACACATTTCGTTTTACCTATTTATTCGCAATACGTATAATGTAGTTATGTGTTATTGGACAATCTACCATTTGTATTCCGTTTGAATAAACGTATACGAGCGAGTACAGTGGTAGGTACTTAGGTCTTTGTTTTATTGCCTAGGCATTGGTTTTTTGCTGTAAAATAATTTAGCCACCTAAAGCGCGTGAGTAATACAAGTAACAGGTATATTAGTCATACAATAAATAAATTTGTCACGAAAACAAGTTTTCCTTTCTATTATATATATCTAACTATTAAAAATGAAATCACATTTTATTTTCGTGAATATTTTCTTTCTTATAATCTAGAGAATTTATGATGTTAAATGAAGAGCAAGAAATTAGAATTATTTTATTTATACAGTTTCATTTTCATGACTTCGTTCTGGCATCTAATGAAAACATAACTGAAGTCTTAAAATACTTTTTACGGCATATAATATGATGTTTTTGCAGAGGTTTAGAGAACTTTATGAAACGAACAACATTTATTTCATAAACGAAGTAAAGTCACACAACGTTTTCTGTTTAAAAATGTTTATAATAAAGTCATTTTGTTGAGTGTATTCAGCATAATGGGATAATGAAAATTACATTAAAAAGGAAGATTATGAAAATTAAGTTGTTTGCTCAGAAACTTAACATTCATGACTTTCCTAATAATAAAATTACAAAAGCCTTAAAATATGAATAAGAATGTTTTGTACCTTTCTTGGGTTTTAAGTTATAGCGATAAAATTTATCGCATGGTGAGGTAGGTACTAACCTTATGAATAGAATAAATGTAGGTAAAGGAAAGGAATTTTCGAATTTCATATGAGACATAAAACGTCCTTCACCGATAGCACAGCCGATAGCTTGTGTTGAATTATTCAAATTAAGAATTATTCAATGAACTTTATGATTCTAGTGATTGGTTCAACAGGCATCACATTTGGCGTAAAGGCAGCTAAAGCATCGGCGCCTTCTACCTGCGACGTACCTATAACAAGTAGGAACATAGGAAAATATAAATGGTTAGCTCTTGTTTAACTCGTTCTAAATCGGTACTGGCGTCGCACGTGGGCGTCCGCGTCGAGGCGGTAAATTTTTGACGCCCTTGAACATAACTGCACGGCTATTCCTGTAGCCCGATTCAGGCATACTTAATAGACGAAATATGTACTCTCCAATAATCCAACACCTAATGCATATCCACGAACCATTTGAGATTTCATTGCCGTCGGACTGTTTCGTTTTAACAGTTTGCGAGTGCGTCATCACTTTGTTAAATATTTACTTATTTGGTTTTCAAACTATATCTGTGATACTGTAATAATCTTCGGTGGTCATTACTTCTCACGATACAGAAGCAATGGCTGTTAACGGGTATTTTAAAACTACTATTTTACTTACTTCCATACCTTTACTATTTTTTAATACTTAAGTATTTCGTCGTAACGGCGAGGAACGAATCAATCTGATTTTTTGCATGGATAGGATAGGTGCATGTTATATTTTAGAGACCTCAAGAGTGCCATAGGCTACTTTTTATCCCGGGAAAACTAACTGTTCTTGCAGGATTGGATGCCATTTCTTACGCCTTTGTCCTTCAATCACATAGCAACAGATCAATAGATCTACGAGATTTCTATAATACGATAACATAATAAAAGACCCTGGAGAGAGAGTGACATAGGCTATTTTTTATCCTTGAAAAACAAACAGTTTTCATGGTATTTTCATAAACCTACGCGGAGTACATACATTAGAGTAGTTCAACAGAATTTTTATTGATCGCCTAATGGTCAGTCAGTAAAGTGGCACAGTGGCAAATAACGGCCACCTCTCCCCTTGCCGCGTGTCCCGCCCCTAAACGCAACTTAATTGCAGCGTGGCAAAAACGCTAATGTCGCTTGCTATGCCCGTTACGCGTTTAATAGACAACTAGCTATAGAGTATAGACACGGACCACTTAGCTTCGGTTTTGATTCCGTTGCATTCCGATTTAAACGAAAACTACCTTTGTACATAGGCACGTGTTCAATACGTAGATAAAATTGCTTAATTGCAGCGATTATACGACCATCCAATAATCGGGTCAGTTGTCTATCTATCTATCTGTTTGAGAATTTAGAGGATTTTCGATTGCACTAAGCCATATAACATAACGGTGAAGAAAAACATCGAGAGGAAATTTGATGTCCTGAGAGTTCTCCATAATGTTCTCTAAGGTATGTGAAGTCTGCCAATCAGCATTTGACCAGCATGGTGTAATCGTCTTGTAAGAACCACCATCCAATAACCAGCCACCATTAACCGCCATATAATATCCTAAAGATATCTTCAGTTTATTTTTGGATACTTTATGAACTAATGCTTGATTGATGACTATATACTGTAACTTCGTTGTTTTTTAGAGTAGCCATTCTTGATTCATCACCAATCATCATCATTAGATTACTTCAGAGCACAGATCTCCATTCAGAATGAAAAGGATTTGGCCATTGTCTACCACGAAGGCCAAGTGCGGATTGGTAGACTTTACACACCTTTGAAAACATTATGGGAAACTCTAACACATTCAATACAGCAAGACCTCCCGAAAAGGAGACCAAAACGTCTTAACCACTTGGCTACCACTGCTCATTGATTTTGATTACTCCCACTAATTAACACAGTGGCCGTGCATGAAAAAGCTACGCACAAACTGCTTAGACTGAGCTTTTTGCAGATAACGTTTGAAGCGCGATGAATTGGAACCGGAGTCCGGAGTCATAATATAGTCCCAGCTTTATGATAAAGTATGTAAGAAAATCAATGGTAGAAGAACGCATTCTCAATGAAATAATAATCACAGACCGCTCGCCGTCGATTGCTCCATCAACATACCAATATGTATTTACCGCTGCGTTGTATAATAGCTATCGACATACTATTAAGATTACACCACTTTAGATTCATGCACATACATTAAAAATATAATACGTTATCTTCCTTATCATTAAATCTACACTTCTACACTAATATTATAGATACTTAAACTTTGTAAGTATGGATGTGTGTAGAGGTAATTTACTGAACTAATGATCTGGTTTAAAATTCTTTCATTGATAGATAGCAAAGTAGGCTATAAATTACGCGAAGTTGCAGGACAAAGCTAGTTAAATAGGTACGTCTGTTAACATAATATTATTACGTATATAAAAGAAAAAAATAAAGAGTTAGAAACAGATTATTTTTAAAATAATTAATTATTATCTCCGCTTAGACCGAAGATTTTTTAATTATTGGGCTGCACTATAGGATTATTAGGAAGATACAATAATTTATAATCAAGCTCATAGTTGTTGACACACCTGTTCAGGATAGCCGCGGTTATCCGGCCGCGATGAGAAGGTCGCGCGTCGGCAACGGCTCGCGTGTTACGCGACCGCGTACGACTAGCGGACCACACTTTCATACACGACAACGAAAAGTGAACACGTCAGACGAATCTGTGTCTTAGTCAATTAATAATTGTTCTCTTTACTAATAAATTACTTATAACGTGTAATACAGTGCAATATTATTTTGGACGCCGAGATATCCCTCAACAATACGTGCCGGGCACTTGGCTCCACTAACACCTAATAAATGTATACCTACTTAAATATATTTTAACGTGCCTAAGTGAGGTTTAAAAGGCGACAAACTCGTAGTTCCCAATTAGATATTTTCCTTCTAATCGCATATAACACTCGATTATGTATTAGGTTTTATTAGATTATTTTGGTTACGTATTAAACGTACGTACGGTTTTCGCAGAATTTAAAGGTTAATACCTATTAGATAAGTACATAACAATTTTATTACAGGTTGAAGCGTAGACATAGGCAAATCAGGGGTTTGAGGAAATTATTTTTACCACGAGCGTATATAGAGTTCAATAGCCCTATCTGGGTTACTTACTTTAGTAAGTAGGTACTAGGTACATGCGACGACGAGACCGACCTGTCTTACGTTTTATTTTACAGACACTCTGTGCCCAGTCCGCTTCCGGGATCTATTCTTGGTTACGTTTCGTTTGATTTTTTGAAATCAGGTCAGCTTTTAGCGCTGAAACATAATTATAACTTTAATAACTAGGTAGGTATTTTAATTTGCTTATAAGCTTATAGTGACGTTAGTACCTAAGTATATACAGTTGCATAATTCAAAGTTTCCTAAGAGATAGAAGAGAAGCCTATATAATATGAGCAATAAAAATAGTATAGATATCGCGAGGAAAATGTAGTTGTATATAAGTAAGTGATAGTACTTTGGGAAATAAAATACTTATACTTACCTACTTATACAACAAAAGCGTTATTGCCCCAGGGGAATATTCTAGATCAAAGGGCAATATAATATGTGTCAGAATAGGATACAAATTAGAAAGGCTCTGTAGGTATCTGTATACAAATCTCAAGGGAATTAGGCAGCGGGTAAGTTCGCCCGTATCAAGGGAGAGAACTTCTGAGAATATGTGGAAAATATATACGTAAATATATATATTTTATCTAATGTTTGTATAGAATTCGAATATATGTACATACCTAGACGTGTCTCTAGTTATGTATAATATCTCACACCCGGCTTCACTCACGTGTTTAGTCTTAACCGTGACACGCGCGCGAACTGACTCCCTTTGAAAAAGGACCCCGGATGGGTTCGACTAGTCGGGCTAACGTCGACTAAACACGTGAGTAAAGCCGGGTGTGAGATATTATATATAACTAGAGACATGTCTAGGTATGTACATATATTCGAATTCTATACAAACACTAGATAAAATATATATATTTACGTATTTATATATATTATATATAATGGAAATCACTGACGATAGTTTAAACGCTGAAACGTCTCTAGTTTTTTCAGTGGTATAAATATGACGATGAATTGATTATTACCCGCTGATGAGCTCCGCGATGGGCAGATGATACCCGCGACTTCATACGCGTAAGTTTAGATTTTTTGAAAATCCCGTAGGAATTCTTTGATTTTTTGAGATAAAAAGCAGCCTATTTTATTTTCCAGGTCTTTAACTGTATCCATGAAAAAAGTCATCCGTTGCTCCGTTGCGGTGTGATTGAAAGGCAAACTAACAAACACAGTCTGATTTTTCGGGATAAAAGAAGCCTTTATTCATCTCCGCGACAGCCACATAGTCACACACTCTTTCAAATTTATAATATACATATATTATGTATAAATTTGTAATAGTATGGATAGTTCGTACTTAATAGATAATTCCTTTATTTCGCTACATAAGTATTAATTTATTAAAAACCGCATCGTGTAGGTATTTTATCAAATCAAAGTCAAAGTCAAATGATTTATTCAAAATAGGTAATTAATAACTCTTTTTGATGGTCAGATGTTGGATTTCTAAGATATAGTGGTGATAATTATTACGCAAACTTAAAACTAAAGCTACGAGGGTTCCAAACGCGCCCAGGTCTGAGAAGAGCCCACAACAAACTCAGCCGGGTATTCTTTTTATTATCACCAATCATCATATCAATTTACTCAGTAAACTATGAAGCTATAGGGGACCTTAATATAATAAGAGACGTATAATACTGCAGGTGTTTGTCATATCACAATAAGTAAAGTACCTTAGCAACTGAGGCCGGCATTCGTAACATCTCAGGGCATCTGTTTTATCGGGATTCAGTATATAAAATGTGTCAGCTGTTGTTCCGTTTTCGTGTTTGTAGTGCAATGTCAGACGTCGTTACATATACGGAAAGGTCAGGCGAGTTCAGCGGTCTCTCCACAGTATAGATTGTAGACTGTATTGTATAGTCAGTAGTGAATACCGCAGCAGGTGCCCCTGACAGCTGCTTCGCTATTTTCGCACGCGCTTCTGTATGATAAATATGATATAGGGACTGATCATCATTAAGTATATCAGAAGAAATTTTTCCGTAAAAAGTGTTAAGAGAGTGAATGAAAATATAGATGTTGGCATAATTCTTTTCTGACTTGTAACATAAGTCCGTGCGAATCGGTCCTCCTTCATACTAATACTGAAATATAATTTTTCTGATATAACAAGTAGGTACGTATTATTAAGTAGGGCTTTCAAATACCGAATTTTTTTCAATACCGACGTCCCGGTAAAATCTCGGATTGGTTTGTGAAAACATTGAAATTAAAAAAATATATATATTTTTAAAGAAGTGTTTCCGAATAAAGTAAGTTTTCCGTATTAACTATTATATTTTTTAACTTTCCAAAAATATAATATAACGAGAAGTACCAAACGACTACAATTTACAAACCTCCAGAGTCTTAAGAACAGCTCATTATACAAACTTCGTTACCTGTATATTTTTTAATTAAAACACCTGAAAACGATCGTGTTCTTCGGTGAAAATTAAATGGTATCGCTTTTGTAATGGGTTTTCAATTAAGCTTTCGAAGTATTCTTTGCAGCATTTTCCTGGTGGATTAATCTAGCTAACAGCTTACGTAGGGGCTTGTTTAATGTAATGCTAGGAATTACTATACTTTCTTTGCAGCAGGTACGCTAGTATGTTTGTCGCTTATTATGCGTTCCTATTACAATCATCTGATTTCGATGAAACTTTTCTGTTTCTGAAACATTTTTGTACCATCAATAAATGGCGTGAGAGTTGCATTGCAACGCATGCGGGGTAAGTATATTACATACAAGTCGTACTTTCTCAACCTGTTGTACAGTTACCGTAGCGCTGTTTTTCAGGCTTTAGATTGCGGGAGTAGACTCTAGTGATCCGATTAAATGAACTCGCAATCTCGCGAAAATTATTTTAATATCTTTAAAAAATTCAATCTAGCCTACACAATTTTGTAAAGCCGGAAAAATTCGAACTCATTTACGCTAACGCGGTAAAATAATATGATAAAATAATGTTTGCGATTTCAGTGGAATGGAATATGCAATTTATTTTTCGTATTTAAATCACGCTGGTTATACAATTTCCTCAGCTATTTCGTAAAGTAGGAATATAAATAATTATAAAGATGTACCTAGTGCCTATAACATATACTTATTTGTAATTATTATTGGTTCATATTAGGGATGTCTTTTACTTTTGCAACCATTTTATAGAATACTAGCTTATGCTCGCGACTTCGTCCGCGTGGACTACACTAATTTTAAACCCCTATTTTACCCCCTCAGGGTTTGAATTTTCAAAAATCCTTTTCGTAGCGGATGTCTACGTCATAATATCTATCTTCATGCCAATTTTCAGCCCGATCCGTCCAGTAGTTTGAGCTGTGCGTTGATAGTTCAGTCAGTCATCATTTCCTATTATATACATTTAGATTTATTTAACATCTTAAAGTTAAATCAACAAAAATACTGCCTGTTTAGTTTTCCAGTATGATTCCTGTGCTCTGCTCCGAAAATATACCATTTATCTCTCTGTCTTCAGCAGTGTTCTGGTTATAGTTTATGCCTTTCGTAGCTTTATCCTTTCGACGAATATTATATTTCCTAAGACGTCCGGTGGCCCCTTGTCGGTCCGTCGCCCTGATCGAGCCCTCTTAACGGCCTGCTATTCTGTGATCTGTCTCAGCCATGATTATCTACAATCTTTGGACTTTTGTCATAGATAGATTCATCATTGATCAAGGGTTAATGAGCTATTAAACCCTTTTCAATCTTATAATGCCTGTACTTTAGTATCACAAGCCTCAGAAATTATTGATAAGTAGGTACTTCGATTTAAACAAAATGTAGTTAACATTGAGCTAATAATGATTTAGAGACACAAACAAAAATGATTTCATTATATTTTAGTTTTGTCGTTGTGTAAATGAGATTTTTTTAAATTGTAAAAGTTGAAATACAAAAACGTAACGCGCAATTTTGGAAGCGTATTTGCTTAAATACAGGGTTACAGCTGAAAATCAGCGTCCTGCATCTTATGTGTGTTAACGCATAATGATGCAAGACTTTATGCTGAGCTGTACAACCATTTGGGGTGGTGTCACAGATGAAAATGTTACATTTGTACTCTGTTTTTATCTGTGACACCAACAACAAATAAATGCATTTTCTTTCTTTCTTTCTTAAGTATTAATCAATGGTATTAATAAAATTTCAATTGAATGAACATTTTTTCCCTGTTCCTGGTGCTTTGGTTCAATAAAATAATTTATAAATCGTCCTTGTAGAAAATGAATGATTTGATTTGCGGAGTTTATGACAATATGAAGTTCCGCCATTTGAGTGCGACTTTTGACTCTTCATTTAAATTTTAAAGAGGTTGTGACAAAACAAGTTTTAATTTATGATTTGATAATATGTTGCTAATATTTGTTGGCCTTATTTTCCAGTTCCATAGCTATCCAGCATCCAGTTTATATTTACTTTAAAAAATAATTAATGAATAATGATAAAGTTGTGTTGTAAATGTAAATGAGTATACAGTTTTTCATCCACAATCGGCATCGCACCTGAACGGAAGTTATACGGATTGATTTCTGATAGGTAAGTATTAATCAGTATAAATAAATAATTTTTCATATTGTGCTATTAGCCGTCATATAGTCTAACGATTAAGAGAAGTCAATTAATTTATTACTATAACGTTAGCATAGAATGCAGTATCAATCTAAGTTGATGTCAGCTGTTAGCCTTGAAACATTCCAGTTCAATCTCTGACAGAGGCGATAGGTACTGAGCAAGAAACCTTCCATTTAATTTTAAAGCTATTAGGTAGTATTGAAAATGCATCACTCAATTTCAGCAGAGAACGGTGCGCGCATTGCAACTGCAATGTTTGTAACGAGCTGTTTATTTTAGTCGATCTATACAAATATTCACAAATGGGTGGTCCATTTTAACGTGCTAACATGAATTTCTTCCGGATCACATATAAATAGTAAATATAATATCAACACTTTTTTACGTAAAACCTTTATTTTCCGGAAAATTGTTCTCTGGGCACTACCAGCTACTACTATTATATTATTTTAATATTCGTGAGGCAGGTCAGAATTAAGATCTTCAGTAAATTAAACAATCTCTGACATATCTTGACACCGCCTATCTCTCAACGTCTCTTCGATATTCACAGCTTTCTCCTTCGGTGAAATTCATTTACCTACATTCATATTATTTTATCTCGAGCATGAGAAAGGTTCGTCGGTATTGTTCTCGACAAACACTTAATTGTCTTATGAACTCACTAATCCGATTCAAGCGTCACCGATGACCGAGTTGAGTGCTATAGGCATGTCAATGGTTGGAACAAAGCTTTGAGTAGGTAGCGTGAAGCGGTGATAGACTAGTAGTTAAGACCTCGATCTCCTTTTAGGGAGGTCGGGACTTTGATCTCGGGCACCCATATCTAACTTTTCAGAGTTAAATTCGTTTTAAGTAATTAAATATCACTTGCTTTAAAGGTGAAGGAAAACATATCGTGAGGAAATCTGCATGCCTGGGAGTTCTTCATAAGTCCATATTGTTCTCAATGGTGTGTGACGTCTGCCAATCCATACTTGGAGAGTGTGGTGGACTTAAGCCTGAACCGTTTTCCCTTTTCCTTTCGAAGTACGGAACCCTAAAAAAGACGAAGTCAGTAGAATTTTCACTTTATTTCAAAGAAGTTAGTACAAAAACTAATATTACTCAACCAAATTTTTATAAGCCATTTAAGTGATACTGTAGCGTAAGAACGAACAAAAAGGTGCAAAAACCACAATAAAACATTTTTCTATGTGCAAATCATTACAGAAGGAAACCCAACTTTTTAGTAGACTTAATTTTCTAGGGTTTCGTACCCGAAGGGTACCAACGGGACCCTGCTACTAAATCTCCGCTGTCCGTCCGTCCGTCCTTCTGACTATCAGTAAGCTAGGTATCTCGTGAACCGTATTAGGTAGAGAGTTGAAATTTTCACAGAATGTGTTGCCGCTATAGCAAAAAATAATAAAAAATTCAAAATGGCTGCCATGAAAATTTAAAAAATTAAAAAGTTTTATTCCTTGTACAATGGTACGGAATCATTTGTGTGCGAGCCCAACTCGCACTAGACCGATTTTTAGTACTAACGCAATCGCCGTTGTAATAAACTTGTTGTATAAACAGTGGAAGTGAGGTTTACGTAAACGTCTTAGTTTCCGAAAGCGTTTTTGTGGTTTTGCAGTAAGTACTTAACTAAAAAAACCGGCCAAGTGCGAGTCAGGCTCGCGCAACGAGGGTTCTTCAAAGAGCTCCCACGGGATTTATAATTAGCCTAAATCCACACAGAAGAAGTCGTGAGTGTCATCTATGTCGTATCGAAATAGCTAGCATCCCGGAACGGATATAGGTTACTTTTTATCCGGATAAATCAAAGAGTTCTCAAGAGATTAAAAAAAATCATAAATCCACGTGGATGAAATCGCGGGCGTCATTTACCTACTTAGTTTTCCATAATCAATACTAATATTATTATAAATACGAAAGTACCATCCATTTAACCGATTTTGATGGAATTTGGTAAGAGATAGCTTGCATACCGGGGAAGGACATAGGCTACTTTTTATCCCGAAAAATCAAAGAAGTCGCGGGCATCATCTAGTATATCATAATATATACTTAATCAGAACCCATGTTATCAGTACCCATATTATAAATGCGAAAGTGTGTTTGTTTGTTGGTTTATCGGTTTGTTGGTTTATTGGTTAGTTGGTTTGTCCTTCAATCATGCCGCAACGGAGCAACCGATTGACGTGATTTTTTGCATGGGAATAGTTAAAGCCCTGGAGAGTGATACAGGCTACATACTTTTTATGCCGGAAAATCAAAGAGTACCTACACCCACGGGATTTTTAAAAACCTAAATCCACGCGGACTAAGTCGCGGGCATCAGCTAGTTCAATATAAAGTACATCTCACTGCGAGTAACATGGCCATTGTTGACATAATGTTCAAAAGAATAATGAGGGCATGAGTTGCGAGTTTGTCACAGCCGCCTACTTGGCTAGCAGAACTAAACTAATACAGTTGGAACGATTTTAGTGTGATTGGCGTGGGCGAGTGGCCGTGCTCCGGCTGTGGGCATCAATGAGCAGGTGCTACCTCCGCCGCCCACCACACAATTATACATTTAGCGACGATGATTATCGTCTAGTTTTGTGCCTTACTGGTTATTGCGACAGTTGGGACATAATACAAATGCTATAGCTATGGCTGTGATAGCCTAGTGGACGTCCGCCTTCTAATAGGAGGTCGGGGTTCGATCCCGGGCACGCACCTCTAACTTTTCGGAGCTATGTTAATTAAATATCACTTGCTTTAACGGTGAAGGAAAACATCGTTACGAAACCTGCACACCTGAAAGTTCTTCATAATGTTCTCAAAGGTGTGTGAAGCCTGCCAATCCACACTTGGCCAGCGTGGTAGACTATGGCTACAGACTATGGCCAAACCTCTTCTTATTCTGAGAGGACACCCGTGCTCTGTAGTGAGCCGGCGATGGGTTGATCATGATGATGATGATGAACTTCAAATGGATTCTAATAAACAATTTCGCTTACAAAAGTTTTGACACTTTATCCCTCAGACACTGAGGCACAATAGAATGTAAATTTCGCAACGACCACATTTCATGTCCCAAACTCTAAATACTGAAGGATTAAGACTCGGTCAGACAAGGGTCAATCGCGAGATCTTGGGAAATCTGAGAAGGGAGAACCGAACTTGTCCGAATAGGAGACTAGGCTATCACAGCTACCTTTGAACCACATTTGAAGTTACTAAATATAAATCAAAGTTAAGAAATTGGTTGGCATAGGTATTATTTGCTTAATTCGATTATAAATAAATTAATATTTTATGTAACCTTATCTATAAAGAAAATGGTAATATGAAGTTATTTGATTCGCTTCTTATAAAGTTCTCCTTTGTGACCTTTGACTTAAAGGAGGAAAAATAGTTTTATTAACAAAAACATGGCCATGTTTTGATGTTAAGTATATTTTAATCTTCTAGATAATATCATGAAAGTAAAATTGGGAAGAAAAATATTTGAAATAGTGGTGGGACAACTGATTTAAGGCATCCGTCACCTTCGTCGTTTATATCCTACCAACTACAAATAAATACACGACAGTCCGCCTTCTAATGATTACGAGAATTGATATAACATGGGATTTAACATGGGAACCATGAGCTTTATGTATCAATTGCTGACTTGTCACATTCATGAAGAATGTATGACTTTGCTAGCACCAAGGCGGCGCGGCTACTTCAAACATAACTATACCAATTTTTCATTATTTAAACTTAATGCTCAAATCAGGTTCTATGAATTAATTGTAAAATTTTGTGTACGGAGTACGGATCACCCAAATAAATAAAATTAATGGTCCCCACAGAACTAATTTTTGAGGTGGTTTAATTTTAATTTGTATACTTAATAATCACTATCAGATATAGCAGAATCCAATGTTGGTACAGACGCGCTCCGTCTTCCGTTTTGTTACTATTACCTTTGAGTTATATCATAATTCGATCTAGATCATCGATGTTGTTACAAGACTCTTATATAATGCAATAAGTATACCAAATGAATATCAGCGAAGAGAAATAAGAAATAACTTACCTACTTTCGTTTGAGCGACTACGTTTTTACAATCCGTGTTTCATCTGACACGATTCCTGTAACAAAGAAAATATAATATAATTGGTTTATACAGAAATACAATAACAAACTTGTTTCCGAGATCATTATGAGATTATTAGAATCTCAAAGCGATTATAATATCTTATTTTACTAGCTTTTGCTTTGAGATCAAGTTTTTCAAGGATTTTTGTGGACAATATTAAATAGAATTCGTTCGTATTCCTAATTTAATAAATTAGGAATTTATTGATATAATGATCGTAATTTGATAGCATTGATTTCTTAAGTTTTGATTGTGATCAACCTAACGCTGAGTTTCCACGTCGGACCAACAATAAATATCATTGCCCGATGTTGCACCCTCCATAAAGTTTAGATTTCTTCGAGTATGTATCGTACGTGACAGGGCGATATGGCAATCGGGGTGGGGACGCTCCGCACATCCGTGCGGGTGTGCGAGGTGTCCCCCCGTCTCATACCTTGATTGCCATCTCAACTTGTCGCGGACTATACCTAGCACTACCATTAACGTGGGAGGTTCGAACCTATAATGCCTTACAGATTTCAGTAGGTATGTTTATTTCTCTTTTACTAAAAGAGACTTCAGAATTTATTAAACGTGGAACGCCAGCCCCAGCCGAGGCAACGGAGTTCATTAGGGAAAGATTGTAATTAATATTATATTTTGAAACTTCTCTAACGAGCTCTCTTGATGCTTAAAATATTAATCCCTTGCATTACGGAATAATAGAAACATCGAAGGCTGAAATTTAACGTTGAAATCGGTCAATAGCTGTAAGCCTTGCCCAAATATATTTTAGCCAAAGCCTGAACCACTGATTTACCAGAAGTTAAAAGTTATACCCAAAAATTTCATATTAGATAGGTATATTCCAAAAAGAATTACGTTCTCCATACTATAATAATTATAAAAGCGAAAATATGTCTTTCTGTTGGTTACCTATTCACAACGACCCATTCTTCTAAACAATTTTGACGAGAGATACAGAGGTACGATGTAGCTTGCATCCCTGAGCCACTGACAAAGGATTATATATTGTGTGACAAAGGCCCGAAAAATTAAAAAGTTGTCACGAGATTTCTAAAAACCTAAATACTCGCGGTTGAACTCGCATACTAATCAAACCAGTGGTTTGATTACATACAAGAGTATGTACGACAGATCCATGATGCTTTTGTACAAACTGACAACGTGTTTATTACCTATATACAATCTCGTTTTGGTTAATTTTTTACAGTTACAATAAAAATGCTAAGTGTACGGGCCATAATAGGTATTGTAAGGGGCTTAAGAAATATCTAACGTTAATAGGACAGTAACGTAAATTGAGCCGCAGGCAAATGCCAGCTAAATGTATATAAAGTGTGTTGTAGAGTTCATGACGTCTAAATAATTTGAAATGGCAGATCAAGCAACTGTTGTTTTCATTCCAACGCACTTTAGATTCGGTAATACAATTTCACCGTAACTGCTTTGAAAGAAAAAGTTTAGGTTTGTGGATTGGAGGGAAATAAAACGCGGTCAGATCAGATACTTAAACGATTCGTATTACGTAAGGCGATATTTTTTGCGTAATGGCCATTGACATTTTTTTATTGTTTCACGGCGAAATATAGGTTGGTACGCCGACCTTGGTTTATTTGTGGATTTATAATGAAATCAACTAAATCGTTATCCGACCGTATAAATCAAGGTTAAAAGAGCAAATTTCGACGACCTCCCTGACGCAGTGGTGAGCGCTGTGGTCTTAATAGTGGGAGGTCCCGGGTTCGATTCCTGGCAGGGGTATGGAATTTTATTATTTCTAAATTTCTGGTCTGGTCTGGTGGGAGGCTTCGGCCGTGGCTAGCTACCACCCTACCGGCAAAGCCGTGCCGCCAAGCGATTTAGCGTTCCGGTACGATGCCGTGTAGAAACCAAAGGGGTATGGGTTTAATAAAAACTGCCATACCCCTTCCAGGTTAGCTCGCTATCATCTTAGACTGCATCATCACTTACCACCAGGTGAGATTGCAGTCAAGGGCTAACTTGTACCTGAATAAAATAAAAAAAATCTAAAATCTAAAATGTAGCTACCTACTTGATAAAATATGTATATCGCGTATCTATCTAGTCTAGTATCTACATTTCTGTCCCAAATAGAATGTAAATTATTTTCTTAGTCCTTATAAAGAAAGTATCATTTCGATAATCTATTCAAAAGTTCTCGGACTTTTTGTTTCGTATATGGCTGTAATGTGTTGTCGATATAGTCAAAAACACGTCGATGACGTTGATCTATTCTAATTTCTTTACTATATTTAGTTGTTGTTTTTTTTATAAATAATTCTCAAGCATAAGTTCTTGTTTTTGATATTTGACGGGAGAGCAACTCCTCTCATTATTTTTTATAGAGTCGCTGGTCAGCTTCATATAATTGTTTTTGTTTAACAGTTCTTCAATCTACATAAGTAGTTAGTAATTATTCATAAGACAAATAAGATAATAATTACTAATTACTATAAGTGTATCCTCGTTTTGATTGAGCGCTTGTACTGGATTAAGTGAGCGACTGTAAAAAATTTGATGCGTCTTACTAACGACCTCTCGCTGAGATTAGTTGCTGATTCGTAGACATAAGAAATAAAAGAGTAATTAACATTAATCATAGTGATGTGGTTCTCTTATGTGGTTTCTAATGCCGTCGCATGCACGCATAGAGATGAATAAACGATCATGTCAGAATAAGATGCTGTGATTGACGCTGATTTATTGAATTTAATTTACATTTACGCAATGCGTCGGTCATTTGAAATTACGCTATCAAATTTTACTGCCGATTGAATGTAAAGAAATTCTTATAAATGCAACCTCAATAGACACTTTTTTAGAGTGATTTAATGCCACTTCATTGCAGTACCTAACACGTTTTAAAGAAATTCAATCAATATTTATTACTTACCTACATCGATATCCGTGAATATACCGTCGATATAGTTTGTCGAAACTCTACTTTGTTGAGTCGACAGGAGATTCTAATCAGAAAAATCCTTTATTAAGGCTAGTTGTAGTAATAAGTTAATCGTGCATAGACAAAACAGGCAGACAAAAAAAGATTCAAAAGAAATTCGCGTCGTGGTCGTCGTCTTCATTACCACAATGCGTTGTGGTCATATTATAGCATGACAGCCACGACACGAATCTTACTATATGAGCTTTCTGCGGTTGCCATGATTAAGTCGTGAGCGATTTCATAAGAGCCATAACACAAATTTCACGTCGTGGCTTTTCTGCGATTGCCACAACGCGTTGTGAGCTGTTTTTCTCTCAATAAGCATTATCGGTCTTTGAGCGTAACATGTATATAAGGTGACGGTAATAAATATTAATTAGTTTAGTAGGTACGTTATAGTAAGTTCGTGTAGTACCTATCGCGTGACGGAAACTGCTCGCAGGCCGCCGGTGCCAGCCGCCGGCCGCGCCGCGCCGGTGTCCCGAACGTCGTCCCTGTCATGTTTCTGGTCACGCCACTACGTGGCTCCGCACTCTTTCCGAGTCGACGGAAAAAGCCGGCCTACAAACGCAATAGTTCAGTGAGGACTTTTTACAAAGAATGTTCAATTTTTAGGGTTCCGACCGAAGGGTGCAAACGGGATCCTATTACTAAGCCTACGCTATCCGCCGTCCACCCATCCGTCTGTCTGTCTGTCTAACTATCTGTCAGTGGGTTGTATCTCATGAACCATAATAGGTAGGAATTTGTTACAAAATGTGTATTTCTATTGCCGCTATAAAGCCTTACATCAAAGGTTGTAACTTATGTATAAGCTGATGCCCGCGACTTCTTCCGCGTGGATTTAGGTTTTTAAAAATGTTGAATTTCCGCGATAAAAAGTAGCCTATGTCACTCCCCAGGTCTTTAACAATAGGTACTCATGCAAAAAATCAAGTCAATCCGTTGCTCCGTTGCGACGTGCTTGAGGGACAATCCAACAAACCAGCAAACCAATAAACCAAGAAACAAACACACTTTCGCATTTATAATATGGGTAGTGAGGAAGTGATTTCTGTCATATCTTGTAGTTAAACAACAAACAGGCCTAAAATCAATACACTATTTCCTTGCAAGTCTTTTGCTATGATAAGAAGGTATATATTATCATTCGGAACTTATAGGATAATAGGCTAGTCTATAAACGAACAAAGAGTTTAATTTTTATATAGCTCATATCATCATGACAAGACTCATTTATTTTATACTTTTTGCGATCTATCTAAACAGTGACTTCCTTAGCAGGAGGCAACATAATATTATTTAGAGAGAAGACGCAAGTTGCAGCTGCACAACGACGCCTGCGCATCCCGAGATCACCCGACCAATAGGAGCGCATCTAACGCATATTTTTATTTGCACCTGCCAGTAAAGGAAGTGTGATTAACGGCGGTCTCTCCATCACCCGCTCTATACAAACGTAGTTTGGCTCTCATTCAATTCTTACTAACCAATCGAAGCCAATGAAATTTTGTGGGCACGTTCTAGAAACTAATACCTGTCTGTGGCTTGGTTTGCCAGATTTTTGTCAACAGATTTCAGTTTTAGAGTATGCAACTCTCAGAGTTAAAAGAAAAAATATCTACTTTTAGAGTTACATAAAAGATTTGTATGTAAATCTTTGAGCTCGTGTTACTTTGAATTTAAATATTTTAACATAAATCTAGAAAACCACAGTGACAGATATTAATTTCTAAAACATGCCAAATGTTTTTTTATTGAATTTAATTGGTTAAAACTTAAAAATTGAAGGAGAACCAAACTTAGTACATTTGTTTGAGGCGCACTACAAATAAAATCCCATCTCCATAGATGTCTCGTTACACACAGGCTGTACTTTGTATTGTATCCAGTATATGATGCGATAAACCATAATATTGGTACATGGTGATTAATAATAATTGCAAGTGCTTAGGTAGTGATTCAAATGCATGCATGCTGCAGGAAATGATTTTGTTTATGCATTTTATTTTATCTAAATATATAAAAGGAAAAGGTGACTGACTGACTGACTGACTGATCTATCAACGCACAGCTACAACTATTGGACGGATCGGGCTGAAATTTGGCATGTAAGTATATAGCTATTGTGACGTAGGCTTCCGCTAAGAAAGGAATTTTGAAAATTCAACCTCTAAGGGGGTGAAATAGGGGTTCGAAATTTGTGTAGTTCACGCGGACGAAGTCGCGAGCATAAGCTAGTGTAAAATAAATTAATATCAGAATGAAAAATGCATCAGAAGACGTATGTAATAGATAACTATGTAGGTATGTAGATCTTCTCTACAAAATCTTTTGTTTATAGAGTAACTAGGTATAGTACGCGACAGCTGGTCGAGATGGCAATCGGGGAGGCAACGCCCCGCACATCCGCACAGCCCCCGCGCTAACCCAATGCGGGCAAGCGCGGGTGACGTGCGGGTGTGCGGGGCGTCCCCCCGCCTCAAACTCCGATCGCTATCTCGACTTGTCGCGTACTATAGATGTCTTTGGCAGTCTGATATCTCTTGGTGATCAGATGAGTGATGAGTTGATGATTGATGACTGAATACCTCTTCAATACCTCTACCACTTCAGTACAAAATGCTGGTTCTAATTATTGCAATATGTTTGATCTGCATATCAATTTTAGATTGGTAACTACTTGACCAAACACTATTGATTAAGCGCAAAATACCTATAACTATTAAGTAGGTAACATGAAGACTTTCCTAGAGGTGGTGAGCCCTATGGTTTTGTAATTAGGAGGACTCAGTTTTAATTCGCTGCAACGGCAATTTAGGGAATTGATAATTTATAAAATAATATAGTCTCTTGGCTGGTATGGTGGAAGATTTCGGAATTACTGAACTACCGGCAAATGCCGCCAAGCGATTTAGCGTTCGGATCATTCCGTGTGATGTCTCGTAAAACCCATTAATGTATGGGTGTCTTAAGTACTACCCTGCCATACCCTTTTGAGGTTAACCCGCTTCCACTTTAGACTGCATCATCACTTATAATCAGGTGAGATCACAGCCCAGGGCTATAGCTTGCTATCAAATAAAAAAAGCTGTACATTATACATATCAAGGACATCGTGGCTTAAGAACCTTCACCAGTGGTTTAACATGAGTACAACGTCGCTGGGCAGCGGTGAACAAAATCCAGTAAGCCTCAACGATAGCCAACCTCCGGTAGGAGATGTCACTAGAAGTAGACGAACGATGTAGGATCTTAGTGCCCGAATACAAGGATATCTCTACCTACAACCAGCTAATATACCTGCCTATATTCTGCCGCTTATACGAGCTTATACAAACATAAAATATTAATAGATGATGCCGGAGTAGGTAGGTATTGTTCCAAAGCAACACAATGCAACAATCGCGCCTTAACTGTGAGCTCTCTAATTCTAACTAAGATGCAGGCGTCTCGAATTCACTGGTAGGATTTACGTATCAATTTGCTACGTTAGGGGATTACCTACCTACTACACTATAATATAGTAGACAAAATATCCAGTATATCAAGTACCTACTATACGTCCTATGAATATTTTATGGGTTAAATTATGAGTTGTGGTGCATTGTACAGGTAGTAAGTACCTAAATTTTGAAATTCAAACACGTAGGTACACGAACGTTTTGAAAAAAAAGGTACGACGTTCCTCCTCCAAATACTAGTACTAAAAGGCATCTTACATTTTAAGGAAAACTTAAATATCGATTGACATATTATTTGTAGTATGTAATACAGAAAATCATAAAATCAATCAATCAGCAAGCCTGTTTGCGTCCACTGCTCGACATAGGCCTTCTCGAGAGCGCGCTACCACACACGTCCTCAGCCTTCCTCATACACCTACTTCCTGCTACTTTCGTCGTCAGTTCAGCGGGTTGGAGGTCGCCCACACTGTTCTTGCTAGTACATGGTCTCCACTCTAGAACACTTCTGTCCCAGCGACCATCGGTTCTGTAACGGACATGGCCTGCCCTCTGTCACTTTAGCTTGCAAATTCGTTGAGATTCGTTATGTTGGTTATTGTAGTTCTCCCACGGATTTCCTCGTTACAGATATTGTCCCTCAGGGAGACCCAACATAGCCTGCTCCATAACACGCTGAGCGGCTTTGAACATGATGGACAAGGCCAACTGTCACTGTCCACGTTTAAGCGCTATTTATCATCACAGTAGGAGTTAGGACATACTCGTTAAAGACTTTCTCGTCTTTAGGTTTTGGAGTATAAATAGATTGAACATTTGACGTAATTTTCAAATAAAATCATAAAATATCGTCATATAATATAGTATGTAGTGTACGTACGTCATTTGAGAGTATCGCCAATGATTTGTGGTAATGTTTATAACTTATAAAACAGCACAGGTGTGTTTTGGTGGGGTATGAATAAGATTAGCAAAAGACCAAAGTTATTTAGATTGAAAGCTGTCTCGATTTTTAAATAACCAGTTTCGTTTCCAATAACCAGTACCTACATAGGAAGTAAATGGAGTGACATTGAATTTAATATCGTCGCATTCAGTTTAACAGCACTCCAATTTCTTGTTCGACAACTTTTATTAATAAATGTAGTGCAATCAATAATAACTAAATAACGAGACAGTAAAGAAATACCTACATTAAATCGGAAAATATTTTGTTCATTATTTTGAAGTACTATTATTTTACAGGTCCTGAATTTATGATAATCAAATTGAAAATATCCGCGTAGTACATTCTGTTATAGCGATTTAGATTTAAGACAGCTTTTCATATAATAATTTCCAGTTATGAGTAAGTTGATAATATAGCAAGTGACTATATATTAGTTAGTCAGTTTGTTAAAGAATTTAGAAGTATTGTTTTAATTTTATGCCTGATACAAATTTCGCAATAGTGGTAGGTTTCTGTGCCTATACACAATTTTGTCCATGTCGCAAACGACGATGTATGTAGATTCTTTATGAGACCATTGCGTATGGAGTTTTTATAGATTGTAAAAATGTAACCTTGTCCGCCATTATTTATCTTTACAAGCGATAAATGATCGCAGTAGCCCCAATGTATAAATATTAATAAGACTCGGTGTTTCCTTTTAAAAAGAAAAATATGGTAAATGCAAGTTATAAATTGAAATGGCAAGCTAAGATGGCCGCAGGCCGTGTGGGACACAGGCACGATTAAAATTCAAACCCAGTAGAAATGTAATTACTTTTGCGTCTGGTCACAGTTCCAACGACTTTTATCGGTGTAATTACGCTTAATGCGAGATTTACATTCCGACTTGCGGAATCAAATGGAGTTGTGGATGGGAGATCATTGCCTTCCATCAAATTGTTTTAGCCCGAGTTTTCTCATGTTTTATCCATGAATTTTCCAAGGAGAGTTAATTTGGGACCCACTTCAAAAAATTGAGTAAATCCGTAGAAACTGAATACAGATATCACTGTTAATTTACTTTTTTTGAGTTCTAGGTATTTAAATGTTATTACTGGTGATAATACATAATACCTATAATATATCTTAATACCTATTGTGAAAGCCGAAGTACCTATTTAGTATATCTAGTATCGTTGGGTATTATATGCTACCTACTGTAAAATCTTCGTTAGGTATATTATTTTGATATACGGAACCCTAAGAAGTGCATAAAGAATCAAAAATTCAAGGTAATCGAACGATGCCTTCAACAATAAATGAAAACGCAAGACGTTTATTGTGGAACGGAATTCCTAAGCGAATGAACGAGAATCGAGAAATGGTATTGAATATCCTCTGTGAAACGTGGGAAAAGGCGAAATTGAGTGTACATTTCGTACAAAACGAATTATAATTAGCTAAGCAAAGTTATTGTGGATCGTCTCATTGAACGGTACGGCGCAGGTGGCTGCGCTGCGCAATCAGCAGTAAAAAGAAACGATATTTACAGGCTTAACTTTCGCAGACGCTGTTTCCTGCTACGAAGCGTTTACGTATTAAAACGAATTTGATATTAAGCTTTTTACATTTCTTGTTTATTACTGGACTAGCTGATGCCCGCGAGTTCATACGCGTGAATTTTGGTTTTTAAAAATCCCGTGGGAACTCAATGATTTCCCGGGATAAAAAGTACCCTAATTCACTCTCCAGGTCTTTAACTATTAACCCATGCAAAAAATCAGGTCGATCCGTTGCTCCGTTGCGACGTGATTGAACGACAAACCAACAAACAAACACACTTTTTCATTTATAATAGGGGTATTGATATAATTAAGCGGTGATAGCCTAGTAGTTAAGACGTCGGCCTCCTAGTCGGCGGTCCAAGTTTAAATTCTCTAAGTTTCACCTATATTATTGCAAGCAACTCTTTGACGTAGTAGGTACCTATAGAAATAGACTATAGAATTCGTCATACTACATAGTCACAATCAGGTACCTATATAAATCTATGCTTATAGTTTAGCGATGAACCTACAGTTTTCGATCTTATAAGTTTAAGTGAACAAAAAACACAATTATCGAATTTCCGCTTGCCCATTAATAATAAGACATAAAAGGTACCTATTAGGTAATGCAATAAAGATAAAAATATAAGTGTTTCTAGGAATAACATAACTAACATAAAAAAAACCAACAGCAAGGTGAATTCACATATTCATTCGTCTCGCATAAGTTCCAATATGGTGCTGTTTTTTCCTTATACCTACGTGATCTGATATCATATTTTAAACTCTACAGCCAAGCAATAGAGTTCATAGTGCAAACATATGTTGGTATTATTTCTTCAGGTTGCAACGATGTAATATTGTGCCGGTGCGCCGTTCTTGGCCGTTGCAATGTTTATCTTAGCCAGTTTTAAACGAACGCAAACACCAATCGGCCATGTTTTATTTACAGTTAATGCTTATCCTAAGTGGAATAACAAACAGTACTTATCGTGGTAAAACGTACAATTTTAAAATCAACAATCCTCCATTAAGTCATGTTAATGATTTTAAGCTTAAGCTTATTATTTTCTCAGTCATTACTGTTAGGTAATTGAACATTATTTTCAATCGTTAAAGTTCAGATTAGCTCACCCGTAAGTTATTAGTTCCATTTTAAGTGCCACTTTTACAGATATTACCTATATTTATTTGGAAAACGAAGTGATGGAAGCCCACCCACATGGTGGACGAACGGCGATAAGTTCACAAGCGAGTTGCCGTGCTGTGGAAATTCCTGTAAGAGACCTAACAGTCGTACTCAGAGTCGCTTAATCGTTAAAACGAGACAGATTTATGTGAGAGATATAGCTCTGTCTCGTTTTAATTAAACTTAAGTATCAATTGGGCAAAATATTTCTTCTTCTTCAAGTTTCAATCATCTGAAGAAAACAGCCGGTATATTTCACTGAAACTTGTTTGAAACGTCACGTTTAAAAAAGGTAATAAATTAGGAGCTAGCCTGCTAGGTTAGGTTGTATGTTACTACAAATAAATTCAAAACAACCCTCTGTATATCGGAGCACGTAACTTGTAAGATGTAGGTTAAATTATGGATGTCCCAAGAGGCATCTTGGAGTGTGCAATAAATATAAATCCTACCAAATCCTACACAATGAATGCTAATTAACCAGCAGTGAAGAATGGGTTTAGCTGTCAAAATTAAGCGTCATGAGCGTAAATAAGAAGGGTAATAACGTAATCAATCATCTGCATTTTATTGACAGGCTATAACACTGACCTCTAGTAATATAAATACGCTAGACTTGCTACTGCCGACTTTTTTTTGAAGCATCTTGATTATCGCCATTTTGGCGCTGATGATTTTCAGATTTTTCTCCGAATGTCTGCTATAAGACCTACCTACCTGCCAAATTTTTATGATTCTAGGTCAGCGGGTTTCTTGACATACCGATAGACAGACAGAGAGACAACAAAGTGATCCTATAAGGGTTCCGTTTTTCCTTTTGAGGTACGGAACCCTAAAAACATGATAATATAGGTATTTCCATTTGAGTTCAATGTTATTACGCACGCAAAGTCACGGGCATTTGCTAGGGAGAACTTCATAAACCACGGTCATGGCAATACAATACCAACGCGGTAACACGCACCTCTAGATCAAACGATAGGTACCTACCAATTCATTTGAAATCTGATAGCGCTAAAATCTACTAGTTATTATTTTTAAATCACATTGCCATTTGCTGCCGATTTGCCCTTCACAATTTAACAAACACTCACTTTACTTCACTTCCCGTTATTTGAAAATATATTAGGTAAGTGTATTATTCAATCTTTAAGTTATAAACGCAAGTACTTAACACAGACCAGTAGGTAAGGCTAATTATTACTTATATATATGATTTTTATATGTGTGTGCGATCAGCATTCGACGTCAGGATAGCTTCCTATACAACCGATTCTAACTAAAGTGCCCCTAATGCCGTCACCAATAGGTATACATGCATAAAAAATAAATACATACATAAAAAATACATGCATAAAAATGCTTGGCTTGCGGTCCGCCTCGTTATGTGGGTGTACTGTAAATATATCTATTCGTACTTATCTAAGTATTGAGTTATTAAGTGTCCATTAGAAATAAAACTTGCACAGAGGATCTCTAGCAAAAACTTGCATACCTATCACTTGTATTGCAGCAAGTTAATTTCAAGTTTTGAATCCAATAATTCTCGAAAAACATGCAGAAATCGACATTGACATGACAATGACGACAGCTGACTGCTGCAAGTTTTATTGTTAGTGGATTTTTAAAATATTCAGTCGAATATTACAGTTTTTAACCGAAGTCGACTATGGCAGTTTTTATTAAACCCATGCCCCTTTGGTTGTTACACGACATAGTACCGGAACGCTAAATCGCTTGGCGGCACGGCTTTGCCGGTAGGGTGGTAAACTGGTAGCTAGCCACAGCCAAAGCCTCCCACTAGACAACTGTCACAAATAAGACACCTTGTAAAATATAATTTCTATTCAATGTATCAAACATACGAAGGTCATAACACAGAACACATTTAACCAAGATGAGTCTACCGCATTTGCGGGATTTTATGGGAGGCAGCAATAAGCTTGTCTTCCTCATTGCGGGCCATCTTGATACCAACTAAGCTTGCAATTATATGCCCGTCGTCGCATACCCTACTCAGATGTAATTGCTAGATATGTTAAATCATGCCCGTTATATGGAATTCTCTACATGAGACTAATTGCTATAGAAGACCGCTTGGCGTCGCATGCGCAGGTGTACAGTTGCATCAATCTAACACAAAGTCCAAGTCCATTCCCATGTATCACATCCGCATAATACTAGGCTTAACTATAACAAGTTACAAGTAGTAGGTAATACAGTTATCAGATATAATAACAGACTATCATACAAAAACACTAAACCATCATATTCCCGTCTGCAAATGGGTACAGCCTTATACGTTGGATATGAGCACAACATGTGCTACATGTCTTTCTACGTGTGATAATACGAGACTGGTTGACTCCCTTATACCCTGCGGCTAGTTACCTATACCCCCATAGTGTCCAATTACGTAATCTTTTATCCTGATCCGTTTGACCCTTTATACTTCTAATAAATAGCCCAGTTATTTTATCTATAAGTAGGACCTGAGGCCGGAATCGAATGTACCTATTTAGGATTCCTCTTTCACTTTCCAAAAAATAAGCTGTCAGGTCCTATATTTACCAAGACCATGTTAAAAAATATATCCCATTTTGAAGATTCTTGCATTTATTTGGAAAATTAGCGACTTTTGAGTAGGTACTAGAGGGCTAATATTATGAAATTAAAGTTAGGAAATATTTTAGTGGATTTACAAGTTAAAAATCAATCATCCTCCATCAAAGTTATATTTTGATGAGGTGTCAGAGCAAGCAGGTAGACGAACGTAGTAGTAGGTAGGTATAAAAACAAACAGGTTGCTTCTGGTACAACTTTTTATTACGGTGATGCAACGATCATGACCTTTTTGTATACAACACTAATTACAAATATTTTTGAACAAGTCTTATTTACATACTCGTAAGGTGTGCATTATTGTGTAAGTCCATTTGTTACTTCAAAAACCACTCAAAAAATTTATCCAACCGAAAAATTATTTTATTACTGCGTCCACGATAATTAATTTCTTTTTACCTACGAACCTTGATATTTTGACAACAATTTTAAAGAAAACGAAGGTTTGCACAAAGTGTAGAGCTTTTGTCTGCGACAGGTTGAATGAAAGAGCGAAAAGGCCTTAGCTTAGCTTAATTTTGCTGTATTCTTAAAAATGTAAATTAGGTATCATACAGACTTTTCTTAAAAGTGGCTACTTTATTTGCAACCAATCGTTAGGTCAACCGACACTTATAAAAGCTGATCTACAACAAATCAATTTCCAACCTTAAATTATGAATCAGACTTTAACTTTATTTCACAGTTCTGATTGCATCAGATTCGTTCTTCGGAACTTTTTGTTCTCGTTAAAAAATGGCGATGGAACAATTTGGAGTTGCATCGATTAATTCAATTTATGCCGTTCCTTTTTAATTATAATTGTTAAATGTATTACATTTAATAGTACATATTTTATTTTGTCAAGGAAGGTGTGCCTAATTAAAACAGTTTGGATAGGTAACTACTAACTTTACTTAATAAATAATACTTAGGCAGATTGTGATGAAAATTATTAAGAATCTTAAGAATCATTTAGAATAATGATAAAAATGATGTGTTGTATTATATTAACCACTAAAATAACGAGAGAATTAGTAGTCTATGTAAAAATAGATTTATTCAATTTAATTGAAAATGAAAAATGATAATTTGAATCAATTTGCTATGTGCCAGACATTTATCAACTATTAAGCTAAACTTTATGGTCACTAAACTAGTTTTACCCTCAGGTGTTTTGCATTTCTTGATCAAAACAAATTACGGTCACTGACCTCCCACGCGTCTCAGCTAATCGCTTGACTAAACATCGAGCTGAAAGGGTTATTTTGTTGTCTGGAACTTAGCACCTCCCAGACTGACTACAAGAAAGCCTCTATTTTAAATAGACGAGAACATAGACTAACAATGTTAGTACATTTACTTTTATACAAGTTTTTAATTTCAACATATTTATGCCATAATAGAATTGAGTATTTACACACAACTATCTTGTTGATTTTATAAAGGCACAATCAGTGGATCTTATAAGCAGTAGTGGGGGATATAAATTTTTAGGTAACTAATGGCAACCGCATTCACGTCATATTGTTGCGTAGGCGTTAAACAGCCTTTATATCTTTGGCATAAAGAGATCTTAACGTAACTGTTCAGTAAACAAACAAAATTGCCTATATGCTTAGATTAATAAAATTACTATAAATCTATGCCTATATTATATGATAAGCAATATCAAACGATTAAACTTTACTCGAAGATATTATGCTGACTTTAATCTAAATATATAAAACACAAAAATGTTTATATCCATGTCCGTTGTAGACTCTGAAACTATTCAACCGATGTGCCCCAAACTGGTTACATTAGAAAGGCAATAATGAGAAGTTGGATTTAGAGTGTTTCTTAGCGTAGTAACACACGCCGGGTAGGTACCTATCATATCAGCTATTATAATTACTGTCAGCACATCTTTGTTAACTATGTATTTCGTAATAGGCCAACAGAACTAAATTTAACAGCGGATGAGAAATAATATCAGCGGGGCGATTGTCTAAAACCTGCATCAATCATTATTACAATCTCAATTGTTCTGATTGGCTGAATTTGTGCGATTCTTGTTGCAACAATGCATTGTGGCCAATAGTGAGCGAGGATTAACCAATCAGAGATGATTGCGATCGTGACATTGTAGCTGTCAAACAACCGCGGTAGGGCCACAGACCTATTTAGATCACGACTCGTCAAGGGTGTACGTTGATTAATGCGGTTCAGTCTGGCATCGTTCTTTACTATTAGACGCCATTACGCAACGAAGAGAGTAATTAAACGGTACTTTGTAATTCGTATACGCACGCGAGCTAGGTGAGCGAGCACGTAATGAATTGCGTGAATAGTAAGTACCTATAGTCCGCTACAGGTTGAGATGACAATCGGGGTACGAAGCGGGGGGACGCCCCGCACACCCGCACGTCACTCGCTCACCAGGTTAGCGCGGGGGCTGTGCGGGTGTGCGGGGCGTTCGCTCCTCGATTGTCATCTCGTCCTATCGCGTATTATACACACAATATGAAAATGTTGTTTTTGTGTGCAATAAAGTATTTCTATCTATCTATCTATCTATGTTTCATGAAACGAGCACAGAAGTATCAAATAACTTAATTTTAAGGGTTCCGTACTTGAAAAGGAAAAACGGAACCCTTACAGGATCACTTTGTTGTCGGTCTGTCTGTCTGTCTGTTTGTCGGTCTGTCAAGAAACCTACAGGGTTCTTTCCGTTGACTTAGAATCATGGGCAGATAGTTAGGTCTTATAGCAGACATATTATAAGGGGGAAAATCTGAAAACCGTGAATTTAGGGTTACATCACACCAAATAAATTAAATTGTGGTCATGAACTAATAATTAGTATTTTCAATTTTCGAAGTAAGATAAAAGTAAAATTCAAAGTCCTGACTGACTGACTTATTTTTAATCGACGGTCAGCCTAAACCGCTGGTCCTAGAGACATACCTATATGGAATTAGGAAGATGAATTGTGTTCTTTGTAAAGAGTAGGCATCCACTAATGAAATTTATGTAGTCCACGCGGACGAAGTCGCGGGCATAAGCTAGTAAAAATATATAATTATTGCAATCGAATCAATTTTGTCTTCAAGTTAACAAATTTTTCAAATTTAACCTTGTAAATCAAATCTTTATTCTTAGCTACAAATTATCTATAATGCCAGTCGAAAATATAATTATAATTATACACAAAAAGCTTCGGAAGGTCTCGAAGCGATATAAATAAGCCAAGGTTATATATGATTATACGTAAAGATAAGTGATCACCTATTATTATCAATGCTATCACCATGATCAACCCATCGCTGACTCACTACAGAGAACGGGTCACTTCTCAGAATGAGAAAGGTTTTGCACATTGTCTACTACGCTGGTCAAGTGCGGATTGGCAGACTTCACACACCTTTGAGAACATTATGGAGAACTCTCAAGCATGCTGGTCTACTCACGATCGAACCCCCGACCTCCGACTAGAAGGCGTACGTCCTAACCACTAGGTTACCAAGCCTATAGCTAAACATTGCCACATTTTCTTCATCTTAAAACCAAGGAAAATATAGGTAATATTCTATATCTAAGTAAGTAGGTATTACTTTTATATGTGAAAAAATCTCACATCATCTCTTTTGATAACTCTTTTGCTGTCGAACTTGAAGTCTGGGAGGTTGTAGATATGTGATATGTGTATAGAGTATTCTTATTAAAATGCAGAGAAAGAAAGTTCTGAATTACTTCAAAACATAAGTATATAGACCCAATAAGTTATGTGCGTCTCCATAACTTAAGCCAACTTCATCATCATCATCATCATCATCAGCCTGTGGACGTCCACTATTGGACATAGGCCTTCCCTAAAGAGCGCCACCACACCCGGTCCTCAGCCTTCCTCATCCAGCCACTTCCCGCCAGCCTCTTTATATCGTCGGTCCATCGTGCTGGAGGGCGTCCCACACATAGTATTAAAACATACCAATATTCGATCACATGTACACCCAAATACGTTCCATTATGATAATAGGTTTTCTGTATTAGTATACTCTTTGTATAAGTTTCTTCCCGTTATTCCCATTATGGCATCGATAGTTGTTCGTTGTAAGACTGAAGCCGATGTTTACTTTCACCGCGCGTGTAAATAGGCCTCGTTGCTTTGAGGCAATCAGCCTTGTATTGAGTTCAATATTGCTTTTCTCCTGCCATAAACAACACGTCATTATGGTAAAAGGTTTTAAGTTTTTGAATCACTTTAATGATGAAACATGTTAGATACGAACTCACATCGTTTATATTTTGAAAGACAAAGCGGCTGAGCTTTCAGTTGCTCACAAGATTGGGTGGTAAATTGTTACATTAATAATATTGTTTTCTTCTTCTTCTTCCTCATGTCCTTGTCCCATTATATTAGGGGTCGGGCCTTCTAGTTCGTATGCGCCAGGACAGTCCTGGGTTGTCATTGGCTTTAACGTCCCTCTCGACATTGGACCACCAATGTCGAGAGGGACGTTGTGACTGGGGGTCTTCCTATCCCTCAAAGTTTGGCAGGGATATTAATTGATATTGTAACTTTTTATAATTTGAAAAGAGCAACTGCTGAGTTTCTTCTCGTTGGCTACTCTCAGTAAAATCTGTTTTCCGAACCGGTCGCGGTGGTAGATTCACAGACTCAGCATAAGACAAGTCGTTACGCACAACAGACGGAAACGTTTAAGTGCGGAAACCAGCCCAGAGCGAAGAAGAAGAAGACAAGTCGTCCAAATGAAATAAGATTTTGAATAGCTAAAGTATTTAGGTAATGAAGTATAAGTAGGTACCAACGTTTACAATTCAAGAGTTTAATAAGCTAAAGCTTTAAGCTGAAAAAAAAGTAGTATAGTCATGCTATAGAAGTACTACAGGAAATCTAAACCGGGATTCGAATATGGGTCCTCGTATTTTTAAAGAAGGTACAGTATGCGGCCAAAAGTGATGAACATCAATCTTTAGAAGGAGATAGCAAGTTTGTAGAGCACTGTCTCGGTCGTTGAGACCAACAAAATGTCATATGGGTATGAGTGACAGATACAACACTCTACAAAGATGAAATGTCATTCTAAAGGCCGATGTTTATCACTTTCGGCCGCATACTGTATTTGCTTTGCCGTCTATGCTCTAACGAGTTCAACAGTCCACTCCGTTCCTCTCATAAAATCAAACTTATTATGAAGTGTGATGTCGTGGGCAAAACTAGTAAATGTTAATAATAAACGTGGGCGTAAAATGTACAGCGTCTGCCGTATCAAAACGAGATAGTTTGTTGTTTGTATGCAAATTTATTCTCTTCTTCATTTATCAAATACACGCTAACGACTATAAAACAACATACTTATGATAATTCATTTTAAATGTGGAACTATTGTGGAAACATAACTACATGATTAAATGGCACTCAGAAACCTGTTCCGATATCCATACTAATATTATAAATGTGAAAGTGCTTCTGTTTGTCTGCTAGCTTTTCACGGCCCATCTACACAATGTATTTTGACGAAATTTCGAACAGAGATAGCTTGCATCCCGCGGATGGACATGCTTTTCGTCCCGAAAAATCACCCTAGTTACCACGAGACGTAAAAAAATTAAGTGCACGTAGATGAATTCGCGGGCATCATCTATTTGCTATAATGAAAAAAAAAATAATAATATTATAGGCTACTTTTATCCAGGAAACCAAAGAGTTCCCACGGGATTTTTAAAAACTAAACCCCGGACGAAGTCGCGGGCATCATCTAGTAATAATATATTTCAAGGAATTCATATTAGGTACACTCAGCAATTTATCTATCTAAATGATAATGATATAAAGTAATAATAATGGAACCTATTGAAGTTCTAGCTCTAGGTAGGTAGGTAAAGTAATTGAATTCCAAAAGGTTAGATCCTTATAATGGTTAATAACTGAGTTGGTTAGTACTTAGTAGATATCATAGAACTTGTATAAGTAGCATAGCTATTTAGTAATGGTATATTTTATTAATAAAATGCCATTTGAAAATGTTTTGTATAACTTTTTCAGCTCATGATCTGGTTTTTTAAATCGGTCAAATTGTTTTGAAAACAATTCCAAAACCTCGTGTATTTTATAGTACACTAGCTTATTCCTGCGACTTCGTCCGCGTGGACTACACAAATTCGAAACCACTATTTTACCCCTGGGGTCGAATTTTCAAAAATCCTTTCTTAGCGTATGTCTACGTCATAATAGTTATATCTGCATGCCAAACAGCTCAATCCATCCAGTAGTTTGAGCTGTGCGTTGATAGATCAGTCAGTCAGTTAGCTTTTCCTTTTTTTTTAAAATTCATTATAGGTATACGCTTGACCACAATCATATTGTATATCAGTACCCTTATTATAAATGCGAAAGTGTGTTTGTTTGTTGGTTTGTCCTTCAATCACGTTGCAACGGTGCAACGGATTGACGTGATTTTTTGCATGGGTATGGATAAAGACCTGGACAGTGACATAGGCTACTTTCTATCCCGGAAAATCAAAGAGTTCCCACGAGATTTTTAAACACCTAATTCCACGCGGACGAAGTCGCGCGCATCAGCTAGTAGTAGGTACATATAGCAAGATCTTTTCAAATTTTACATAGCCTTGTGTTTTTGTTAGCGTTCCATGACAATAAAGACTGATATAAAACACTTGCTCAACAGACAATGTGTCTCCGATGACACCTCGCAGAACAATGGCTTCATTACGTGCCACAATAACAGCCCACTCGCGACCATTGCGAGCTGCTGTCCCATCTTTTATAACAATATTGAAAAAAAAATTTTAATTGAATCCTCGTCGACCCCTTCACGTGTTTCGTGGACTGGATCCATTTATTTGCGCCCCGTTTTGTTGTATTGCGACATTTATGCCGACGCAACCGGTCTGGTAAAGGTCTGGATAAACATAAAGCGGGAAGGCATCGCCACAGCAAACACATATTTTTTTTAATTTAAAAATTTGCGCTTGGCTGCAATCAGACCTGCTGGTGTTAATGCTGCCTAAGATAAAGCGCGCTAACCTAGAAGATGCCTCTACACTCTTTACTTGAACTTTGAAGTAATCTATTATTAAAAGTGCGCTAAATATCCTAGCGGTTCTAGTTAGAAGCGAGGAGGCAAATCGCTTGGTACGTGTCCGTGGAATTTCGAAGACGGGTGCAGACCCTGACGATGCCTTGCGTTTATTATAACTATTCTAATTGCCCTTTCCACGAGTCGAACCCAGGACCTCCCTCTTACAAGACCACAGAGCTCACAAATGCGCCGTCACTGAAGGAGGATAGTCAAAAAGTTCTAGGGAACACTGTTCAAAATATATCTGTAGAATTATATTATATTTCTATTATGTCTGATTTGTAATATGTAGAACTACATACTTTACAACAAACTGTAGGTATAGTTTCCTTTTGAGAAACTTGAAGCCGAAAAGTCTCGATTTTAGGCAAACTTATGGGCTACACAAACGGATACGTCTGCTCATCTCTCTACTAAATCGGGCCAAGGCTCACTACTAATTGATCTGGCCCTGACTACAGGTCTCTAGATTTAGTAGATGCGATGAGGCACATAACACTACAGAGCGCAAAGACGAAAGCGTGTGTCTTATGGTCTACTTTAATGCTTTAGGATTTAGGAACTACGTTGGTCATGTTACTGTTCCGCGACGTGCCGTAACACGGAATGTTTTCCCAAGTATTAAAGGCTGTAGCGCCTACCTATAAGTTGCTGCAAGCTGATATAAACAGCTCGGAGCAGACACAATAAACATGAAGTTTTATTACTTGGCTGTGTTCCACGCGTGGACGTTAAACCCGTGTATTTACAGGATAGTTTGTTGTGCCAGATAGCATGGATGCACTGACGCGAGGGTCGTCCGGCCGCTACAATGCATGCATTGTTGTTGTCCGAATAGGTCCGTATATGTATAGTCTGTGACAGGTTGAGATGGCAATCGGGAAAAAAGGCAATTGTTGTAACAATATGTTATCAGAACATAAATAAATGCCCAAGGCGACGTGATTACCAAGCATAGGTACTAGCTGATTCCCTCGACTTCGTCCGCATGTATGTAGGTTTTTAAAAAACCCGTGGGAACTCATTGATTTTCCGGGATAAAAGTCACACGTCTCCAGGTCTTTAACTATATCTACCCATAATCGATGATTCTAATGCAGAAATCACGTCGCGTCGATCCGTTGCTCCGTTTCGATGTGATTGAAAGACAAATCCACAAACCAACAAACGAACACACTTTCCCATTTATAATACGGGTAATGATTTTCTTCTCTGCTTTATTGGGATAAAGGTCAACCTTCAACAACTTAATACAGTAGCCGGCAAGAAATACTACATCGGCTTTTAGAAAGACATTTCAGCTTCGTAGAGTGTGTCTGTCACTTATACTTACTTATGTGACGTTTTATAGGTCTCAACGACCGAGACAACGCTCTACAAACCCGCTATCTCCTAAAGGTCGATATTTTCTGCCGCGTAGGTACTGCAGGTACGCTCTTGATAAATGAGCAAATCGTAAATCATTATTACGGTGAGCAGTCTGCTAATTGGACAAGGGGTACCTACTTAAAAAAAAATAAGCACAAGAGTTATTGTGCCAGTGCCGGGGACGTATCACGTATTAGATCTCCTTTAAGCTTTACACCTGTTAAGTATATTACTATCCTACACAGCTCATACTACTGGATGAATCGGGTGGAAAGGCATGCAGATAACTATTATAAAGTAGACATCCGCTAAGAAAGGATTTTTGAAAGTTCAATCTCTAAGGGGTTAACATAGGGGTCCGAAATGTGTGTAGTCCACGCGGAAGAAGTCGCGGGAATAAGCTAGTTTTTTTATTAATATTATGTAGGTATTGTACTTACGCAATAGAAAAAGACATAGAATAAATAAATAGTCAGAATCGGCAAAAATATTTGAACAATTCACTTCGCTTTAGATTTGTACAAGAAGACAAAATCAACAGTTTACTGCTCTCAATAAGGAAAGAAAAACAATCATTAAGAAAATTCTGTATTTACTGGGAGCAATAAAACTGTATCAAGTACAAAATATCTTGCACAGAAACAATCCAATGATTCAGTCGCTCATTTTAAACTGCAGTTGCTTGGACAAAAGTATTTTATCGGCTTTGGTAGAAAGCATTTATTTAAGTGTAAGAATTATATGTACTGCTGATTTGAGTTAGATTAGATTAGATTAGATTATTTATTGATTGCAAAATTATAATATGTAGATACGATATGGCATAAAGATAAAAGGCCAATTAAAATCTGTCATGCAATGGCGCGCAAGTTTTTCAGTAAATTTTAAAGGAAAAATATATTGAAAACAAATTGATGTCCAAGAATACCTACAAAATGTCTTATTTACTTAACAATATTAACGTTTAAAAATAATCATATTAAATTTACAAAATACATATAAAATATTAAAATCAAGTCTATTGACTTATATAATATCGATGTTTATGTCATAACATTGTCATTATAACTGCATATTTTTTTCTTGAAACCATTTTTTTTTAGTTTATGGCTGAATGTGTTAATTTTCTTTTATTTCGAACATGGTCACCGAATGGCGAGGTAAGTAGGCATAATTATTCCGACTTGAGCTGGAATTTTAATAAAGTTTTAATTCTCTTCTCTTCTCAGTATTATAAATTAAGTGGAAAATTAAATAGAACGTCACTGGAATTTCAATAGATGCCCGCCGTGTGGCTTAGAATACCTAAACAAGTTGTGCACGAAAATTAAGCTCATTCCGGAATTTAAAGTTTTTGGAGTAGAGAATTGCAAAAGTATGTCAAGTGCCCCTCTTTTTTCTATTTGACGCAGCCCTTGAAGAATGGTTCCTAAAAAATTAAAAAAGGACCAATTAATCTGAATTAGCATGAAGTTAGCATTTTGAAAACTGGAAATAAATGAGTTACAAGTTACAACGATTGCATCAAAATTATGTAAAAGGGCCCTCAGTTTAATAAACATTTATCAGTCTGACACTAATACAGGAAATAGGCTTAAAAAAGAAACTGCGTAATATATATTGGTTTAGTCGGGTACTATGAACATTAAGATTTAGTAGTTTCAGTAGCTTTGAAAGCATTACCGGTATCGAGTGCTACGTCTAGTCAATGGTGCTGGGTAGTGGATAGTTTGTCTGATCGTTACAAATGGACGTCTGCCAACTCGAATAACAAATGTGAATGCGTTTCCACTGCGATAATGGTTTAATGCCAAAATAAACGTAGCGCTCGTTTCGTTTAAAAAATATATTGTTTTAAAACTACGCAAACTGCATTGGGACTTCAAAATTGTGTGTACATACTGGGTAGCGCATGGACAGTGAAGTATCTGTCTATTTTAGGCAGAAAATACAGTGTAGTTGAAAATATGATTAAATTTTAGTCTCAATTTTTTTTTCAATTTTCTAGTAGGTAAGTATTAAAGACTTTTTTCTTATTATAGTGCCTCGCCTTGGTGCCCTACTTTTAATCGGGCATTCGTAGTTATTAGCTTCGATAATTTTTTGGGTTGAATCATTTTCTGATTGATACGTTTTGTTGTTGATTTGATTGTACACAATCTCCAAAATTAAATTGAAAAGTGCTTTCCTATTCAGCAAAAAATAGGGATGATGATGGATGATTTAATTTAATAGGGATGGAAGAGCATTAATTTTAGACCTTTACTTAATAAATTGTGATCAACCTAATTTGGACTAATATTTAGAATTCTTTTATAAGCTTGTATATTTCTTGGTTGACTTCTTAATTTATGTTGGCCGCGACAAAATTTTATATTGGTTCTGGTAGATTCTTACCTGATACCTAAATTTTTGATTGTTATCTAAATTCTGTACAACCTGTAGATAAATAGTCAAGCCAGTAAATAGGTTACGCAAACGGAGCGGCTCTCATTTGATTTTCGAGTAGCATTATGTTACCGTTCGAAACTAACTTTTATGCAACGGGTGAGTTCGGATGGAACAGCTTGTTTATGCATAGCATTTGCATATTTACATAGTTGTTATGGACTGAAATGGCTTCTGGTTGGCATGCTATAGTTTCTAATAATAGTAGTTTCTTAACTATCTCTCTTTGATATCACATTGCAAAATAAGTTTTATAGAGAGATCGCGTCAAAGCTTGCTAAACTTATCTGTCTATCTGTATACCTAAGCCTGCATGCGTTTATTGCTGGATATTACTTATCTATAGGCCATCATTTCAAGAGCGCGCTATCAAATACGATTCTCCTACTTCCTCATCCATCTGTTTGCCGCCACCTCTTTGCTAAACTTAGCTAAGTAACTGCTGATTGTCTTTTATTTTTATTTTATTCAAGAGGATAACTTTCAGCTAGTTACGAGAAGAAAATAAATAAGTGCAGTAGAAAAGTATAGCTAAATCTAAGTTTTCACAGATACAAGTTGCAAAAGAAAGAAAAAAGCTCGCGTGTGAAAAAAGTAAATAAGTTAAGTCATGTAAGGTAAGTAATAGGTAGTAGAATAAAGTAAAAAAAAGTAAAAACGTTTAGTAGGTACCTAACACTTCAGTCACCTAGTTAATTCATTGAACCTTTATTTATAAAGTTTTGGGCTATGTGCGCAGGTATTGCCAGATAGGTACCCACGTACCTATTTTTGGAAGCCATTCGATAGAGAATCGAGAGACGCGTCGTTTTGGTCAGTCTGAAACAAATAAAAGGGCCAATTGAATTTGAATAAAAAGTAACGACACGGTATCCATCAAATAATCCAAACCTCTGCAAACAGCAAGTTTTTTCAGTCTATCTAACAATCATTGAATTCAACGCGTTATAGCTCGCGACAGGTCGACATGGCAATCGGGGTTGTGAAGCCCCGCACGCACAGCCCCCGCACTAACCCAGTGCGGGATAGCGCGGGTGACGTTCGGATGTGTGGGGCGCCCTCCCCCCCACACATACCCCGATTGCCATGTCGACCTGTTGCGATTCGCGAACTGTACTTATCATACGTTTATGATACCAAAATATGAAAATTTGTCTCAGATTTACCTAACAAAGTCGAAGAAAAAACCAATGCGATAGGTACTTCGTCGTTGTAAAGTCGACACTCTGACACAGTTTCCATTTAATCCAACGCACAGTAATCGCAATGGACGCTAAAAATATAATTACACATTGGCATTCACCCCACGGCGCCGCCGGCCCTCTGACGGCGAGCACTACATCCTCGCACGCATCCAAATAAGCGACAGGCAACCCTCCGGCCTACGGATGAGTCTATAATTTTATGTTCTGGATAGTAATTCGTTTTAAAACAATGGCGTCGAACGCGGCATATGAATACGTATGCCAGGCTAGTTTAGCTCTCGGCCTGTTTTGAACAGGCGTGCGTTTGGCATAGTCTATTAATAAAATATATTATGTGCCTATTGTATCGTATAATGTTTTCATAGTTTTCTTATCGTAATATCTACTTACTCGTTATATTTCTAAATAAATTGTTTTATAAGGCTGAGCCCCTGAGCGTTTAGCCTCTTCAGAAGCAGAGGCTTCTTAGTGATATACAATGAACCAGAAGCTTAATTTGCTATAATCCGCTGAAACAGATCAAACCTGTATGGTACAACATGCAACAAGCCATATGCACCGACCGCCCTCCCACTTCTAAACTTGCAGGAAAACCAACCAAGCAATACGCACCACCACCACGCAGCACCACACAAAACCCAAAACACACTCGACGCACGTTTCGCCCCGAAACTTGTAACAAAACTTCGAGTCTTCAACTATACTGGCAGGCGTCAAATGAACTCAAATGTAGTGTATGAAATGACTAGGTAGATAGCAATCGGAGGGTTCTCAGTTTCAGTTTTGATAGTGTATACCTAATTTCAAAACCACGGATATTCACTCCAATTTTATTTATTTGCATAAGTAGATCCAATTTGAAATACGTCTTTTAATTTTGGTAAGATTTTATTACTTATATTAATTTTTTTATATGTAAGTGCATAAATTAATAAAGTTCACAAATCAAGGTTATGATTTTTCCAAGGTAGACCGTAGACCCAAATAAACTTTTTGCGTCGTCTTTCTATAGGCCCTGACATTTCTATAGGCTCAATTTTGCGATAACTTTCTTATCAATGTGTTCCAAAACTTTGTAGACAAATTTAAGTAAAGTAACTTTAGTTGTAAATGCCAATCAAATGCTATTCGTATATTTTTTGAAATAATATTATTAGACTTATTTTCCCTTTTATTAAAAGCGAAACTTTTTATATATATAGAAACTATCGAACTACCTTACCCATTTTGGTGCTTACCTATTATGGATGTTACAATTACCATATTATGTGGGTTTTATCTAGAAGAATAAAAAGGCAAGTGAGAAGCACCTAGGGTACCTAGCTAGAAACATTTTTTTTATGGAGACGTAAATAAATAATTATCGCACCATATTAACCCAATAAAAATAATCTGTTCAGCGAAGCAATTTAAATACGACCGGTTTCCATGGCAAAAACTCCAAAAAAAAAAAAAATTATTACAAATATTCTTCTTTTATTATATAAAAATATTTTTTGTCTTTCAGTCTGTCAGTAGGTTACTTATGCAGGCATCGTTCATTCGATAGATTTGTAATCGTCTACAGTTGTTGTTGGGACTTGCTGAAAGGTTTCTCTGACATATCACATAGTACCTAAGATCAACTTACAATAGATAGCACGTGAGTCGAATTGCAACGCTTGAAGGGCATTAGGTAAGTACCTACTTACTTTAGTCATTAGTGTGTTAGAAGTTAACATTATCCGTTGACTAAAATTTTATACTGTCGCATCGTGTCAAGTAAACAACTGTAAAATGCAATAAAAACTTTCCAGCTAACTTGCTAACTTTACGACTGTCGCTATAATAATTTCCCAAAAAGTGCGTAAAACAGAAATAGAGCCAACTCAAGCGCGGCGTATAGGTACGTCGTCGGAGAATTGGCAAGTACGGTGTCATGGTTATACAATGAAATAGTAAATACAGTAGATGGAGTGCAATAATGGTTTGAGTCCTGAGAGCCCATAGCGTATTTTGAGCAAGAGTTTGATAAAAGCTAAAAATTGGTGTTGTGGGTGTTCTGACATCCTGACATCAGTTAATCAAACTAGACGTGTAGATTAAGTCGGTGAAGATCCACAATTTTTTAACTTGTATGTGCTACCACCTGGTAGACGTTTCATGTCGCCTCAATCTTAAGCCATTATAACATGGGTCTCGATCTGATGTAGTAAAATTTGAATTTTTATAAAGTACCTTGGGTACCTACCTATGTTTTTCTGAAAACTACTTTGAACAAGCCTTACTATCTAACTCTACAATATTATTATCTTTAGTGCGTTTGTGAGTGTCGTGTAACTTCTGAACGACTTGACCGAAGGAGGTCCGGAGGAGGAATATTCCCAAAATATTCCTCCTCTATATTCATTTTGTCGATACCATAGTTAATAGCTATGCTAAGATCTGATAGGAGCCGTTGTAGAGAAGTTATCAATACATCTATAGAATAGGTAAATGCACCCGTGCGAAGCTAGAGCAAACCTGTACATACCTATAAGATTCAAGCATCGGACGGTCGAGAAGGGAAGCTTAAGTCCGAACTCCGAAGGGAATGATGAACTTGGATATGCCGCCAATTGACTGGCATTTATGAGAATTTACTCCTCTCTAAAAGGAAAATAAGGCATCACAAAACAACCTTTCAACCTTCCAGTTTTTACACCTTTTGCGGTTTTTGCACCTCCTTAAAACTTCCTACGGACTCTTGGGCCATAGTGTAAACAACGGGATAAACCGCTGGCGGCGTACTTCGGCCGACCAGTTTAATGAAGAGATTTGGCACGACTGCACGAGCTTTAACGGTCTCCCTACAGATAACTAGCTAGCTAATATCACAACTATTCCGTGCTTAGTAGCGCTCGATAACAATATAATAGCCAAATAAAGTACAATTTGTTATTTGATTGGATTTACTTAACTCTGGTCGTAAAGTACTAAGGCCTACTAACTACGTCGTTTATAGGTTTACTGATAGCAAAACTAGGTACTTGATGAATTTGAATACTTAATACTAATAACGTTGCGTTGCACGTTGTTTAAGTCACGTGAAGTTTCAGTATATCCGTATCTCAGAATACAGTATATAGCTTAATTTTAATTCTAATCACGGCGTAACTTTCTACTGAATTTAACTTTAGAATAAGTTTATTCTACGATTAAACTTAGAATAAAGTGATATCCAGGGAAAATACTTAGTCGGATTACCTTTCTTACTGTTTCTATAATAGGCAAAGTCTTTAATACCAAGATCCAATATGTTCACATAACATAGTATACCAGAACCTTTCTTACCTACCTACCTTTCTTCAAACCAAGAGTGAATAGGCCTCTTCTAGGCAAGCGCGTTCCATGTTAGGCTCCATCATTATTTGCCACTTGCCAGCAGGTCTGGTTGCAGCTAAGCGCTAGTTTATAAATTTAAAAAACCATACCTGCCCTAACCTAAGTTGGTAGGAATATTTCGATTTCGATTCGATACGTCGGATATTGAAACATCGATGTAATTAATAATGAAATATGTTTTGATTTATTTCCGATCGTATCTAGCGGTCCCGCATAATGTATGCGTAGATCGTAGGGCGTCACAAAAACCAAGAATACCGTTTGTTCATGAGGCGTCCGGCACTTCGGATCTCGGTAGTCCAGCGCACACATACAAATCTCCATTGATGTTTGAGTATATCGTGAAAGGATTCTATGTGTACCTACACATCACACAATGTACACGATATCCACGATTTAAGTATCTTTTTTCACTTTTGTATACTTACTTAACCCTTTTCAAATGCTAACAGACAAAATATACGGATTGACACCAGATGTGAATTTGTTTGCTGTAATTGCCTAGCACGTATTTACTTACTGTACTTCCTAATATCATTTTATTGCTAACCAGTTATTCATAACATTTACATTGTTTTCTTTTACTTTCTGTTTGTCGAAAACTCTTCATAACGCACTAAAATACCTGGTCACTTCAATTTTGCTATATAGAGTGTACACTGTATATCATTTGAATAGGTTTATAATGCGCTGAGCAGTTTCGTTAACCAATAACTGAAGTCAACTCACGGATATTGAACCTAAAATTAACTATTACAGTACGCGGCCGAAAGTAATGTACATCGATCTTAAGAAGGAGATAGCGAATTTGTAGAGCACTGTCTCTGTTGTTGAGACCGACAAAATGTCATACGGTCTATAGGTATGAGTGACAGAGACAACGCTCTACAAACCCGAAATGTCATTCTAAAGGCTGATGCACATTACTTTCGGCCATGTACTGTACAATCGCTTTTGCGTACTTATACCTAACCGAAATCGGACATTGAAGATTTTTATCAGAGCACTTTATTATTGTCAATTTATTGACGCAGCCGATTTTTAATTTCGTTCACTAATTTGACGTCTCCATTAATTGTAATAGCCCGTATTCAGGTAATTAAGCCGCGACTACGAATGAGGAATTTTAATTTTATCCTAATGAATAATTCATAAAGTTCGACCGTATAAGTTAAGCTGTACGGACTACGAAGTTAAATATGGTGACCCTAGTTTTGCTCCGAGCTCGTTCGTTGATAACGGCAACACCGAGCGTCGTCTGTACTTCCAATTCTATTTCATTTGCATACTCCACTCGGTGCTGTGTAATGCCACCTTAACATGTCGCATTGACTACTGATGGGTATCAAGGGGGATCACTAGCGGCTATTACCTCTATATACCGTAGTTTACTATCTCAAACCAAGGACGGGGTATACTTATTCTTTGTTATAGTGAGAAACTTTTCTGTACCTATGGCGGTTCACGAACGACCGCGTCGCGTCGCGTCAGTTTACAAGAAAGGAAGTTTATTTAAAACAGCTTAGGTACTCCAGTCTGCACTGCTGACGAAACTTACAACTTAATAAGTACTTAAACTTAATAAACGTATCAATTTCTTTTCTAAGGGATCCATTTATATTTACAGTGCGCGACTGAAAGTAATGTACATCGGCCTTTAGAATGACATTTCGGCTTTGTAGAGCGTTGTCTCTGTCACTCATACCTATATGACGTTTTGTCGGTCTCAACTACAGGGACAGCGCTCTACAAATCTGCTATCTCCTTCTAAAGGTCGATGTACATTACTTTCGGCCGCGTACTGTACCAACCTACATTTTATTGTATTTGTAATAACACTATTGAAATATCATTATTGAAGTCACTTCTACATAAACTCTTGATCAAAATCGGCCCATTCTGTGAGTCGAATTTAAAGCGGACGAGGCCGAGGCAAATCAATTCCCTTATATTTATCTATACTAATATCATAAAGAGGTAAAATTTGTAAGTTTATTTGTAGGAAGTAATCTCTGGAACTAGTGAACCGATTTTGAAAATTCTTTCACCAGTAAAAAGCTACATTATTCGTGAGTGACATAAATTAGAAGTATCAGAGGCATGAAATAGAAGTAAGTATATATTTTATTTTCAAAAAAATTTGACAGTGAATAAGCTTTCTAAAATCTATTTTTTTTAATATTATTTAATGTTAGTATATTTTTCAATATTAGTATAACACTAGCAACCCTCGCTAGTCGCTAGTATTTTATATTTTTTGATATAAAACATGAGTGTTACTACACTCATGTTTTATATCAACTGTAAAAGGTAGAAGAGAAATACAATAAAATTAGAAAAACGACAAAAATCTGGAAGCAATCCAGCTCGGTCCTAATTGGATGGGACTACTTACCTACTTCCTTCCTTTAAATGCCATCGTGCAGTTTGTGAGCCGTAGTGCCACCCTAGCTTCCTGACTCCCGAGTTTGTGGCAAGAGGGCCTTTTCTTACAACGTCGACAGTGCTACTTTATAATAATGCTAGAAACACGCTTTTAGCCACGCTAGCCTACTCCTTGCCATGCCAGGCGGGTTTAGTGAAATGATATCGTGAAATGATTTATGAAATGGGGATTGGAAGGTTATATGTGTTATTCGGTGCTGGTGCAGGGTGCGCGTCCTGATGTTATAATGTTTGTTTCTGAATTAAAAAAATGCCATTTGTTTCCTGTAGGCCACGCGGGCGAAGCCGCGGGCAGAAGCTAGTAATGTATAAAATACGCGAGGTGAAACTCCAATCGGGCTACTTAAAAAACACGCTATACAGTCACCCAAAGGTTAAAATGTAAACATAATTATTATTTTAGTAATGTTAGATTTTTATAATAATGTCATAAAGTTACGGCGTTTTAATAATTTTCCTCAAACTCTAAAAATATATTTTACTCACGTACCTACATTTTTAGCTGTTACAATAAATTATGTTAAATTAAGCTAGTCACACATGTGCATAGGACTAGTGCCCTGTTTAAAGTAAAATAGAGCAGATTCGATGATTATTTACCTACCCATAATATTCTATATTAGGTATAAAAGGCAATTATTGAATATTGCTTAATTGCTACTTTTAAATTATATCATTTGGTGAAACATTACACTATTATGAAAAGACTTGACATGTGATTTTTTCACATGCTACCTATGAAATGATCCATCTCTACTACTATGAGTCCCCGACTGCGATTTCGATCTGTCGCGTAGGATCGAGATCGCAGTCGGGGAGGGAATGCCTCGCTAACCCGGGCCGGGGGCAGTCGGTGTGCGGGATGTCCCCCCGCCTCATGCCCCGATTACCATCTCAACCCGTCGCGGACTATAGATATGCAGTAACAAATCTGTAAACTTTCCAGGGAAGATTGACCGAGTGAAGCGAGGTCTCTGAGTCAGACTCAGGATGTTAGTTATCTCAATGCCCATATCGGGTCATCGGTTAAGCTGAGAATCGTATTTATTGGCATTTATAATTTAATTCATCCGCGTTGATTTAGGTTTTTTAAAAAGCCCGTGAGAACTCTTTGATTTTGCGGGATAAAAGTAGACTATGTCCGTCCCCGGAATATAAGCTAACTCTGTACCAAACATCAGCTAGCAGACAGACAGACAGACACAATTTCGCATTTATTACATGTATTAGCTGGAAGTATGGATGGTAATGCAGCATCAGCAGTGTGAACTAAGCTCAAGTTTGGGGCGTTATTTTCTAAAGCGGGCAGTGTCACGCGAGCGCCTTTGTCCCGGGTGACATACAGCGAGCCGAGACCGCCAACGACTGTCGTATAATCTCAGTCAATTGGTCTCGGCAGGAATTATGCCAAGGTGGTCCACAAGGTATAAAATACAAAGACTTTTATTAGGTACCCTTTCATCTACAACGCGTAGGTATGTACAAACTCTACAAACTAGAACTAGAACACTGAAATATCGCGTGACGTGGTTTTACTTCATACACAGTCTAAGACTTCATAGTTTTACTATGAAGTCTTAGAGTGTGTATGTATGTTTGAGTGAGTATAATCGATGTATAGTCTAGATCAGGGGTTCCCAGACTTTTTTCTCATAGACCACTTTCAAAATTTAGCTGGTTCCGGTGGACCCCCTGCAGCTACATTTCTACTATATTGAAAAACTTGACAAAAAATGTGAAGATTAGTTCCAACCAACAAGATTAGTTTTCTCAATGAAATAAGTGAGGATTGATTGGTTAATTAATTAATTGATTGTGCTGTGAAAGGATGTCAAAAAAATAAATTTGGCCTATTAAAAAAGTATAAGTAACAGTCGCTGAGCATCTGAAAATAGGAATTATCTACACTGATAAGTAAAGTAAAGTCAAGCCAACATTTTAGTTCTTCACTATCGAAAGCAGATTTTTCGTGGACCCCCGCTTACAAATTGTAAATCCCCATTTTGTCACGCCAACGTAGACCCCGTCAAGTCTCCCGTGACCCCAGTGGTCCACCTGGACCACTTTGGGAATCAATGGTCTAGACTCTAGATACTTGACATGCCGTTAACCAATTCAGTTAAAACGAACGTTACAAAATCATTAAACTTTTTTCTTTAGCGGAAATTCACTTTATCCATTCTTGGGGATGGAACATTCCCTTTATTTTATAGTTTCACTACCTTATGCCCGCGACTTCGTCCGCGTGAACTACAAAAATTTTGAACCCCTATTTTACCCCCTTAGGGGTTACATTTTCAAAAATCCTTTCTTAGTTGATGCCTACGTCATAATAGCTATCTGCATGCCAAATTTCAGCCCGATCCGTCCAGTAGCTTGAGCTGTGCGTTGATAGATCAGTCAGTCAGTCAGTCACCTTTTCGTTTTATATATTTAGATAAGCCCACGACTTTGTCACTTTCGTTCGTGTGGATTTAGGTTTTTAAAAAATGTCTTGGGAAGTCAGGATGCAGGCCCGCATAACTGTGCCCGTCAAAATCGGTAAAAGTTGACAGTCTTGAGAGGTAACAAATAAACAAAGAAACACATTCGTATAATATAAGTATGGATGGATAACCATTATAGGTCAGTTTTCAAGGCCGTGACACACTGTGTTTACCATAACTAGATGTTCACTCTAAAGCATATTTTTCCAATTAGCAACCAGTCGGTTTTGCGTTTTGAACTTTTGACCTACCCACTACCACTTCGGCTTGCTAATCCTATTATTATAGATCCTATTACTCAAATATAAGTACTTAAACGTATTTCTGTGCTAAATGGAAAACATAATTGGTCACCTAAGGTAAGGACAGATCTAACAGAAAAGCGCGTGCGGTATTCCGCACTTAGAAATTCTTTTTGGATTTGTTTTCGCGCTGATATTATTGCGCTAATATTTCTTTACGATACATAATTTTTTGCTACATTTGTCCATGGACTTCTACAAGCGCATACAACTTACTTTACGGCAAGTGTCCACTAGCAATAAAACTGGCAGAACTCACTTCTGGCAAGTCAGTTGCATGTCACTTGTATACTGTGTAAACACTTCAGTAAATCAATTTCTGCCAGTTTTATTTAATACTAAGTAGTGCTCGCAAATTCGTCCACGTGGACTACACAAATTTCAAATCCCTATTTCACCCCCTGGGGTTAAATTTTCAAAAATTCTTTCTTAGCGGATGCCTACGTCATAATAGCTATCTACATGTCAAATTTCAGCCCGATCCATCCAGTAGTTTGAGCTGTGCGTTGATAGATCAGTCAGTCAGGCAGTGAGTCAGTCAGTCAATCACCTTTTGCTATATTTAGATAATATAAACTTGCAGAAATTGGCATTGACATAACAATCATAGCTGATTTCGGCAAGTTAATTGCTAGTGAACACTTAGCTTATTGTGATTGTATCAGTATGCTAATGTAAATATTACGAAAAGTGTGACTTTCAAATTTTCTTATTAACTGACTTTTAATTTGGTTACATAAGTTAACCTATGTGTTTCGTAAAAACTTGTGGTCTCGTCGAACAGCTGAATGACCTTAAAATTGTTGTTAATTCAACGGGTATTTATTACAAGACTAGAAGTGTTTGTATAGATGTTACAAATAATAATGGAATCGTGCTGTTTTTTTATATTTGTGGACCCTACTTATCAACTAAATTGAAAGATCCAATGGAAAAGGTGCTTGTCCTAGAAAATCAAAGAGTTCCCACGGACTTATAGTATTAGTAAGTCTATGCTTATATATTACTTCGTAGGGACAGGGTTATTGAACAAAAAAAATAACACCGATTGAAAATGAGAAATTGGTACCGCACTAATGCAACTTCAATGACGTCTGGATAAAAGGTTCGTTCATTAGTTCGTAAGAGGTGGCGCTGATTTATTTGGTTTCTAAACTGTGAAAAATTTTGTTCGCTTGACCATATTTTGTAATTTATATCGATGCCCAGTGTTTAACAGATTTTAACGTTTTGTAGCCTCCCGTGGTTTAGGCTTTTTTTATCCCGGAAAGTCTAAGAGTTCCCACTGGCTTTTTAAAGAACTAAATTCATATCATCTAGAAACATTATAAGTCATCGTAGGGCAGTAAGTACCTGTATTACCGGACTATAGATACTGCCGGACTGCCTATGTACGTTACACCAGACCCGCTGAAATGGATGTGAAAAAAGACGTAAAGGCTGTAAGGTAAGGTAGGTATAATACCTACTTACAATTTTACCTTTACCTACCTACTCTGTGTTGGCGTGATTATTTGCGTGGTTGGTACCTAATTTGTATTGGACAATCAATGTAGCCGCTGTCACGAAATTGGAACGCTATGTCTAGTAACGATCGCCATCTATGTACTCGTATATGCAGTATACATATAAGTCATTGTTTAAATCTTATCTTTAGACTTAAACTAGCCATACAAAGGTTTTCCTCACAGGTAAAACATAGGTAGGTAATAATTATATATTACGGAAATCTGTAAAGTTGTGCAGTGTAATATACCCACTTACTCTTAGTTTTCTGCACATTTTCTCGTAAACAATATGAGATGAAGGTAGGTACCCTCGTGTGAATGGCTAGATTTGGTACCTACACTCACTCGCGGCAGGCTAACAAAGCATTTTTAAGCTTGCATAATATTTAAGATCGTAAAACCTGGTCATACATTTTCTGTTATGTATCTCTCTTGCTAAATATAAGTATTTCAGCTTACTCGTGTAAGTTAACTGGTCGGACAAAAGACTGCATAAGACAAGTGGTCTCACTAGCAGGGCTGTGAGAAACAAAGGAGAAAAAAACCCTTTGTTTGTACTCATTTCAATTAGCAAAGATATTCTATGTCATAATACTTGAGAATATGATAGTTTGGAGTAGTTGCAACCGCAAAAGATAAACCATCTAAGATTACGAAACGCTGCCGCCACTGTCTAGAATTTATAGTCTAAATCTTACGTCCAGTATATTAAATTTTTTTTTGTAAAAAATTATTCCACTTTCAATATCCTGTATCTACGGTGTACTACCTACGGTAGGTACCTACCTAGATATATCTAGAGAACATCGCGAAGAAAAAATATTTTCTCCTATTTATTTGGTTTCTCATTCAATTCTTTTTTTTAAATATCTAGTAGGCGACAGGTCGATCGGGGAGGGAACGCTCCACATACCCGCACAACCCCCGCGCTAACCCACACAACCCCCGCGCTAACCCGGTGCGGGCGAGCGTTGGTGACGTGCCATCTCAACTTGTCGCGTACTGTACTTATGTGATAAAAACGTATTTAGTTTAAAATTTGTGTTCGAAGGAGACTCCTCATGCTCTGTACCAAAAGTTTCTCCAAAATCGGTTTAAGCGATGGGGCGGGAAACAGACAGACTGACAGATAGACGGAGAGTTCCGTAAAAATAATATTAGTACCTATGGATTATCCCCTAGGTATTATCCCCTACTTGTTTTTCGATATGTGGATCCGAATTTCTTCAATTAGTCTTTCAAGGTAAGTAAGTATCTTTTAGAAAGTCTATTAAGTAGGTAGGTTCATAATACATAATAATAATATTATATCCAATTGAAAATTCGGCGAGACACTTGTGTGGCCTCAAGAGTCAAGACACGTCAGTAATGGCATTGAGACTTATTACATTCATTGGTTTTGTCGCCCTAGTTATTTGTCGTAATTACTTATGAATAAACGAAATGTCTTACTTACCTACTTTTGCTTGTGGTTTCTTTACACATATATAACTATACCTACTGTGTTCTTTATTAAGCAGGATAAAACATAACTAAAAGGGTCACCTTCATAATATTAAATTATTATTGTTAGTTTTTGTAGCAGTACGTTCCTGCTTATTAAAACTTTGTGAACGATTTTTCATACCAATTAGACTATTTTTTTACAAGCACGAATTACCTATATAGACTTAATTCAGAACTTATCAATTTTAACCTCAGATAAGAAAGATTTTTTAAAAGAGATATTAAAATAATTTGGTTGAAACAGATACTTACTACCATTAACTTACCTACTTTTTACGAAGCCAGAAGAAATTCAACATTTTAATAAAAGGTTTTTGGAGAGCGCAAATTTTTTAGCGACCGTATCCGTAAGTACTTATTTAATGTTTACAGCAAGTTGGTATTAAACGCACCCTTTTTCCTCTTTATACTAAGTACGCTCTTTTGAAATGTCTAATAATCAGTTTAAGAATAGACTAAATGAAGAATTAATTAATGTTGAAATATTGAAGAATCACTTCTCTTCTGATAGGTATATTGTAATTATTTCCAACTGTTATGATAAAGTTTCTCAGAGAGTTCGGGATTTAGAAATTGACACTCCATCATCTGTTATACAAACAATGGCCATTGTATCACTGAAATTAAACCAGTTCAAATAAACGCAATAGTTAATAATATCGACGCTGATAAAGATCAACAATATTCCCTGAGTAGGTATGCCATGTTAACCTATATTTACGGACATATTAATTACATACTTATCTCCACTCCATACATGCTACATCACACTAATCAGTACCCCTATTATAAATGCGAAAGTGTGTTTGTTTGTTGGTTTTTTGGTTTGTTGGTTTGCCCTTCAATCACGTCGCAACGGTGTAACGGATTGACGTGATTTTTTGCATGGGTATAGATAAAGACCTGGAGAGTGACATAGGTAACCTAATTCCACGCGGACGAAGTCGCGGGCATCAGCTAGTATGTATTATTATAAGAGCGAAAATTTATATATTATGTGTGTTCGTGTGTGTGTGGGTGTGTATAATTGTTACTTTTCATAGATTGTATTGTAGCCTGGATTAGGCACATAGGCTACTTTTTATCCCGGGAAATCCTGTGAGTTCCCGCGGGATTTTAAAAGCCTAAACCGCGGTCACCAACTAGTACAATATAATAAAAACAATAATATGTTATAACTTTTAATGTTTTGAAAGAAGCAACTGCTGAGTTTCTTGCTGGCTTTTCGCTAGACTCTGCATTCCAAGACGGTGGTAGAGTCACATATATACGTAGCATAAGATATACTAATAGTTATCCTACATGAAATACTTACTAAAATTTAGATTTCGTTATATTTAAGCAAATTTACACAAATCCTGGATAAGTCCAATTAATTCCATAGAACTTGACGTCATCGGACAAAATGAGACTATTTGTTCCATAGAACTACACACTAGCATTTCACCTCGAACTTTCTTTGACGTCATAAAAAACTTTTCTTTCTTCGTGGCAGAATGTCATCAGGATCATTTTTAGGGTTCTGCGTACCCAAAGGGTAACCAACGGGACCCTAAAAATGATTCAGATGACATTCAGCCACGAAATAAAGGTGTGTTTACTTTGTTCTATATAACAATTAAAGAAAGAAAAATCACAATTGTTCTATGAAACAAATTAGGATAATTTTAAAAGTCACATTTTGTCCGATGACATCAAGTTCTATAAAACAAATGGGACCTACCCCAAATCCTCATCGGATTTTGTCTCATGGCAACCCTATTTTAAATGTATACAGCGCTCATTAGAAAGGTGCAAACCGAGCAGTGTCCAAGTTCAACTGCTTTTATTATAACTCTGTGTACATAGATTATAGCGACTACCATTCTTGTTTGTAATTACTAGCTGCTTGATTGTGTCGACTTTATTTGTATTATTTGCACTTTAATCCCGCTTATCACCAAATGAAGTTGCTCAAGTCTTTTCTTTTGCATTAGCTAATTTAGCTTTTAAGTTTTCCAAACCAGCAGAGTAAACCTTACAGACAACGATATTACTTACCTCACTGGTTTGCGCCTGGGTAAATATACAACTTTGTTTGTATTGTATGGCCAGTTTTATTATTATTTAAGTTTTGAGCAAAAAGTAAGCCTTCAATGAAAAAAAAAATTCGTACAGTTTACTTGTTTTGTACGATTTTTTTTTTCATTGAAGACTCAATGAAATTTTGTAGACATGTTCTAGAAACTAGTAGGTATATATGTCTGTGGTTTGGTATAAAATCTAGTTGTATTGTAGAGCTATGAGTAAAAAGATTTGTGTGTAAATCTTTGAGCCCGTGTAACTTTGAAGCCAAATATTTCAGCGAAAATCTGGCAAAACCCCCGATACAGGTATTAGTTTCTAAACCCTGTGTACAAAATGTTATTGAGATTGATTGGTTAGTATTCAAATGAGAATCAAACTATAGTACGCGACAAGTTGAGATGGCAATTGGGGAGGTTTCCCCCCGCCTTATAACTCGATTGCCATCCCGACCTGTCGCGGACTATACTTATTATTCGTTTGGAGCGCATTACGTATACCTACCTATACTCCTCTTAGAGCTAGCTCCAGTAGAAAGTCAACATCCTTTTATCCTGTAATGAGCTCACGGTAATTAGGTGAGGGACCATCTACGCTTGTCAGAATAAAAACAATCTTATAAAAGCAAACTACGAGTAGATTAACAAAATTAATCGCCAACTCAATTTGTAATTTTCTAGGAATTTGAAATTTAAGCCATTCAAAATTAAGTTTAGATAGTCGTCTGAGCGTTGATAGGCCAGACAGTCAGTCAGTCAGCTTTTCTTTTTATATATTTAAGATTAGGTGAGTATATCACAATGCAATATGATAACGCAAGTAACACTCCTAATAAAATAAAAATAGGGAGCTCTTTAAGAACTTTGTTAACATCAAAAATGTTATAACCGTTAAGTAATGATGTCAAGTGTTTTATAAACTTTTAATGTTCCTTTCTATAAAAAAAAAACAGAAAACTTCGTTTGCGTCATAATCTAGACCACATTTAATTTAAGAAACTTTTTCTCCATCTCGACTGTTGTACGAGTAATTAGAACTGTACGTACAGCGAGCCATAGAAAGATCTAAACTTGGCTTATTCATTTCGAACTTTTCATTTAAAACGTTTCAAAGGCAACCCTCACTGAACACGGTTAGTAAGTAGGTATATAAAATCAGGTAAGTATAAGTAAGTTCTACGATTAGATCCATACTAAAATAATAATCCGAAAGTGTGTCTGTCTATCTGTCTGTCAACGGAATTTTTCGTTTGATACAGAGATAGCTTGCGTCCGGGGACGTAGGTACATAGGCTGCTTTTTATTCCGGAAAATCAGAGATCCCATCCCATTTTTAAAAACCTTTACCTTCGTGGACGAAAATCACGGCCATCATTTTTTGGTAGGAATAGAGATAGCTTTGCATTCCGGAGCCGGACATAAGCCACTTTTTATCCCAGAAAATCAAAGAGTTCCTCACGCGGGCATCGGTTAGTATTTTATAAACTATGTTATTTTGTAGAAACATCTATAGAACATTTATTTGTACAAATATCTTGCTTTTGTGGGCTTTGACAGCGTGGGATTCTGGTTTCAGCTTGAGTCAATTTTTTAATTTGGAAAGTTGCATCCCAATTCGTCCAGATATTTTTGTGTGATGCGCTCACACACTGACAAACTGAGCTAGACAGAACTTTATATTGAATTTATTAAACAACAAAAAAATTAAAGGCTTATTAGTAACCAACTAGTACCCGTAGTACAAGATTTTACGTCTCACCAAACCAAACCAAATTCGAGAGTCGAAATACTTCCGCGTTACAGTAAACTGGATCTTAAACACCTTGTTTTAAAGCTCAAGTTTGTCTACACTTCTACAGCCAGCGCTCCAAGCGGAAACATTGCGAAATTAAAATCAGTGGCATTGAATATTTGACTTCAATTCAAGGCTGTTTAGGTCCATTTTACTGTAACGCGGAAGTATTTCGCCTCTCGAATTTGGTTTCGTTTGGTGAGACGTAAAATCTTGTACTACGGGTACTGATGTAATGCGGCCTACCTTCTTATTCATAGCTGGTATCTAAAATCTGACATTAAAACTTCCTGACTTCCCCTTATCTTCTACTTGGTGAGCGGTTATCAAATCCACGTAGTTCACTGCACGGCATAGCATGCTCACTTTGTCATTACATTAGGTTATTATATTATCACATCACATATATCACGGTTTCCCGCGAGGTCAGATCGTGCTGATTAGCGGAATCAGCAATGCAATAAACTCGTAAGATGCGATCTAATGGATATGTCTGAACTATATTATTATGCTGACAACAGCTAAAATTTCACTACCCTAACCATCCATACTGATTATTATACTAGCCGATGTCCGTGACTTTAGGCGCATATTAAGGTTTATTAAAATCCCGTAGGAACTTAAATTTTACGTGATAAAAAGTAGCATATGTCATTCTTCAGATCTTTAATTATACATATGCAAAAAATCACGTCGATCCGTTATGTTGCTCCGTTGCGACGTGATTGAAGGGCAAACTAATAAACATAGTTTTCGTATTAATTATGGTTAGTGATATAGGCACCGGATATAGGTCATAAGGGTAGTTAGTGATGCGAAAGTTCGTTTATCTTTCCATCTCTCTGGTAAATATTTTTTTATAGCCTAACCTAACCACTGATCTTGATGGCATTTGGCACAGAGGTAGCTTGCATCCCGAAGACGGACCAAGTTTTCGCACCCCGCCCGTTCAACAACATTTTGTAATGTGCGATGTACTTTAGAATAAGCTTTGCGAGGTTGGAAGGGTCACACGGAACACTAAATAAAAAGAAAATTTATTATATTGTAAGTTACTTATATAAATTAAATTAATTCCATTAAAGACACCCATTTACTATTCATGTAAGCTTATAACGCACATAACTATATTATGAAGCTCTTATTAATGTTTCCCATTCAGCATGCATGTTAATGTAAAAACAGGAAAACCTTTCGCATATTTAAAGCCTGAATACTAAACGTAGCAAATACCTACTGACGTAATTCCGGCAAAATGTGTGTTGCAACTTGCATTTCACAGACAGTAAGTACCTACCTAAATGTCAGCATAAAAGCTTGCATGAAACGAATTTAAACAACGAGTTTGTAGAACAGCTCAGTATGCTTAGCACGAGTTTCCACAGCTCAACAACTTTGACAAATTTTGAGTATCGAAAAGCTTTAAGGTCCGCAGAGCCATTATCCACAAAAAAACTGAAAAACTGGAAAATACTAATAATTATTGAAAATTTCACTCGTTAAGTAGATAATTTGTAATTCCAAGAAGAAAATTATAGTAACTTACCGGTAAACCACACACGATTTTTGACGATAAAGTTAAAATTATTAAACTATGCTATAAAGCTTTATGTTAAAAAGAGTCATTTTAAGTTCTTACTTCCATACAATATCATGATGAGACCAAATATTTTGTTTGGATGAAATAATTACACTGATCAACGTAATACTTAGTCGATTTTAATGTGTTACCTAGTGGTAAAATCAATGATAAATTTAGTTTTTTTGCTAGCAATCGGGTAGCTTTATATTCCCCTTTATTTGAACATGTTGACACTCGGTCTATCAAAGTTGTAGAGTTGTACAAATTCGTGCTAAGGGTAACTCTGAATCGTAAATTTCATGCTCCTATGTGTAACAAAAGCGTTATACAAATTTTATTCTTCTAACAATGCGTCTAAGATTTTTGCTTAAGGTAGGTAAGTACTTTACTACCTAGGCCCTAGGTATTTTAAAATATATTGACAGTACATTCGTGACGACGTCACCTTTGTAACGTTCAGGTAATGTAGTTAGGTAACTACAAGTCTGTCTTAAGTCTAGCGAATTACATAATTAATCAACTAAGGCAGCAAGTTCATGTTATATTATAGTTTTAAGAAGCTGCTTCTCTAAAGCTCGTGCGGTTTAACTTTTCTTATGTTAAGTTACAAAGAAAGGAAAAATTTAAAACGAGACTAGGTCGTTAAGTGGTGTTTATTTGTAGTGCACTCCACACAAACGTAATTTGGCTCTTATTTTGAATAGCTTCCAATTGAAGTCAATAAAATTTTGTAGCTATACGTTCTAGGAACTCTACGTTCTAGGATCTGTGTCTGCCAGTTTTTTGTTATAGGCTCAAGGAGTTCATAAACTTAAAACTTTAAACTAAATATTTTTACGAAAATCTGGAAAACTACAATCCACATACACAGATATTAGTTACACAGATAGTAGATACACAGATACTTATGCAAAAATTTTGAGTTTGATTGGTTCATATTCGTTACTAGCTAATGCTCGCGACTTCGTCCGCGTGGACTACATAAATTTTAAACCCTTGTTTCACCCCTTTAGGAGTTGAATTTTCAAAAATCCATCCTTATCGGATGCCTACGTCATAATAGCTATCTAGTATCTGCATGCCAAATTTCAGCCCGATCCGTCCAGTAGTTTGAGCTGTGCGTTGATAGATCAGTCAGTCAGTCAGTCAGTCAGTCCTTTTCCTTTTATATATTTAGATAAGATAACATGGAAAGCTCTGGAGAGCGTAGGTACTAGGGAAACTTCTCTTAAGAGAAAAACATGTGCAATCTGACTTTAAAAAATATTCTACTTTTAAACTATTAGTCATATAATTACACAACAACACTATTAATGCGGTCAAGATGGTGATTTTGTACAATATGACGTAAGATAAATTTAAATTAACTATTGCAATACTCACAACATCGATGTTACAAAATATAACAAGCAAACTTTAGTTAAAACGATAGGTTGTCAATTGATCAATCATTTAATATTGGGGGGGGGGGGGGGGTACTAGGATATGATGACTAAATGTCAAGAAAACATACTTCTAGATTTGGACCCACAACGAACGAGATGAACGAGAAACAAAACCGAGACCAAGCATCAATCAGCGCGGTAAAACTTTTTTGCGGCTTCGCCCATCGACATTGTTGAAAAACCCGCGAAATAGCGTTGTCGCACACATTTTACTTGGACAACAGAATGTCAATACACTTTGCTCGCACGCGTACCTTTACGATATATCAACTAGCTGATGCCCGTGACTTCGATCACGTGGAATTAGGTTTTTTAAAAATTCCGTGGGAACTCTTTGATTTTCCGGGATAAATACTGATTACTGATAATAAGGGTACTGATTTTGTGATATACATACTTTGGTTTTCCTTATAAAAATTACCTTCTTATTGAAATGAGTAAGAGGCGCATTATAGGCGGCTCATACGATTTTGATACCGTGAACTGACAATGAAATCTTGGTACGAGTGAAAAATCGGGAAAATCACGTCGCTTACCCGATTCTCGAGAATTGTTTATCTAATAAGCAAACTAAGGAAAACGTAGGAACGTTGTACACAATTCCGCCGCGCCTTGTTTGTTTCCAAGCCTTTAGTTGGTAAGAGGTCAGCGCATCTTCGCAACCCACGATCACGTAAGAAATAAGCTTGCTCAATGCGAAAGGTTTAAACTTTGTACCTACCTACTACAAAATGCTTACTATAATACAAAGTAGGTTAGGAGTTTTGTAAACTTTTGCTTTCTAAATTCTAATAGAATACGGTTCCTCTACTGCCACTGATATTCTAGGCGGAGCCGCGGCGGTAAATATTTAACATCAAAAGGGTCACCTACTCACAACGATATAAGTATCTACTTACCTACTCGTTTTCTCGTTATTTTATACTAGAGGATGTTAAATATGAGGATTTTAATTTTCATGCATGCAAGGTATCTTTGTAATGTTGAATAGCTTGCTGACATAGAAACAAACAAATTTTCGCATTTATAATATTAGCACAGAATATATAATATGTAGTAAAGATGGGCGTTATTGGCTATTTACGGCAACGGTTAATCAACAGTTACTTAGTTTCAATACCGATATTGTTAACCGTTGCTGAATATCGGTATCAGAGTTGTGTTTCAACTAATTTAATATGCGCAACGCGCAGCGGTTTCAGTAGTAGTAACTAAGCTAGCTGCCGTATCAATACCGTCTGTATAGCTAGCGCGCGCATATTCACTAAAATAAAACCAATTTTACTTTCATGAATATCGTGAAGTAATCACAACCTTAAGTTCATAGCAGTAAAGTTTAATTTGATCATTGACATAGGTCAAACTATAGTGGACGCCTGCACGAATAGTTTGCCACAGTCCAGTTAACCAAAAACATTTCATGAAGATTGATAAACCAAAGAGGACCTTATCTCTATTACTCTAAGGCTAACTGTATTTAGAATGATAGATCAAAGTGTAATGGACAAGTACTTGTACAGTTAAGCCTTAGCGTAATAGAGATAAGGTCGGCTTTGGTTTACCAAGTTCTTAGTTACTAAGCCGGTAGCCAATAACCGCTCCTTCTCAGCTTTCAGTGAAAGAAAGAAAGAGAAGGCATAATTATTGCGTTTCTAGTTACCAAAAAACCAAACAATGCATTGTCAGTTGCCAGTTGCCAGTTGGCAGTGTTGCGTTGTCAGGTGGTTCGTCATAGATGATAACTGAAAACCGTTGCTAGCTACGACAATAACGCTACGGTACGCTATAGGCACGGCAGCGGTTTTCAGTTAAGTTAAGCTATAGCGGACACATGTCTAATATGTAGTCAGGTACTACAATATTAGTATGGATATTAGTAGTTATGTATTTTTTTCATGCCTCTGAATATAAAATTTCACATCACAATCAGTTAGGTTTCACAATGTTATTTGATTCTGAAAGGTAAATTTTTTGCACGCTATAAAAGCTGTTGGTACCGAAACATAAAAGTAACGTTAAAACGAGGAATGACAAATAAAATCCCTCTGTTATTCGCAGAATTTGGAAATGGGCTATGCACACGTAATATCCATTGTGACAACACGGTTTTTACTCGGGATTAGTGTCAAAGTGACTGAATTTTAGGCTCGTACATAATAATAGCCTCCATTTTCATACATTCATTGGCTATTAATATGATAAATGTGTGAGAAATATCTATTATGAATACAATAATGCCTATATCAATAGGGTGTTAATAATAATGTTATGAGCTTAAACTGGACTTCATTACCCTGTGATTCTTTTTTCTTATTTATGTTATTCTTATATAATGTCTCTAATCTCTATTATTATAGATCATTTTTCCTTAATCGCTTAAACTTCTCAGAGGAACCCGTAAGCGATACGATTTGCTCGGAGCTTTAGAGTTAAGAAAACTTCTCGGAGGAAAGCGTAAGCGACGCGATTTGTTCGGAGCTTTAGACCTTCTAGAGTTAAGGTTTTCACTAATATCATGATTTCATTGTCAATGTGCAGTTACAGGATCGTATGGAGCCCCTAGTGGTGTGCCTCTTACGCACTTCAGCTAGAAGCTACTTGTTTACCTTTTATGTAAACTAAGGAAGACTAAAATATTCATACAATATATTTTTCTCAGCTTACTTTAAAGGTAAGTACTCAAGCAAGTTGCTGCTCACAAAAACGAGACTATTGCAACGAGCTATCAATGAAATCAACATAATAATTTATCTACCCGCAAGTGAAAAACTAACTTTAGCAAGTCTAACGCCCAGGTCAAAGTGTATTGTGATCTTGAACAATTTGCGTGCTTATTGTCGTAAGTAATATTCAATTTTACAAACATTTTACAACATCGTAGACGTAGAGGCGATGGCGACAGCACGATGGACAGACGATATAAAGAGGCTGGCGGGAACTGGCTGGATGAGGAAGGCTGAGGAGTGAGGACTGGGTGTGGTGGCGCTCTTTATGGAAGGCCTATGTCCAACAGTAGATGTCCACAGGCTGATGATGATGATGTAAAGGAAAACTAGGGCACAGTGTGTGTGCGTGTGTGTAGTGTGAGCGTGTGTGTTTGTGTGTATGTGGAGTGAGTGTGTGTGTGATTTTTATGCGCTTTTCCGAGAAGTTTACGACGACTTGTTTATCTGGTAGTTTGCTTAATTATGTTTAACTTAATAGGCATGTAGGTAAGTTGTGGCTGCCTATAAAATAACAATAACAATAACTCGCAAATGTCGGTTCTTGACATTTTGACAAGTGTTATCCTAAGTAGGTAAGTAGGTACCTATAAACTTTATAAAGCAATAATTTGGAGTGTTTCAAATACATACACCTTTGTATAAGTTTCATTTGCCTTATGTAGGTAGGTTTACCTACCTATTACCTAAAAAAATGTCTTTTATATAGGTATTAGGTATTATTTGCTCTTTGCTGATATGATGCGCTTTTACTTACCATCAAGTGATAAGTGATAACAAACGGCAGAGTAAGATAAGACCCCAAATAACTTCTTTAATCATTCTAACTAATCTGCTAGCTGAACTAAAACTTTTTCCGATAGGCTACTTTTTGTTCTGGAAAATCAAAAGTTCCCACGGGGTTTTTAAAAACCTAAATCCACGCTGGCGAACCCGCGGGCATCAGCCAGTAAAAAATAAAAAGCTCTAAGCAATTATTAAATAAAGTTATTGGACTTTACCTTCACGTTCAATGCTATGTTATAAAGTCGTGCAACGTTCACTGCTCAAAGTTACGGCACACAGCCTTATTTCCACTTCTATTCAGCCGACAGTCACCCACTTTCGAGCTTAAACTGGTTTCAACAAAGAGTTCAGTTTTTTTTCATAGCTCCAGTGCGCTAAAGAGCTACCTAACGTAACTAATATTTTGTGCGTAATGGACACATTAACTCTTATCTTCTTCATTAACACAATACATATTATTTAATATTCACTTATAATAATTATTGATTGGAGCTTTAAAGCTCGCCGCTGCTGCACTATTACAGATAACCTACATTATATGACCCCTTCAGTTCAAACACAGCGCTAGTTGGAGCGCCGTCAATATCAATAATTTCACACTTACATAAAATACAGTTTTGTAAACAACACGAGTACAAAATACAATAGTCTTTAAATATCAATGAATTCACGTCATAAGACAAAAACGTACGTCGAACGCAGACAGCCGGCGTAAGCGCATCGGGACCCGTCGGGTTTCTTCGTGACCATTCGGTACAATAAGATAAACAAGATAGATACAAGTGCAAGAGTACACAGTATACACACTACACAGTTCTCTCTCTCCCTCTAACACAGGAGTGAAACGATACTCTAGATCGGATCACTGAACCGAAAAGAAACAGAAATAAGTCTTTCTCATCCGGTGGCCGACGTTTGAAAACCGGTTTTGTATTGTTACTTTTTAAGGCTTGGACAAACATGAAGCAAAACGGCAGCGGCGAACGATAATAACTCTCTCTCTTCAGTCAGTCCCTCATATGAGCCCTGACGAGTCAACACCTTGGGGTAAAATGATGTCCTTCCATCTGTATAGCATCGTAAAAGATGAGCGCACCAGTTTTGTTTAGTTGGCCTGACCGCGAGACGGCTATGAGATGTTCCTCGTGGTCTCTTGCCTTCCACGTTTCCAACTACAACCAGCATCTCAATATTGTCATTTCCGCAGCGGGTGCTATGCTGCAAAAACTAAATATGCGCTGAAGGCAGATGGTGGAAAGACTTGTTTTAACCACATTTCAAACTCAACATCAATTCTCTATATTTTTTTATTGCGAATAAGTAGTCCAAGTTTCAACAACAGAAAGATACACTGGCAACTGCACCATGGTTATGGTTATGGTACCGTACGATGTGCAATAGGTATAGTATAGCTAGTTGATGGCAGGACGCATTGCACGTGCTATACTCTGGATTTTGCTATGTAATGCAAATATAAGGAATTTTGATAAGAAGCATGTTATACAGTATAGAGCGTGACAGTAACGGCGCGAGATTGCAGTAGCACGGCTTCTACATGCTCTCGACACTATCGCCACCTTCATAAAATTTTATTTTATGCATAGAATCATATTATTATACCTACTGGAAATCACTGAGGAGGTTAAAAGCTGAAGCGCGCTTGCCTAGCTGCCTATACACTGTTGTCTTGAAGGTACTCAAGTTACATGACGTGGCAAATGGCGTTTGAGACGTTTCCGTCGCGCGTTGTAAGTGCCCACACCTTAAAGTCCTTACCAAACTATAACTCAACTTAATTTCGTAGCGATACCCGTTTCGAGCTTTACGCAAGGGGGCTGAGCTTATAGAATATGTAGATGGAAGGAAACTGTTACTGAACGGAAATGTACCGTCGGTACGTCTATAAGGCTATGGAAAGAGAAAATATAGGTAGGCTATCTACCTATATGGGAACACTTTACTTATCGACAATCGCAGAGATCATAATGATCAAATCTGGCGGAAACCCAACCTTTGACTAGGTGTTAAAGGTACTTTATGTAGCGATAGCAATAAATTATAATTTCAAAGCGTTCCATAGCTGCCACCTTTTTTTCTGGTCGGTGGTCGCCACTGTTAAAACTACACTGACCGGTACTTCAAGTTAGGCCTGTACCTAGTACCTACCAACCATCTTTAGATTACATCACTGATCGTAGTCAAGGGTTAATTTGACTATAAAAAAGTATATGCTCTACGAGTGTAGATTTGAAATACTGAAGAACTTATAAATAGTTAACTCCTTCTTAGTTAAATTTTATTTTATGTTAAGTAATTTTTGAAAATTGTAACGATTTCGTTAAAAAAAAATCTTACTAATATTAAAAATGTGAAAGTCAGATGTTTGTTATCTACTCATTCGCCGCCACAATGACTGATCCGATTTGGCTAAAATTTGAAATGGAGATAGCTCATTTAAATTATAATATACTCTGAATTAAACACATAAAATTACTTTTTATAAAAACACTAGCTGATGTCCGCAACTTCGTCCGCGTGGATTTAGGTTTTTAAAAATCCCGCGGAATCTCTTTGATTTTCCGGAATAAAAAGTAGCCTAAGTCACTCTCCATGTCTTTAACTATACCCATACAAAAAATCATGTTAATCGGTTGCTTCGTTGCGACGTGATTGAAGGACAAACCAACAAACCAATAAACCAACAAACCAACAAACCAACAAATAAACACACTTTCGCATTTATAATAAGGGTACTGATTTGAGATTCCACGGAAACTCAAATGTTCCGGACATTTGAGTTTCCGTGGATTTTTTAAATATCTAAATGCACGCGGACGAAGTTGCGGGTATTCGTATAAAATACAGCTGCTAGGTAAGCACCTACTAGGTAGGTATAGCTTCCTCAATTTAATAAGCGTGCGTTTAGGTAATTAGCTCGGGTTTTGATTATACATATCCTAATACCAAAAATTTTGATTAAATTTTCCTCAATATGAACGTCAAAAGCATACCTACGCAGCGCACAACGCAGCAGAGCCTTTTTGATGAATTTTCGAGCACGTTAAATATTTTTAAAACATCCATTACCAACATTACTTTTCAGCCGTTTGTCATAGGCATAATATATTTAAAAAAAATTAAGGTTAGGTACATGAATACTATTCAGAAAATTATTTCACTGAAACGTTACGAAGTCGTGGGCAAATGCTAGTGAATGTACTTATAAGTACTATAGTACAGAATCTATATGCAAAATCTCACTTATCTAGTCCCAGTATATTAAACTAGCGGCACGCTATGATGGCCGGTTTGACGTTTGTCCGCTCATGAAGTTCCGTATTAATTGATAACGACTTTGAAGGAAATAATTGTATTACTTTATTGACGATAGTGATGTGCAGAGATTCATAAATTTTATCGAATGTAGTTTTAGGTTTAGGACTCAAAATTTATTTATTAAATTGATTTCTTAAATGTATACAAGTGTAGAAAAATCAGTTTGCACCATTTAAGGGGTGAATGTACTTGTGAATATGAACAATTTTCACTATGTGGACAAACCTCTGAAATCGCAAAAAAATATCAATAAATTTTTAAAAATGGAATCTAATACGATCGTCACATAGGATCGCTGGCTAGCACAACTACTACCTCCGGCAAACTCGCGTCAATGCTCAATGCAAAACAAAGCAGTTTCGAATTGACGTTGCTTCGAAAAGTATAAACTGTCAGTGCAATGCGATTGTGATATAGTTTTGACCTGGCTTTGGATTTCAAATATTGATACTGCATTACTGTTGACCCTTGCTCGTTAATTTGGACTCTGTTCAAGCCCTTTGTTGTGGATTTCGTCGATATGACCGAACGTACGCAGAGAACTGTTCTAAATAGTCAGACACGTGAGTTCCTAATACGCCTTCGTAACTATTTCGATCGTGAAGCTCAAAATGGAGGGCCAATTTTACCTATAACGTCAGTGGTTGAACGCGTAGCTGATGCGCTTAATATTGGACAACGAACTGTTAGACGGATAACTAAAAAAAAATATGGCGAGACTGGCACAGAAGAAAATAAACTTCACACACCAAAAAAGAGAAAACGAGCAAAACCAGTCGTAGGCATCGATAGCTTTGATGCCGATGCTATCCGAAGACATGTTTACGGCTACTATTTACAGAAGGAGTATCCAACAAGAAAAAAGTTGGTGCATTCACTGAAGGAAGCTGGATTATTCTTCGGTGGGGAAAGTTCTTTAACGAAGATTTTGAAGACCATTGGATTTCGATACAAAAAATGTAACAAACGCAAAATATTGATGGAAAGATTTGATATAGCGATGGCAAGGTATACTTTTTTACGGCAAGTGAAAGAAATCAAAAATTGGCAAAATGTTGTGTTCTTGGATGAAACATGGCTTAATGCTAACCATACTGTAGGCCGTTCTTGGAACGATGACACAGCAGCATCTACTTCCAAAGTTCCTGTAGGAAAAGGATCGCGACTTATAATTTGTCACGCCGGAACCATCAACGGGTTTGTCGAAGGTTCTCTCATGGCTTTTGCGTCAAAAACCACTGGAGACTATCATGAAGACATGAATGGAGAAAAGTTTACTGAATGGTTTACCTCAATGTTGTGTAGCCTCCCTGAACCATCTATTATAATTATGGACAACGCCCCATACCACTCGATGCAAATTGACAAGCCACCTGCCCAATCCCAAAAGAAAGCTGATATCGTCGCATGGCTTCGTAAAAATGGCGTAGATGCAAACATGAATATGTTAAAAGCGGAATTAGTACGTCTTTTAAAAGAAAACAAACCAACCAAGATCCGATACGTCATTGACGAAATAGCATTAGAACATGGGCACAGAGTTATACGGTTACCGCCTTACCATTGTGAGTATAATGCGATTGAGTTGGTGTGGGCTCAAATTAAGGGATATGCTGCAAGACACAATACAGAACCCCCATTTACCACAAAAAAATGCTAAAATTATTAGAAGAAGCTTGTGAACATGTGACTAAAGGAGACTGGGAAAAGGTTGTGAATAGAACTGTTAAATTAATAAGGGAAGATTATGAAAGAGATGTGAAAATAGATAATATTATAGAAAACGAACATATAATTATTAATGTATGTGATGATAGCAGTGACGACAGTGAAAATAGTAGTATGGACGAATCTGATTAATTATGGCCTTTTGTGGCACCTTTTTCGGTATCTTTTGTATTCATATGTTTCTTGTGTGCATATAAAGTATGTATATTCATTTTCGTTCAAATATTCAGTTCGTTCAAATAAATTAAATAAACATATACATTTTTGTTTTATTAAACCTATTTAATCAGGTACAAAAACAAAACTTAATTGTTTTTTGTTCGAGAATAAATTGACATTCCACATCACTATTGTAATGTGTCAAACCGGCCATCATAGCGTGCCGCTAGTGTAATGTGTGAGTCAGTTTCTCATTTTTATAAATATAGGTACTTTTATGTTTGGTTATTTAACTTGATTAGTCACACCAGTCGTGTTGTCATATTACTAACTGAGCTTACGCTCGCGACTTCGTCCGCGTGGAGTACACAAATTTCAAACCCCTATTTCACCCCCTTAGGGGTTGAATTTTCAAAAAGCCTTTCTTAGCGGAAACCTACGTCATAATAGCTATCTACATACCAAATTTCAGCCCGATCCGTCCGGTAGTTTGAGCTGTGCGTTGATAGATCAGTCAGTCAGTTAGTCAGTCGGTCACCTTTTCCTTTTGTGTATTTAGATAATCCAATTCGTAGCTGCGTCAACGTTGAAAACGAGGCTCAGCATTTAGAGAATAACTCTGCGGGGTATAGTCAAGGAACAAGGGTAGTATAAGAGGCAGTTAACGAGAACAGTTGTTTATTTTCTCACGCCTTTCAGCCGCCATGACCGACCGAAATGCCGAATCCGTCGAAAGCTGGCGACACGGATGACCGCCGCAATCTAACGGACCACAGATTTACCGACTAATTAATTCGTAGAAGTTGATTTATTAATATTATTGAGCTGAGTTATTTTTTCTTTAAGCTTGCGTCGTAAATGTTGCGTGTAGATATCAAATGGGTCTGTCAAATTTTAAATTCTATGGAACTGTTAGGAAAGTATATATAAGTACCTATTGATGAATATTGAATATTGAAGTTTGTACTTTACGTTCTCAGAATGAGACCTAATGATAGATGGAAGTTATAATATCAATTAATTATTACCAATAGGCAGTCCGCACATGGCCAGCGTGGTAGACTATGGCCAAAACCCTTCTCACTCTGAGAGGAGACCTGTGCTTTGTAGTGAGCCGGCGATGGGTTGATCATGATGATGATGAATAGGCAGCTTGAATCTCCCAAACTGACCCAACCCATCCAGCAGAAAATCTAACCGCGACCTATTTCTTCCTACACACTGCTGCAATCCATGCTAATATTATAAATGTAGTGTAAGTGTGTCTGTACGTCTGTCTCTCTGCTATCTTTTCACATCCCGCCTGTTTAGCCGATTTTGACGAAATTAATTGTTACAGAGATACGAGATCCTGCTCCTCCCTTTCCCATCTTACCCTTAATCCTTCCATAGGTCACATTTAATCCCGGAAAATCAAAGAGTTCCCACGAGATTTTTACATATTTAAATCTGACTAGACAAAATTGCAGACAGCAATTTGGTACAAAGATCCCTTACATCCTGGAAATGAACATAGGCTACTTTTATCCTCATACCCTAACATAGGAATTTTAAAAATCTAAATCCATGCGGAATAAGTCACGGGCATCATCTAACAAATAAGAACTTGTGAATACTAAGAAAAAGTGATATACGTTCCACACATAATACAAAACTGTCATATTGTTATCAGCGGCGATCGACGAGTTATGATATAGTCCCCGACAGGTCGAGATGGCAATCGAGGTATGAGGCGGGGGAACGCCCCGCACACTTGCACGTCACCCGCACTCGCCCGCACCAGATTAGCGCGGGGACTGTGTGGGTGTGCCGTGTGCGGGGCGTTCCCTCCCCGATTGCTATCTCGACCTGTCACGTACTATAGTTTTGTAGGTGTGAGAGAACAGGGTCATAAGTCGCAATCGAAACAGCGACTGGAGTTGTCAGACTTCAGTAAAATAGTAATAACTCCAAATGTTTAAAAAACAAGAAACCAATAACAATTCAGTATATCGAACCACCAAACAACACATACCGCAATATTTCATGTTACCAAAGTAAAACCCCTAGACAGTGAAAAAGGTCCCTCATAATCAATATGGCGTGTAATGAAATTTAAACGTTGATTGATTTACAGGGGGAACGGGTTGCAACGTAATTGGATAGTGTGTAAAGGTTAACATACGCTTGTTGGCTTACACTGACTATCTACAAAAATACAAACTAACTTACCTATAATAAACTTTGTATTATTGCCTACAGAATGACTATTCCAAACAAAATTCATGTTCTAAAAAGCTGTAAATATTAGCATGAAACTGGATTTCAATTTGCAAGCAGAAACGAATTGCATCGCAAAGATTTTTACTCGTCTACTTCATAGTACATAAACATCATCGAAACCAGGCGTACTCAGCGTCATGTGCCGAACCAGTGCTAAATTAAACTAGTTGACGATTCAAAAGCACTTGCAAAAGTTTATTTGAATAAAAATCTATTCTATTCTATTCCTGTTTATTTGTACCGGGGTAAGGACCAAGGTTGAGATCTATAAAGCGCACTTTGACTTTGCTCATACTTAATCTGTATCGTTTTAACTGAAACGCAAGTCTGAGCAAAGTCAATGTAGGTTTTCTCTATAGATCTCAATGCCTACACTTGACCGCTAGCCGGATTAGTTGTAATTGCCCTAGCTGATGCTTAATCTGTCTCGTTTTAACTGAAACGCAAGTCTGAGCAAAGTCAATGTAGGTTTTCTCTATAGATCTCAATGCCTACACTTGACCGCTAGCCGGATTAGTTGTAATTGCCCTAGCTGATGCCCTCGACTTCGTACGCGTGAACTTAGGTTTTTAAAATCCGTGGGAACTCTTTAATTTCCCGGGTTAAAAAGTACGAGTAGCTAATGTCACTTTCAAGGTCTTTAACTATATCCATGCAAAAATCACGTTTAACCGTTGCTCCATTGTGACGTGAGTGAAGGACAAACCAACAAACCAAAAAACCAACCAACAATTCAACAAACAAACACACTTTCACATTTATAATATGGGTATTGATTTCACCATAAAGCCTTTAAATTAATCATATTATATTAAGAGCGGAAACAAAAAGAAACATTTGAAGAAACAATAATATCCAGCCAGGAAATTATTATGGCTTGTTTAATCTGATAAGTGATCGTTCACCTTTAGCGATCGTAGGGGAAAGTGTTACTGCAGTCGCTTGCAGGCGATTGCCCTCTGAGTTTACGAAGAGAAACTTCAGTTGTGCACGAATCCTTTCTCGCTAACTTTATAAAGCTATTTTAAGTACAGCTCTAAACAGGACTGCGATACGCTATGCTTTGTGAATATTTTTAGATTAAGGTCCTTACTGATAAATTTTCCGACACTGCTTAACATAGAGTTATTAAGTATAGTCGGCCGAGGCTAGTTGCAACCCTACCGGCAAAGCCGTGCCGCCAAGCAATTTAGCGTTCCGGTACAATGCCGTGTAGAAATAAAAACCGATCAGTGGTATGGGTTTAATGAAACTCATAAAATATGCTGTAATCTCTACCTTTCACATTTTTTTGCAGGAGTAAAGTGTTTATTACAATAAAATTAGTCTGTTCATTATAAATAGTCGTAAACATTACAATAGGTAGGTAGTGTGCAATAAGATATCTAAGATGCGACTTTAGAGGACTTGTTACTTTACTTCACCAGAGGAAATCTGACTGTGTAATTTGGGAGAGCTGCGAGCGTCTCTGCTATCAAGAGAGCCTCTCGAAATTGGACATCTTACAAACTTGTTCTACTCGGACATGTCGTGAAGTTAACACTACTTTACTCTATACTTACGCAAATAAATACCTACTTAAATATTTATTATAGCTTTTTCGAATAAATTATTGTAGAGATTTTCTTAATAGGTATTCCTAGTAATAGCACCAGACTTCACTGTCGTATAATTTTACGATTGTATCTGGCTCTTGACTTGAATACCTACAGTATACCTAATACTGACAATGACATAACATAGAGAACAAACTAATTCTAATATAAAATATAAAATAAATGCAAAAACAGGTTTATCCATCAGAAATTTTATCATGCTTTTTATATTTATAGCCATGATGTTTCCCACAAACACTCTTTTGAGTAAAATCCGCGAGGATTCTGAGAGCTTTTGCCATCAAGAAGGTTTAAGTAGTTGCGGATATTCTTGTCTTAAATATTCCCCAAAGATTAGTAGGAAGCTTCCGAAGGATTTTTTGACCTATTTAATATAATACAAATAAACGCCTATTGGGAAGAAAGGAATAGGTAATGAACCAGTTATGTATGTAATATTTATTGTGTTAACTAAGTTACCATTGATTTAGATTGCATTTGCATTCACAAGTGGTAACGATTGGACGAGAATACAGAAATATGTCTAAATAATAACAGAGTTCAAAACACCTGTTTTTGTTAAAAGTATCAATATTCGACGGACGAACCTTTAGATAAATAAATAAACTTTTATTTCAAGCAACAGTGACGACTCGTTTTGTTAATATTTTTTATGTTAATAGTTAGCCTAAACTTATAATTAATTAAGATGTGAGTCATTGCTGCGCCACTCCTATAAAGTTAGAAGACGAAACTGACAAAGTATAATGTAGTAACCCTTAACTAATGAATTATCACTATTTTATTTTAAAACCAATGTTAGTAAAAAAGTTAATCCTAAACTTTTTACTTACCTTCAGCAAATTTCAATTCACTTCACCACTTTTCGTTACTAATTACTAACTTACGATGAAAAATTGTAATTACACTCGCATGGTGGACTTTACTAGGTTAAAGATATTTAACGGTTAGTATCAACGCTCAAGCTATTTATAATAATCCCTTTAAACACTTTACAGAATGCTTATATTATACATACTTATTTTTGAAGCTAGTAGTTAGAAAGCTAATAAAAGTTAGACCTATGTAGGAGGATAGGTTATTTTGTTCGATAAGTTTTAGTTCACATTGTTACACTCACTTGAAAAGACAGTTCTACATTCGCGAAGTCACGTGGTGGTTCCATTGGCATTTACACGTTCGTCGCGTTGGGCGGCTAGTTGGGAACTGGGCGGGCGGCACTCCCGCCCTTGCAAGTTCATGGCGAGTTGAAACGACTTTTTGCTGTTACAAGCCATTTTCTATCCAATTGAGCAACAATATAGTGTTTAAATAAAGCGAGGTACTCGATATAATAGGAGTACTTAACAAGACATTAAGCTATATCGATACCAAAGTTATTTGAACAGTGCGGCATTTCGATGGTAGTATTTTGTAAACGAGCAAAGCAATTAAGTGACCCTTAGGAAACATTTTCTTTTACTTTATGTGTAAGTAAAAGTACTTCATAAAAGGCGAATTTAATATAACTTAATATGTAAGTAACCTTATTTCTGAAATTAGAGCCTTCTGACACAGTAGGTACGATAAGACGTGTCTATAATATCTATGCGGATATGCACATTTTTTCACACCATGCCGCAATGCGTGTCGCCAAGCTGAAAATTGTCGCCTTTGCAGCCCGACCCCGAGGCCCTGAGCCCTTATTCATTGTACGACATCCTTTTGCAGTTTTAGCAACGCTTTGTCGATGGTAAAGTCACGGGAAAACCTTATCTCAGTGATTCTGCTTAAGTTGCTGGTAAACTACGTATAGTACGCGACAGGTCGAGATGGCAATCGGGGAGGTAACGCCCCGCACATCCGCACAGCCTCCGCGCTAACCCGGTGCGGGTGAGCGCGGGCGTCCCCTCGCCTCATTCCCCGATTGCCATCTCAAGCTGTTACGCACTATAGGTATATTTTCAAAATATTGTTAAATGTTAAAGTAAATAAATTAATTATTCCAAAATATTTTCTACTAGATGATACCTGATACTTCGTTCGCGTGGCTTTAAAAAAATCCGTGGGAACACTTTGATTTTCTAAAATAATAACTAGTCTATGCCCATCTCGGGGATACAAGTTATGGTTGTTACTCGAAAAAACTGATAATATGGATCAGCATTGAAAAATTAACAGACAGACAAACAGGCAGACACGTTTTTGCATTTAAAATATTAGTATTGTTAATTTTAACATATTTAGGTATAATTTTGTTTTAAAAAATTTTTTTACCTATATGTTCATTATAAAATCCTAGCAGTAACACTTTCATAAACATAAAAATTAAAATAGCTACGATCTGTCAAAGGTGACCCCTCCGTCGACCCGTGAATCCTCTATAGAGTAAAACTAAACTGAAATGTTTTAAATAATGAAGACTGATCCCGCAGTAATGCGTTTATTTATCGTCTAGGTAGCACAAATGAAATTATTCATTTACTTGCTAAGTTTTCAAGAGTTAATTTCTCTATTTATTTTTAGTAAGTAATTTTAATAATTAATAAGTAGGTATAAAGTTTGTTGTTTAAAATTTATAGTCAGGTGGTACAGACAAACTTACAACCTTTTTAGAGCTGTGTAATATTTCGCAAATGTCTAAGGTCATCTACCAGGTTGGGTCAGTTCTGTAACCTAGATCAATGAAGTATTTGTTTGTTGTTTTTAATTGTAGGTATTAGTAAAACGCAAAAATATTTAATAAATTCTCATGTCATATCGAGGTGAAACGCAAACCTGTGAATGAAAAAAAAACAATGACAAATATTAAGCTCAATAAAAAGCGCAATGCAGGTAGCACAACATGAAATAATATGGCGACCTTAACTATTTTAAATAAAACTAGTCAAACAATCGATATCTACTTCATTTTAATTTAAATAAAAAAACGACGAGCTTCACGAGGCATAATTAAGACAAAGTAGAGACTTTTCGAAAAAGGATTTACTTATTGGTAGAATTAAATAAATAAACTAATGTACTAACTTAAAGTATCAACAGCTTTACGGTAAAAGTGGTTGAAGCCCAAAAAGCCGCAGCTTTTAACTTTATGAACGCAGACAACTGCTTTTGTTTGGGATCGATTTCATTCAACAACAGTCGACTTTGCAAAGTGAGTAGCGTTTCTGATTTTACGCCAACCAACGATATAAAACATTTATATCGCTGACGCCAAGCCAATGCAACGATTTGCGTAGCATTCGTTCACTCCTATTTTCTGTCCTCTCCGTCAAAAATCGAATCAGGTCGAACTGGGATCGTACTTCCTCTAATTTTTATAGAACTAATATCTGCGTTCTGATGCGTCGATGTTGAAGTAGTTTTTTCTGTGCATATATTTTTTTCTGACATTCATCGGATTGATTATTATTAATCAGTGATCTGCGATTAGTTTTATGTCTTCAACTTTAATATTCCTATGTCATACCTAATATCATAAAATAGGCTAAGGCTAAGCCTATTTGAATAGAAAATGGAATATTAGTCTAGTCTCAAATGTCTGGTATTCTTTTGAAAAAAATTAAAGTAATTTTTCGTTTGAATCACAAAGGAAGGCCTAACTTTCAGCTTTTCATGGAAAGTCTTTAAATTTTTACTGTAGAGAAAATGGGTCACAATGTTTTCGCATTCTCTGGCTCTGCGACAAGCTACTTTGTCATTTGCTTAACAATAAGAAAAGAAATTATTTGGAAGCCATCTGCTCGTTAAAGTATGAACCAAAATGTTCTACTTTTCACTAAGCGAACCGACACCAGAATAATTAATGAAAACCATAAAGACTGGTAAGCTTGACGCACACTTTTTTAATATAAGTGGATTTGTTCCATACAACAAAATGTCAGCAATCTACGGTGGACTTTGTTGGAATACTCTATCTTATAATCTTGTCTTATATACATTTGAAGTAATTTTTTAACTCCAACTTCATCTGGCTTATAAATACAAATTATTTTCATACACAGTATAATTATTATTAAATCGTTCCTCGTAGGATAATAAAATAATAATTAAAAAAAAAGAATATTCATAAAATACCCCAAATAGGCCTTTACCAACAATCCCCCAACTAAATAAACCTATTTAGTTTATTGTTTACCCGGGGAGTCCAGCTTGCAACTATTTTGCATGGAAATATTATGGTTAAAGGCTAAGATGTAAACAAAGGATAGAGGCTAAAGACTTGGTCATACAAAATGCGCGACGGAAATGTGTCCAAAGACGACGCACCGAATTACAATCTACATCCATTGATTTTTGGTAAATCAATGTCTACATCCGTCACTCGCCATCACTGGGTTTCACGAACGGGCTTAGCTCAGCCACTAGTGACTAGGCGATTCGTGGAAGACCGTGGGGCTTTAGTCTGTAAGAGTCCAACATAATCTCCGTGCCTTCCCGAGCGCGGCGGTAATGCATGAGAATTTCCCCACGCAAAAAAAGGTCAGGTCCTTGTTACAATACAAGGACCTGACCGTTCACTTGTTTTGTAGCGCTCGCTGGTGTCGCCACGCTTCTTATATGTCCAGACCTTTAAGTCCCTCGTTATAAATCTCATCACGTAAGTAGTTACATTGTTAGCGATAGTTTGGGCAGGGTAATGTAAACAACCGGGCATTATTCAGGGCAACGCTTCAAGATATTTCAGCTATCTCGGGATCGACATCGACCGCTATCGGAATTCTGTTCCGATGTTTTACAAGTGTTCGAGAACAGTGCTGCAGGCACGGCCTGAATAGAGGCAGTGCAACACAAACGAACCGGAATGGTAAATTCAACATCATTTACCGCCTTGAAACAAATGTTTTATTAAAAAGTTCAAAAGAAAAACAATCCATACTAATATTATAATATAAACGCGATAGTTAGTCTGTCTGTCTGTCTGTCAGCTAGCTTTTCAGGCTCATCCGTTTGCCAGATTTTAACGAAATTTGGTAGGATAGAGATAGCTTGCATCCCGAGAAAGGATATAGGCTACTTTTGATCTCGGAAAATCAAAGACCTCCCAAGGAATTTTTAAAAACCTAAATCCACGCAGACGAAGTCGTGGGTATCATCTAGAAATCCACACTAATATTATAAATGCGAAAATGTGTCTGTCTGTCTGTCTGTTAGCTTTTCACGGCCGAACAGTTTAACCGATTTTCATGAAATTTGGTACTGAATTAGCTTATGTCTCGAGGTTTAGGCTAGGACATAGGCTCCTTTTATCCCAGAAAATTAAAGAGTTCCCACGGGATTTTCAAAAAACCCAAATCCATGCAAACGAAGTCGCGGGCATCAGCATTTATAATATTAGTTTGGATGGATTGATGTTTTTTAAAGGTATGCCTATATACGTTTTAGTAGGTATATTGCCTATTTTACCTTATAATTTATCTCAAACTAAAATGAATAAGGTAGAGCTATCCTGCTATTAGGACACGACCACTGCATAATCCTGAAATTTTCAGCTTTCCTACGAGAATACTCCCACAGATGGCCCGCAGTATCCTTCGGGTATTATCTTGGGACAAGTAACGTCTTAGGTGAGCCCCGACATTAATACCTATCTTCTGTCTTAATTTCGAAGTACTAAGTCAGTGCCACTTTGAAATTACCTACCTACAAGATGATGCCCTTGACTTCATCCGCGTGGATTTAGTTTTTTTTTAAATCCCGTGGAAATGCTTTGATTTTCCGGGATAAAAATTAGCCTGTGCCCATCTCCACGATGCATGCTACCTCTGTACCAAACACATGATGCCCCGACTTTATCGACGTGGATTTCTGTTTCTTTAATTCCCGTTGGAACTCTTTGATTTTCTGGGACAAAAGTAGCCTATGTCCTTCCCTGGGATGTAAGCTCTTATTCAAGCATGCAGTAAATTTCGTCAAGAATGGTTAAACCACACAACCACACTTTCGCATTTAAGATAAGATACCTAGTATGGATTTACCAATGATCTCCACGTGCCATCATCACTTTTTTTAAATTATCGCGTTGGTACTATGATGAACCAACACGTTTTTGTAAAATCCTTATCGCAAATGATAGATTCTAACGATCTAAGAAACTGTTTGAGCACTTTAAGGTCTATATATGGTTTCAGTTGATATATCGAAAACCAATACCCGATACAATCTATCAACGAGTGAAATAGGCAATTCTTTAATAATATTGGGTAGTCGCAGGCGGTCTCCTTTATAAAAAGAAGTTAGGCAATATTGAATACATCAGACGATACGACAAAAGGGAACAATAAATGATTAATTGAATGTAACTAAGCACATACAAAGGAATAAGTAGCCACGAAAACATACTGTTAATAGCTATCATAGATATCTTACTTATATTCTATATTTTATACTGTCCGAAACTTTTGGTATCACGGAAGACCAGCGCTGTGCCTGTGTTACCGCCACAGCCGCAGCAAATGCTGAGTGGAGTCCATTTTGATCATCAAATAAACACTTTCTTTCTTTCATATCGCTCCCGAGCAGCTTCCTTCCTTCCTTCCACTTCCAGTAAAATTCCCGGGGGCAGCTCTGAAAGGAAGCATTTGGCATTTCATAAAATTATGAAAATAAATTACGCCAATTGCCGTAGAGAAGCTTGCGATTCCACTTTCGATGCTATGGCCTGTAAGGGCGGCTATACGATCAGGTGATTGTAATCAATGAGAGCTTAGCGTTATACTGCTCCTACATCGTTACGTATCTATAAGATTGAATGTCGAAAGCAATATAGAAAGATAGAATCGTAGGTAGAAAATACCAACTATTTGCAATAACTTCTGGTTTGACTTTTATTGATTTAGAGTAGCAGCTTTTCTGTCGTTGACATAGGGGATATCGACAGTTGAATATTTGAGCTGAACTATTGACATGTCACTGTGAGTGACGTCGACTCTATCTCGGATCACGTACAAACGTACATAAATCTGTACGAATGCCAATAACGTATCTGATACTACATAGTAGCTTGTGGTGGTGTGTTACGAAACAGTGTAACTATAGTACGCGACAGGTCGATATGGCAATCGGGGTATGAGGCGGGGGGACGCCCCGCACACCCGCACGTCACCCGCGCTCGCCCGCGCTGTGTTAGCGCGGGGGCTGTGCGAGCATGCGGGGCGTCCCCACCCCGATTACTGTCGCGTACTATTCCTACGAAACATCTTAGATAAGCTTCAAAACAAATGTTACGACTAGGAAGGGGCATTTGTATGCCAACTTACAAATTACGCAACCTACACACCAGAATTTTTCATCTCTCATTCCAATCGTTCCTTCATTTCTGAAGATCGTCCTGAAGTTTTGGTGTTCTTGCAACCTCGTGCGGAATAATTGTTTTCATCGGCTTCTATCGGGGGCTAGTCTAGCAATTGTGTGAAATTGGCACTTGGAGTCACTAATTAGCTGGTCTGCCCATCTGGTTGGTGAGCGGCCTTTCAATCTTTTGCCTTTCGTGTTGCCCGTCACAATAAGTTTTTCCAAACTATTTACTCTTCCGTCGTATGATATGCCCGAAATATAGGATAGCAGGCGCTGTAATATGAAGGAAAGTTGCGTTTTTACACCTAGCTGTGACAGGATTTTATACTAGTATAAAAGCATCCTAGTGGTCATCTGCGTTAGTTATAATGGTACCTAAGCCAGTAATCCAAGCCCGCATATAGCTAATGGATCATTTCACGGCGGCTTAGGCCGAGCTCGCCGCCATCCTGCGGGCTTGATCGAATTAACCTTTAATTTGGTTAAAAATTGAAGAGGCAGTATTAAGTTCAAGGTTTTGGGTTACTGATTTTGTTAAGCTCGTTATATTTAACTTGTTTTGCCGTAATTTTATTATAACCCGGAAAACCCGTAGGAAATGTTGAAGATGTGTTATTACTTATTAGTAGACTAATTGCCAGTTTCTATTGCACCAATGGTCAATCAAAGTCTCACAATCTTTTTATCGTGCTTGAATTTTTGTTTAATCATATAGTTGGTATGATTTTAACAGCAGTAGTAGTGGTACATGATCTGTTTCCTTGTAATTAAATTTTCTTCAAATTAATCTTCGTATTCGTTTAGTGTTTAACGTGAAATGTAACAAATGCACGAAATTAAATGTTATATAAACTATATCATCCGGCTCGATAAAATACTAAGTAAATAAAACGGAGTGAATATAGTTACTAAACCTACCTGCTTATTTTTATGGTCTATCTTTATAATCGACTGCGAAAACTTCTTCGGAAGCAATTTTCTTGTTCAATACCTAGTATCGCATAAACAGCTTTAGAGACTAATAAAACTTCTCAGAATTTTAATGTTAGCGTGTTGTAGTATTCTGTCGTGGAAAGTAGTGTTTTCTTGGAATGCAACAAAGCGTAATACTGATTCGTAATTTTCATACCTTAGGTGAATGAGTACCTGTCTACTAAAACTAGCGATATGACTCCACAAACTTCTATTATCTATATATATATATATATATATATATATATATATATATATATATATATATATATATATAAAAGGAATAGATGACTGACTGACTAATTATGACGTAGGCATCCGTTAAGAAAGGATTTTTGATAATTCAACCCCTAAGGGGGTGAAATGGGAGTTAGAAATTTATGTAGTCCACGCGGACAAAGTCGCGAGCATAAGCTAGTCTACTATAATATTATTATGGACCAATGCAATGAATTAAAGTGCTCACAGTTTACATGTTGCAAATGATATAGGTAGTTCAGAATTGCAAATCAAAAACAACAGATAGGGACCTACCTACTTACCCGCGCTCTCATTCGCATTTAAAAAACCTCAACGCTGTAACCATCCCATGCTCTTTACTAAATGAAAACTCTCAACTAGCGGCATCTGACATTACCTACTTACAAAGGTTTTCCTAAGTGGGTATCTATCTATCTGGGAACATAGGAAGGTATAAATAATATGAAGCTTAGACCAACTACTTTATTTGAAATTGATTTGGAAATTTTGAATCATTACTCTAAGAATTTATCTCAAGATAATTGATGGAAATTAGATATTCTTTTTTCTTCTTGCAATATCTCAAATAATTTATATAAAACATGAAGGAAGGACGGACTTGGGTCTTGGCTCGTAATAAAAATCCACGTGACGAAAACTGATCTCTTCATCATCATCATCATCGTCAATCGATAGACGTCCACCGCTGGACATAGGTGTCTTGTAGGAATTTTCATGGGTCACGGCCTTGCACCACCTATGATATCTTAGGAGTACGAAAATAAATGCAAACGGCTACGATAATTATTTAGAGCATTGAAAAGTAGAAGCTCACTAGGTAGGGTACATTAACCTTAAAAAACAAATTGAAAAATAGAAGATCAATCAAATACATGACACTTATACACGAAGATCAAGGTACATGACACCAATGTGCGTGAGAGAAAAACTCGTAGGTACACGTTTCTACGAGTATGTAGCCACTGAGAGGTCATCACTGGATCTGGTTTAATGCTGCCACCGCCATTACTGGAGATGGTCCGTAATTAACTTCTAATGGCGTACCCGGAAAAAGCCTACGGACTTTACTGCCTGTGACATCAAAATAAAACTTTTTTTATCTATTTCCTCTTTTATAAGCCTTGATAGAAAGCTCTGTTATTCTTGTTTTACGTGAGATTTGTTTGCGAATTAGGGATGATTTACGCCAACACATGGCGGGCAAGAGCCGTGCCACGTACGAGGCGCGGACGAGACAGGGAATCAAAACATCACGGATATTTTATATGAAGTATAGTTCATGCTTCGCCGAGTGGCACTGAAGATGACAAATACAAACGTAGGTACCTACGCTGGAAGAGGTGTGCCATAGAAAACCTACCTGGTTGGAGCTATCTAAGGAAAACAGCGTACTTGTATTAGCAAAGGTCAGTGATTCCAAATCATTGTACCTTTGTTCAACGAGCTTTGTCTATTAGTGCTTGTTTGTTATTCACGTGGCGCCAGGGCTTCGGGAAGCGATACCCATTTTGCAGGCCGTCGACAGTACAAGGTTTAACACAAAGAGCAACGAGACATGCAAATTGCGTCTCTATTATCCGAGGACGGATGCGCTGGAGTGATTTACATAGGAATGGAGCCTGGAGGTGGCAGTTAGGTGCTTCCGTGGCGTGCGGAGGTCGCGGGAGCCGCCCAGGCAAAGCTTGCGCCGCGGCTCCGCTCCGCTCCGTTCCGCTCCATCCCGCATGATTATAGACGCAAATCTGGAACGCTCATTCATAACTTTGGCGGAATTTACATAAACGCCCCATTACCGTATTCTAAATGCAATGTAAATGACGCAACGCAAATGATAATGATTTTGTAAACGTGATGGTCTTTAAAAGCTTTTTTTACATAACATACGGGAAAGGCACTTTAATTTTCGGCTTGTTAAACTTAATTCAGGTTCTATCATAAAATCTAGCATGTTGTGTGTTGAAGAGTGACTTTACGTTCAGAAATTTAAGGCTAGGAGATACATAACGCGAAGTATAAGTTGAATTTTACACATTGCTTTTCATTGTAGATGCTAGATGATCCTTGCGACTTTGCCCGCGTGAATGTAGGTTTTTGAAAATCCTGTGGAAACTCTGATTTTCCGGGATAAAAAGACGTTTATGTCCGTCTAAAGGAAGCAAGCTATCTCAGTACCAAGTAGATGATGTCCGGAACTTCTCCATGTCCTCCATGAAGTTAGAAGAGAGAATTTAAGGTTTTAAAATCCCATGAGAACTCTTTGATTTCCGAGACTTAAATTAGCCTATGTCCTTCCCCGGGATGCAAGCTATCTCTGTACCAAATTTCTCATGGACCGTGAAAAGGTAGCTGATAAGTAGATAGACAGATAAACAAACAGACACTTTCGCATTTATAATAGTAGTATGGATGGTTGGCGTCAAGCGCAAGCCTTCTTGCCAAGCAATCCTGAATTAAAAAAAACCGGCCAAGTGCGAGTCAGGCTCGCGCAATGAGGGTTCCGTACTACAGTCGTATTTTTTCGACATTTTGCACGATAATTCAAAAACTATGATGCATAAAAATAAATAAAAATCTGTTTTAGAATGTACAGGTGAAGACCTTTCATATGATACCCCACTTGATATAGTCACTCACTTCGAAAGTTGAAAATACTAATTATTAGTTCATGACCACAATTTAATTTTTTTGTGTGTGATCTAACCCTAAATTCACGGTTTTCAGATTTTTCTCCAAATTTCAGCTATAAGATCTACCTACCTGCCAAATTTTATGATTCTAGGTCAACGGGAAGTACCCTGTAGGTTTCTTGACAGACAGACAGACGGACAGACAGACAGACAGACAACAAAGTGATCCTATAAGGGTTCCGTTTTTCCTTTTGAGGTACGGAACCCTAAAAAACAAGGAACTGTATGAATACATTCCCACTGCTGCAGAGCAAGCGTAGAAGCCACGCTGTTGACATTTGCGGTTTCACGTTCCTTCGTCATAGCTCTCCAGCCTGAAGTCCGCTTTATATATTATACTAGCTGATCCCTGCGGCTTCGCCCGCGTGTATATAATACAGCCTATGTCACTCAGGAATAATGTAGCTTTCTATTGGTGAAGGAATTTTCAAGATCGGTTTAGTAGTTCCAGATTACCCTCTACAAACAAACTTAACGACATTACCTCTTTATAATATTAGTATAGATAAAAAATTACTATATGTATGCATTCAGTGACGTTCTGTAGTGCTGCTTCTTGCTGGCGTCACTCTGTATTTGCCCACGCCCTTATAATAATAAGTAGGTAGGTACATAGTTTCTGACGAAGAAAGAAAATTACAACTTAAACTGATTGGTCAACGATAGCCATAATATTTGTAATAACCATTTCAACATAATGCACTTACAATTTAAGCAGGTTAATTAATTAATTTTGGCGGGTCAGGTAACCTGACAGCGTGGGTTACGCAACTGCGTACCTACTGCACCAGCCTGCGCTTGCGACGCTTTCTGCTGACCTTGAGCTGCGCATGAACTTAGCCAATTTTGAGATTTGAAAGAAACATTTTTTTTTCTTCATTCCAATCAAACCTGAGAAGGAGTAAGACCTTTACCTCACGCTCATTAAATCTATATACCCCTAATCGCTTAGTGGTAGGGTGGTAATACAACAGCCTTTAAGGCTTTGCATACCATACCAAACATGAGCCAAATTGGAAACTTCCAAATTTATCCAGCTGTTAATCGAATCCAGAACTTCCCATTTCGAAGATCACAACACTTGGTTATTCATACAGCACTGCATCAGGAGGGTCGTCAACTGACTGATGGAACTTTGTATCTGAGACTCGACAAACGTTTCTGTCCAAATTTTCAATCCCAAATTGATTATGGGATCAATCTGGGATTGAATTTTCTTTTCTTTTCATAAAAACTTAATTCGTCTTCTAATTCTTAAATTTAAAACAAAAAAATAGCCAAATCAGTCCAGCCGTTTTCAAGCGATGCTTCGTATTATAAATTATGTATCATATGGATACTATATAGGTCCACGATGGAAACTATAGTACTATGTTGGTCTCCTGAGTCCTGGAACATAAATTAGTATAGAAACTATAGAGCCTTTGTTTTCATCGAAGGCTATTGTTAGCCGCTGTCGCTCATACGTTGTGCCGACCGACGCGGACGGCCCGCTTATCTCGATTGCGGGGCTAAATCGTTACTTGTCCTCTCCCGAAATGGCCAATAAAATATGATAACTTACAATGAGTTAAGAGTCTAAATCGCCTTCCTGTAATAGGATTATCTAGGATATCTACGCAAATGAGTCCTCGCTAAACCACTGTGAGTGTAAAGGCCAAAACTATGCCGACAGTAACCGAGGTAGTTAACGCGTAGTATTTTTCTGTTTGTTTGTTTGGCAGTACTCTACCTCCCTAAATAAAGCTTGATATTACACTTTATTGCACATAAAATACGATTTTCAAAAAAAAATATTTAAGTATATCTCTTTTTCTTCAAAGAATAATACAAAGCAGCTGGAGTTCTAACTTGTGAGAAAGTTTCAACTAAGTACAATGATATAAACGTATTCGGGTAAAGATGCAAGAATCAAATGCATTTCAGAGAGCTGAAATTAGAAGAGTGGTTGCACTAGGCAGTATCAGTGGGGAAATTTGCGAGTCACAATAGATCGGTAACTGTCGGAGAAGATGAAGAAAAAGGTGAAAGTCTTCTCTAGAATCGAGAAGAGAAGCGTTATTATGATTAAAGCTAAACGTTAAATCGTATTTCCACAAAATAAATAATACCTACCTATTTATTTTAAAGTCAAATGGCGTTTGAAATGATTTTCCCGTTTGAATTAACCCGAGGAAAGATAACAATAATTCCTCCGTAAACCGTTTGATATTAACCAAATTCAATATCTACGATGAATTCGAAATTTAATTTGTTTGTTTGTATATAGGATTGATTTAATTGATTAAACCCTGAACTAAAATATAACGAGATGCTGTAAAAGTAAATTGTGATAAACATCAAACAGTCGCAACTTGGATTTGGCTAAATACAGATCAAAGCCTATAAAATAAACATAACCACGATACCCGATAACCACATGACATAATCGTAATTTCTCTCAATAAACTGAACTGAAAATTTTATGTTATTTACGTATTACGTAAGCATGTGATTTTCCTTTTGAAATCAAATACAAGTTGTCTTATAGAGATGGGGCAGGAGAGCAAAATTATGAGATGAGACTGTTGAATTCTCAATTGGACAAAATAGATAATAGGTACGTAAAAAAATAAAACTAAATTTAATTTTAAATATAATAATTGTCATATTAAAATATAATATGCTAAGAAGTTTAGGTTGCAATAAAAATTCAATATATGACGTATTGTGTGATTGTTAGTTTTTTAAATCCCTTGGGAATCATTTGAATTTCAAGAATAAAAGTAGCCTGTCACCCTCCAGTTCTTTTCCACTACCTATATCTTTGCAAAAATCACGTCGATCCGTTGCTACATTGCGATGTGATTGAAGGACAAATCAACAAAACAAACACATTTTTGCATTTATAATATGAGAGTGATACACAAGTTAGTCGAGTGCGAATTTTTTTACCAAGCGATTCAAAAGAAAAGAGATTTTATAAGAAATAACAATATCATCAAGTTTTAGCACAGCGTCTATATTGTGTTTTTATTAAAATATCCTACAACGGAACAAAACAACGATCATAATTTTCATAAAAATTCTTAAGCAATACTTTCAAGTAATTAATGAAAACCGCATTGAAGCTAGGAAAAGGGAAGGAAAAGGAAATTCTTCTTGAAAACTTGCAATGAGTCCTTTCATATAAGACTTAGATACATATTTTATATGAAACTAAAAACCTATATTTACTGAATCATTTTACACTAGGAAGCTGGTGCTCGCGACTTCACTGGTTAATGGTTGTAAAAATCCCGCGTATACTCTTGGATTTCTGAGATAAATATTATAATCAAAATTATGTCAAAATAGAAATTATAAATTTAACTTTTGATGGGCACTCCTAAAACCAAGCTACCGGTCGAGTACGGTGGCATCGGCGTGAGGAAAATTTTCAGAGTAGCTCTTCCGGCTTTTCTGTCCTCTGTGAGAGGAGGAGATAAGAGGAAATCTCAAATCAAAATCATCGACCTAGGTATGCCACAGAGGCCCTAGAGAATTGGAAGGTCAGATCTCCCATTGTCGACATCCCGAAGGAACGTACTACACAAAAAGTTTGGGATTTGCCATTGGTTCAGCTGACATATTCTTTGCTTTGAAATCTTACAAGTGACAGTGACCACTTCTAGAATAATCTGAAAAGGTATCTAGGTATTGGCTTCATGCCTTGCCATCAAAAATCTCAGCACACATTTAGATAACGAAAGTTTTCCTGTGGCTCTAGGTCTCAGATTTGGAACACCACTGTACCATCAGCACAGATGTCCGTGTGGAAAAGAGGTCGATAAATTTGGAATCCACAAACTCTTTTGCCAAAGGAGCGCCGGTAGGCTATTTAGGCATGGCTCTCTTAAGGATACGATCAAAAGGGCTCTTACCACCATAGACATTCCTGCGCTCATTGAGCCGGCAGGGATTAGTCGGTATAATGGCAAGAGACCTGATGGATTGATGCTGGTTCCCTGGGAACGGGGACGGGTGCTAATGTGGAACGCAACGTGCGTTGACACATTGGCCCTGTGTCATATCAGGGAGACAGCATCAAGACCGGGAGCCGCAGCAGAAATAGCTGAAAACGGCAAGCGGCGCAAGTATGCCTCTCTTATCGAGATTTATATTTTTGTTCCGTTTGCCGTGGAGATCCTGGGGGCTTACTTCAAAAAAAAATTACGAGACATTTCACCGCGATTAATAACCTCTGAAGACTAAAAAATTTGATCCTTATCCCAAAGGAACCTTATCGTTTTTCGGCTGAATAATATCTACATATAATCTAATGCGCAGAATTCATCCAAGTTTTATTATAAGTTGGATATACTTCGATGTTTATATATTTAGCGAGACAACTATTGTGGTTAAAGAATTTATTCTCAAAAGAAATAGTAACAAACTTAACCTAATTTTATCTTTCGGCACAGCGCGGTGGCTTACCACCGTGTCGTGATCGTGTTGTTGCTTACAACACGATCGTAAAATAGCGGGTTTGACTATTAATTTAGTAATTGAAGAAAAGCTACAACTGACCAAAAAATATGTTTTCATGTTTTCTTTCCAGTAATTAATGAAGAAAATCGTAAATAATTACAGGCTACCTACAGTATAAAACGAAACAATGGCTAATGTTTTGCTAGAAATAAAAGAAAAATCTCCGCAAACAATATCGTCCGCTCCGTTCGTTACGTACGACTCCAAAAAGGAAAACCATATAGGTGAAAAAACAAGCCTGTTATCTTTAATTAGTTTCCGAAGAGAGCGGCTGGATCAGAATCGTAAAGAGGAGCAATATAGGCGGCAACCCAGCGCGCGGCGGTGCAGTGGGCGGCTGAACGAGGATCCTGTTTAAAAATAACAGCCAAGGATGAACTCTTTTAAATAACATTTCCTAGCATTTTAGTTTACTTTTACTGGTTTGTTTTCTAGAATTTTACAGCCGCCTAGAGGTTAATACATTGACGTGGTTCTTATACGAGTACGTGGAGTCGGGAGTTCGATCTCGGGCTCGCACCACTAACTTTTCGGTGTTATGTGTGTTTCATGCAATTAAATATCACTTGCTTAAATAACGGTGAAGGAAAATCTGCTTGCATGAGAGTTCCCTGTAATATTCTCAAAGGTGTGTTGGCCAGCTGAACTATGGCCAAAATACTTCTCATTTTGAGAGGAGATCTGTGCTCAGTTGTGAGCTGGCGATGGGTTGATGAAAATGATGATGATGTTTCAATTTTATTAAAAGGTGATTAGGAACATAGGATATAGGATGCCGTGTAGGAACCGATCAAGGGTATGGGTTCAATGTAACTACGATACCCTTCCTAGTTAGCCCGCTTCCATTTTAGATCATCACTTACCATCAGGTGAGATAGCAGTCAAGGGCTAACTTGTATCAGATTAAAAATAAAAATAAACCATTTTAAATCAGGTGACTAAAATTGGCCTGGTCATATACTGGATTAAAAAAATAATGGAATTTTGAACTTTTAAACCACGCTAAACGCAATACAATACGAAAGCGGAAAACGTTTGTTAGAACTTTGTTTACGGAATACTAAAAACACGCCTGCGGTCCAGTGCTTGGCAGCGGTCGAGTTGCGTTCCAAAGAAAGGGAAGGATTGGGTTTCTTATTGCCTCACCTAGCCACGAATGTGCAGCCAACTCGATATAAATTACATCCCTCCACTTATAAATAGCAGTAATATCCTTTACTAAGTAACGTAATGATATTATTAATTTCCTTTACTGAGAATGACAGCGATATTATATTTGTTCATAAGTATAAAATCCCAGAAAAAAATTGCTGCCAATAATTGATGCCTTCCTCATTAGAAAATAATAACATTTTTCTAACGATGATTATGATAATACGTAATGTGTGTGTGACATTTTACCATAGCTGAATTCCTGTTAATAACGGCTGTACGGGTGGGTGTTATTGATAAAGTGGTAGCCAACCTTCAAAATGTTCAAATTTTAGGCACCAACATAAATTCATAATCTATCCAAATTCCATATCCATACTCCACAAATCACAATACGCTCGATATCCATACTATAATATTATACTTAAATGCGAAATTGTGTCTGTCTGTCTGTCAGTCTGCTAGCTTTTCATGGCCCATTCGATTAACCGGTTTTTTTGAGATTTGGTGCAGAATTTGCTTACATCCCGAGGACGGACATAAGCTACTTTTTGTCCTGGACAATCAATGAGTTCCCAAACCCATGGGGTTCCTAAAGGGTCGTCCGTTAAACCGATTTTTATGAGCAGCTTGCAACTCAGAGACTGGACATAGATTACTTTTTATCCCGGAATATCAAAGAGCTCAAACGGTAATTTTGAAATACCTAAATCCACGCTGACAAAGGCACGGGTATCATCTAGAACGCTTTTACCTATGTATAGATTTTAGAGCAATGCGAGTATAAAAGCGTATAGGTACAATTTAACAATGATTCATGTCAGTCTTCTTACATAATCTTTTTTTTACTTGCCGCTGCGATGCCGTTTCGAAAGTCAAAGTAAAACTGTCTCCGTACTGAGTCAGTGGTACGTGGCGATATCCGTCGGAGTTGCAACAAATTTGCCACTCAGAGACTCTTTTTGCTGATTCAACCATACTTCACGGTCACGCTATATTACTCATTGCCATGACTAATTTAAAGCTATGGTGAGTAGTGATTTACTAATTCAGTAATTCTCATTTTTTATACTAAACTTTGTTTCAAAACCTTTTTATTACATTTCAGAGAGCAACTAAGTCCAGCGTAATGAATATTTTAACGCTTCTTGTAAAGCTGTGAGTATCTTTACTTTCTAATGTAGGCACCTATAGCTTTAAAACTTCGCGAAAGTTAAGTTTTTTTTTTTTTTAATTCAGATACAAGTTAGCCCTTGACTGCAATCTCACCGGATGGTAAGTGATGATGCAGTCTAAGATGATAGCGGGCTAACCTGGAAGGGATATGGCAGTTTTTATTAAACCCGTACCCCTTTGGTTTCTACACGGCATCGTACCGGAACGCTAAATCGCTTGGCGGCACGGCTTTGCCGGTAGGGTGGTAACTAGCCACGGCCGAAGCCTCCCACCAGACCAGACTTGGAAATTATAAAATTCCAAACCCCTGCCAGGAATCGAACCCGGGACCTCCCACTAATAAGACCACAGCGCTCACGACTGCGCCAGGGAGGTCGTCAAAGTTGTATATAACTTGAGTTATATCCTTGAAAATAATTGATATAACTAGATATAACTAGGCTAGACTGTTGTATTACCTACTGATGACGCTACCAATGGTATTTATTCTGAGCCGCAAATACTACTTTGATAGTTTAATGTCGGAAACGTGACACTTTGGTTGTATTGATGCCAGCAGCAGCTATTGATTAATATAGGTTTTATTGGCCGTTATTTTGGAAGAAAGTAAAATGGCGGACTACTAGGCAGGCCAAAATCTACAAAGCCCCTTAATTTGTTTATATCGAACATATAATTATATCATAATAAAATATGATATTATACCTATCACGTATGTAGTAGGTATATTATGCATAGATACTAATGGTTAAGTACTATCATGAATAAAATATTTACGCCTCGCGACTGACACTCTAATAGCAAATGCGTATTAACTAAATTGACTCTAGCTTAAGTAACGAGATTAACGGTGTAATTTGTCCCTATAAATTATTTTAAGCATTCCTTAATTATCCGGCGAACTTGACGTTCCTGCTTTTACGTTCAAGTATAGATACGTACATAACGGTTTTTCCTTAAAGCATGTAAAAGGCACAGATTTTAAGACGTATTATTTTAGTAATATTGAAATAAAGGGAGCTAACAACTTACAGCCATATTTATATATTTACATACCTAATTATCCTGTTTATCAACACATTATAATTTTAGGATTGCTACGTTTTTCGGTGATTATATCAAAGAATTTTGATACGATTTTACGCATCTATGGAGTAACATCGACAAAAAAAATCATCCCTTATCCCAAACGAACTCTATTGTTTTTGGAATAATAATTATCTTTAATGATAATCCAAATGATTAGTTATAAATATACCAAACATCATTCAAAATTATTCAGTTATTTCAGCGTGATGGGCGAACAGACAGACAGACAAAAACTAAGAATTACACTGCTTAGGGCACTAGTCCTATGATAATAAAGCTTCCTAAAAAATAGAATTTGTCCAGTTAGGTACAACTTTTAGATAGACTGGAAAACTTAACACCATTTTCCACATAAATATTAGTAGTTACTAGAAATATGAATCACCAACTATTACATTTTATGGGCCCTATTTCCATATAAAAGATGATTCAATGGCTGCCGCGCATATACTTACATTCATTTTTAGGGTTCCGTATCTCAAAAGGAAAAAAGGAACCCTTATAGGATCATTTTGTTGTCTGTCTGTCTGTCGGTCTGTCAAGAAACCTACAGGGTACTTCCCGTTGACCTAGAATCATGAATTTTGGCAGGTAGGAAGGTTTTATAACAGACATTCGGAGAAAAATCTGAAAACCGTAAATTTGTGGTTACATCACACAAAAAAATGTGGTTATGAACTAATAATTAGTATTTTCAATTTTCGAAGTAAGATAACTATATCAAGTGTGGTATCATATAAAAGGCCTTCACCTGTGCATTCTAAAACAGATTTTTATGCATCATAGTTTTTGAATTGTCGTGCAAAATGTCGAAAAAATACGACTGTAGTAGGTAACGGAACTCTCGTTGCGCGAGCCTGACTCGCACTTGGCCGATTTTATTTTTTACATTTTGCTATTCACATTTACTTCTATTGTTGAGGTTGCAGGCATATTATAAAAGGAAAAGTTATTATAAAGAAAAAGTTATTACAGCTTCAGATCTTGCATGGAAATGGAATGCATTGCACATACACAAAGCGAGAGAACAGCGACGCCCGATGGCAGCAGCACGGAAGGATGGTACACTGAACACGTGTAGGTACGATTTGTAATACAACGAATGAAGCACGTCACACTACGAAGCGCGACGCCAGTATCGTGGCTCCTACGCGCGTTTCGAGTTGGAAATATCTTTATACAATTCATATTACGTACAGTACTTTACTTATATCAAGAAAAAATGAGCGATGATAACCTATGGCATTCTATTCAGAAGATCGGGGGCTTAATCCCAGGCACGCACCCCTATCTTTTCGAAGTTATGTGCGTTTGAAGCAATTAAATATCACAAATTAAAACCAGTCAGACGCAAAGCAGGCAAAAATATATCTTAATGTTACTTAGAGTCTGAGGTTTAATTTTTTTAATATGATACTCATGGAACAATTTCACTAGTTTTTGTAAGCAGCCAGAACAATCGTAGGGGCCAAACATCTACCAGACAAAATTTAAAGGCCCAGAGTATGAGGTGATTGACACTAAATGCACTTTATGAACAACAGACGGAAACCAGCCCAGAGTGAAGAAGAAAGTGTCTGGCAGAGAATAACGGAAATGGAAGGTGTTTGGCAGTACATACAAACACTACTCTATCGCACAGATTTTGTTACTCAGAAAATAAGACAGATAGACCAAGATGCCACTAAGTATTGGGATCTTGGTATACTTATTTTGTAAATGATCGTGATTTTTAAGCAATTTTTTTTACACAAACTTTTGGTGTTGGCTGTTGCATCCATACTGCTTAATTTATAAATGCAAAATCAACAAAATATAGCCAGATAGTTTTCATCATTCCGTATTTTTTACTACCTGCCTATAATATAAATACGGAATGGTGAAAAATATCTGGCTATATTTTGTTGATTTAGGTACAATCATTTTGATTATTTCAATAATCCTGTTATTTTTCATTGCCTCTTTGTAAAAAGTACCTACGTAATTTGACCCAAAAATAAAACCCGATTTGTAAGTGTAGATAAAAGACTAGTTGTGTCCAATAACGAACAAAACTTGTGTTCAAATTTTGGCGGCTTTAGGGCGCGCACCGCATGCTCGGGATGGCGGGCGGGCGGCCTAATTACTGACCCGGCGGAGGCTTGCGCCGACCAATATCGACACTCAATAAACAATTTTTAATCAAACGCCTGTTTATGTTCTATGGAAAAATAAAATTGGTACTGCGTGGACTGTTTTGTTTACAAAACTGATTTTAAAATAACCTTTCAGGGTACAGTTACAGCTGTTGTGAAAGCTAGTCCGTCCAGTGGCTAACTAATATCAGCTGCGGATCATGTGTCCGGGTGAAAAATAAAAAAGTTTTTTCTTGTGAAAATTCTTACAAAAGGGTAAGCCGTCGCGTCGCTCGGCCCTGCGTCTGATCCATTCTCTCGCCGGTGCAGTGGTGTTAGATTGCTGTCCTATCGGACTATGAAATGGGGGTTGGAAGCTTATATGTGTTATTCGGTGCTGTTCAGGGTGCGCGTCCTGATGTTATAATGTTTGTTTCTGGAAAAAAATGCCATTTGTTTCATCTAGGCCACGCGGGCGAAGCTGCGGGCATAAGCTAGTTTCTTATATTATGATAGTACGGGAACTCTCGCGTACGTGACCGATATGCACTTGACCGATTTTTTTTATCGTGTTCTTTTCTCCTCAACTTGAGGCGACTTTATGTGAGGCTCTTAAAATGAATACGAAGTTATACTAAATCTGATGCCAGAAATATCAAGAGCAAATCTGGCCAAGTACCTACCTACCTACCTAAATTAGCAGTAGGTAGATCTACAGTTTCTGTAGATAACGCACGCTATTGAAATAAAAATAGTCCTTCTCCGTATTGTTTAAAGAAGTATTTATTACCTTAAGGCTTTAGCAAATGAGAATCTAATTAATCCTTTTTAGTGCGACCATGCATCGTTCCGGCTAATTTAAAGAGCAATTAAATGGGAATGTGCGCGATTGTGTAAAAAACCGGCCAAGTGCGAGTTAGACATGCGCACCGAGAGTTCCGTACTACAGTCGTATTTTTTCGAATTTTGTACGATAAATCAAAAACCATAATGCATTAAAATGAATAAAAATCTTTTTTAGAATGTACAGGTATGAGGTATGATATGATACCTCTCTTGGTATAGTAATCTTACTTTGAAAGTTGAATACTAATTATTTGTTCAAGAACACAAAGTCAACGGGAAGTACCCTTTAGGTTTCTTGACAGACAAACAACGGAGTGATCCTATAAGCGTTCCTTTTTTTTCTTTTGAGGTACGGAACCCTAAAAATGCATACACTTGCCATACGTTACATTGCCGATTGCCATTGTCGGTCCCCAGAGCATTGTTAAAGTCCGCGATCAGATTACATTTAACCTTTATTGTCCACTATTTCTGTCCAACGCATATACGTTCTGTTTGGATAATTTGTTATAGAGTGGATGAAAAACGCTGAAATCAACGGACATTCGTTTTACATTTTCACTGTTTTGGTTTTATTCAAGTATACCTACTTACTTAATAAAACCAAAAGTGTAATCAATTGGAAAATCTATATACCTATAGTAAAAAGAAAAGTCCTTACTCACTGACTGACTCATTATCGCCCATCCCAAAGGCTTGGATCTTGAAAGCTAAAATTCTTCTGACCAGTTTCCTTTATAACAATAGAATAATGCCACGGAATAATGCCGTATTTTCCGGAATTCCCACGAATGCGAATTCGCGAGCAGTCTAAAAAATGTTTCATTAAAAAATTCAACCCGCGTCGCGCGTCGTCATCTTAATTGATAGAAGCAAAACCCACTCTTGGCCCCATGATGAAATTTCCACATTCCAAGTTCTCGTGCCATTTGTGCTCCCGATTCCCTGCGACTCATTCGATGTCGTCTGTTCCAACTTATGTAGCCACTCCAGCTCCTTGGGCCTCCAATGTCCATCGAAGATCCGACCTATGGTATACAACGCCCATTGCCACTTTAGCTTTGCGACTCGTCCTTCCTTCATTCTTCCTCAATTTTGATTTAATCCTTAGATAATATACCTGCTTCAAGCCTACCTCTCTTCATCGTCCACTGAAGGATTCTAAGCTATTCTGTGAGTGGATAGATTGAAAAAAAATTAGTAGGTACGTATCTAAATATAATATAATTTTTTTTTTCTTTTTCCTCCGAACTTCTCTAACTTTATTATAGTACCTACCTAAGTATTTTATATTTAATCAAAAAGAAATATTATAATAATATGAAATCACGTACAAGTAAGTGTATGTAAACATTAATAGCTTCCGGTCTGTTAATTTTTATTTTTAGATTGAAAAAAAATTAGTAAGTACGTATCTAAATATAATATAATTTTTTTTTCTTTTTCCTCCGAACTTCTCTAACTTTATATAGTACCTACCTAAGTATTTTATATTTAATCAAAAATAAATATTATAATAATATGAAATCACGTGCAAGTGTATGTAAACATTAATAGCTTCCGGTCTGTTAATTTTTATTTTTACATTTATGTCTCAGATGGTTATTATTTCGGGCCGCTATGAAAACTAATTTAAATAACTTAAACACTTTTTGTTCTGGAGTGGAGACCGCGTACCGGTAAGCGCAGTGTAGGACGACCCCCCGCCCGCTGGACCGATGACCTGAAGAAGGTGGTGGGGAGCGGTTGGATGAGGAAGGCGGAGGACCGTGTTTGGTGGCGCGCTCTTGGAAAGGCCTATGTCCAGCAGTGGACGCAAACAGGCTGATGGATGGATGGATGGATGAAACACTTTTTGCGTGGTTTAATTAAACCACAATGTTTTATAGGTTAATAAGCATTTCGAGTAAGTATTCGTTTAACTTCAAGAGAATTTAAATTAAAACGTCTGTGGCTAAATTCAAATTAATCCATTTCAACTTACTCGATGCAAAGTAAACATCTCTGTGGTCACAATCATTGAGATATCTGGCGCTAGTTGCTTCTCAAGTTAAACTTAGCTACTAACTGGTAGAATAATCTATACTTTATCTATAAATCAGTAGGGCTGCGTCTACGTCTAAATACATAAAAGGAAAAGCTGACTGACATGACTGACTGACTGATCTATCAACGCACAGCTCAAACTACTGGACGGATCGGGCTGTGGCATGCAATAGTTGTTATAATGTCGACATCCACTAAGAAAGGATGTTTGAAAATTCAACCCCTAAGGGGTAAAATAGGGGTTTGAAATTTGTGCGAAGTCACGACGTGGTCGCGACCAATAAGCTACTTCATAATTAGAACAAAGTAAGGGTAAGTAGTAGTACGCGACAGATCGAGATGGCAATCGGGGAGGGAACGCCCCGCACGCCCGCACAGCCCCCGCGCTAACCCGGTGCGGGATAGCGTAGGTGACGTGCGGGTGTGCGGTGCGTTCCCCCGCCTTATACGCCTTATGTCGCGGACTTTAGATATTTATCTAAAATCGTAGCTTGATGGAGCTCTGATGTCTGATCTGCTATGGAATGTATGGATGACCGAAGATGCGACCAAATCTTCTTTGTAGGTACCACAAATTTTTTATCATAAACGGTAGGTTCGTAATAGTTACTGTACATTATTACCTAATAACTTTAGGTAGCTTTAATTGATTATTACAAAAATAATAAATCCAATTTTACTAACGTTGTATTTTCAAACATAACGCTCAATTTGCTTATCGCCTAATGTTTTATGTATGATGCAAAAAGATAAAATCTCTACAGTGATTTGTTACTCTACTCTATATTCGCAATTTGCCGTGATATTGGTAAAATAAAACTATTTTAAGCTCAAATCGATTATTGTTACAATTTTATCGGTTTTATTTGACCGCTTTGCGTGACCACAAAATCATTTAGTCAAACCTATGGGGTCAATTAGATGGTAGGTGCTTCGGTAGATGGCCGTATGAATGACTAATCATTATCATCATCATGATCAACCCATCGCCTGCTCACTACAGAGCACGGGTCTCCTCTCAGAGTGAGAATGATTTTGGCCATAAAATAAATAAATAAATAGTCATTTATTCATTTATTTATTTATTTCCATAGTCTACCACGCTAGCCACGTGCGGATTGGCAGACTATACACACCTTTGAAAACATTATGGAAAACTCTCAGGCATGCAGGTTTCCTCACAATGTTATACTTATTTAATTCCGAGCTTAATATATTTTAACTTCGAGCTTCACTAGCTCAACGGATGAGGAGCGGACTGAATTCCGCAAGGTGGCCGGTTCAAACCCCACTCGTTGCTCTATTGTCGTACCTAGGTACTCCTAGCACAAGCTTTACGCTTAGTTGGAGGGGAAACGGGAATATTAGTCATGATTAGCATGGCTAATATTCTTTTTTTAAACAAAAAAACCTTAAACGCACATAGATAACTCTTAAAAGCAGCTTAAAAGTTAGAGGTGCTTGCCCGGGACCAAACCGCCGACATCCGATTAAGAGGTGGACGTCCTAACCACTAGGCTATCACAGCTTCTCATGCAAAACCTATAGTCTAATGAATCCACTACGTTTAATTGTGTTTCAATACACGTTTAAACTCGATCTTGATAAAGTGAAGACTACCAAAATAATTAACTGGCCGTGCAATCGATAGCTCGTACAGACTACAAATGTAAAGAGACATTCTAGGGACTGGCTTATCTAAATAGATGGAAGACTTAATTAAAGAAAGTGCATTAACGAGTTCAGCGACTTGCTTATCGATGCATATCTAATTATCCACTGATTGTCCAAGGACTGACAAACTTACTGTCGCAAATAAACAAGAATTTGTAAAGCGATCACGTAAAGACCTTTTGTATTAAATTGTTTGTTATTTGTCCCTATTATTAAGCACTTTAGGATTTACAAAAAAAAACTAAAGATTTTGAGGGTTCCGTAGTAAACAAGGAACCCTAAATAGTTTCGCTATGTCCGTCCGTCTGTCCGTCTTCGGTTAATCTGTAATTTGGCATGGGTATAAATATAATCACGCCGAAAAAGTGGTGAAATGAAATTGTGATAAATATAATTTTTTAGGGTAGCTCCCCTACATGTAAAGTGGGGATGATTTTTTTTTCTCGTCTATCCCATAGTGTGGGGTATCGTTGAATAGGTCTTTTAAAAATACTATGGGTGTGGGAACATCATTTCTCGATTTCTAGATCCGTTTGTAAAATATGATGTTTTAAAGTAGTGCAAATTTTTATTAGAGTGTGTGTAACACCCCCCCCCCCCCAATAAGATTTTAACAATCGATTGAAGCTAAAAATGTTAGATATAAAAATAAAGTTTCAAATAAATAGCCAGGATGCTGGGGGAAGTGAGATAACAGCTTACACAGGAGATCGTAACCTAAACGTAAAGTCACTGAATTTATCCCACACGTAGTATCAAAATGAGGTTAAATAGGGATGTTATAAAACTCACCGATATTGAAAAATAGACAACCTGTACTTACAATAAGTATAGGTATACTTACTATAAGATAAACTAAAAGTATCAATAAGTACATGGAACCACGAACTTAATAAGACTCGAAGTCTACATCTCCTGATGATGCTCCGGTGTCGGAGTGAAACGTTTAGTACGGGACAGGTTGAGATGGCAATCGGGACGGGAAGGCTCCGCACAGCCCCTGCGCTAACCCGGTGCGAGATAGCTCAGGTGACGCACGGGTGTGCGGGGCGTCCCCCCGCCTCATACCCCGATTGCCATCTCGGCCTGTTGAGAGATTTGTGTGGTGTTGCGTGTTAGTGGTTTGTATTGCCTGCTTTTCTTGCTTCCTTAATATTGGGAGGGCGTACGGTGCATATCCCATGCTGCACGTTGTACAGATTTGTCTGTTTTGACTTACCACGAATTAAGCTTGTGGTTCCTTGTATTTTATATCGTGAACTTACTCAAGGTAACGCCTGTATTGCCTGCTTCTATCCAGCATTAAGTACATATTATCAAAATGTAATCTGAATCTAAACGTTTCTACACAAAACCTCGGTGTAAATGAAGTTGACGTGTCTCCAACACAACACGACAATTCACGAAGTTCAAATTACTAGGTCAAACGAATGATCCTAAGTAGGTATGGGCAATTTGAGCAAATCATAGTAACTAGGGCATATTACTGCATGACGACCGTGTTAGATGCTAGTCTTCCATTAGTGATTCAAACCGTTAGGCGAATTACATCATTAATGTTATGTCAGGTGAACGGTATTTTTGCCATTAAGTGTAGATTCACATTAGATATACCTAGTATCTACCTGATCTGATAGCATGGAAGTGTAAAAAGTATATTAGGTTTGAAATTAACTGACATAATCTAGCTGATAAACTAAACCTACGAATAGAGTTTCTAACAGAATTTTTTTGTTCATTTGATTAGACAGAAAGAAGACAATTTTTATTTATTTATTTTATTTTTCATGTACCAAAATTGTAGTTACACAGTGATAATAAATTAAGTTACATTAGAAATTATAACTTTTGAAGTGAAAACTCCTAGGCGTGATGGGCGATTTTAGGACGGTCGGGTAAAAACCGATAGATTAAACTAAAGTAAGTAATGTTAATGGTTTTAATTTACATTATTTTTTATTATACTTACAGTTGTTATTAATTTGAAAATCTACAAAAACTATGTCATACTTTAAGTTTTCACTTCTGTCGGCAGTCCCCACTGACGGCCAATTTTTTAAATGAATTGATACAAACGTGGTCAAAGGTCAAACTTTAGTTTTAGTTTGATTAGGTAATGTATTCTTATTAGCTAATCATCATTTTTTGACAGCATCTAGTAGGCATGCCAGTGTTTATTTTCTCCCTATATTCAAATTTTCCCAGTTGCGACCTTTATTCAAAGAGTTGTACCTGCGGAAGAAGTCGCTGTTTTAGGACATGAAGGCACATTGTTCTTTTCTTTTTGTGACAAGTACCTACCTATTTTTCAATTTCCATAAGGAGTTCCAGTTATTTTTGTTAAAAGACATATTCCAGTTATTTTGACACAAAACTCCCACAAAATAATCATCATAATGATCAACCTATCACCGGCTCACTACAGAGCACGGGTCTCCTCTCAGAGTGAGAATGGTTTTGGCCATAGTCTACCACGCTGGCCATGTGCGGATTGGTAGACTTCACACACCTTTGAGAACATTATGGAGAACTCTCAGGCATGCAGGTTTCCTCACGATGTTTTCCTTCACCGTTAAAGCAAGTGATATTTAATTAATTTAATCAAATTTATAATACAAAATACAAATTTACAATGTCCACACCCTAAAATATAACTTTATATTTAGTTCTGTATTAATTGAATGCCTTTGTAAACCTAGATTTACAATTTCAGGTTAAACTTAATTAGAATTTCCCAACGTCATTATAGGTGTTGACCTAAAGTACAGAATTTAATAAAAGGTTACAGGTTGTTGAAACATTTTCCACTTAAATTAAATAACATGGGCTTATAGCTCAGTTATAAGACTAATTAACTAGGTACGTATAGGTAGGTACAATTGCCTTCAAATCTTTTGTTAGAATATCTACCTAGTACCTACTAAGTATAAAACAAAGTTGCAACGCAGTTGCAGTTTTCTGTGTAAATCGTTTAATTTTCAAACTACTTAATATTTTTTTTAATATCATACTACACTACATCTTTTTCCTAAAGATAAAGAAGGTTTAAGTATAATGTATTGTAACTACATTCCAACATACGTTTCTTTGTCTATAGAATAGGTAAACCCACAGGCCATAAAATATGCCAAGCTAGTTTATACTTTACCAAGGTACCCTCCTGTTCAATTATTAGGCGTTAGATAATAGTTTCTATACGAACTTTTGATAAGTGACTGGCTATTCCAATTTCCAAACTAGCCGTCATTACAGGGGCAGACGATAATTAAGTAGGTATGGACAATGGCAAAGTTTAACAATGAGTTTAGCTCGCAGACTAAGCGCCCATTATAAAATGCATGAGCTACCTCAAATCCATAGAGAATTTATATGCAATTCGTCGAACGCAGATTTTAGGTGTCAGTATGAATATTAATAAGACAATGGAGGGTACTCTATTCGCACATTCCAAATACGTTGTCTAATACCTTTTGTTCCATGTCCTTCAGAGCCTTACATGAACTCAATAGCAACTTCCTGAGCATAAAATATTAGTAGTGGCAAAGTGACTATGTGCATAACAGAAAAAATAATAGGACGAGACTTGAATTTCGAATACGACCTGCAACCCAAGTATTGACTGGCCGCTACTAATTCAAGTAGGTACTTAGGCACGCTGGACCGCAATAGACATATTTCACACTCATTGCGCTTGGGCTGCTGATGGTTAAGTAGGCTTTGTAGTTGCAGTTGTTTTAAGAGATACAGAAGTGAAAATGTAGGTAAATGTTCTATAGTTTTCTTTTTTGTTAATGGTTTTTAAATGTAAGTACTTAAGTGCATAAAAGCCTGTAAAATTCAACCCTAATTTTTGTTAAGTCTCTTGACGTCTATCTAAACTTGACTCTATACAATAGCCCGATATAAATAGGCAATAGGAGACACTACGAAAAAAATAAATTTATATATATATAATAATAAATAAATTTATTAGGTTTGAGTTTGATAAGATGTACATTGCCCATACTAGCACTGCAATAGGTACCTACATATCAAGGAAAATAGTAACATTGCAATGAAGCGCAAACTTGTCATCAAATTTAAAAAATATGTTAGAATCTACCAAGCTACTTACTATTCGGTACTTTTATCTATTCCTTGCACTAAGCCCTTACAATATCTACAGATTTGACGCCAAGATTATAGTTTACGGGTGGCCTATTTACAGCCACAAATACAAGATTCTTTTACGTCTCCACAAAGCTTATCCGCGCCAGTATTCGGGTGAAGAGCTTTATCTCATTTCATCCCCTTTGTGTTCCGACAATGTGCTGATATATGCCTGGAATACTTTAGATGCATAATCTCAACTAATGTGTTGCTAGTTCGCTCTAAATGGGTCGCGAAGATCGAATAGAAATTGCTTTATGTAAAATGCACGTTAGCAAAGCAAAATCGAATACAAAAGCTGGGAAAATCTTAAAGAAATTTCAAGCTCAAATAATCCAAAAGGTACATAAAACGGATTACAGAGATGGTATACTAAATTATGCAATAGTATTCTTTGCCTATGTTATGTTATGTTATGACCGTACATTAATATTAAATAATAGTACTTATTCTTTACCTTTATTATGTTACTAAGCTGTGATAGCCTAGTGGTTAGGACGTCCGCCTTCTAATCGGAGGTCGGGGGTTCGATCCCGGGCACGCACCTCTAACTTTTCGGAGTTATGTGCGTTTTAATTAATTAAATATCACTTGCTTTAACGGTGAAGGAAAACATCGTGAGGAAACCTGCATGCCTGAGAGTTCTCCATAATGTTCTCAAAGGTGTGTGAAGTCTACCAATCCGCACATAGCCAGCGTGGTAGACTATGGCCAAAACCCTTCTCACTCTGAGAGGAGACCCGTGCTCTGTAGTGAGCCTGTTATTGGTTGATCATGATGATGATGATGATGATTATGTTACTTATAACCTTACCATAGTATTTTTATATTATGTATTCTGTGACCTTACATAGAAGCTCAGTAGTGAGCCTGCAGCTATAGGTTGATCATGATGATGATTATGATAAGTAAAGTTGTATCTAAACATCTTTTTTATGCATTTGTTTACTTTATTTACCCTAATGTCCATAAAAAAGTCCATGAATTGTTACGCATATTTTTAATCTAAGGAAGAATCAATGAAACATATTATTATAAAAATAGAGATAATAGAAAACCGCGAAAAATATTATCAAGAAACGTTGACACTAACAAAAACCGGCCAAGTGCGAGTCAGACTCGCGCACCGAAGGTTCCGTACTCGGGTATTTTTTTACACATTTTGCACGATAAATCAAAAACTATTATGCATAAAAATAAGAAAATCTGTTTCAGAATGTACAGGTAAAGCCATACCCCACTTGGTATAGTTATCTTACTTTGAAAATAAAAAAAATAATTATTTGTTTATGAACACGTTTTTTTTTCGGTGATATAACCATAAAATCACGGTTTTCGGATTTTTTTCCTTTACTTGTGCTATAAGACCGACCTAACTACCTACCAAATTTCACGATTCTAGGTCAAAGGAAAGTACCCTATAGGTTTTCTTTACAGACAGACAGGCAAACAACGAAGTGATCCGATAACAGTTTCTTTTTTACTTTTGAGGTACGGAACCCTAAAAACTGCAGAAAGAAGAATAAACTTGGCGAAAAAGGTTGTTTGTTGGACAAACACCCAAAACACATTTTTATCTTCACCCACCCAAACCCTTATATCTTTTTAAAATAATATTCTACAATATTATTATTCGATGAAATTCATATAAGAGGCACTGTTAAAACACGACTTTAAGAAAAGTTAGACGCGTATCTAAAGTTGACAGCGGAATCGGTTTTAGCTTTCATTTTAACTTCGACTAAGTTGCGAGGTTTTAGTAGTTTCTTCCTCTCCGCTTTGTATGTGCAAGTTTATCTTGGAGCTGTATCATACTTGACTGCTATACCAGCTCAAGTTGCATAGTAGATTTTGAAAGTGGCTTCAAGTTATCTAAATATATAAAAGAAAACAAGGTGACTGAATGACTGACGGACTGACTGACTGACTGACTGATCTATCAAAGCACAGCTCAAACTACTGGACGGACGGAAGAATTATACAAATAAGGTCAGGTTGGCTATACATTTTAAAATTATAGATAAAAAGCAATCAGGATATTCCAAAGTGAGTTTAAAATATACGAAAAAGTTAAAGAGCTTTTTTGTTCAAATACGCAACAAAAGCGCGGTTAGGTACAATAGTGTAATTATAGAGCAGCTTTAATGTTTTCTATTTGTTTTTTGTCAAGTAAACGTTGCATACAACGTAATAGAGAGTGAGCCAGCGCGTGCCAGACCTTCCTTATTTTATAAAAGCTGATAGTTTTTCTGCGAATTGTCTCCAACACTGGGAGGAACGTTTGTTTGGATGTTTGTTTGGAAAAGGTGTCTGACAGGGGGTTGCCATCACACTAAGTGTATACTGTCTGGCAATGCATGACGTGATTTCTAATACTATTCTGAAGAAAATATAAAAAAAATTGACTATATACTTACGTAATATACGTATACTTTGACGTAAGATTTTTTACACCTTTATTACCTGTTATCTCCCAAAGCCGCCAATGATCTAAACAAACGTTCCTCCCAGTGTTGGGGACAATACTAAACTTTCAGCTTTTTATAAAATAAGGAAGGTCTGGCACGCGCTGGCTCTTAAGTCATAAAGATAGGGAAACAGAACGGCTTCATTTACCCAGTTTCTCGCTGTAATAATGGTTTGAAAGGCCGCGTTGAGATTAACAACGAACCACCATTTTTGCGATTGTAATATTTTATTGTTTTCATTCAGGCTTTTGTTTTTTTAATTTTTAAAATTCAGAATGTATTAAAGTTATGTCGCAACTCCAAGATGATTAAAAAGAGGTGCTTCCATTTGGAATTTTTAATGACTTGATTTTTCAAATGATTGAATGACACAAAATAAATACCTACTTATAGGTAAACCGCTGTAAGCTTGACCCTTCTGATCGTCTGCGGGACGCGGGGCGGGAGCGCGCTCAACCAATCAGAAATCAGTTAAGGTCTGTACGCAGTTGAGCTGCGCTGCGCGCCGCTGCAGTCCGACTGCAGAAAGCGTCACTTCAAGCCACTCACGGTACCTACCGCACTAGTACCTACTGCAGTACGCGGCAGCTCGCGTCACTTGCGCGTCACTTCTATGCCCGTTCGCGTACGAGCAACAACGTCGCAAGATGAGCGACAGTGAAGAGGGAAAGGGTGGAAGCCGACATCCTAGTGGTTGGGCATTTTGAGGATATACTTCTAAGAACCCGTCATGTGCCAAAAGTTAAAACTACGTTATTTATTTTGAGGTCTATCACGCCTGTACATTAAATGCTTAACGCGATGCGCGTGTATCTTATCCGAGCGCGGTACGCATTCTGAAGCGACGCGACGCGCCGCTGGGTATGTCGCACTAGCGTCGCTGCACAGAGCGTTACTGCGCTGCGCTTCACAATATTTTCCAGCCGGCCGGCAACGCGGGTTGAAGCGCTGTGCAGCGCCGCTCTAGTGCGATATGCGCCATACAAAATGATAGAAATAATATTTTGACGCTCTGTGCCGCGACGTGCAGTGACGCGCAGCGCAGCTTAGGTGCGTACAGACCTTTAGTCCTGCGAGCGCGCTCCCGCCCCGCGTATAAAAATATAGGCTTAGCTAGGGGGCTTAGCTTATTTATTACCTACCTAAAAGAATATTACTATAATTAATTAAAACAGTTTTTGCGCAATAAAAATGTCAAATTGTAAGAAATATGCATGTTCGTAAACCATTTTGAAAAGTTATTTTCACGAAAAACTTTAAAAATAATCACGAAAATAATATAATTTGCATAAAAATGGGTCGTCAAACGCTAAATGGCAGGTGATCGGTCGACGCCCTTGTGGCACGCTAAAAGGACATCCAGCTCAACCTAGGGTTACTAAAGGCAATGCTAAGCTATTATTATTACATGATGTACCTATGCCTATTCATTTCGTTCGTCGAACTGTAAAATGAATCTACTATAAGTATACTTATTGGATCTATTGCACGTCACTAATTATTGCCCTGTGTAAATACTTGCGCAAGTCTTTTGCTTAGTTTTAGCAAGTGAAACTTGCAGAAACTGCCATTGGCATGACAATGATAGCAACTTTATAGTCCGTACAAAATGACTCCTCACGCACCATTTTAACTCTATGGGTCAAGTACGGTTCACCTTTAAAATAATGTCACTTGTCAATTGTCAATGTCAAATGTCGATCGAAACTAATTGTCAACGTTTAAAAGTCTATGGCACGAACAAGGACTAAAATCGTACTTTTGACATGAAATTTTACACATAAAGTTAAAAGTAGCTATTTTTCGTGGATAACCTACTTAAGTAGTAGTTAAAGTGAGAGGCTTTAAAACTCTACAAAATATCTCTATGTGCTGTTTTAATCTTTAATCTAACTAGAAACTTTACATTTTATTAAAAAGCATTACTAACTATAAAACATAATAAGCATTTACTAAGTATTCATAATATTATCTAGGTAGGTAATTTATAAACATGAATAACAATTTCAACGTGGCTGTAAGCATAAGAAAAGCGAATTTATAGGTCATTTCGAACAACGTCGGTCTTATTGGAAGCGTAAATTATACTTCTCGCAGGTAGTACGGCCCTGGTACGGCGTTGAATTGATTGAACGGGTCATGAAGGTCGGCTAAGACTAAACGCACTCTGCCGACTGGGCAAAACTAAACTTTAAAACAAACATTACTTACTCGATTTCCTTACTGTTCTTTTTATAAAGGGCCTTCTCAACTAGCCGTAGATTCACTTCAAAAGCCGTATACTTAAAAAGTTTATTTGTATAAAAATCTTCTAATTCTTTGTATGTACTATGACGTAGTGGATCTGCGGGCTACGGGCTATTGTCATGAAATCTAAGACTAACCGCCGTACCTACTCAGAGACGCTTAATCGTTGCTTAGGTTTAGTAAAACGAGACTGAGCTATATCTCTCACATAAATCTGTCTCGTTTTAACTCAAACTTAAGTAACGATTAGCGACTCTGAGTACGGCGGTAAGATTCTGCTAAAAATGGCGTCATGAAAAATTAATAAGTACCTAACTGAGTCGTGAATGATTTACGATAGATATGTTGGTACTATGCCATCTACAATACGTCGTCTGTAAGCACACTAAACATATATGAAACTTTTCCGCCTGCAGGCGTTCGAAAATCTATAGTTTGCGCTTGTCACAATAATTGACTAGTCATGCAATATAATCATAGAGCTTCCATATCATTTAAGTGTTTGTTAATCATGCATAGAGTCATGTCTCTATGAAGTGTTCCACGCTGTATATTTATTACGATAAAAGCTTTGAAGCAATCGCAAGTTTCCGAATGGATATACTTAACGAAGTATATATTATGCCGAATCATCGTTGTGAAATAAATCGCTAGATTACGCTTATTATAATTTCTGACTTACCTTGCCGTGGTGATGGCGTAGTGATGTTACAAATGAGAGTTACGGGACAAATTTATGGCAGGGGCAATTTAGGAACTAAATTGACTTAGATTTGGACCTAACAGGTACTTACTAAAGTAGGTACCTACTACCTATCCAGCACAGAGTTTATAAGGACCATGTTACTATCTGATACTATCATATTGTGCGTATGACGTACTGATTTCTTTTTACTATGGAAGCTACGCTAATGATATGTAAGTAGTAATTATTGTACGGGGACTTGCACTTAGAACGCGGCTACCTACCTGCTGTCTAACGCCCCATGTCACGTTTCTTTTCTATCACATTTTGTTCGTTCTGTAACTGAATAAAAATTTGAAAAACACATTTTGTTATCTCAAAAGCAATAGGGTCAGAAGTCAACGATACCTGGTTCCGGTATGGGCAAAATGGCGGTGTCTCCGTTCAAACGACTCGTTACATCAGGGAAAGTTGCGATTGCCAGCTATCGGTCCCTTCCGCCATCTTTGAAAGTTAGGTATCATAAAATTGAAAGAGCCTGCCTTTAGTCTTATACTTATTATGTCAAATTACTATATACCTACTTATAAGAAAGATAATATTTTGTATAAATAAAAAAATGATAGTTATTTTTAACCGCCTAGCCTCTACTAATAATTAAGAACCTACGAGTAGGCGCGCCGTGCGCCATATCCAGATTTTTTAACGTCTTGTGACGTAAAAATCTAGAAAATGTTGTGCTCCGACTGTTGTTTTTTTAAATAGCCAAAAACATGTGAATTTTCAAAAACGAATGATTCAAAAAGAGAATGCTGCGTAGGACCAAAATAAACGGTCCTATATAGCATTTTTTTTGAAATATTAGTTTTTGAAAATTCTTACATTTTTTGTCGATAACAGCATAAAATATTTTTTGCAATTAGTTAACGTCTTTTTAGTTAAGACGGCAGAGTTTTATTCCATACCGACCATAGTCAAAGCTGTCCTGAGGTATTGCTGTCTTCTGTCTTTGATCCCTGTTTAAATTCTTATTTAGTACATATTTAGTACAATTCTTCTAAGTAGTAGGTAGGTACATTTCTTAGTATTAAGTAGACGTGAAAATTATGTTGTATTCTAATCCAAAGGTTTCAAATCATTAAAGTTCAACGATCAATTCCAGTCCACTTAAATAAAACCATGTCAATTCAAAATCTAGTCATCTTTGTGCCTTGTTAACCTAGACAAATTGGCATTAGGCTCAGTAGGACATAGCACTAATTCTAGTTTTACTTTACAATAGCTCTAAACTAAGTAAACTAAATTTGCAATTTTAAAATTAGTGCCACAATTGTTAGTCTATCAAAAAAAATAGACTTATCATAATTAAATATGTAATTTAGTGTGCAACTGAATAAACACCAAAGTCTGCTGTTCATTATTTAGAACATAATAGGTTGTCTTAAACATTATGGTTTCTCGTGGTTAAGGTTAATTTTGCGAAACAACCACAGGATTTGCTAAAAAACCTGAACAATAAGTATAGTTCCCGCAAATAAACATAGAAGGGATTAGTGCAGCGGGCTGTAATGTTGAACAAAGGCAGAGGACGTGACCGCGCCCGCGCGCGTCGTGGACAATGCAGCGCGGTCAAGTTCAGTAATTCAGAGGCAACGGGCCGCGACTGTGCCGCTGCACTGTAATGCGGCTGGTGTGTGACGCATTCACCATAGCACCATATTATAACCTTTTATTCATTACCACGATTTGTGACTTCAATCGCCGCTGGCAACTGCCGAGTTTCTTACAATTTTTTTTCAGCATTTTAACATAAAAATATCGAAGACATCAACAGTCGTTGCCACAATTATTTGGCACGGGCACTGAGCAGCTCGCAAAATAGGTATCTAGGTACTCATTGCGTTTAGTAAGTAGGTAAAGCAAAATTCATGTGGATCTTGTAGCTCTTGCAGCTCTAGCGACTTTAAATTTGCTCAACACTGGTTAAGTGTGCGGTTTTAGTTGCAGCTTGCATCTTCTCGTAACGTCAGGCAATTCTATTTTCATTTAATTTTAATCTCCTATAAGCAATATTGTTATTTAAGGCGAATGTGTTCGCAACCTAAGAGCCAAACATTGTTTCAGTTATTCGGAAATCGTTATGCAAAACGGATAGCAGGCGTAAATAACAACTTTCCTAATGAAATTGTTATTGTCATTGTAAAACAATGTTATTGATCATACAGCTCAAAATTCAAATTACTAAACAATTGACAGCGCTCTCGATCAATAGGGAAAATTACAAAGAGATCCCGAATTCAATTGCCGGTTATGTTAATTTATTGAATGACATCAGTTACTGCATGAAGCTAATACGGCATTTCAGTACGATGTCATGTGGAAGTCCAATAAAAATATGGCGCCTTTCTTTTTATCTGCATCTTTGCTCACCAATAAATGTGTTTGTTCATGATCAAAAAAATGTCAGTAGATACGGTACCGATGCACTGTGCATTTCACAATTTAACACTAGCAAGCCTCAAGTGTACAAAAGTTATGATTGTATTTTCAACTTTACCACTGTAAAAAATGTCGGAAATATTGTCACCACATTCCATCGGCAATAACAAGAAATAGGGTCAAATAAGCCACATCGAGAGCGCTCGCCGTAAAGTAATTTCGGAACGTAGATGGAACAAATTTTCAAATTCATAAAATAAGTAGGTTATATATCTAACAGGGCGAGCTGCCGCGGAGGCGAGGCAAAAGCTCGTTATTCCTGTTTAGACCATATCTAATTCACGACGTGCGACAGGAGCCAGATTGTCGCGATGTGCCGACGGGGAAATGTGAAAAGTTCGCGAGTTATCCGATATCTGCCCCGCACATCTGCTTAGCGAACGTGCCGTCTCGACTATTGTATATGTGATGAGTTAACACTTAAATCGCTGCTTACGTCTTAGACACTCTTAAGTCTTAGACTATTCCTCAGTCAGTGACTGGCCATGTCCAGTTGAGTTTTACGAAACCCTCTTAACTGGTATACATTTAAAATTAAATATACTTACAATCCTGTTCGATACATAGTGTGAGTTATATCACTACTACGCTACACTAGCGGATACCATGCGCTAAACAAAATTCCCTTATTTTTTGTCTTCTTATACCATCTTTGCATTATGCCTTTCTGTTTAGGGCACATTGGGTGGATGGTTTCAAAATCTATGACGGATATGAGCAGGTAACATTTTTGTGTTTTATGCAATAGATGGGTACATAATTTTGGATTGCAATCGAAAATAATTATAATTATTATATCAGGTTTAGAAATCCATTTACTTACAAGTATTATCTAAACTGTATCTAAAACAAACAGACAAAGACGAGATGTTTGCCTCTAAAAAGGAAACGACCATAAGCGAACAATCTACCCAATTGCGAAATGTGTCTTACAGTGGGTGGACAAATTGGAGCTGACTCAGGATACGGCCTGGACCGGTTCACCCAGCTACACGTTATATTCCCGCTGAATTCTTGTAATCAAGTGAATTAGACTGTTCTATTACTTATCTTGCCACTCAACATTGTATAGCATGAAGTGTTTACGAGCGTAAAAGGATGGTTGTAGATATTGCTTGTAGGTATAATAATTTGCATTTCATAAATGTTATTTTTATGATTCCGTACCTCAGGAGGAAAAACGGCACCCTTATAGGATCACTTTGTTGTATGTCTGTCTGTCTGTCTGTCTGTCAAGAATCCTTCAGGGTACTTCCCGTTGACCTAGAATCATGAAATTTGGCAGGTAGGTAGATGTTATAGCTGGCATTTGGGGAAAAATCTGAAAACCGTGAATTTAGGGTTAGATCACACAAAAAAAATTAAATTGTGGTCATGAACTAATAATAAGTATTTTCAATTTTCGAAGTAAGTAACTATATCAAGTGGGGTATTATATGAAAGGTCTTGACCTGTGCATTCTAAAACAGATTTTTATTTATTTTTATGCATCATAGTTTTTGAATTATCGTGCAAAATGTCGAAAAAATACGACTGTAGCACGGAACCCTCAATGCGCGAGCCTGACTCGCACTTGGCCGGTTTTTTAATGTAGCATAACTTATTACCTACTCACATGGTGTAATGAGAAACAAATTCCTCGCCTCTAAAAGTTAATAACTAAATAACTTGTAAAATGCTTATTACGTGACAAAGTACATACGTAATAACAGCTATTTTGAATAAGCACATTATTTATGCAACAGCTTTGAATTGTTAACAATTTGATGACCTACATTGTTTTGACGAAAGAGTGAAAAATTTTGCTCTAGATTTAGGCCGTAATTATAATAAGTACTTTCTTAATGCAGACGCGAGGTCGCGAGTCCACCTAACTTAGTTTATTCTTAGACGCTACAAAACATTGTGGGCGTTCGTTGCGACAGCTTATCTTCTTTTAGTTTCTTCCTTCTTCCAAAAAGTTTACTTTCCTAATTTCCGAACTGATCTCCGCATTTATATCCGGGTCCCATATCCTTCTTTTGTGGTATTCATTTCGCCATCGATTTAACCCTTCTGAATTCTATCATTGACGCACTTAGACATCAATGTAACATCCGTTACAACAAGATTGCTACGTATAGAGTACCTATAGACTAGATTTGATTGTACTTATCCGTTATTACTTAACACTGTCAAACCTGTTACATAAATGTGTGTGATGGAACCTACACAACGTTAAATCATCATGATAATCAATGATCATTGATCTATGAAAGGTAGTATTATATTACTAGAGTTTTATATTTTATCTAGATCAAGCCCGCTGCTTCGCCCGCGTGGATTTAGGTTTTCCAGATATCATGTGAGAAATCTTTGATTATCCGCGATCAAAAGTAGCCTATGTTCATCCCCAGGATATAAGTTATCTCTGTACCACATTTCGTCAAAACCGATTAAATAAATGGGTTTTTAAAAATCATGTCTCTTCACTCTTTGAGTTTCCGGGACTAAAATTAGTTTCACTATACCTATGTCCTTCATATATATGTCCTTCACGGAATGCAAGCTAAGTATCTCTTTACCAAATGAGCCGTGAAAAGCTAGCAGACAGACAAACTCCGCCTTTATAATATTAAGTTGCAGTTAGTTACTTAGTTAGGCTTTTCTTACCATCGCGTGTCATCTTCAAAACGAATTCACTTAGCGAACAATATTAAACAACTAACCTTTTACTATTTAATTTCTTTGATAGTAGGTAAGTAATAGGTAAAGTTTCGTCCACTAACTTTTTGAAAAATGGGAAAGACATTTCCATTTCCTATAGTAAGTAAACAATTGCATTTCAAAACAAATCCCACGACCTTATAAAACAGCAATCGGTGTATTTACGTTTATTAATGTGTCCAATATGGATATTGGACACATTAATTGTTGGACAGAATTGGACTGTTTATTGTTATAGAAATTAGACTTTCGTGATGAAGCAGTTAACTAAATCTCCATAATCGTGGGGGTCGCTTGGTGGATAATCGTTATTCGTCACGATTACACTCAGTACCCGTAGTACAAGATTTTACGTCTCACCAAACCAAACCAAATTCGAGAGTCGAAATACTTCCGCGTTACAGTAAACTGGATCTTAAACGCCTTGTTTTAAAGCTCAAGTTTGTCTACACTTCTACAGCCAGCACTCCAAGCGGAAACATTGCGAAACTAAAATCAGTGGCATTGAATATTTGACTTCAATTCAAGGCTGTTTAGGTCCATTTTACTGTAACGCGGAAGTATTTCGACTCTCGAATTTGGTTTCGTTTGGTGAGACGTAAAATCTTGTACTACGGGTACAGTAGCCTCGACTCAATACCGAGAAATCAGTTTCAGATTTTAAAAAGTTTGCCTTGAGCTAAGTTTATTAGACACGCAGAAAAAGGTAGGTAATATAATAGTAATTATAAAAACAAAACATTTCTGCTTTGTTTTTATCATTTATTATTATTATCATTGCTTTCTAGATGATGCCCGCAATTTCGTCCGCGTGGATTTAGGTCTTTCAAAAATCCTGTGGGAATTTTGCGGGACAAAAAATAGCCTATGTACTTATTATTCTAAAGTCCAATCGGTTATGGAAGATGTATGTCGATTTCTAAATTCCCTTATAACTTTACGTCAATTGCAGGCTATCAGTTCAGGTGGCAATATACCCTACTAGCGAGCTGATAATTCAAAGCCACCCTCTCGAGCACATGTATTAGGGAGTAGCACTTGACAGCTTCTAGAATCTGCGCTTGAAAGCTCTACTACTTTATGGCTGTGGTCAAAGCGTCGTGATTTCTTTTTCCCAAACGACTTGGGACGTGTGGCCGACGTTCGGGTGAATTGAATTAATTTACCGCTGCATCCTAGGACTCAGTTTGCAGCGATATACTCGTACGCTCGTACGTATCTACGTTTGCAGTTTTTGTAGAGTCGTTAAGTTTTTACTGCAGATTTATATCGAAAGCGGCTACTCTTTGAAATTAGTTACCAAGTTCCAACTAAGAAAAAAGTTTGTTGTTGTATAGGTACAACACTTGACAAAGAACAAGGAACCAAAAGCTTAATTTGCTATAATCCCCTGTAACAGATCAATTAATGTGTATGGTGCAACATGCAGCATGCGATATGCACTGCCCGCCCTCCCACTGCTAAACATGGAAGAAAAGCCAGCTACCAAGCGAGCAATACGCACCACCACCACGCAGCACCAGCAGTTTTGGGATTTGCATACCGCATGCTGCATGTTGCACCATACAGATTTGTTCTGTTTCAGCGTATTATAGCAAACTAGATGAGCCCGCGACTTCGTCCGCGTGGATTTAGGTTTTCAAAAATCCCGTGGGAACTCTTTGATTTCCCGGGATAAAAAGTAGCCTATGTTCTTCCCCGGGATGCAAGCTATCTCTGTACCAAATTTCATCAAAATCGGTTGAACGGATGGGCCGTGAAAGGCTAGCAGACAGACAGACAGACACACTTTCGCATTTATAATATTAGTATGGATACAGCTTTTATATCATGGACTTCCACAAAATAACGCCTGCTTCTATACAACATTTGAGAAACGGACAATTGACTTATATTTGCTAGGTTGTGCTACGTCTTTGTTAATTTCGATTTGTAACTTTCGCAAAGCAATACTTAATAATAGTTCGTGTGGGATCAACAGATTTACTTTTGCACTGCCGCCCGCGGTTTCCACTTCATCTAATTCAGCGTTTATAGTAAGGATAGTGCGGATGGAATCATAAAATACTCTATAAAACTGCTCTTACGTCCATGCTTGAACGACCTATTTTATGAGTTCCTTTTCAGATTTGCTGCGATCGCCGTATAATTTACGGAAAAAGTAGGATTTTAGTAATGGTTTTCGATTGGTGCTCTGCTGATACTGAGGAGAAAAAATATGTCTAGACTAAGGCCATTACGAACGTGCGAACTGGGTCATAAATCATTTTTATCAGATCTTTCGCTCGCACTTAGAGGCCTTATGGAACTGGAACCTGATGTTCTGGTGTTGTGTGTAACAGTAAAAAAACGATTTGTCGTTAGTTGAGATCAGATTATAAAAACTGAACAAACTTTTTACCTGTATCTACGCGTTCGAACGACATCTTTCGAAATTTGTGTAGTCTACGCGGACGGAGTCGCGGGCATCAGCTATCATTAAAAATAGATGCATTGATAAGTACCATAATTTAAAATACCCAGCGAAATGTTGTGCTGTGCTATGTGTTTGTTATGCCTATTGGCACAGAATATATAGGGTTTTAAGCAGCAGAATTGCTCATAATCACACAAACTAATTTATTACACACCCGCAAGTATTTTAAATTGTGTATTGTATACGAGGCCACATTTCCCTGGCCTCGTTTGTTTTGGGCCGTCACGCGAATAATTTAAAGAGCAAACTAATATATTTATAGCAATAAACCGTATTCTGTTTAATTTACAACGCTCGTTTTAGAAAATAATTCGCCCGAGAACGCCTCCGACAGCACCCCCAGTTCCCGAGTTACGACACAGCGCCCACCGGCTCAGGGGAGAGCTAACCTCATTACATGGGTACGATGCGCCGACTAGATTTTGCAAGGCAGCAATGGCTCGGTAATTCATTACCCGCAACCGACGACGCCGGGCGACTGATCATTTGTGCGCCAGCCGCTGCCACGTGATTACGGGCATGCTCAATGGAAATAAACAGATTGCAATCTACGCTGCACTCGTTGAAAACCGCTTTCTGGAGGCTTTTAAGTAGAGCCTTTATGAAAGTCCCAGTATTTACCGTAGTTAGGATTTAGTAATACGGCCTAATCGTGAGAAGTTAGGTACGTAGGTATATCAAATTGCGTCCAATTGATCAAGTCGTGTCAACGTTATCCAGCTGGATACTGTCGTCGACCTGAGTCGCTAAGGAATAGGAAGTCAGTGAAGATTTTTATTTTCGTATATTTTGAGTTTTGATAAACAATACTGAGTAGGTTCATGATGCTCACGATCTTGTCTGCGTGAATTTAGATTTTAAAAATCCCGTGGGAACTCTTTCATTTTCTGGGATAAAAAGTACTTAGCCTATGTCCTTCTGACTCTGTACTAAACATCGTTAAAATTGATTTAACAGATGGGCTATGAAAAGCTAGCAGACAGGCAGCTGTTAGTCAGACCCACTTACGCATTTATATTATTAGTATAGAATAGATTGACATAAGGTCTCTACTCTTTTGTACATGATTCCAAAAATATCGATGTAGTCAAATGTTATAATATCGATTCCCGGTGTACTACGCAATACAATCAATTGCACTGACACAGCCGTGCCTCTTTCATTACTAGTTATAATATATTTCATCGTCCTAACACCAAATCTGTTGGTAGTATGAGCGCACTCATAATTTATGCCAATATAACTCATGTACGGTGTACAGACCTACCTATCTAAAGCGAGGAACATAAATTATTCTTCAAGGCAACATAAACCTGCTAAACATGATGCTGTTGGCTACAGGGTAGTTGTGTATAATTTAGAATTTCTGAAATTATAATGATATACAAATATGCAGGTTTATTCACGACGACAATAATCTGGCTTATTCTAATTTTGTGGATGATTAAAATACCTTAAGCTTCTAATAAAATATAGGTAGTGACTGAACTTAAGGTCTATACCTACGTAGCCTAAGGTAAAAAGAAAAAGAAGAAAGAAGCTGAAAAACAAATGCAAATTATAGACATCGTGGAGTAATCTCTTGAACGAGCTCAGGTCTACAAAGAACCGTTGATGATAGTTAAAACAACAAAAGTATCAAACAAAGTAAAACTGCTCAACAGTTTTCTCGTTCTCACTTCTCAGGTAAAACTCGTAAACGATGCCAAAAAAGAACGTAAAGAGTTTAACGTTGCATGCAAATGACAGTGTATCGATTTGCGGTGCAGCTCGCAATCACTCGCATTGACACCGCGCCGCGCCGCATCGCCTCCACCGCGCCACTGTCGCGACTACATTTTTCATCCCCCTGACATCCGCTCTGTTAGCGTCAGCGCACTCGTAATTTATGTCAATGTAACTCATGCGATGGATAGGAATATAGTGTTCAATGTTTTTGCCAACGAAAAACTTTATCGTCCTGAAAAAAAATGGTCTATGTATCCATTGTTTTAAATTCTGTAATTGAATTGAGCTTACTACACATTAGCATATATAGCAATAGCAAATGGGCTTTTTGACTGTCAATTGTTGAATTTGTAAGAGAGGTAATTATGTAAACTTAAAACTTCGAGGGGTCCAAAAATTCAATTTTTTTAAAAAATCAATGTAATCTAATTTAAATTTCTAGAGAGGCTAGGTACCTACTCTGTCAATAGCTCTACAATAATTACTGCAGGAAAACTAGTATTTACTAGTTTTCATATTGTATGGCTATTGTCTCCTGACCTCCGACGAGCTCGTGTGACAAATCTAGGTTAGGATAATTTTATACCTAGGGTTAACAATTGTCATCTACTCATATCATCAACGATAGTTTATGAAATCTAGAATATGTCTATATCTGTCAATGCTGTGAGAAAAAATATTTGGTAAAGTTTGTAAATTTCGATGAAGGAGGTAAAGTAACCTCCGGAACTAATGATCTGATACTGAAAATTCTTTGGAAAGAAACTTGTGTATTTCCTACGAGCTTTTTAGGGTTCCGTACCTCAAAAGGAAAAACGGAACCCTTATAGGATCATTTTGTTGTCTGTCTGTCTGTCTGTCGGTCTGTCAAGAAACCTACGGGGTACATTCCGTTGACCTAGAATCATAAAATTTGGCAGGTAGGTAGGTATTATAGCAGACATTCGGGAAAAAATCTCAAAACCGTGAATTTGTGGTTATATCACACAAAAAACATTAAATTGTGGTCAATGAACTAATACATAATTAGTGTTTTCAATTTTCAAAGTAAGATGACTATATCAAGTGGGGTATCATATGAAAGGTCTTCATCTGTGCATTCTAAAACAGATTTTCATTTATTTTTAAGCATCATAGTTTTTGAATTATCGTGCAAAATGTCGAAAAAATACGACTGTGGTACGGAACCCTCGTTGCGCGAGCCTGACTCGCACTTGGCTGGTTTTTATTTTATTCAGATACAAGTTAGCCCTTGACTCTAATCTCATCTGGTGGTAAGTGATAATGCAGTGTAAGATGGAAGCGGGCTAACCTAAAAGGAACCTGATAAAAAGACGCTGATTTGACTAGTGGTCATCACCCCTATTGTGGATTTGTGGCACAAACACAACTACAGTCCCCTCACGTCGACCGCGTCAGCCCTATGCGATATGTGATACACGCACGCACGATCATAACTCAGATATTGGATGTTAATATAATAATAGTACAATCAAATCCCCCAGGCGTGCATGTATGAAGGATTTTCTAACATTAACCTGTACGTGAGCTACAGTAATTTTCCATGGAATATTACGTGTTTCGTAAATAATTAATAAATGGTAGATGGTTGTTTTGTTTGAAGAAAAACTTCAAAGAACCCGTTTAGGTACGGCTGAAATTAATAATAATCAATCTGTATAATATAATCTGCCGATAAGTTAAGTACTGAGTAGGAACACTGATTTTTCACAAAAAACAACGTTGCCAAATAACTTATCGGTAGTTTACAGATATCTGTAATCTGTCAATGTGATAATCCATCCTATGATTGATTATTACCTATTTAGTTCGACCGTTGGTAATGACTTACCTAATACTTGGACCCAAATAAAACCCAAAGAAAATTGTAACAAAACATTCCTCAGTGTTATGCTATGTAGCCACCGTAGTACGATCCTCTTAACACATTGTACCTACCTACTTATTAAATATTTTGGTTCTTAATATTTTTAGAGCATGGGCGACTAAAATTTAACTGTGAGGTGAATATTAGGATTGGACTAAAGAAAATTCATTAGAAAATAGAGAGAAAAGTCAAATCAAGTCAATCAAGTCGTTACTAAGAACAGACCATCATAAGTTTCAAGTATACTGTAGGCTGACTAATCTTTTCACCACGACGACGACGGCTACCCAGACCGAGCTATCGCGCTTGTGGCTTTTTGGGCTGCCCATGTTTGAGGTGACCGTCGAGTCGACTCGAGAAGAAGAGGAAGAAGAAGAAGAAGTATGAATGAATAATGCCTAAGAATATATTATCCCGTGCGTGTTAAATGTTCTCGTACCTACCTAATTATAGAAACAATGTTAAACGTAATTTTACGCGAACAATGTAATGTTTCCCTAAAATTATAAATTTCTCATCACAGACACTATCAATTCCACTGAAAGTAGGTACCTAATTTACATTGTATTTCAGTCTAATTAGCATGATTTGGTTGCAAAATTGTAATTTATAGCAGTGATAACAAATATATCGGGGTATGATTTACGTAATGAATTACTGTGCTATTAGATTTGAGTTTGATTAATTACTTATTTCGTCCTGACATTGTATCCACTAAGTTCAGAGAAATACACGGAGTCACGTTACGAGTGGGGATTTTAGTGAGGGTGAGTTATTTTGGTAAGCATGGGCCGTAGCCAGCCACAGACTTCGGGGGGACTATGTTTTCAACCTTATGGTATGGTAAGGTATGGACAGATTATAAAATCATCGTCTCTATTTTAAACAGATTGAAACAAAAGACGCGGCTATCAAACATCTGCCTGCAGCGAATACTCGAATACTTTGGTCACACAGCTATTAGCAAACACGCTAAATCTCACGAAGGTAGGCTCCATCAACATGTTAACATCGAGGCTATCCAGCTCCTCGACAACACATTACACAGACCTAATACTTAAGACTTAATTAAAAGGACTAGGCCTTTTGAGCTAGTGTAGTTATAGTGAAAGTGTAGTGCTAGTACAATTCAAAGAACACATGAACAAAGTGAAAGCATAGTGCTAGTGCAATTTGAAGAACACAAGAACAAAGTGTCTTCCAAAAAAGTATGTTAACTATAAAGTATAAACTACGATAAGTCAATGGACCGATTCTTAGGTATAAGTACGTGTAAAAGTTTAGGTTAATATAATATTTCTTATTCGCCTCTTTCATAGGCTAGATTGTAATGATAGTAAAGTACTGTTGTCAGTACTTTACGATAAAAAAAACATTGCTAGAAAATACGTGAGAATAGCATCAAGAAACTTATAGTCACTGTCAAGATCGGCAGAAGGAGACCCCGCAGACGTAGCCTGAGAAGAAGAACATCGTGAAGAAAGTGAGCCATGATTCTCAAAGCTGAGGGACCGATGCGAGATGTAAACCTATGATACTTAATACCACAACCTTAGCATAACTGAAGCATAAATACAAACACCTAATCAAGTTTTTTCCTCCACTTTTTACCGGGGTTTTTTACTCAAAATCCTTTCTCAGTAAAGGTATAGGTACGTCAAAGAAAGAACCTAGATAACGCAACATTTCAAGTTTTTTTTTTTTCAAAATTTCAACTCCTGAATCCTGAGACTCATTAAAAATTAAGGCTAGATATGGTGCAATAATATCGGTAATATTGCTAATTATTTTTACTGACATACCCCATAGATCTCCTGTTTTTTCAGTAAAACTAATAGGCGATTGTTCACTAATCAGATCAGTTTAGTGAACAATCGTCTATTAATTTCGTCGCACGGTATGATTTTTATGCTCGAGATACAGTTTAAAACGGACGTATCCGTATTTTACTGCATTAACATATCAATTATAATGTATATTAAACTTTCTATCGCGATACGAACGATAGGCGGCGACGGGGAACAGAAAGCCGATACTATTATCACAGGTATTAAAGTGTCTGCTATCTCATTATAGGATTGTATCTACTATCTACACGCTACGGAACAAATTAAAGTCCGCCGGTAGCGCCCAATTGATATCGGCTATCTTATCAAGCTGATAATGTGGAAGCATATTATTTTATTTTTAGTCGGTTATAATGACCAGTTAAGTATAGATACTACCTATAATAACTACACAGCAAACTGAATTATTTCATTGTCTCTACCAGTGGTAGGTTTCTAACCTAAGTTACTTTTTATTGAGATAAAAGTCCAGTCGTTTGAATATATTAAGGCAGGCACTAGGCGGTGTAGTTATACTTAGCTATTATTATAGGTATATATTGATCCTCTTTAGGTCACTGAATCAACAAAGTAAGAAGGTAGTAAATCTGCGAGTAACACAAAAGATTGACTAATAATAAGTAAAGTATAGCTATTTTGATGCAGTTGAATGGAACAATGTAATACTTTTAGTAGACAACAAAATTAGTTTGTTGGTATACCTACCTCACGGAGGAGAGAGTGGTATACCTAGTACCTACCAGTTGTTGCCCGCAAAATCGTGGATTTAGATTTTTTTTAAATCTTTGTTTTTCCGGAATCAAAAGTAGGTATAGCCTATGTCCGTCCTAGGGATACAAGCTATACCTTATATATGTACGCGACAGGTTAAGATAGCAATCGGAGAATGAGGCGGGGGGAGGACGCCCCGATTGCCATTTCGGCCTCTGCGTACTGTACTTACCTATCTGTACCAAATTTTGTCAAAATCGATTAAACGGATAAGACGTGAAAAGCTAGCAGGCAGACACAGACAGACAGACACACCTTCACATTTATAATATTAAGTACGGATAGGTATGGATTATTATTCACAGATCTTATCTAGCTCATTTATCGCAGCTTACAGAAAACAATTGCCTTTCTAGGTACATCACTCCAGCTTATTACATGTATAGTTACCACGGAGTTTATATTTCTACTCCGTGGTAACAACCCACTCGGTGAATGTAATGGAGAACTCAATGAAGATAATTTGCTCCATTTACGACCTCTTTTGCCGAGAGTAAATCCATTGAAATGTATTCATTTTACGAGCTTGTTTAAGTTACATTGGAATCGCATTTCTTATTCAAATGTTTTAGGGAGAAATAAGGAAACGAATAAATATGCGTTGCGAGGTTTCTGTGTTAATTGAAACCACGACTGATGAATTGATTGCTTCAATTTGCATTGATAGCCTTCACGGGCGCTTAATGTCTTAGGACAACAGTAATTTAGCTACCTAATACATAGATAAACTAGCTTATTCCCGCAACTTCATCCGTGTGGACTACGCAAATTTCAAACCCCTTTTTTACCCTCGTAGGGGTTGAATTTTATAAAATGCTTTCTTAGTAGACGTCTACGTCATAATAGCTATCTGCATGCCAAATTTCAGCCCGATCCGTGCTTGAGGTGTGCGTTGATAGATCAGTGAGTCAATCAGCTTTTCTTTTTACTTATATGTAAAAGCGGTGATAGCCTAGTGGTTGAGACGTCAGCTTCCTAGTCGGGGAGTCCGGGGTTCAATCTGGGGCACCACTTTAATGGTGAAGAAAATAGTGAGGAAACCCGCATAACCTGTTCTCTATAACGTTCTCAAAGGAGTGTGACCAATTGTGACACTTTTGAAATTTGGTACAGAGATAGCTTTCATTTAGGGGAAGAACATCTAGGCTACTTTTTGTACCGGGAAATCAAATAATTCTCACGGAATACATATTTGAAAAACCTAAAACCTCTAAAGTACAAAATATTCGAGAGTTAACATGAAAATTGAAAGTGAGTGAAGATGATCATCGCATTCAATTAAATGAGCTAAACCCGCAGGTGGCAATACTAATTTTTAATATTGTTCGTTCCATTTATACATTTAAATGTCTATTTTTTTATTTCTCTTGAACATTTTATTAAAAACTATTATATTTGTTTCAAAAATTTAATTGATTGTATCTGGTTCATATTGAGCGAAGCGCCAATAGATATTGGTGTGGGATTTACGCACCTTTTGACACCTTCGTGTGTGCTTCAAAATATGGCAACCAAACAACCCGGCTTTTATTCAACCAAGCTTGAATAAAGCTTACATAACTCTTGAAGCAAAAGGGTCTTGACGAATGGAGGCGTTTCAAAAACAATTGGATTCGCTTAGGTAGAGAATCCAATATAACATCAAATAACATTTTAGGACTCTATAAAAGGGTCCTTTCAGAAGTGTCGAGTTGGTACTAGGTAAGTACATAATGAAATAGAAGTCAACAACTTAAGCCTTTAACCCGAATATCGTTAAAGGAGTATAATAGAGCCACTCAAATGCGGGGTCGTTAACTTTTTGCTTGCTTCAGCATTGTTGGATGAGTACTGTATCTTATTTATTAGTTCATCAATATAAAACGACTATAGTGTAAGTATACTACTATTATACATGGAATCATAAACTTGATTTGCTATAATCCGCCAAAACAGACTTTGTATGGTGCAACGTGCAGCATACGGTATGCCTATTGCCTATGCACCGCCCGCCCTCTCACTGGAAATGCAGGATTCTTAAATGCAGGAAATCTAGCCACCAAACACAAATCCTCCAAAACACACTCAACGCCCGTTTCACTCTGACACCGGGGCATTATCAGGAGATGAAGATACGAGTAGACCTTACAATGGACAATTGGAATGCGTTTGTTCATCAGATTTTCACAAAAATGTGTAGTGTTAAAGTTACGCCGACTCAAAAATTTGTATTTTGTGTAAATAAATCTTTGAGCGTTTGTAACTTTATAACTAACCATACTTTTTACAGTAATCAGGAAAACCACAGACACAGCTATATAATTTTGTATGATCTATTCCTAAAAAAATCTTTGAGTTTGATTGGTTAATGTTTTAAATGACTACGTTTGTATGGAAAACGCAAGGGAGCTTGCTAGGATGCTGTACAAAGTACAAATAGAGGTTCTACACGTGTAAAAAATGTCGGTTCTTTCAAATATCGGGTTTGTACAGTTAAACATCGCTCGTAGGGACCTGTTAGTTTATTTTACAATTACCGTTCTAATGTGAAATATCCGTCCCGTTGTGTAACTAGGCAAACAGATTATAATTATTATCAACTCTTTCACAACGACAAACACACTCGACAAAAAATAGACTATCCGAAGATCTTCGTCGTTCTAGCCATCTAACAGGAATTTTACAACTTTAGATTATTCATATACCTACTTATTTATCTTCTACAGGATAGATGCCTACCGGGCAACAGAGACTCCTAATTTGCGTGGAACTGTAACAGGCCGTGTTAATTATCACGAGCCCTTGTAATGGGTGTAATTTGTACACTCACCCCTAACTGAGTAGCTGCGGGCACAACACTGCAAATTAGCAAATGATTCCGCTAATGAAAGTGCGATGGTCAAGCCTTATTTATTACTTGCTCTCGACTTGTTAGGTACCTAACTAATACTGTGATATTATTATCATGTGGGATATAATATTTTATACAATAAAATTATCTCGAAGTTGTACGTCATCCGCAATATTGTAGTTTAAAATCCCCATTACACTAACGTTTCTCCAGTAGATATAGGCGCCTACATTGGAGAAGCTTTAGTGTATGATTAATTTTAGTGAATAGGATTCGCAGAGCCAGCGTCGCACAGACGCTGCAGTTAGTGCTTTGGCACTATCATTAACAAAATGGATTACGACAAGGAAACTATTGATGGCTTTGCTGTTTAAAAGAAGAATTACAAAAGCGCAAGAATAAAAAAAAATTAAAGACTATGGGAGGACTTATATGGAATTTGCGACCACAGGAGAAACGCAAGGAGAAATAAAAAACCAGTCGAGTGCGAGTCGGACGCGCACACGAAGGGTTCCTTTTCACGATTTTCGGATATACTTATTCCTTTACTTATAAGACCTACCTACCTGCAAAATTTCATGATTCTAGGTCTACCGGAAGTACCCTACAAGTTTTCTTGACAGACACGACAGACATTCGGGGAAAAATCTGAAATCCGTGAATTTGTGGTTCATCACACAAAAAAAATTAAATTGTGGTCATGAACTAATAATTAGTATTTTCAATTTTCGAAGTAAGATAACTATATCAAGTGGCGTATCATATGAAAGGTCTTCATCTGTGCATTCCAAAACAGATTTTTATGCATCATAGTTTTTGAATTATCGTGCAAAATGTCGAATAAATACGACTGTAGTACGGAACCTTCGTTGTGCGAGCCTGACTCGCACTTGGCCGGTTTTTTTCCTCTTGAGGTACGGAAGTCTAAAAATTATCGTAAAAGTAATCGGTACCTACGGAAATTAGGTGCCTGTGCCAATTCGGTATACCCTACTCTTTAACAAAATCATTGGAATTTACTTGTAACATTTACAATTTTATTATTCTGCCTTGTCTACCTATCTAACTACTTGTTTATTTCTAAGCTCCTAAGTAAACGTCAATAATAATTATTAGATATATTATACTTACCTACTAGATAGGCTGGATTGTCTGATTAGCATACCTACCTATCACGTCTATGTCACAAATAGTACTTGAAACTAGTTACCTAACCAATAATGATATTAGCATTATTACCTTCTCCATCTATAGGTAGGTACATTCTAAATACAGAACCTACACATTAATTAATTTGACATGGAGTTTAGTAAGTACGTCCACTCGTAAAAACAAGGTGTAAGTATTTTTAAGTTTAGAACTATTTTTTCGTCTAATTAATAAAAAATGTTGCTATGAATTTAGTGTTTAGGGTTCCGTACTGTCGTTCATCTGTCTGTCAGTCAGCGGGCTGTACCTCACGAACCGTATTTACAAAAAAAGGTAGTAGATAAAGAGTTGTCACAGAGTGGTGTATTTCTCTATAACAAAAAACTCCAAAATGGCTGCCTTGCAAATAAAAAATATTAAAAAGTACATAGTGTTATATTATCTCGTATGATGATACGAAACCCTTCATGTGCGAGTCCGACTCGCACTTGACCGGTTTTATTTTAGCTTCTCTTGGTTAAGTTCACATTTTATTACACTACTATAACTAGCGAGTAGCGACCAGCCCCGGCTTCGCACGGGTAGTTTATTACAATTTTCGAAGGAACTTCTAATTTTTGAAATTTAATAGATATAGCCTATGTCACTCACTTAGGAATAGCTTTCTACTGGTAAAAGAATTTTCAAAATCGGTTCAATATTTCCAGAGATTACCCCCTACAAACAAACTAACAAACTTTACCTCTTCGCTCTTTATAATATTAGTTAAGTTACGGTATATAATCCTTATATTGTCCGATGGGCTCCAGTCCCTATCAATATACAATCTCGACATTTAACCGCTGTAGAGTCCAGGAGCAGGCTCCGAATCCAGTTTTTCTAGCGCTATGGAATGCAGTCTTAAGCACCTGCTGTACAGATCAGCCCTAGAGGCTAGAACTTGTTCATAGGATAGGATGTATTCATTCGAAATGTGATGGGAATATAGAATTAAGATTGTTTGGTTGGTAGGTACTTTACTGATAAATATTTTATTACGTTTTACTAGGATTTTAAAAATAAAATCAATACGAAAGTATATTTATATGCGTTTTTATGAAATTAAATATGACTCGCTTTAACGGTGACGGAATACATCATGAAGAAACCTGCATTGCCTGAGAGTTCTCCATAATGTTCTTAAAAAGGTGTGTGAAGTCTGCCAATCCACACTTGGCCAGCGTGGTGGACTATGGCCAAACCCTTCTCATACTGAGAGGAGACCCGTGCTCTATAGTAAGCTGGCGATGGGTTGATGATGATGGTGATGCCCGCGTCTTCAGCCGCGTGGATTTAGGTTTTAAAATCCCGTGGGAACTCTTTGATTTTCCGGGATAAAAGTAACCTATGTCCTCTCCAGGTCTTTAACTATATCCATGCAATAAATCACGTCGCGTCGGTCCGTTGACAAACCAACAAACCAAGAAACAAACACACTTTCTCATTAATAATATGGGTAGTGATGAATTAAATCTATCTGGATGTTGGATTACGTAACGCGAACTAATTAAAATTTAAATAAATAAAGGTTCTATTAGTTCTATGTCTAAACACATATTTGCGTACGAGAATGAATAAATATTAATTACATATTTAGTTTCCATGCAAATAGAATATTGTTCGAATGAATTACGACTGTATTGTTTGCGTGAGTTAGAATATCTGATTTATACCTAACCTCAAGTAGACACATAAGGCTGAATAACAATCAATAGTTTTGTATGTCATTTTAAAAAAGTCGGTTGAACAAACGAAGCGCCGATAAATTTAATCGCAAAAAATCCACGAAATATTGCGTAGAACTGAAATTTTTGTGCAGTTTTTATTTTCGATCTATAAAAGCGGTTTTTTAATACTATTGCCTATTCCGTATTAATATAAGAGTAGGGCTTTATAACCAAGAACAGATGACAGCTAGGTACATTTCCTTGAAGAATCAATCAATAGATCCTTTGCGCAATGAAAATACTTGTATATTGCTTGTATAGATATTAATTATACAACAAGAAAAGTAGCTATCTACTTACCAGGTACCTACGTAGGTATAATAATAAGAGAGAGAGCGTGAGAGTAGATATATCCAGATAATAATAATAATGGGTTGATCCCAGTCAGCCTCGCTCACCATCTGAGGCGACTGGGGTTCCGTGGCAGTTCGCTCGCAGCCAGGATGCAAAAAGCAGTCTTGCTGGACTCGGCTAGGATAGTCCGCCGATTTATTATTTTATGTAGGTACCTATGTTGTATTGAGACATGGTCGCTAACTATGGGCAGGGCACATAGTTCGGAAAACCGATAGACGTTGGGGTCCCAAAGTGCTGGAATGGTGACTTCGCACCGAAAGGCGCAGCGTTGGAAGACCCCCCACTACATGGACGGACGACATCAGACGAGGCGCAGGGAGCCGCTGGATTCAGGCGGCGCAAGACCGTGGCGTGTGGAAGTCCCTACAAGACACCTATGTCCAGCAGTGGACGTCTATCGGTTGGATAGACGTCCACTGCTTGGATCGAATGGAACGCACGGAGTATTGGCCCTATATGCAAATTATATTTAATAATAATTGTTAAATTTTCTTATGAAGTTGGCTCGATTTTTACGAAACCTGCGAGCTAATATGAAATCCATTATGCTAATACGACAGAATATTTTATTGTTTTCCACCCGGCAGATTTTGTGATCGCCGTTTACGATATTGATTCCGCCGGCCCGACGAAAATAAAACGTCCCTCCGAATACATTCTATCCAAACCTGAAGTTTATAGACCTACCGCGTGTAAAATGGGACAGGTTTATGCCTACTAATAATAAAGTGTTTGGAATCAGCTTTCATAACCGTTGCGCACGAAAAGGTTCGCGTTATGATTTTAACTCAGTTACACTTACCTATCCATACTAATAATATAAACTCGAAAGTGTGTCTGTTTGTCTGACTGCTATCTTTTCACGGTCCGATTTTGACGGAACTTGGTACAAAGATAGCTTGCATCCGGAGACGGGCATATTATGTGTACGAAGTCGTGAGCAGCATTTATTTGGTAAGTACAGGGATAACTTGCATCCTGGTGACGGATATAGGCTTTACCTACTATAGTAGACGGAAAATCGAAGAGTCCGTACACAGGATTAATAATATATGTCCACCGGCTATTTTGATTTTTTTATTATTTGTTGTTATAGCGGCAATCCATCCATCCATACTAATATTATAAATGCGAAAGTGTGTCTGTCTGTCTGTCTGCTAGCTTTTCACGGCCCAACAGTTTAACCGATTTTAATGAAATTTGGTACATAGTTAGCTTACATCCCGGGAAGGGACATAGGCTACTTTTTATCCTGGAAAATTAAAGAGTTTTCACAGGATTTTTCAATGACCTAAATCCACACGGGCGAAGTCGCGGGCATTATCTAGTAGATTATATTTTACACACTGAAAATTTTAACTCTCTTCCTATTCATGAGATACAACTCGCTGACAGACATACATACGGACAAACAGCGGAGGCTTAATAATAGAGTCCCGTTGGCTCCCTTCGGCTACGCAACCCAAAAACACTCCGGCCATTTCATTTGGGTAAATTTAATATTATAAATAAAAAATAAAATTTAACTTTTTCTATGTTTAATTACAATTTAAAGGCTTAATTAGTATTTAAAGTAAGCACTTTGCTAGAAATGTAGGTACATATCGTTATCTTAAATGTGTACTCACATTAGACATACTAACGATGCGAAAATAAAATGAACCCATTTCTAACCAAGTCACGTACTAAGGCCCTCGTTCGAAGCTATGATCATGTAGCACTATCCTAAGCTCCATGCTTTAACCACGTGATAAACTCCCTTTTTTAAACAAAATCCAAACAGACAACTACCAAAGAAAATATTATTATAAAAATACGTACCTATTAGGTATAGATACAATATATTATTGACGGGCGAAATGAAATCTAGTAAAATAAAGTTGACTTTATTCATACTTATTTTGAAAATAGTTATTGCATTGGTACGGTATAAACTATCCTTACTCTGCGGTTATTGGGTAGGATAATCATTATCATCAATATAAAACCATTGCCAGCTCACTACTGAACACGGGTCTCCTCTCACAATGAGAAGAGTTTGACCATAGTCTACTACGCTGGCCAAATGCGGATTGGCAGACTTTGCACACCTTCGAGGACATAATGTAGAACTCTCAGGTATGCAGGTTTCCCCATAATGTTTTCCTTTACCATTAAAGCAAAATTATGATATTTATTGCATAAAATGCACATACCTATCTAACTCCGAAAAGTTTATAAGTACGTGCCCGGAATTAACTCCGGACCCCCGAATAGGAAGCCGACGTTTTAACCACTAGGCTATAAATCACCGCTTTTATTGGCTAGGATACTCGTTTATAATACTAGCTGATGCCTGCAACTACATCCACGACGATTTGCATTTTTAATAATCCCGTGTGAACTCTTTGATTTTCCTGATTAAAAACAGCATTATGTCACCGTCCAGGTCTATCTATTTAGGTAAGTAAGTAGATTTTAGATGTTTTCTGCCGTTACTAAAGTGTTCTTTAATTTACCAACGAAAACACATTGGTAAAAGTTCAAAATCACATAAAGTTTTGGTACCTAACAGCCTCAGGACAGGATACAATTTTCTTTAACGAAAACAGTTTTAGAAGCACTCGTGACTATATTCAGCGAATTTTATAATAAACTAGCTGCCCCGGCGAACTTCGTACCGCCTACAGTCGATTCAAATTTTTTAATGTTTTCTCTCCGCAAGAACCATCCTCGTACTTTAAGGAATATTATGAAATTAGCCGATTTCGCTTATTCTTTTTTTATAATATTCCTTGAAGTACGGGGATGGTTCTTACGGAGAGAAAAATTGAAAAAATTTGAATCGACTGTTAGGCGGAACGAAGTTCGCCAGGGCAGCTAGTTTACAATGAATCTATTTTAATATTAGGGTGACAACACAAAGGGCTAGACTAGTAAACATTGAGATCAGATGTTCAATATTCACAGCCCCCGCAATATCAATTATTGGTGGGCGATGCTTTGTCCTTCGAAAGACCTTACGTCAAAGATTTATTTTTAAAAATTCAGAAATAGTAAACTATAGGTATAGTACGCGATAGGTTAAGATGGCAATCGGGTAGGGGGCGCCCCGCATACCCCCACAGCTCCCGCGTTAATCTCGGTTCGGGCTAGCGCGCACTTTAAGGGCGGTTACGCATTCCTCCGATCCGAGTCCGTGAAAATACGTTCCGAAGTAGTCAAAGAACTATCTGTATGGTAACTTTATGACATAATATGACGTAGATGTTTTTATATCCGTATTTTCACGGATTCGGATTCCGATCGCTCTAAGATTACATTTGTACCGATTTTTATTCTCTGTGCTCTATCTTATTTTATTTAGTACTTGCTGATGCCCGCGACTTTGTCTGCGTGGAATTAGGTTTTTTAAAATCCCGTGGGAACTCTTTGATTTTCCTGGATAAAAAGTAGCGTATTTCACTCTCCAGGTCTTTATCTATACCCATGCAAAAACTCACGTCAATCTGTTGCACCGTTGCGCCGTGATTGAAGGACAAACCAACAAACCAACAAACCAAAACACCAACAAACAAACACACTTTCGCATTTATAATAAGGGTACTGATTCTATGACAGTCAGTACCCGTTTCCAATCGTTTCATAAATCATAACTTCAATTTAAGCCCACTACTAGTTTTGAAATTATAATAAAGCAATAAAGGTTAATAGTAATTTATGCATTCGATTTTGCATTTGCAAGGTCCTATTTTGACAACCTTTTAGGTACCAACTACCGACCGTGTTGTAGACACGCCTTTCAAGCAAGAAAATCGATACCTAAATCATCCAGCACCTTAGATTCCTCTTCTTCTTGCAAGTTGCAGTGTGGATAAGCTCAACCTATAGGTTGAATAAAAGTACCTCTATACCTGTTAGAAAACCAACAGAAGTTAATTACCCAATTATCTTTGGATAATTCAGATCATTCAATCAATCAGTCGATGTGTAAATGACAATAGATCGAACAATCAATTACATCCGGCATAATCGTACAAACTACAAACCGCGGACAAAGTGCACCAAATTGTAGCCTTGATTTATGTGCCAGCCGGTGTCTAGGCAGACATCCGCGGTCGTAATCACGGTCATTAAATCCACCATTAATTAACATCGCCATCACAAGCAATAACTATTTATCACTTGCCAGTGTTCTGCTACGTAAGCTGAAAAACATTCGGTATTGGGTTCAGACTACAGATTGAAATAAAATCATGGCATTTTTATTACACGTCTGACCAAAAAACTGAGTGTAATGTTTTGAAGGTGCATGTATATGTAGGCTTAGGTTTGATCTTTAGCTACGAGATTTAACACGGGCTTGATAAAATATGTCATACTAAACTTCTTTATAGACACTTCAAAACTGACAGACTTTCATACAAACTTCAAACTCCTATTTTACCCCTTTAGGGGTTGCATTTTGAAGAATCCTTTCTTAGCGGACGCCTACGTATAATAGCTATCTGCATGCCGAATTTCAGCGTGATCCGTCCAGTAGTTTGAGCTGTGCGTTGATAGATCAGTCAGTCAGTCAGTCACCTTTTCGTTTTACATATATAGATTACACTTTATACATGGACATAAGATTTTTTACACCTTTATTACAGTGTATTATCTCCCAAAGCCACCATGATTCAACTTCGCTGATCATCCCTCCCTGTTTTGGGGAAAATAGTCAATACGCAGATAAAGTTTCAACTTATATAAAATAACGGTTTTCCTCCCGAGCTCTCTCTATTTGTTAAAACATCCGTTTAATTTCGTATCAGTGCTGACACCTTGTTCAATATGAGTAAACTACGCCGTAGATACACGTGGCTTATTCGTAGATTCAGACGTTTCAAGCGCGATCGAGATTCGTGAGTCGTGACTCGTAACTCTACATACAGGTACCACTAATTCATGTACTTTACCTATCTTTTAAGAGATGACGCTTTTTACTTTTTACGCTTTTTTAAGTTTTCCTAGATTACTTTTTAATTAAAAAACGTATTTTATTATAAAGATAATACTAGCTGCCCCGGCGAACTTCGTACCGCCTCAGTCGGTTATTTTTCAGGATTTTTTTAAAAATTATCTCCGTAAGAACCATCCTCGTACTTCAAAAAAGAATTAGCGAAATCGGTTCAGCTGTTCTCGAGATTTGCGATCAGCAACACATTTAGCGATTCATTTTTATATATAGACTAGCAGTTGCCCGCGACTTCGTCCGCGTAAAATTTCTGGTTTCTCATGAGATCTGAAATTTTCCCGCTGCAAAAGGTCTCACTTACCTACTCACTCAGCCTCACCTTAAGACACGGAACCCAGAATACCTAAATGCCAATTTTCATATCTCTAACTTCAAAAACATAGGATTTTCATAAAACCCTTCCACCCCCATTTTACTCCCTTAGGAGGAGAATTTAGTTAGATCCTTTCTTATCTGATACCTACCCCCCAGAAATAGCCTACATTTCAAATTTCAAATAAAAATAACAATTGTTAAAACTGTTCTATAAAAACATTGCCCCCCTATTTTACCACCTTTAAGGGGGGAATTTCCCAAATTGAATTATACAGATTTTTATTATTTAAAGCTAATAACCTAAATGTCGATTTTCACGTCTCTAACTTTAAAACATAGGACTTTCATAAAACCTTCGACCCCACCTTTCACTCCCTCAGGGGGGGAATTTAGTAAGATCCTTTCTTATCTGATACCTACCCCCTAGAAAGAACCTACCTTCCAAATTTCAAGTAAAAATAACAATAGTTAAAACTTTTCTATAAAAACTTCTCCCCCTTTTTTACTACCCTTAAGGGGGGAATTTCCCAAATTGACTTATACAGTTTTTTTTAAAGCTAATAACCTAAATGTCAATGTGTTTTCACGTCTCTAACTCCAAAAACATAGGACTTTCATACAACCTTCGACCCCCCTTTTCGCACCCTTAGGGGGAATTTTTCAAAACCGTTTCTTAGCCTAGGTCCTAGCAAGAACCTGCCTTCCAATTTTCAAGTTTGTAGGCTTTATACTTTCTGAGATTTCGTGATTAGTCAGTCAGTCAGTGAGTGGTATTTCTCTTTTATATATTTAGATTGAAAAAACTCTAAAAAATTCTCTGTACAAATCCCAATATTCTACAAACTTTGTTGCCATAAGTATTATAGGTACCTACCTACGAGTTAATGTGTTTATCGAAAAGTAACTTTTAAACAAATAACTATATTATGTAGGTATTTATTTCAAAATCCTTGATCTATTCAAGGCTTCATCATTTAATAATTTATAATCAAACTTAATAGGCTGTCGTTTTCTTGTGATATTTGAATATTTTTTAGGCAGTGGTCCGACCGCCAGCGAGAATACGACTAGCTATCGGTGATTTTCTCTCTACATTCCGTGTAAACGAAAGAGATGCATACCTATATCAAAAGGTGATCTCTGAGTGTTCACACTGCCGGTGACGACTCGCTTTACTAGTTTTGTCGCTGAGCGACAAACTTTCAAAAATAAACTCGCTCAGCGATATTCATTCAGCGATGCTCGCTTGCTTGAACACGTGTAACACGAGCGGAGGTTTGCACAGGAGTGAGCGACCGCGGGCGAATGGCGCGAGTAATCGCTCGTCGCACCTGCACACTCGCTTATAGCCAGGCGAAAAAACTATCGAAGCTACACACTCGCTTCGCGCTGATCGCCAACTCGTTTAAGTTTCTAGTTCTACTCGTTTCTCGTTCATCTTCGGCGGTCGGACCACTGCCTTATAATCAATTATACAGTTTTAGGGACAAAAAATACGACGCGTGCCAATCCAAATCTTTCTGTTTTTAGGTTCTTATAATAAAATTTTATAGCAGTAATTCAGGTTCTTATATACCTATAGCAGTAATTTAAATAGTACCGACTCTGTAAACAGGCGTGTACATAGGTGTGGTACCTCGACTATAGTCGTTTGCATAAGAAAATGGATGTACCTAATACCTAATAATAATTTAGATATGTACTTAAAAGGTAGTTACCTACCTTACATGACAAAATATAGGAATATAATAAGAAACCCGGCTAGGTGAAATTATTTAGAAACTAGATAATGCCCGCGACTTCGCCCGCGTGGATTTAGGTTTTTTTAATCCTGTGGGAATTCTTTGATTTTCCGGGATAAACTGTTGCATTGGTACCGATTCCGTTGTCTTTCTCTAAACTAAATTTAGGTAAGAAGAGTATGCGAATACTCTAAAATTAGGTTGTGCTCAGAATCAGTACCAATAATTGTGACTTTAAAATATCTCATTTAAAAAAATGTTTCTGCAAATAAAACTTAGCATATTATGTCACTCTTCAGGTCTTTAATTACTTATACCCATGCAAAAAATCACGTCGATCCGTTGCGCCGTTGCGATATGTGATGAAGGACAATCCAACACATAAACTCTCTTATTTATAATATATGGACAAAATCTTCTAAATATATCATCATATTATATAATATCTATCAACGCACAGCTCAAACTACTGAACGGATCGGGCTGAAATTTGGTACGCAGATAGCTATTATGACGTAGGCATCCGCTAAGAAAGGATTTTTGAAAATTCAACCCCTAAGGGGGTGAAATAGTGGTTTGAAATTTGTATAGTCCAGGCGGACGAAGTCGTGAGCATATGCTAGTATGGGTATGAATATGCCTATTAGATTTTACCTGTCTACTTATAAACATTAATGATTTTAAGTTTATTTCGTGGTTTACCAACATAATATTTTAAGAACATAGATAACAGGTACGTCGTGACCACGACCCTGCACGGCTCGTGGTCACGATGTACCCGTACCCGACGTATTGGGTTGAAATATCGACCAATAAAAACATCAAATTAATCGTGGTAGGTATGTATGTACCCGTTATCTACATTAAAATATTATAAACATTACTCGTGATAATATGATAAACCCCGTACCTATTGAATTGCATTAAGAAATTTAGGCGCTTACCATCGAAATAAATGACAAAATATGCCCAAGCGAACAAAAGTTTTCACGGTTTTGGAACCAAATAAATCAGCGTCTCCTCTTAGATACTAATGAACGACCCGTTTGAAATCCAGACGCCACTGAGGTTGCATTGGTGCTAAAGCACCAATAAGTCGGTGCCGTTTTGTTTGTTCAATGGCCAATCATACTAACCTGACAGTACAACCTTTGTAAAGAAAAAGAAATTGTGAAAATCGGTTCTTTGACGGAGTTATGGAGTAAAATAGATAAATGCTGTTACCCGTTGAGGAGTTCCATCCTCTATTTCTGAAACTGTTCATCAAATCTTCATTCAACTTACATGGTATCAACCTGACGGTACAACCATTGTAAGAAAAAATAATTGTAAAAATCGGTTCAAAGGAGAATGGGCGGTTTCGTCCCCAGTGGTGTATTAAGTTGTGATATATTATGTCATTTCAAAGGTCATGATAATAGCTTCATTTTATTGTATGACACCAACAATGAGTTGCGTGCAGGGAAAGAATTAGGAAGCATTTAATTTCATTAATCCAGTGAAAGTCTGAATAAAATAAAAATATATTTTATTCAATTAAACTCTTACAAGAATTAAACTATAGCTATAAACCTTTCTCTTGAATCACTCTATCTATTGGTGAAAACCGCACTAAAATCCGTTGCGTAGTTTAAAAGATCTACGCGTTCATACATACATACAGACGCGGGAAGCGACTTTATTTTATACTAGCTGACGCCCGCGACTTCGTCCGCGTGGAATTAGTTTTTTTTAAATCCCGTGGGAACTCTTTGATTTTCCGGGATAAAAAGCCTATGTCACTCTCCAGGTCTTTATCTATACCCATGCAAAAAATCACGTCAATCCGTTGCACCGTTGCGATGTGATTGAAGGACAAACCAACAAACCAACAGACCAACAAACCAACAAACAAACACACTTTCGCATTTGCACGGGTACGGACTATGTAGAGAAATGAACCTCTTCGAGGGCCGAGGCGACTTTGAGGTTTCTTTAACAGTGAGTTGAAAACTAGCTGACCTCCGTGGTCAGCTGGAATTTCCAGGTCACTCAGGTGGAATTTCGTTTCTTATCGGGGCTCAATATTACAGAGAAAACTCAGAACCTATATTTAAGATTTCAAGTTCCTAGAAAATAGACTGGATTGAGCTGGACATTCATCACTATTCACTGCCCATATTATAAATGCAAAACGTTTGCTGGTTATTGGCTTATTGGGTTGTCCTTCAATCACGTCGCAACGGAGCAACGGATCGACGTGATTTTTGCATGGGTATTGTAGCAGAGACAACTCATAGACAAGTGACCAATTGTCAATGTCGTACGTAGGTGTCACCTGTCATGTGTCAACGTCAATTGATAGACTTAGACTTGTAAGATTTGGCCAGAGCCGTGCACACTAGCTCATTGTATTAATATTAATTACTAAGTTAATCCGAGTGGAAATATTAAAATAAACACAAATTACATGAAGAAACATTATTTTATTTAACACAACATTACATGGCGCAGCCGTTTTCGAACAAAACATCAGATTAAAACGGATTGTAAGTTTGGACTGAACAAAGACAATGGCTGACGGGGCAACGACTACGATGCAAGGCGACATGTGTGGTGTCGAATTTAAGATGCCGCGAGGAATAGATCTGGAAGATTTGGATACGTGCTGGCAGCAGTGGCAAAAATTCAAGGATTCGTTTAAGATATTTATGCTGGCGGCGGGTTTTGAGAAGTTGTCTGAACCAAGAAAAGCAGCATTATTATTAAATTGCATTGGATCTTCAGCCCTGGAACTATACCTCAACGTATTAAAAAAAGAAGATAAACCGAAATTAGAGGAAGTTATCAAGTTATTCGACGAATATTTCAAGCCGAAAAGTAATGAAGTAATGGCAAGTTACAATTTTAATAGAAGAGTACAACAAGACGGAGAAAATTTTGACACATTTTACTCAGACTTAAGAAAACTGGCAGACAGCTGTAACTTTGGTCAACAAAAGGACAGGATGTTAAGGGACAGACTCGTCATCGGCGTGAAACAGACACGAGTGCAACAAAAATTATTAGAAATTAAGGACCTCACACTGGACAAGGCACTGGACATATGTCGATCAGCGGAGCTGTCCAGTCAGCAACTTATGGTGCTACACAGCTCGGAGGTGAATGCGGTGGCAGCAGCAAGCACAACCCGGCAGCTGACTACCCCGGCGAGCAACAATAGCAAAGCTAAGTATAGTAGGCCCCATAATAATATTAATAATAAGAAAAATTGTCAAAATAATTATAAAAATAACTTGAATAAAAACAATTATCAGTGTAAAAAGTGTAATAAGGTACATGGTCCTAGGCAGTGTCCAGCCTTTGGAAAAACTTGTTTAAAATGTGGAAAATTAAATCATTTTAGTGTAGGATGTATGTCTAAGAATCAAAAGCTGGATAATATCAATAACATTCATGATTTATGACTAGTATACTCAATAGATTTTACTAAAAATGAATGGAATACGTTGTTGCAAGTTGAAAATAAGAGGGTCTGTTTTAAGTGTGACACGGGGGCCCAAATAAATGTTTTGAGTTTGCGGGACCTTAAAAAAATTGTCGATGATGAGACAAAAATAAAAATGTCTGAGACAAAAACCATAATAGAAGTCTTTGGTGGAGGAAAATTATTTCCTATAGGAAAGGTCACATTAAAAGTATATTCTAATAATAATATTAATAACAATGAGTGGTTCAACACTGAGTTTTTAATTATTAATGAACCGGTTAGACCGATCCTAGGGCTAGGCTCTTTGGTACAGCTTAGGCTCTTAAATACTAATAATAATATTAATACACTTACAAGTTGCACTAATACTAATATGAAAATGAGTAAAGACTCAATTGTTAATATGAATAACGAACTGTTTCAGGGAGTCGGGGAGTTTAAGAGCTCACTGCAGCTACGCATTCAACCTGGCGTGGAGCCTGTGGTGCGACCCCCACGGCGAGTGCCTAACGCACTGAAGGATCGCCTTGCGGACAAGTTGGAAGCTCTGGTGAAGCACAAAGTCATCGCGAAGGTCGATCACCCTAAAAGTTTTGTAAGCAACTTGGTTATTATAGAAAAGAAAGATGGGTCGCTTAGAATTTGTTTAGATCCTAAAGATCTTAATAAAGTATTAATAAGAGAACATCATTTGATTCCCACCATTGATGAAATTATAACTAAACTTTGTAATAAAAAGTATTTTTCAGTGCTAGATTTATCCGATGGTTTTTATAATATTAAACTTTCAGAAGATTCGAATGATTTATGTACATTTAATAGTCCATTTGGTTGTTATAAGTTCCTAAGATTGCCATTTGGTTTATCAGTAGCACCGGAAATTTTCCAAAAATATAGTGAAACAGCCTTTGGAGATATTCCAGGCGTGATAGTGTACTGTGACGATTTGTTAATATGTGGTGAAACTGAACAAGAGCATGATGCAATATTAAAAAAGGTTTTTGAACGGGCTAGAGAACATAATGTTCGCTTTAATAAGAATAAATTTCAATATAAATTAAAAGAGGTGAAGTATTTTGGCCATATTTTTTCTGAGAAAGGTATGCAAATAGACCCAGAGCGGGTAAGTGCAATTATTAATATGAAAAGTCCCAATAATAAAAAAGAGTTACAGATTTTCCTTGGCATGGTCAATTATTTAAGAAAATTTATACCTAACTTGGCTGATATTGCATCAACGCTTCAGTTATTATTAAAGAAAGATGTTGAGTGGTTATGGACGGAAGTTCATGAAAATGTTTATAATAATGTTAAAATTAAATTAAGCCAAGCACCCATTTTACAGAATTTTAACAGTAAATTGCCTATAACGATTCAGTGTGACGCATCAAAGAGTGGTCTCGGATGCTGTTTACTTCAAAATGGTAAACCAGTTTGCTTTGCTTCAAGAAGTTTAACACCTGCAGAATGTAATTTTTCCCAAATTGAAAAAGAATTGTTAAGTATAGTATGGGCAACTAAGAAATTTCATTATTATATCTATGATCATAAGATTACCGTAGTTAATGATCATAAACCATTAGAAAGTTTATTAAAAAAGCATTTACATGAGGTACCGTCTCCTAGACTACAGAGATTAAAGTTAAAGTTGTTAAAATATAATTTTGAATTTAAATATTTACAAGGTAAACAAATGTACATAGCAGATTTGTTATCAAGGTCGTATCAGGAGTGTAATGATACAGATGATTCTTATATGTATGAAGTCATACACTGTATAGGGTTAGCACAGAAATTAGAATGCACAGAAGAACAAAAATTAGTATTAATCTCAGAAAGTTCTAAAGATGAAGAGTTATTAAAAATAATTGAATTTATACAGAATGGTTGGCCGGACAAAATTTCTCATATTCCAGATGTAATAAGAAGTTATCATAAATTAAGAGCTGAACTTAGTGTGGACGATAATTTAGTCTTCTATAATGATAGGTTAATAGTACCGAAGAGTTTAAGATTGAATGTCATTAAAACTTTACATGAAGGGCATGTAGGTATGTCAAAAATGAAGCAGACAGCTAGAAGGTTGTATTACTGGCCTTATATGGACTCTCACATTGAAGAGTATGTTAAGAAATGCTTTCCTTGTCAAACGCATCATAATAGTAATGTTAAAGAGCCGTTATTATCACATAAAGTTCCCAACCTTCCATTTTTAAAATTAGGTATAGATATCATGGACTTTAGAAGGAAAAGTTATTTAGTAGTATATGACTATTATTCTAAATGGTTAGAGATAAAATACATATCCAGTAAAACTGCTACAAGTGTAATTAATACATTAAAAGATATTTTTAGTACTCATGGAATACCTGCAGAAATAATATCTGACCATGTTCCATTTGATTCGAGGGAATGTAAAGAGTTTGCACATAATTGGGGATTTAAATTTACTTATACTAGTCCAAGATATGCCCAAGCGAATGGTATGGCTGAAAGAGGGGTACAAATTGCGAAGAAAATGCTAACAAAATGCCACGAAGATAGAACTGATGTAAGGCTAGCATTATTACAATATCGGGCTTCTCCCGTTTCTGGTACAAATTTTTCCCCCAGTCAGCTACTAATGAATAGAAATTTAAAAACTAAGTTGATTGTTAGCTCACAATACCTAACACCTAAGTTAAATCAGAATGTAACTCAACAGTTTAATGATGTACAAACTAGAAATATAAAAAATTATAATAAGACAAGTCGATTTAAAAGTAAGTTTACTGTAGGGCAAAAAGTTTGGTTCAAAAAAGAGCCAAGTAAGAATATTTGGTCAGAAGGCGAAATTGTTAGATATAATGGATATAGAGCATATGTAATAATAGACAAAAATAATGTACAATATAGTAGAACCTCGTTTCATATTCGACCGGCGGCGTAGACTTTGTGTTTCAATCAGACAGGCTGTCCATCGCTGGTTGAATGGGTAGTTTAAGAGTCAATAATTGTAGTAAATTTAAGAAGTGTGGCACAATAATATTATAAAATTAATTAAGTAATAATTTATGTAAATTGTAAAATTAAAAGGGGATGATATAGTTATGTAAAATTAAAAGGGGATGATATATGTAAGTAATTTTTCAAAATTGTAACTGGATGATTATGTAGATATTTTTTTTTTTAAATAAAAGGGGATGATGTAGCAGAGACAACTCATAGACAAGTGACCAATTGTCAATGTCGTACGTAGGTGTCACCTGTCATGTGTCAACGTCAATTGATAGACTTAGACTTGTAAGATTTGGCCAGAGCCGTGCACACTAGCTCATTGTATTAATATTAATTACTAAGTTAATCCGAGTGGAAATATTAAAATAAACACAAATTACATGAAGAAACATTATTTTATTTAACACAACATTACAGGTATAGTTTAAGACCTGCACGCCTAACATGCGCACCACGAGAAAATTTTGTCTACGCATTTACTCGTCTTATTTGTATGAAAAAACACGAGATAATGCGTAGACAAAATTTTCTCGCGGGGCGCATGTTAGACCAACTGGAGAGTGACATAGGCTACTTTTTATCCCGGAAAATCAAAGAGAAATTTGGCAGGTAGGAAGGTCTTATATCACAAGTAAAGCAATAAATCCGAAAACCGTGAATTTGTGGTTGCATCACCAAAAAAAAAAAAAAAGTATTCAGTTTCCGCTGACAACCTGTCCCGCATGCATAGGGCCTATTGGATGCCGATCCGAGTGTTTGCGACAGTGCAGCGTGTGGTGGTTGATGGGCGGTAGGCGACGTACTTATATTATCCCGGGTGCCCGTAATGCCCCGGGTTCCCTACTTAGCTTAAGAAATCCTACATACTTATTATGTGTTTCTATTTTCTACGGGACACCATGATCGGTGGAACTCACAAAATTAAAGGATTCAAGTAGCCTATGTAAATATACCAAACGTGAAAAAGAACGACCGTCTTTACTAAAAAGCCGATTAGTGCAAAAACTAATAGGTATTATTTTAAGTCATTTTCAGAAACTAATATTTCTAAAAAGGAATGCTACATAGGACCAAGGTTGGTCCTACATAGCAAAACATTAGTTTTCGAAAATCCCCACATATTTTGGTGCTAACTTAAAAAAATAGTTTTGCCCTTACAGCTTTTTAGTTAAAAGAAGGCAGATAGGTACTTATAGGCGCGACATATTACGCGACAGGTTGAGATGGCAAGTCGGGTATGAGGTGAGGGGACGCCCCGTGCACCCGCACGTCATCCGCGCTTGCCCGCACCGGGTTAGTACGGGAGTTGTGCGGGTGTGCGGGGCGTTCCTCCCAGATTATCATCTCGACCTGTCGCCGTCTAGATACCAAATATCTGCACACACATCACCATATTGACCTTCTGCGGTTCCTGATCCATCATTCGCTGGTTTGTTTTATGATCCGTGTATATTATAATGTGATAAGCTATTACGTGAATAGACCAAATAGGTACGTAAACAAAATTAATTGAGCAGGTAGGTATCTACTTAGGTACCTACTGATATATATCTACCTATTTATGTTATTTTTTATAGTTATACATGGCCCATTTCTCCTATGGATGTTACCTTAGCCATACTGATGTATAGATAAAATTTCCCTAGTAATTTTGTCAAGATTAAACTAACTGCTTGAACTCATATGTCCGTAGGAATCCTCTCAAGCCACACGTCGTGTCGGCTTACCCGTGAACTGTGAAACTCAATATCTTTGTCCCCAATAATAGTGAAGTGAAAATGTTAATAGACTTCGATCCGTGTATTATGATCGGATAATGCCAACAAGTGAATGATAAATTGACCACGGAAGTTAAAATAACGTTTAGGTTTGAAACTATGAGTCCTAAATATGGTGCGACTAACGCTGAAATTACGGAAATCAGTGTAAAACAGGACACTGTTAAAGAAATTGAATTAAGGTAATGCTCTGCTTCCGCAAATTCTCTTCGTCAATCAGAATTCCTGGTGCAAATTGTAATTTGTGCTCAATTTGTGACACGCGACGGTTAAGTAGGACACAAGCCTGTCAATTGCATTGTTAAGGAATATTAGTTCTTCCATCACTTCAGTTTTATGGGTACCTATCGCATAAAATCATTGGACCAAGGAGCTCATTAATCAAACTGTAGATTAGTTTTCATCAACCATGATCGATAGATTAACTCAGTTAGTCATTGCTATACTTATGCATTGGTATTTGCTAATTAAAGTGTCAACTTGTGCAAATAAAAATTGTTATTTTAAAAAGAATTACTTTATAGATTATCCATAATATTATGGTCTACGATAGATCAATCATCAGATAACACTGTTAAAACGTTATACTTACACTTAACTTGTACGATTATAACTAAAAAAAATAATTTTCTACAAGGCCGAATTCTTGTAACAGCTGAAACATTGAACGTAGATTCTTATTTGCATGGTTTTTGCAAGGTTACCTATCTGAACTATCAATCTTATGGCATAAATGCAAAGCTCTATATTTAGTAACAAAAACGGTTATAACACGAACTCCTATTATAACAATAATTTAAAGTAGGGAGCAGTGGCGGATTTATCCTAAGGCCCAGTAGGCCCGGGGCTAGGACGGTCAGGTATTAAGGACGGCCAATCGTGAAAAATTCACTGAGGTTATGATAAAAGTTGGCAACAAAAAAAATGTTAAGTATGTAGTAATCACTTAACATCAGGTGACCCACCAGCTTGTTTGCTCGCTATCTCTATTAAAAAATATACATGTATATTATACATCTTGGATGTATATCCATTGGACAGGTTAAGAAAAGTTGCCATAAAAAGTTGCCTAGTTTCATGCAAAGCATGCAAAGTTCTCTACCTGTCATTTAGGTTGACCTTGAAATCACAGAAATGTATTTTTCTATGTCTGTTCCCAGTGTCCCATGCAAAAGAAGAAGATGGTGGCGCGTGAGCCAAAATCTCCTGTACGGCTTAGGGCATATGTACAACGACCTATGTGCAGCGATGTGGTTCTCCTACATGATGCTGTTCTTACAAGCGGTTCTCGAAATGAGGGCTGTGATAGCCGGGGCGATGCTTTTGTTAGGTAAGTAGAATATCGTATCACATTTACCTATTCGCGTGTCATTGACCAAAGGCTCGTATTCAAACGACTAACAATAAAACCATATTCTAAGGTAACAAGTATGATAAAAACAGTAGGTATAGGTCACTATAAAAAATATTGAATGATGCTGGAGTGTTAAAATTTTTAGCACGACATCGCGATAGAGTGACTAATAAGTATACGCAAAATTTCGTAGCCCCTTTCGTAGCTCCACTTTTTTTCACTTTAAATAGCTTATGCTCGCGACTTTGTCCGCGTGGGCTTCGCAAATTTTAAAGCCCTATTTTACCCCCCTTATATATATATATATATATACTAGCAGATGCCCGCGACTTCGTCCGCGTACTGGTTTCACATGAGATCTGAAATTTTCCCTACTCCTACTTAAGATAACTATATCAAGTGGGGTATCATATGAAAGATCTTCACCTGTGCATTCTAAAACAGATTTTTATTTATTTTTATGTATCATAGTTTTTGAATTATCCTGCAAAATGTCGAAAAAATACGACCGTAGTACGGAACCCTCATTGCGCGAGCCTGACTCACACTTGACCGGTTTTTATGTATAGGATAGTGCGGGTGACGTGAGCATACCCTGATTGTCATCTCGACCTGTTGCGTACTATAAATCTTCTTTTCTACCGACTTCAGTCTTTTGTAGACCTTAAGGTACAAACCAGCATTAGAGTTGTGCTCTTACCAGGGTAAACCTACTTCCCAGCGGCTGACGATGAGTCGTGCAGTCTATTCTAGGATGGCTGCAGCGCGATTTTCGATTAGATCAACTAAAATAAATCACCCTAGTCAATATATTTATATATACAATATGTTTAAAAATATTATTGTATTGTAAAAGTTATTGTTAAATTATAGATTGCCTAAAGTCTAAACTACAAAACAAACTTTCAATCATGGATGCGACACTTTTTTATGTCCGTCAGTTTATCTTGTGTATCTAATTAATTATTTATCAAAGGTTTTCTTTAAATATTCATTATTTTTATTGGTTTTAAGTACCTATGCAACCACGATTCATACATATTAATAAGGATCCCTTTTTAATAGCAATTTTGTTTCTCAATACAATACACGTAGCTATAAATTAAAATGAATATTTTATTATATCTTTACAAATTGACTGAGATCTCGCCTGACGGTAGGTTATTAATGATGAAGATAGAAGCGGGATAACTTGGAAGGGGTATAGCAGTTTTTTTTATTAAACCCATACTTCTTATCGGTTTCTACAAGGCATCGTATCGTAACGCTAAATCGCTTGGCAGCATGGCGTTGCCGGCAGGGTGACTGTGATAACTCTACGGCGAAGCCTCCCACCAGACAAAATACTTACTAGTCTGTAGTTGCCACTAAAATGTCGTCCTACAAAAAGGAAGGAAGTTTTATTGATTGTCACTTATTAGATAAGTAGATTAGGATGTAAAATTACTTAGGAACGAACTCATTAGTTTTCTATAGTACGCAATAGTAAATTAATGGTACCTACCGGATATAGTTGTTAAGCCTCATAATCTAAGGCCCAAAACTTTATATTGGGAACATGGCTCGGGTGGTCCTAAAACGCATTGTATCTATGGTAGGTAATCCATAGAACTGCAATGGAATAAAAACCTAGTGGCCAAGACGGCCGCCTCCTGTTCGGGGGCTCGATCCCAGCCACACACAAGTCTCTGGTATGGTCTGGTAAGGGGCTTCAGCCGTGGCTAGTACCCTATGCCGCTAAGAGATTTAGCTTTCCGGTTCGATGCTGTGTAGAAACCAAAGGGGTGTGTATGGGTTTAATAAGAACTACCCTACCCCCCTCCATTTTGGACTGCATCGTCACTTACCACCAGGTGCGATTGCAGACAATGGCTAACTTGTATCTGAATAAAATAAAAAAACACGTCTAGTTTTCGGAGTTATGTGCGTTTTACGCAATTACCTAATTATCATTTGATTTACCGGTGGAGAAAAACATCGTGGAGAAACCTGTATGCCTGAGAGTTCTCCATAATGTTCTCAGCGGTGTGTGAAGTCTGCCAATCCGCACTTGGCCAGCGTGGCGGACCGTGGTGAAGCCCTTCTCATTCTGAGGGGAGACCTGTGCTCTGTAGTGGCCTAGTGGGCCGATCATGATGAGGGCCTGATAATAAGACGCAACGCACACCTACAGAATGGAATGGGGTCAAGGCGCAGCGCTTTTTTGATAACAACTCAAACAGAGCTTTATTTACTTTATCATAACAGCGGCGAACGTTCAGACAAATAATAATGAATAATTCATTTGCTAGGTATTTTTAGTAAGTATAAATGTAGTATTAATTTTTTTTTTAATTACAGGTCAAGTGGTCGATGCGCTTGCGACTCCAATCGTGGGTATTTTGGCTGACAAATACAGCACTAAGAAATTTTGGCATTTAACAGGTAGGCCTAAGATTTTTTATTATCTTACACTCTATATTAATCAAAATCACTTATTTTGAACTTTTTCGAGATAAAAAGTAACCTATGTCTATCCCCGGAACGAACCTACATAAGCTATTCCCTCAAAATCAGTTGAACAGATGAGCCGCAAAAAGCTGGCAGACAAACAGACACACTTTCACATTACATTATTCATTTATTATGATAAAACAAGCTTAAACTCAGTAACCAATACAACGGTTAGGTACTGAGTTTAAGCTGAAGTCATCTCGATGGTGACTATCTGCTTAAACCTAAGTATAAATTATTTTAAAAATTTCAGGTTGTGCAGTCGTAACATGCACGTTTCCTCTACTTTTCATACGATGCTGGGGGTGCAGGCCCGGGGTCAACACCGAGTACTTATCCTGGTGGATGCCGTTTTATTATGCCATCCTGGTCATATTCTTCCAAATAGGTTGGGCGATAGTGCAGATCTCCCACCTTGCTATAATACCGTCGATCACAGACAACCTACAAATCCGCTCAGAGTTGACATCTATAAGGTACTAACTTCACTATCCTTAAATTAAAACTAATTTGCAATATCCAAGTATACTGTGTATTAGCTAGTGAGGAAGTTTCTAGCCAACGTTCGATAAAATTTTCATGGATGGCGCTTAAATACTAACACCACTAAAAACGAAAAATACTTAATACCTTTATCTATATGATCTATGCCTTAATGTTTAGGTCGTGTCAATCAATGACATAGATGAAGAGTAACAGCTAGCGTGCGCTGCAGTTTTCCTTATGTTTCTTCGCCACAAAATCTGTGAACTAGGTATAATAGAAGTAATTAATTAATTTTGCATCGGGGTAGAAACGTAAGGATTGACTTGACCTAAAGCATAGATCATATATAAATATATAGGTATTATTTTTAGTTTTTAGTGGTGTTAGTATTTAAGCGCCATCTATGAAAATTTTGTCGAACGTTGCCCTGAAACGTCCTCATTAATTTTGAGTGGATAAAAATATAGTTTCCACCACGGAACAGATCTGTTCCGTGGTTTCCACTAACATTTAGAATTTTTAAACTTTATATTCTACACCTACTTAAAAATCAGTAGTCAAATGACTTGTGTGAATTTTAACGTAAATAGCAAGCATAAAGTTAAATAAGGTAAATAGGCTAACTCCTGTTTCAGATATATGGCTTCAGTAATATCGAGTCTCACCGTCTACTTCATAACGTGGATCGTTTTGAGAGCGACAAACTACAGCACATTTATTGGGCCTTCGGATGATTACAAGTTTCGGGTAACTTTTTCATTAATATGTATAATATGATTACCTATACCTACCTACTTGCTGAAGATTCTGGCCTCCAACACCACCTCTATACCTGTCCACTTATCTACCACTGACTTGCACGATCACAGAACAAATGAATACTAGAGAAGCTAGCATACGATCATTTTTAGGGTTCCGTACCACAAAAGGAAAAACGGAACCCTTATAGGATCACTTTGTTGTATGCATGTCTGTCTGTCTGTCAAGAAACCTACAGGTTACCTACTTCCTGTTGACCTAGAATCATGAAATTTGGCAGGTAGGTAGGTCTTATAGCAGACATAAGGGAAAAATCTGAAAACCGTGAATAAATGGTCACATCGCACAAAAAAATTAAATTGTGGTCAATGAACTAATACATAATTAGTGTTTTCAATTTTCAAAGTAAGATGATATATCAATATACTATATCAAGTGGGGTATCATATGAAAGGGGTTCACTTGTGCATTCTAAAACAGATTTTTATTTATTTTTATGCATCATAGTTTTTGATTTATCGTGCAAAATGTCTAAAAAATACGACTATAGTGCGGAACCCTCGGTGCGCGAGCCTGACTTACACTTGGCCGGTTTTTTCAGTAATAAGCTAAGTTGATAACTAGTTCCAGCATGTGCAGGATATTGGCTATCTATCCAGTGCGTCTAACAAGACATTTTCTACTTGGATAGGCTCTCACCCGAAGAATTTTCTAAATTTTCAGAGTGAAGTCAGATTTAGGTACCTACTTGTTAACTAAAAAGCCGTTAAGTGAAAACAATATTTTTTGAGTTATCGCCAAAATGTTGTATGTCACAAATTATTTAAAAAACATGAAATTTTTAAGAATCAAGTAGGTAGTTTCTGAAAATATCCGTTTTTTGGCGATTACTCATTAACGGCTTTTAGTTTAGGATGGGGCATAATACCTATGTATAGTGTATATATTAGACACTTAACTCATTTTTGGGCTTTACCCAGACAGAAAGCTCCAATTTTAACCAGTTTTCATAATTTACAGGATGTATCACTCATCATTTCCAGTATTGGGATAGCTTCGTTTATAATTTTTCACGTTTTCTTCAAACTTAAGCCCCCCAAGGAAGAGAAACCTAAACAAAATGGGCACGTCGTGGAAACCGGTGACAAAGATTCTACAATATTATCTGCGAAATCTAAAATTATGCATTTTTTGCAAATGCCTCTGCTATATCAAACTAGTTTGTTGTAAGTATGTACATCCATCCTTCTTCAGCAGTTATTATAGATACCTTTATACTAAACTGTACGTAAGTCAGCCCGAAGCCTCTTTTACCTAGTCAATCAGTCGGAAAAATGATCATTCCTTAATTGATTTGAGACGATCATCAAACTAGGTTTGTAAGAAGTTTTCCCTAGCTATGTTATGATGAAACTCGAAACAAAAAGGGAGTCTGGGAAATACACATAATACTTTCCTAATTGCACTATCTGCAACTTAGTACTAGACAAGTAGAGACGACGTCAAATTCGTCCTAATAGTCGGTTTACACAATAATTTCTTGACGGGTCGTCTAAAAGTCGTGCCATCTTAAGTATCTCTTACACTTTACGGTAAAGACATAAAGATTTGTCAATTTAGGTGAAGTGTACAACTGAAAAAGAACCAGTGTATAGTTCCCGGCAGTTAAATAGTCACGTCTGACCTACGATGCGAATGCGAGCTCGCGGAGGTATTGTTCCGCGCGCTCATGTGCTGTGTACGGATGTAGCACTCTCACTAATGCAGATGGTGAACGCGGGGTGCGACGCAGCACGCGGGCTGGTGTGCTCCGCTTCTTCGCGTGGTGCGCCTCATACGCGACTTATGGGTTACCTTCAAGAACGACTATTTAACTTGCGCGAACTATACCAACAGGTATATCTAACCGTAGCTATCTGGTTTATCATAATAAATGAACAATGTAATTTTCTAGGTACGTTTTCTCGAGGCTATACTGGGCTTTAAGTCTGGTCTACGTTCCGCTTTTCCTCGAGGAGCGGCTGTCAGTGAACCCGAACGCAGCAGAGGGCTCCGAATTAGTTGCCAGCGTACCACTAGTGCTTTATATTTCGTCATTATTTTTCTCGTTTTTATTAAAAAGTAATATAAATAAATTAGGAAATCAGGTAAGGAATAAATTGATATACCTACCTAATAATATTTTAAATTGATTGTTCTTTATTGACTTGAGACTTAGCTTACTAAAATATTATTTACTAGCGTTTCAAGTCAAATCATAAAAATTATAATAAATAAAATGGTAACTTGGTAAAGAAATTTTAATAGGCTACTTGACTCATATCTAATTTCGTCCAATAAATGATTATTTATTATAGTATTTTGCTTAAGACAACGAAATATATCAATAACAATTATTAAAAACGCAGGATGGATATATAAATCCAGTTTAAAAAAATACAGTTTTTATTTTTATTTGAAACTCAGAAAACGCTGTCAGCCATGATGTGACGTCATTAAATATGTAAACAAACAAATGTCATCCCTATTGACTACCTAACGTAGTATCCATATATATAAAATTTCAAGTCCTCCTGACTAACTTATATATCAATGCACAGCCTAAACATCTAAACAGCTGGTTCTAGATACATGAAATTTGGTGGGTGTGTTCTTTGTAGGTAAAGAGAAGGTATCCACTAGGAAAGGATTTTTTGAAATTCCACCCCTGAGTGGGTTAAATGGGGGTTTGAAATTTATGAAGTTCACGCGGGCGAAGTCACGAGCATAAGCTAGTTTTTATATATTTCTAAAAACTCATAGTAAACGTAAAAAATTATCGTTTTCTCTATATAAATTGAATAAGTTATTAAGTAAGACTTACAACAAAGTGATCTTTGCAAAAATAAATTTGGGTTGCAGTCGTTAGTGATATAGGATCCCTAGCAAGTCTTCGCGTGTTACGTATATTTATTTCACTGGGCACTCTAATCCACAACTTTCCTGTGGTCTTTATCGATGCGTTTTTACATTCTCGGATGATACAATAACGATAATTACTATATTTTTCATGTAAACTAGTATAGAAGTCATGTTTATTAAACTTTGGTAGGTTATGCTGTTGTTTACAAATGCAGACGTCAGAGCACAGATAATCTATCGGCCAAAAATGGCCGACAGTGTTTTCACCTGTCTAAGAAAAATATATTTTTAAATTAAAGTTTTACGGATTTTAGGGCGCAAAAAAATATAGTGTTAATTTTTTTGATCTAATAGGACAAATATTAACCATTTAAGACCTACTTAAAAAAAGTGTCAACTAGCCTATTCTGTCGAAGATAGGAGGATAGAAATAGAAACAAGTTTTAATAAAACTTATTTATTTCAGGTGGCGTATTTGATTGGCAGTTTTCTAAGCTTAGTGAGCTGTATGTGGATTGCATTAGCAATAAGCCCAGAAGCACATGTGGTACAGATTTATTTGGTGGCGACATTAATAGGTAGGTTTCTACCCAATTATTATTATCGATCAATCGGAGTATAAGGCGGGGGGACGACCCGCACAGCCACACCACACACGTCACTCCGCGCTCGCCCGCACCGGGCGTCCCCACCCCGATTGCCATCTCGACCTGTCGCGTACTATAATAGGTAAACTATACAGTAGCACCTCAATTATAGAGCAGCTGTATGCTGTAGTCTTATGCGAGGGAGATACCAGATAGACTAGGAAAGTATATCTAGAGTAGACTATAAGTAGACCACGCTATCGGCTAAGAAGTAGTAGAACTTAGAAGAGGTTGGTAGTATTGCTACCGCGCTCCCGCCAGGTTTTTATCCGCCACGTACTGGCAGGCAGGTCCCATCGCTAGCCTGGTTGCTACCAACCCGTCTCGTCAGCGCACCCGGAACACGGCGCACTCCCTACCTCTGCTCATATTTCGGTTGACAAACGTCCCTTACGCCCGTCAACCGCGGGCCGGCAACTCAAGCTAGGAAACCCCTATAGATATAGAGAGACTAGTCGAAATCCAAAATGTCGTAGGTTCGAACGTATTTCTAATCGAGCCTTATTTCTTACGTATTAAATTCAATCTAAAAAATTGTATTATATCATCAAGACCTTATTAACCTTTTATTTATTGACACAATTGTATTTCAGGCGCTGGCAGTTCAATCACCTTGGTTTCCAGTCTATGCGTCACTGCTGATCTGATAGGGCCACATTCACACCAGGGTGCCTTGATATATTCTATAGTGACATTTGCTGATAAATTGGTGACTGGCATAGCTGTGGTTGCTATCGAAAACTAGTGAGTTAATTTAATCACTTTTGATACGTAGGGATATTAGGCCTAAAGTACGCCTACTCTGATACAGAAAGACCATAAATCGTGTTCTATGAAAATTAGTATGGCACTGGATATCAAGCTGTAACTATGGGTTCAATGTTGCAAAAATATTTGTTCGCAATGACCCCTCTAGTGCGTAGTACTACAAAGAGGTCGTTGGTATTGACTCAAAATTTTAAAAGAACTTGGATTGAATACTAGCATACGCAAATTATTCATGTCGAACAAAAAGAATTTAATGAGTCAACTTCACGCTAAGTCGTGTTTTGCCATAATAAAATAATGATTTTTTTTCCTTTACATGGAATAAGGTACAAAGACTTTATGTAAATCACTATGTACTTTTAGATTCGTCGCTTTACATGTTGCTGAAAACAATGCAACCGTTTAATTTTTTTAAACAATACCTACCTAATTTGTAAAGGACAAAAAAATATTTGTTACGCTGATCTCATAAATATTACAGAGCAGTACAAAATTATGTACATAGTAGGTAATACAAGAATATTTCTTCTTTTTAGGGTTCCGTAACTCAAAAGGAAAAACGGAACCCTTATAGGATCACTTTGTTGTCTGTCTGTCTGTCTGTCAAGAAACCTACAGGGTACTTACGATTGACCTAGAATCATGAAATTTGGCAGGTAGGTAGGTCTTGTAGCTGACATTGGGGGAAAAATCTGGAAACCGTGAATTTGTGGTTACATCACACAAAAAAAATTAAACTGGTCATAAACTAATAATTAGTATTTTCAACTTTCGAAGTGAGTGACTATATCAAGTGGGGTATCATATGAAAGGTCTTCACCTGTACATTCTAAAACAGATTTTTATTTATTTTTATGCATGAATTGAATTATGAATTATCGTGCAAAATGTACAAAAAATACGACTGTATTACGGAACCCTCGTTGCGCGAGCCTGACTCGCACTTGGCCGGTTATTTTTATTTACTTATTCACAAACAAATGTTTAACATGGCGACGCACCCGCACAGCCCCCGCGCTAAGCCAGTGCGAGCGAGCGCGGGTGTGCGAGGCGTCCCCGAGCCTCATACCCCGATTGCCATCTCAACATGTCGCGGACTATACTTTAGAGACGTCACGTTTCAATGTAATGCCAAGTTTCATCAAAGAACTCAGAAGTTCTAAATTGTTTCTGGTCTGATCTGACTTCAGCCGTGGTTAGTTACCTAGTAATACCTACTATCTTACCTACCAGTAAAATCATGCCGCTAAACTATTAAGCGTATTTATGGATTAAATTAAATTAAAATAATTTATAGGTAAAAAAGCTGTGATAGCCACTTAAGTGATAGGTCAAGAGTGTCTTTAGACGTCGGCCTCGGGGGTCCAGAGTTCGATTCCGAGCACGCACCTCTTGCTTTTTAGAGCGATGTGTGTTTCAACTTTTTTCCAAGCCAATTTATAGCACATTAGCTTATTCCCGCGACTTCGTCGCGTGGACTACACAAATTTCAAACCGCTATTTTTCCCCCTTAGGGGTTGAATTTTCAAAAATCCTTTCTTAGCGGATGTTTGCGTCATAATAGCTATCTGCAAGCCAAACGAGATGGACAGAATTTGACCCAGGCTGAACAAATATAAAGGTATTATAATAAAGTCAGATAAAATATACAATCGACTTCTCTTTGTCTTGACGACCTCCCTGGCGCAGTGGTAAGCGCTGTGGTCTTATTAGTGGGAGGTCCCGGGTTCGATTCCTGGCATGGATTTGGAATTTTATAATTTCTAAATTTCTGGTCTGGTCTGGTGGGAGGCCTCGGCCGTGGCTAGTTACCACCGTACCGGCAAAGCCGTGCCGCCAAGCAATTTAGCGTTCCGGTACGATGCCGTGTAGAAACCAAAGGTGTATGGGTTTAATAAAAACTGCCATACTCCTTCCAGGTTAGCCCGCTCCCACCTTAGACTGCATCGTCACTTACCATCAGGTGAGATTGCAGTCAAGGGCTAACTTGTATCTGAATAAAAAAAAATGAATTTTGAATAACTATTTACATTTAAATTAATAATTATTTAAATATACATTTAAAAGTAGTCGCTGAAAATAATTGCCACGACTGCAAAACAACATGAGACTTTTTTTTCTTAAAACAGATTTTTACTATTAAATGGCAAATATATCATCTCTGTACATTCTGGGGCACTATTAAATGGCACATAATATCATCTCTTTAGATTCTGGGGCACGCGTCCATACAATTTTTGTTCATCTCCTTTCAGCCCGATCCGTACCTACAGTAGTTTAAGCTGTGCGTTGATAGATCAGTCAGTCAGTCAGTTTTCCTTTTATTTGTAGGTATAGATAATAGACAGTAAAAATTGAATTTTATTAGTTTCAGAGTATGGCTAATTTTGTTTGTGTAAAGAAGTTTATTAGTTAAAAATAACTACATGTCGATAGGTCGATGACCTAACCTGACCTATCCCGAAATTGAACAACGCGCCTAAAGAAGTTTCACTTCAAAAACCTAAACCTTAACTATCTTTTCCATTGCAGCAAATGCGACGATGCGCTAGATTGCCCGCAGTACTACAGAGGAGTTCTAACGTACGCGTGTGGCGGCAGTGCGGTGCTCGGCATTCTCTCCTTATCCATAACCACTGTCGCTTGGAAACGATGTAAAACATAACATAATAATATGTTATATGATAGTCAAATGTTGTATAGAAGCAGGCGTTACTTTGCGGAAGTCCATGATATGCAATGAACCAAAAACTTAATTAGCTGTAATCCGCTGAAACAGGTCGAATCTGTATGATGCAACATGCAGCATGCGAAATGCACCGCCCACCCTCCCACTGCTAACCATGGAGGAAAAGCAGCCACACGGCAAGCAATACGCACAACCACCACGCAGCACCACACAAATCCCAAAACACTTTTTTTTATTTTTTTTTATTAGCAGTCTTTAAATTGTATTGTATTATATTGTTAAATCTAGTAGGTATGTATAAAATATAATTATTAACTGTATTAAAGATAAGTAATAATAGATAATTCAATTGTAATTTAAGTCAGTAAGTTGGTTTTAGTTTTTATTTTTTTGCATGCCATAATATGGCTATTTGTGGTGAAACTTTAATAAGTGTAACATCTGTATATAGTGCAATAAAGAAAATTTGATTGATTGATTGATTGATTGATTAAACACACTCGACGCACGTTTCACCCCGACACCGGAGCATCCTCAGATGTAGACCTTACAAAAACAGTGTGTTTTGGGATTTGTGTGGTGCTGCGTGGTGGTGGTGCGTATTGCTTGCCGAGTGGCTGCTTTTCCTGCATGGCTAGCAGTGGCAGGGCGGGCGGTGCATTTTGCATGCTGCATGTTGCATTATACAGATTCGACCTGTTTCAGCGGATTACAGCTAATTAAGTTTTTGGTTAATTGAATATGATAATCAGTTACTACCTACTTACTAAACGTCGAAAAGCCGCGCTGCGCGACGCGGCAGTGCGTTGCTCCATACAAACTTACATTTCGCCGCGCCGCGTTGCGCAAGTGCGCCATGCTCCATACAAACTCATACAGGTGTAACCAGAACGATAGCAAAAACGAAAACAGGTGATAGTACTGATGATTACTGACGTGATACCACAAAGAAGAACGCGAAAAAATATATAACAAAAACCTTTATTTTGTAAAAGTTTACGAAATATTGCAAACTAGATGATGCCCGCGACTTCGTCTGTGTGGATTTAGGTTTTTAAAAATCCTGTAGGAACTCTTTAATTTTCGGGATAAAAAGTAGCCGATGTCCTTTCCAGGGACGCAAGCTATCTCTGTACCAAATTTCAGCAAAATCAGTTGAACGGTTGAGCCGTGAAAAGCTAGCAGACAGACAGACAGACACACTTTCGCATTTGTAATATTAAGTATGGATAAAACATCTGACTGACGTTAGAGGTCAACAAAAATTGCATACGTAGGTCACTCGGAGTCAATGCCGCGTCGTAGGCGGGGCATTGACCCAAGTTTTGCACGCTATACATTGCGAGTTTGAAAAATACTAAATCATTAAACTACAAAATGAGGCAAATGGTTTAATAGGGAATTGGGTTTTAAAGGTAGTATAACAATAACGCCAAGTTTTTGCTAGCGTTCTGGTATACCTAAACTATATTTGACGTGCCGCTTCGCGTCGCGCAGCGCAGCGAGCGTACGGGCGTTTGGACCTTAATATCATAAACGCGAAAGTGTGTTTATTTATTTGGTTGGTCCTTCAATCACGTCGTAACGGATCGACGCGATCTGTTGCATGGATATAGTTTAAGACCTAAAGAATGACAATCTTTAGAGTTCAATCAAATCAATCAAAAGAGTTGCCACGGGATTTTTAGGTTAATTATTGTACGTAAAAAATTATGAGTTGCATATTAATGTATATTATAGTTTTATTGTAGGTATCTATTGTATTTGTGATTGATCGTAATCCTATAATTGTGACTACGGAACCCTACACTGCGCGTGGCCCACCACGCACTTAGCCGGTTTTTAAATACTTAAATCCAAGCGGACGAAGTCGCGAACATCAGCTAGTTTTATACAAGTATTAAGTACTAACATTAAATAAAATTGAAGTACAATAAATAAATTTTATGTGATGTGTTTTATTTTAATTACTTAATAAGTATCTAAATACCTACCTATATAAAAGGAAAAGGTGACTGACTGACTGATCTATCAACGCATAGCTCAAACTACTGGACAGATCGGGCTGAAATTTGGCATGCAAATAGCTATTATGTCGTAGGAATCCGCTAAGGGATTTTTGAAAATTCAACCCTTAAGGGGGTCAAATAGGGGTTTGAAATTTGTGTAGCCCACGCAGACGAAGTCGCGAGCATAAGCTAGTTGATAATAATTGTAGTCTGTCTATGAATGTGAACTAATCAATCGGTCCAAAAATAATTATCTTGATTAAAGTATATTAGTACTGATAGATAATTTTTATGACTAGGAAATTCCGAGGGATTTTTATTTTTGACTAAGCTACGAACTTACAAGTGCCACCAACGTATCTGTTCAGGGTGGGCAAAATTGGAACTAGAGAAGCATCAGACGCCATTTCAAAATCCACGCCGACAAAGCCGCGGACATTAGCTTATTGCAAATATTACACTAATATTATAAAGGCGAATGTTTGTGTGTTTGTGTGTATGTTTGTTACTCTTTCACGCAAAAACTACTGGACGGATTTGGCTGAAATTTGGAATCGAAATGAGTAGGTATACCATGAATTAACACAAGGCTACTTTTTATCCTGGAAAATCAGAGTACCCACGGGATTTTGAAAAACGTAAATCCACGCAAACAAAGTCGCGGGCATCAGCTAGTACTGAATATCACAATAGTAGAATCTGGCTATGATGAAAGAATTTAATTTTTTCGTGGTACATTTCTTTGACGCTGTAGCCAGAAAAAATAAGTTGGTGGCACTTGCACTATGATACATGCAAGAAATAGGTAAGTGATGATGCAGTCTAGGATAGAAGCGGGCTAACCTGAGAGCCTAACATGCGCCCCACGAGAAAATTTTGTCTACGCATTTTTTCGTGTTCATTCATAGAGATAAGACGAGTAAATGCGTAGACAAAATTTTCTCGTGGGGCGCATGTTAGGTGTGCTGGAAGGGTTATGGAATTTTTTATTAAACCCACACCCTTTTGGTTTCTACACGGCATCGTACCGGAACGCTGAATCGCTTGGCGGCACGGTTTTGCCAGTAGGGTGAGTGAGCCTATCAGGTTAGCTGCACATCATAAATTCTAATTTGTATGATCTACTGGACCAATTTAAAGAAAATAAGACTTCTACCACTATTGTATACAACTATCAAAATCATTTTATTAAAAAATGAGGCATCTTGTGTATAAATTGAGGAGCTGGCGAGCAAAACAGTGTAATTACACATTTCAAATCCAGATTTTTTCACCCAAAAACTATCTGAAACTGAGTCCAAAGTTCATGATTTTAATCACTTAATACCAACTTGAACTTATTTCCAAGCAAAACAATCTAAAGCTTTGCTAAAATAGAGTCCAAAGCTCATGATTTCGATCAAAACGGTACAATTACAATAAAGTTTCAACCACTTTCATTCAGTTTTTGGTCATCCTGTAGAAAAATTATTTTGTGCAATTACACCGTTTTGTTCGCCAGATCCTCAATTATAATAACTCAATAAGACATACACAAAAAATATTTTGTATAATTGTGTATTTCTTAAATATAAAATTAAGACAACTAAATATAAAGTTCAAAATCGATTCTGTTGGAGCTATAAAACTGTGTGTCCTCACCACACTTCCTGACCCACACTCCAGTTTTGAAGTAACCCTCTGTGACCCACTTCTGCATCTGCTCCGTTGTATGAGGACCCGAAATCTCCGCATTGTTATCTTGAGTCCATTTGAATTCCCATTTCAACTCCTGGGAGTCATCTTTTTCTGAACATTCATTTGTTTCACTCGGATCCTTTTTATCAATATTCAATTTTTCCTTTTCATCAAAATCATCAGCATACATGTCTAACTGAGCATCACCTTTCTTTGATTTCTCTTTAGCAAGTATATCACTTATTTTTTCATAGGTCTCCTGATATATATCCATGTTACCCTCTTTAGTGAGAATTTGATTAGCAAGTTCTGTGATTCTTGTTACTGTTTTGCTACTTTCATCAACTACTCCAGCCTTTTTTCGCTTCCAGCGTTCAGCACTTGAAATTTTTAAATTGGCGCCTGTAATAATAACAAAATTAATGATTAAGTTCTTATTCTGAAGTACTGATATAATAACAATTTACAAGTTGTTTTGTAAAAAAAACATGATTTTGAAAAATATTGAAAAATAATACTATCCCACTAATCACTTAACTGCTCGTCAGTTTACCGCAAGTTTCAGCAACTAACTTGCTGATATTGACTTGCTGTAAGTAGTTACATAGTGCAAGACATGATGTCCAAGTGACGAGCCAGAGCTGACTTCTGGAAGTTTTATTGCTAGCCCCCAAAAAGGAGGCCAATGTCTTAACTACTAATCTATCACTCCTTTTTTTATTGAAATAATAATCTTACCTAGGCGCTGTAAAGTTTTTGCAATGGTCTCCTTAGGTTTCATGTACTGTATAATTTCCTTATAGTTTGCTATAATATCATATTTCTCATCAGTTTCTTCTTCATCAGTGTCTGAACCATCAAAAATGCCTTTGGATGTTGACTCTTCATCTTTAAAAATCTTATACTTATCCTCAGGTCTACCTTTCACTTTCACCCAATCAATATTGTCAAGCCAACCATCTCGGATCTCAGTCTCCTTTTTCCAATGGTAGTGACCTTCTGTGTCAAAATGCCCTTCTTCTAATTCTTCTTTCATGTTAAATGGCGTTATTGTGATCTGAAATTATTAAGTCATTTTTAAGAGATATAATTTTTTATTGTACCCTAATTACTAGATAATGCCTGCAACTTCATCTGCATGGAGTTAAGTGTTTAAAAATCCTGTAGGAACTATTTAATTTTCCAGGGTAAAAAATAGCCTATGTCCGTTCCTAGGAAGCAAGCTAACTCTGATTAGATTTCATCAAAATCGGTTAAACCATGAAAAGCTACCAGACAGACACAATTCCGCATTTAAAATATTAGTATTGGTTATTATTATTGTAATCACAAATTATGTAACTATGGTATTCCAACAAAGCAGCAGTCCTTTGTTTACCTGTAGGTATAGTAATAGCACATAAATTCTAATTTATTGAGACGATTTCAATGCAAGTTTTAGTTTTACCAGCATTTGGCACATTACAACATGTTTACATTCACATTTAATGTAAGTATAGAATGAATAGGCCCACTGGTGTGTTGCTGGGGCAAAGTCAACTTCTATGCTGTATAGAATAACAATATTCCAGCAGTACAAAATCTAATCAGATATTGTAGTTTGTTTACACCTAAAATTTATTTGGCTGTTCATCATATTTAAGTAGGTACTACCGATGTCTCCTACTTACTTCACCTTCTATACCTCCAGTACCGTCCTCTTCACCCTCTATATCATCAGCGTTGAGAACATTTTGCTGCTCCTCCTCCGCTGCACTGTCCTCTTCATCAGAGTCCAAGGAATGCTTCTTTCCCTCTTTTTTCTGAGACCTTTTACTCTGCTCAGGTTCCTCAAAAGTAACAGATGCCGGTCTTTTCGACATTTCTTCTACAAAAAGTAATTGTACCTACTACCTTGGATGAATGTTTTATATTTTATAATTTTATTATATCCCTTGATCTCTTCTATTATATACGTTACATTGACTTATATAACACTTCGTATGGACAGGGCCGTTGAACAAACAAAATGGCACCGACTCATTCGTGCTAGCACCAATGCAACCTCAGTTTCGCCTGGATTTCAAACGGGTTGTTCATTAGTATCTAAGAGGTGGCGCTGATTTATTTGGTTCTAAAACCGTGAAAAATTTTGTTCGCTTGGGCACGGGCATATCTTGTCATTTATATCGATGTATACCTACGTTGTACAGTGCGACAAGTCCACAGAACACTATTACTCTATTCCACAGAACACTATTACACTATTACTATTACTCTGTGCTATAAGAGGCCCCGTAAACGTTAAAGCATGTTTGTTTATGGTTTTTTTGACGTTTTGTATTTTGATTTACCTATAGATTTCTTGCATTAACTTGAACTAGCGTTGCCGTCAAGTGTCCCGTGTCCCTTGTTTTGTTAAATATTAGAGCCTTATATTCCCCGATAGAGCCCGATTTTCGCCACGCACCAAGATAGCCTTGTTGCACTCGTAGATAGAATAATAGGTAGATGTAAGTACTGTGCTGTGTAACCGCGTATGAGATAGCGATGAGCGAACGACGTAACGATGAATAACACGACAATTATTACCATTGTTTAGTCAATATTTGTATTAACCGATCAACAATATTTGTATTAAACGTTTTTTATGTGAAAACAAGTAAATAACTCATGAGAAATACAATTACGCCACGAATTCTCAAAGTTTCTTTTGCAACTTCTAGCATGTATTCTTGAAAAAAAACCAGTTACACGATAAGGGACAAAAAATAGGTTTGCTGCGTCTCTGTTTATCACATTTGTAACTTTATCTGTGCTCACTTTTTAGTGCGAATGAGAAAGCAAACGTTCCTGCATCTACCTTTATTACTCTATCTACGGTTGCACTATATACCTATCTGTGCAAAAGAAAGAGGCTTGTCATCTGTGGTACAGTCACAGAATGCAGAATATATAATAATCTCAGACTAAGTATCTAGAGACTTGTTAGACGCGTATACCCGTAGTAAATAATATATGCGTATACCCAAAACGGACAAAACAGGACAAAACAACAAAATAAATAATACTCACGTGTTGCAAGGTTATGCGTTCGCTACAACATTTACACAGCAATGCACCATAAATGGCTTCTACACCGGGCATTAAAAGTCTGATATGATACCAATGTTATCCATTTCTACACGATTTCTACCAATTTCTACATTACGATTATCAAAAACGGAAATGCGTCATCTTAAAATGAATAAAGGCTGGCCACATTTTCCTGATTTTTCCCTTGTCAGCTTGTCATTCTTCCAATGCTGCCACATTAGAGTATTTTACCGTAGACTTAGGGTAATTATTATTATGGTATTAGTTTACTGATGTGCATTTGACGATACAAAAGTACTTGTAAAAGTTTAATTGAATAAAAAATATTCTTATTGATTTATTTAATACATGATGATGCCCGCGACTTCGTCCGCGTGGATTAAGGTTATCTAAAATCCCTTGGGAACTCTTCAATTTTCCGGGATAAAAAGTAGCCTATGTCCTTCCCCAGGATATAAGCTAACTCTGTACCAAATTTCATCCAAATCAGTTGAACGGTTGGGCCGTGAAAAGCTAGCAGACATACAGACAGACAGACAAACAGACAGACACACTTTCGCATTTATAATATTAGTATGGATGAGTAAATCTCAGGATAAAATAAGCGTATGTTAATACGCTGATATCGTGAGTGAGTGAAACTTCTTTTTCCGCGTTGGAATGACCATACTGCATGCAAGAATTTCATGGAGATTATCTAAATTGGGTATTTGCCAAGATCGAAAATAAATTATTTCTTAGTAAATAAATAGAGTGTCTTCCAAAATACGTAAAATTGATAGTTTTAAGTGTAATAACCTTTTTGAATTTATTATCGATGAAACTAAAAAAGTATGTCATTGTGATGTGACGTCTTCAATGTGATACCATTATTTTATAGAATCTTGCATACTAAGCGTGCATTTTGACGTTTGATAAAAAATACTGATTTAACTAATTGTCAAATACCGTATTGAAGGAATAATGGAGGCGGATATGACGTCATTTCAACCTGTGGCTCTAGCCACTGACTTAAAAGGCACCTTTGCAATGCAAGCACCGGCATACGAGGGAGTCCCGCCCCAGCCCGAGAGGACCGCTGAACCGAGCGTCGCGGCATCAAAGCCGTGGCGTTCGAGACGCTCGAAGACGTCTTCCACGCCATCAAAAATGGCGGGGAAGACCCGCTCCTGCGCATCCTGCGTCGACTCGCCGCTTTCACCGGTGAGGCCCAGCCTACCAGGGACGTCAGATAGGAGGAAGAAGAGAACCGTGCCACATAGATGCCTCGGAGCGCGTCCTCCGCACAGTCCACACACGTCGACCACCTTGCTGGGCTTCCTACAAGCGGGTTCCACCCGGCAAGGACGGACCACGACGGTGTGAGGACCGCTCTCAGCTATCTCTTCCTCACAGAGGGAGAAAGCCCGTAGGCCCATGGGCCAACCCAAGGACCCTGGCGTAGTCAAGCCAGGCGGCGGATCTCGAGTGCGCGAGCTCGCTTCCTAGTAAGCACTGGCATAGAAGGCACCACTACACCACTGCTACCTTCACAATGTCTCCTTGAATTTTGTCTTAACATATTCTTTAAATTAAACATCTTGTCTTAAAGAAATCGATACTAAAATTAAATATTAGTTTTATTTAAAATAGATAGTTATTTTGTAAAGTAAGTAAAAGTAAAATATGCTATAAAGATTTTGAAAAACTGTTTTATTGGACCAAATTCTTTAAAATTTGGTATCTCGTTCATGAATCCTGCAAATTGTGGGATCCCGAAACGAAAGTTTAAAAATCAATAATTATGTGTAATCGATAAAAATTTGGCTTTTCAACTAACTCAAAATCAAACGTATTTTGAGGATATGGGGTAAAGTGACATTGAACTGGCAGCACTAGTTCTTTCGATTTGAGCAGTGGCATTTTCATTTGGTAATGGCAATCCGCAATATGGCCGTAGCTTTCGAGTTTCGCTGGTAGTGCGCGGTGCTCAAATCGATTTCAATATAGAACGGAGTATTTCCGACGGCTCTAAAGTTTCATTTTTAATTTTTTAGTGGTCTTTTCTTCTGTTTACCTTGTTTTTACCAAAGTTCAGTAGGGAATTTTCTGATTTTTCATTTCCGTCGTCACCAGAATTCACGCGACGACAAAATGGCGTCGCTTGACAAGATTTTACTCCAAATTAAATTTTTAGTTTTTACAGTTAAATAAAAAATATTTCCTAAAAATGTTGCAAAAAGTGTTCCAAGGTTTTTTTGTTAAATGATTTGCTTACTTTTTATCAATTTTCATCTGCAAATATTTAAGATATAGTGTATTCCTTAAAATTTCTACAAAATGCTCATGGTAAGTGATTTTAAAGCTTTTTAGTCGTTGTTTTTGTGTATATTTCTTTATTAATATGTTTTTCTGGTTCTGAATATCAATAGAACTTTCTAGAAGTGCTGGGTGTGGCCCTAGAAAAGGCATACTTTTTAAGACGTAAATGTGAATAAATCGGTTTTCTACGATTGTTTACAATATATTTTAAAGTTTTTATGTATTAAAAAGTATTTGTTCCACGATAGAAAGTGTTTCCACGGTTGCTTTGTTACGTAATCTTTCTACAGAGGCTAAGAAAACTGATTTTGGAAAGGGACCCATTTTTGCAATTTAGCTTTGAAAATTGGTCTTACCAGGCTGTGTACTTGTAGGATTCAGCGTTTGAGGTTATGTCTTCTAAATTTTTTCCATATTTTGGTAACCTACACATTTTGTATCTCAATACATCCTGCTTTCTTTCATCATTAAATTGTTTGATTTTTGGAGAATTAAACTAAAATTATGCTCTGAAGTTGTATGTAAACATTGAATTTTCAGGTTATGTTTTGTTCTACAGAATAGGGAAGGACTTTTTCTTTGTTTTATTAACGATTTACAATAAGCATTGTATTATAAAATGTGACTCCATTTATATATAAATAATTTTTGGTAGTTATTGGTTAAACTTCTGATCTTACTTGTTAGGTGTATGCTTCAACATCAAAGTTTACTAACAATGACTATACCTCTCAAATTCATCTCAAAAAGTGTGGAATAATTAGTCAAAACCTTAATATGAATTGTTGATGTTATTAAAACTAAGTAATCTTACATTTTTCAATGATTAATTATTGTAATCAAAAGATTTTGACACTTCATTTGTGGACTGTAATCAGACTCCCTATTTAAGTAACTACGGATAACTTTTTCAACTGTGATTGGTATTATTTATGTTTTATTTGTTTAGAAGGGATCCATGAATGAATCTGGAAGTGATTCTATGAGTGAGAAGGGTGGGAAGAGTGATACCAGTGGATCAGGCTCTGGAAGTGAAAGGTACTCATTTATTCAGCAGCCTATTTCGTAACTCAGTGGCTATGTAATTTATTTGTATATTACAAAAAGTGTCCAATTAATAACTCCATTACGATGTCCATACCTTTTCTATTTGTGCCTGTCACAGATTCAATTTTTATGATATCATCTTGGTTGGTTTTCAAATAAGGACTTAGGACTGTTATTTGTTGGACATTTTCCATAATGAACAACTAAATAGTATATTGACAGCTATGGAATATATATTATTTAATATTTTGTCTAAAAATAATTTTAAAACTTTTTTTTGGGACAGTGAGAGTGGTTCAAGTTCTTCGGGTTCTGGGACTCTAGGCCGATCTGGATCTGACAAGTCGTCCAACGTTCACACCGATCGATCACATCACAGTGATGACACAAAATCATCACCAAAGCACAGCAATGCTAATTCTTCTAAATCTGATCATCACACCGATAAGGACTCTTCAGACGATTCTATCACAAAGCGTAAATCTAGAAATAACCATGGTAAAGTCAAATCAGATCTTTGGGAAGATAACCCTGATATGTTTGGTATTAGGCGATCAGCTCGCTCAAGAAAAGTTCCAGATAGACTGAAACTTGCTGATAGTGATTCTAGCGATAATAAAGGAAGAAGTCATGATAGAAAAAGTAGGAAAAAAAGGTACATTGTAATCATTATTTCTGAAAAAACTGTTGAAATAAATATTGTCATTTCAAATTTATTTTCACTATTTAAAATTTTCTTATATTAAATATTATTTTTAGCGATTCTTGGAATTCAGATACCTCAGATAGTGATAGTGATCTAAAAGGTTCACCACCACCACCATCAAAACGACCAGGCCAAAGAAGTGTACCTTTAAGAAAAAAGAAACCAACCAGAAGAAGAAGATTTACAAGTGATGAGGAAGAAAGCTCGGAGCCTTCTGATGAAGATACTAGGAGGTAATGTAGAGGTTTGAACTCAAGTTATTTATTTCATGGTAATATTTTATTCATAAAATGTTCAAAGTGTTTTCTAACATATTTTACAATCAAAAAGGTAAGTTCTTGCAGGAAATATGTTTTATATATATTATGACACTTAAGTTTTGAAATCTATTGATGTTAACTAAGATACAGAAAAATAATCTCCAGGAAAAGAATAGGACTACAAAATTTATGATAGACATAATAAACACACATAATTTTAATACACATTGATAATAATCATACATGATGCATCTCAAATTGATTGTGCTGAAGTCTACTGGAGATAATGAAAAATGAGAGAAATGCCCAGTCAGAATTAAACATTTCCTGCTCCTTGGTGCACTGGAGAAATTAAACCTTAAACACAAGGAGAATTAGCAAAAGCTAAAAATACAAATTAATTGCTAGTTAAATCAGAATGAATATAAAAACATTCAGAATCAATGCAGAAGGTTGTGTAGACAGCATACGTTATCAATAAATCTGTACTTGAGGAGACTCCAGAACAGTATAGTAGTTTCTGAAATCTCATAGGGATGGGAAATCAAGTCAGCAGTCAAGAATTAGTCAGCATTTTTCTCATATTGTACCATTATTGGTTTGTTGGTGAAATTAAACTCAAATTCTAGCTTTATCCACTTCTGACGATACAGTTTTTCTTTTAAATGAAATTGACTGCAGTGATGTTAAGGAAGTATTATGAAAGGCAACTCTGAAGCTTTTGGTTGGTGCATTAGTCATAAATGATAATTTTTCTGATTTCCTATCTCCTGTTTGTGTCTTTAGTCATTTCATCTGTACCAGTGTTTTCTTTAAAGTATGCATAGTTGCATGTTTTTAGGGTTATCAGCCTATTTTCATTTTAATTGTCTAAACATATTGAGCTTATCACAAGAAAATGACAATATTCCCTTCTAGATGTAACTATTCCAATTCGTCCTGGTCCTAGTTAACAACTACCTTAGTGAAAATTACTGATGTTATCGGTTTTGGTATGGATGTAATCAGTGTAGGACAGTATTGACTGTACTGGACTTCAGCAATGCCTTCAATGATGTTGATGCTATGCTTTCAGCTATTCTACTTTCTCTAAATTATCTCCTGAGGTCTTTGACTGGTTTTAAAATTACTTGCATGGACACTGCCAATGGACACATGTTGGGGAAAAGTGTTTTTGACTGGTAATATATTCCATAGATGCTGGCATACCACAAGGTGGCATGTTGTCTCCTCTCCTATTTTTAATCTTCATCAGTTCAATGATCAATCCTCTGATAAAATATTATCTACAAGATGAGCTTACGGAGACGTCAAAAAGTGTCGTGATAATGTCTGCTCAACCACGATTGGGCGCATATTTTTCATTTAGGCGATTTAAGCTTTACAGCTTACTCAAGTGAATTTTACCGTTAACAGCGTCTTATTCGTCTCCCGAACTCCCAAAATCCTCATTTCCTTTCTATTCCCTTCTTCCGCCTCTACGAACTTCTGTGGTTCCATTCCATGGTTAAAGAAATTTTGATAAATATACAAAAAGATTAGTAGTAGGACCTCAATTAAATCGTGTCCTGCTTTAAAACCCTTCGTATTCGAAATTGTGTATCGAGTTAGATGAATTCCAATTTTGAGAAAGAGGTTATGCGTCGAATCCAATGGCTGGGCAGCGTTCGGTAAGCTTCGAGATGTTTTCTTGAGAAGTCTTTGAACAATGCGTGTAACGCTTGCGTGAGTGATGATTAACGGATTCACGACAAGATTGTTTATTCCTCATAGGAAAGCTCAGCTTTTCGCCAAAAGGTTAGTCTTTGTCGACTGGCCGTTGCGTTATTGCAAAGCAGTTGCTCAATCAATCAATCAGCCTGTTTACGTCCACTGCTGGACATAGGCCTTCCCAAAAGCGCGCCACCACACGATCCTCCGCCTTTCTCATCCACCCACTTCTCGCTACGTTCTTAAGGTCGTCAGTCCAGCGGGTTGGAGGTCGTCCCACACTGCGCTTGCCGACATGCGGTCTCCACTCCAGGACATGTCTACCCCAGTGGTCATCGGTTCTGCGACAGACGTGGACTGCCCACTGCAACAGCTGGCTAATTCGTTGAGCTATGTCAGTTACTCTGGTTCTACTGCGGATTTCCTCGTCACGAATTTTGTCCCTCAGAGAGACAACATAGCCCGCTCCATAGCATGCTTGTGGACAAGGCCAACTTTCAGTGTCTACGTTTCAGCGCCATACGTCATCACAGGTAGGACACACTCATTAAGGACTTTCGTCTTTAGGCTTTGGGGTATCGACGGATTGAAGGCTTGACGCAGTTTTCCAAATGCTGCCCAACCCAGCTGTATTCTTCTGTCGGCTTCCTTGTCGAAGTTGTTTCGACCAAGTTCTATTACCTGTTCTAGGTAGTTATATTCTTGAACAACTTCGATGCTGACATTTTCGACGGAGATGGATGACGTACCTACCCATTAAACATGACTTTCGTTTTGTCCACGTTCATCCCGAGATCTACTCGTCTGGAAGAACAACTAAGGTCGGTCAGCATATCAAAGTCCTGCGATTCCGCCACTATAACTATGTCGTCTGCAAATCGCAAGTGTGAGATGTATTCGCCATTAATGTGTATCCCCGGCCATTCTCGTCCAATACCTTAAACACAACTTCGAGGGCGTAAGTAAAGAGTTTCGGGGATATAACATCTCCCTGTCTTACTCCCCTTCGAATAGGAATCGGCTGTGTCTCCTCTGTCGGTGGTCTTGCACTTGAATGGTCATCGTGGCGGCATCATACAGGGATTTTAACATTTAGATGTATAGTGCCTAGACTTGGCATCACTGCAGTGACTCCAGTACATCCCAGGTTTCGATGGAGTCTAAGGTTTTCTCACAGTTCACACACGCTGTTAAAGAAGTGTTTGAGTTTATCTAGAAGAGGAGATCCTCCTGCTCGCAGGAGCTTTGCTGTAATTATGCTTCACTGAGCGATTGCTCAGTGAAGCATAATTCTTGTACCATAGTGATATGAAGGTTTGCCATCTAAGAGAAGATAATAATTTCGCTTTCCTACGTTATGGCTTTCTTAACATGTATTAAACAACGGAATTGCGAGACGTACGAACTGAACAGAACGAATTGCTCAGTTGGACAGAAGTCCTATTCTGTTCAACAGAGCACTAAGCAATTCGTTCTTTTAGACTAGAAATTATCTGCTTCTTCAAGCACTAGTAGTTAGTACTCCTAGTTACCCTGCTAAAAGTTTCGCTTGCCAATGCCCTCGACATAATATATTAGTACATCCATAATATTGAGAATATTAAAAATGATTTTTTCATTAATTTAAAAAACAAAAATGAATAAATATGTACCTATTAATATAATTAATTTAATATGTAGTTTCGCTTATAAAATCACGCAGTCTGTAATGATCGCTACTCGCTGGCGCTCTGTATATCCGCCATTTTGAATTAAGAACCGCCATCTTGGACAATGAACATCGCACATCGCGATATAACCTTGGAGTTTGACTTGCCAACTCGATTTTTATTTTTACAATAGGTAGGTACGTAATAAGTAAATGAACACTCTAAATTCTATAAATACTGCAAGAAAATATGGATTTTAATTACGATTATAAACAAATAGCTGAAAATAAGTTAATTCTATTTACCTATATGTCGAATTACGTACTACTGAATTACTTACGGGATTAATTCTAATTAGTCAATCAGGTTACGTTATAATGTACCGAGATTCTGCTGGGAAATATTTTTGCAAATTGACGATATTTATTTCAAAATATGCTCTACACAAATATTATAAAAACACTAGTTGAAATACTTATTAACGCTGGGTTTAAACGCTAAAATAAACTAGTTGAAATATTTATTTGTGCTTAATCCGCAAACAATAAAAAGTTAACCTAAGAAATTGTAATTTTAAACCTCAAGCCTCAGACTTTCAATGATCTCAGTTTACAATCGTACTGATTCCTAGCATCCTAGCACAAGATTTGCGCTAAGCTTTTAGTCAGGTTTAAAAAAACATTACAATAACTTTAAAATAAAGGATGTCTTCGTTTTAAACCGGTCACATGCTCAAATACGTAAGTAAACATTTGAGTGTATTTACAAATGATTACGGCTACGTACTGTCTGAGAACCATTATGTCAGTAATTTATGATAGTGCATTGGTAGGTAGTTAATTGAATCTGAATAAATAAAATAAAAAATCTGATTTTAACCGAATTAGAAAAACGACGTTCTGTATGCGACCCGTATGTTGTAGGTTTGTTTGCGGTTATCTCGTTTTAATTAAATTATTTTTGGCGATGTTCATAATCTTCATATGATCTTCATTGATGACTTCATAATCCGTAAATCTGAAACAATTTCAATAGTTTGAATTTTAATTAATTTTAATTAGAAGGCGTCAAGGTCAGGTCACATTTTTTGGTGGGATTAAGATCTTCGGGGAACAGGAAGGATCTCAACTGACAACAATTTTATCCTCACGATTAGTGTTTCATCTTAGTACCTACTTAATTAAAATAAAGTATACTTTTCAACCATCCAGTAAGTATCTTTTTTTAATCGACTTTTAAAAAGGAGGTTTTTAATTCGGTGAGTTTTTTAAATGTAGGTAGGTGTATGTCCACCGATTTCTTCGAAGTTTCTGGACTGATTTGTATTTCTTTTTTATTCGATAGAGAAAGTTAGCAAAATGGTCCCTAATTTTTTTGAGCAAAATGGTCCCTAATTTTTTTGGATCCAACTCCTTAATCCTGACGCTGCAAGATACCAAGCAAAAACTGCATGATTGTACTCCAAGTCTCAACCCAAGTCGCAAGTCCTCAATTCTGATGCTGCAGGGTACTGCACTCCTAATCTCCAAAGATTTAGAAACTGTCGATGGTGATTTGATATTATAGGTACCAAGCAACAACTTCATGACCGAACTCCAAGTCTAGTCTCAACTACTCAACGCTGATGATGCAGGATACAGCACTTCTAGACGATAAGGATTCAGGCACTGCTGATTGTGAAATAATATTGTAGATGCCAAGCATAAGCTTCATTATTGAACTCCAGGTCCCTACTCCTCAATTCTGATGCTGCAGGGTATTTGCACTCCTAAGGCGTGGGGATTTAGAAACTGTATAGGATTTAGGAATATTATAGCTAGGAAGAAACCAATATATGATTGAACTTCAAGTTCCAACCCTCAACCTTGATGATGCAGGGTACCTTCTCTCCAGTACTTCTACAACTACTTCTTTTCTAAGAACTCCAAGTCCCAACTCCTCAATCCTGATGCTGCACGGTACTGAACTCGTAAGCCGTGGTGATTTAAGAAATGTTTATGGTAATTTACTTTGACTAAAAAGCTTAAAATACAAATTCTTTTCAAAAAATAGACTTTGTTTAAATCGCGTAGATTTCTAGTTTGTTTTATCCTCTCCCGAATTTCACATAGTGTAGAAATAATAAAATTAATTATTTAAATTTGTAGTGGCTTTGGAAGTCGAATAAAATCGAATTCGAGTCGAATTTATGTTTTTTGTTTTTGTAATTGATTATTTTATTGTTAAAAAATATTTTCTGTTTGTTCCATAGTCGAACCGCAACGCGACGTACGGGGGCGGCTGCAGTAAGCTACAAAGAAGCCAGCGATGATCAAACTGACTCGTCAGATCTTTTGGAAAATGAGGGGGGTGAAGAGGGGGCGGAGGCGGAACCGGAGCCGGAAGATCATAGTGAAACTATTGAAAGGGTTCTGGGCCTAAGACGTGGAAAGAAAGGAGGTAAGTTACTAGTTATGATTCTATATAATAACTGCATATATGTAAATTATATCGTACACCCCCTTCAAATCGTCAAATGGTAGAAAATTTATTGAGCTATCCTTTTGTTGGAAACTTGGAACTTAAACATAATATTTGACCCTGCATATACATATAAAATCCCTTGACCTATGACCTTCCCTGTATGTATAGATTCAATTTGAAAATGTGTCATGCTCATTGATTATATTACAAAAAATCGTTTAACATAGGAAAGTTTTTTTTATTTTAAATCTGTTATTTTGTAAGGGGCTTCTACAACGGTTCGCACCTATCAGCAACTAAAGTAAGATTTTCTGCTCAATGAATGATCTAGTTTTACTAAATCAATGTGGTGCAATGTAGTATTAAATTTTAGCTAATATCCTCTTATCATTGTTCAGTCACGGGCAATGTGACTACAGTTTACTATGTAGAAGAGCATGGAGATCCAAATGATGGTTGTAATCCTGACGACGAGGAATCAACTGAAGTACAGTACCTGATTAAATGGAAAGGCTGGTCCCACATCCACAATACATGGGAGTCGGAGAAGTCACTTAATGATCAAAAGGTTAAGGGCATCAAAAAGTTAGAAAATTTTATGAAAAAGGAAGCAGACCTTTCTTGGTGGAGAGGGCAAGCTTGTCCCGAGGATATCGACTATTATGAATGTCAGTCTGAATTACAACAAGAGCTAGTCAAAACATATAACAGCGTGGAAAGGATATTTGGTAAGTTAGTATAACAACAGTTAGTTATGAACTAATGCATAAAATTAAGATACTATATATATAGATTGAAGGGGTTCCAGGGTTAATCTCCTGCATGCACCTTTAACTTTTTGGAGTTATGTGCATTTTAAGTAATTAAATATCACTTGCTTTATCGGTGAAGGAAAACATTACAAGCAAACCTGTATGCCTGGATGTTTTCTATTACATGATGTTCTTGGCCTTGGCCTAAACTCTTGTCATTTTGAGATGAGACCTGTCCTCATAGTAGTGAGCCGGCTGAGATGATGATGATTAGGTAACTTACATTTAGCGTATGATTACTTTGTACTTTGTCCTAAATATTTTAAGAAAACACAGCATATAAAATTGTATTACATTAGCTATACGATTTTAAATTAACTTCAAATATTTTATTAGCTGAACAAACACGTGAGTTAGAAGGAGGCGGAACAGCTCACGAATATTTCTGCAAGTGGGAATCACTGCCATATGCGGATGCAACTTGGGAAGATTCTCCTCTAATAGAGAAAAGGTGGCCTAAAGAAGTGGAACAGTTCAAATACAGGGAGGCCGCTAAAACAACGCCGTCTAGGCATTGTCCTGTCTTGAAGAGGCGGCCCAAATTCCATCAGGTCAAAGAACAACCTGAATACATGGGCAAAGATCAGGTAACTTGTTTCAAAAGTAACACAATTTTTTTTAGGGTTCCTTAACTCCAGAGAAAAAAGGAAGCATCATAGGATCACTTCATTGCCTGTCTGTCTGTCAAGACCCGGGAATCACCATTTACTTGTGCTACCTGCTTAATGAAATTAAGCAGGTAGCACAAGTAAAGGGATTCGAAAATCGTGAAATTGTGATTGCATCTAAAAAAAATAGTGTACGATTCTACGGGACCCTTAGTGCGCGAGTCCCACTCGCACTTGACCTGTTTTTTCATCTTGTTAACCATCTTTTCAATAATTTACTATTGTCATTTCAGACTTACATACTGAGAGATTATCAAATGGATGGATTGAACTGGTTAATACATTCCTGGTGTAAAGACAATTCCGTTATATTAGCTGATGAGATGGGCTTAGGCAAAACTATACAGACTATATGTTTTTTATACTACCTGTTTCAAACTCAGCAACTATATGGACCGTTTCTATGTGTTGTACCTCTGAGTACGATGACTGCGTGGCAGAGGGAGTTTGCGCAGTGGGCGCCAGATATCAATGTCGTAACATACATCGGTGACGTCGGCAGTAGACATATTGTAAGTATAGACACACAACACACTGCAGTTATGTCACTATCCCCTGCATTAGGGATGATTTATGTCAATACGTGGCTGGCGCGGACGGTGCCACGTACGAGGCACGGACAAGGCAAGGATTCAAAGCATCACGAATATTTTATATGAAGCAGTTTATGCTTCACCGTGCCTCGTCCGCGCCTCGTACGTGGAACGGCCCGCGCCCGCCACGTGTTGGCATTAATCATCCCTCATGGTTAGCATTAAAATATTGTTTCATTTGCAGATTAGAGAATTCGAGTGGAGCTTTGCTAGTTCAAAGAGATTAAAATTCAACGCTATTCTGACGACTTACGAGATTTTACTGAAAGATAGACAATTTCTGAGGTCTTTCAGCTGGGCTTGCTTGTTAGTCGATGAAGCGCACAGGTTGAAGAATGACGACTCACTGTTATACAAGGCACTCAAAGAGTTCGATACAAATCATAGGTTACTCGTAACTGGTACACCACTGCAGAATTCCCTAAAGGAATTATGGGCGCTTTTACATTTTATAATGCCCTATAAGTAAGTATATTAAGTCAATATTGTGTAACATCAGCACCCTTGTTATAAATGCGAATGTGTGTTTGTTTAATTTTTTTGCATGGGTATAGTCAAAGACTAGTGGGATGATTCTCTAACTCAGTGTCTAACACTGAACGATAGCCACAGAGCTCATTTTTTAATCCGTTGAAGGTTTTCTACGAAAAAATATTTTACTACCACCCAGTGAAGCAGCAATGTAGAACCAACCAACCTCGGTGGCTATCATTCTGTGTTAGACACTGAGTTAGCGAATCACCTAGCTGGAGAGTAACATAGGCTACTTTTTATCCCGGAAAACCGAAGAGTTCCCGCGGGATTGTTAAATCCACGCGGACGAAGTCGCGGGCGTCAGCTAGTTGTAAATGCTTTTCTAGACGTGAATTTATTCGCTTACTTGTTCACAAGGTCAAGCAGCATTCAATAAAACATAACTTGCATAACATTTAGGTTCGAATCGTGGGAGGAATTCGAGAAAGATCATGAAGATGCAGCAACAAAAGGCTACGAAAAGTTACACAAACAATTAGAACCCTTTATATTGAGGCGGCAGAAGAAAGATGTTGAGAAATCATTGCCTGCAAAAGTGGAACAAATATTGAGGGTGGAAATGACCGCTATACAAAAACAGTACTACAAGTGGATTCTTACAAAAAACTACAGTGCATTACGAAAAGGTGTAAAGGGCTCATTAAATACATTCATCAATATTGTGATAGAGCTAAAGAAATGTTGCAATCATGCACTCTTAACTAAACCGGAGGAGTTCGAGACACGAGCATCGCTTGCTACTACTGATGCTGTTGAGGTACTAAGAATATTGATTGTTTGTTTGCAAAAAAATGTTTTATTATTTAAATCATCATGATCAACCCATCACCGGCTCACTACAGAGCACAGGTCTCCTCTCAGAGTGAGAAGGGTTTTGGCCATAGTCTAGTCATAGTGCGTGCCCGGGATCGAACCCCCGACCTCCGATTGGAAGGCGGACGTCCTAACCACTAGGCTACCACAGCTTTTGATTATTTAAATAACTGAGTATTTTTATCCATTGAAGTACACATTATTAATTGCAATATTCGACAAATAATTTATAAACAATGTCAATTCCTAAAAACTTATTTAGGAAAACTGCAAAAAGCTCAATAGCTCAACGTTTAAAGGAGCGGACTGAATTCTGAAAGGTTGTCAGTTCAAATCCCACCCGTTGCCCTATTGTCGTACCTTCTCCTAGCACAAGCTTTAAGCTTTAAAAAAAAACATGCTGCCATCTTGATGGGCACCATTGACAACCCAATTTATAAATAGTAGTTCATAATTAATTATTTTTAAAAACTTTTTTCCAGAAACTTCTCAGAGGCTCTGGGAAACTGCTATTATTAGATAAACTGCTATGTAGGCTAAAGGAAACTGGGCATCGTGTGCTTATATTCTCTCAAATGGTTAGAATGTTGGATATTCTAGCTGAATACTTACAAAGGCGACATTTTTCATTCCAACGCCTCGACGGAAGCATAAAGGGGGAACTGAGGAAGCAAGCTTTAGATCATTTCAATGCGGAAGGCTCCCAGGACTTTTGCTTTTTACTGTCGACACGAGCCGGAGGCCTCGGTATTAACTTGGCAACTGCTGACACCGTCATCATATTCGATTCCGATTGGAATCCACAAAATGATCTGCAAGCTCAAGCTCGCGCCCATCGTATCGGACAAAAGAACCAGGTAATAATGTTATCAATACATATAAAAAGAAGTACTGACTCACCGACTGACTCATCAACGTCCAAAGCCTTGTACGTAGAATCTCTTTATAATAATTGACGGAAAATAGGGTCAGATTATTTGAAATTCCGTGGGGGAGTCTCTTATCACAAAAATTTATTTGGTTATACATAATAATTTAAGTTGCAGACTAATCTGTTGAACAATAATTCCGTAGGTCAATATTTATCGATTGGTAACCGCCAGGTCGGTGGAAGAAGATATTGTTGAGAGGGCCAAGAGGAAAATGGTCCTCGACCACCTCGTGATCCAGAGAATGGACACAACGGGCCGCACGGTGCTCAACAAGCGTGACGCTTCCGGGACCACTGTGAACAACCCCTTTAACAAGGAAGACTTGAACGCCATCTTGAAGTTTGGCGCAGAAGAATTGTTCAAAGATGACGATGAAAATGAAGAAGATCCGGTCGTAAGTATATATGTAATCTTACTAGCTAATGCTCGCAACTTCGCGTTAAACTAGGTTTTTGAAAATTCTTTGCTTTTCCAGGGAAAAAGTAACCTATGTCACTCTCCAGGTCTTTAACTAATCCATCAAAAAATCACGTCGATCCCGTTGCCCCGTCGCGTTGCTGTGTGATTTATGAGAGATTTTCCAAACAAATTATCGCGTTTGTAATAATGGGTATATTCATATACATTTGAAACAAAGAACTCGATATTACGTTCGAAACTCTGGTCTTGTTAGTTTTTGAGTCTGCAGGATACAAGCTATCTCTGTACCAAATATCGTTAAAATCGGTTTAGAATTGAATTGAATTGAATTGAAAAAGCTTTGCGAACAACAGCTTATTTTAGTCATGTATAAACTGCCAAAGCGACCAAATAAAAATCAGATCATGTCAAACAAAAATAATAGATGTGTCATGTGTTATACTCCCGCAAATTGCTATTGCGCTGGAACCATGTCTCAATAACATCGAAATGACGTCATTTTGACGTCATTTGATTATATTTAAGTAAAAATATACCATCAGCTCGAAACTTCAGTCTATTGCTGACGTTACTGAAATGGCATCATTCATTAACGATCGTCAATTCATCATTAGCAATTTGCGGGACTTATATGAGTTTGTATATGATTTGCATTTTTTTCAGTGTGATATAGATGAAATTCTTCAAAGAGCAGAAACGAGAGATGAGGGGCCAGCAATGGTGGGAGATGAACTACTTTCTGCATTCAAAGTTGCCAGTTTTGCATTTGATGAGGAAAAAGCTGTTATGGAAGTCAAAAAAGAGAGCACAGAGGAAGCTGGAAAGGACTGGGTATGTATACTTATTTACAGCTCTAATAGCGAATCCGCGGCGTGTTTTAGTGTAGTAACACTAAAAATTAAACAAAACTCCAAAACCATCTTCTCATTATTGCCTTTCTAATGACCCTCTTTGTTTTAATCAATCACCTTTGATTGACTGTTTCCTTGAGCCCATACTTAATTTTCTGTCTATTGCAGGATGACATAATTCCCGAAAATGTTAGGAAAAATATAGAAGCGCAGGAGAAAAATAAGGAAATTGAGGACTTGTACTTACCGCCGAGAAGAAAAAATATGAACCAGAACAATGCTGAAGGAGGTAAGTCTTGTAACTCTAACATTACTAGGGTTAATTTATTATTATTAATTGACCCATATTTTATAAAGGCAGACTGTGGGGATATACCTACCTAATTTTACCCTTTTTTGCTAAACATCCTAAATGATTTCACTAGGATTTTCAGAAGTTATAAGCGAATACACAGGCAAACGTACGATTTTGTTTTTTATCCTATTTATGGACAAGATCTCTACCAATCATACCAACCTTGTTCAATGTACAGTGCGCGGCCGAAAGTGATGAACATCGGTGTTTAGAATGACATTTCAGGTTTGTAGAGCGTTTTTTCTGTCACTCATACCCACATGACATTTGTCGGTCTCAACGACCGAGACACTGCTCTACAAATATGCTATCTCCTTCTTAAGATCGATGTTCATCACTTTTGGCCGCGTACTGTACAAATAAGATATTAGGGTGGTTTCAGACTAGCGTTTTATACGCGCGTATAAGCTCGTTTTTGGAAACGCATGTAGGCGCGTATAGGCGCGCCTTTTGGCACACGCTCAACTCGTACGAGCGTTGACGCACTTCTAAGCTCGTATAAGCGCGAGCCGCGAGAGACACCTCCCCGCAGGCCGCAACACCACCGACCGGTTCGAGCGAACACGCCGAAATATGACCGTATACGCGAGTCCGGTTTTTTGAAGCGCGTAATGTAGCGCGCGTGTAAGCGCGTATGCTGAAACGACCGTATACGCGCAAAAAATACGCTAGTCTGAAACCGCCCTTACACATTTGATGATTGTATTGATTGAAAATTGTTGAACCTGGTGGGTGCGTGACTTTACTCAAGGCCGTAACCAAGACGTATTTTCTGTTTCACGGCCCGTGGTTTCGAGTTTTATTATTCTACTGATAATTGTATAAGTTAGGCAAATAATATTATCGGATAAAAACCGGTCAAGTGCGAGTTGGACTCGCATACGAAGGGTTCCGTATCATCGTACAAGATAATGCCTAACATTTTTATATAGAACTGCGCCATAGGTGATTTAGTAAATTAATTTTTTCGTCAACACTTTTTTGGTGATATAACTAGAAATTCACGGTTTCCGGATTTTTTACCTGCCAAATTTCATGATTCTAGGTCAACGGGAAGTACCTGGGGTTCCTTAACAGACACCACAGACAGACAGACAACAAAGTGATCCTAGAGGGTTCCTTTTTTTCTTTTGAGGTATGGAACCCTAAAAAGTTATGAGACTTAGAAATATCTTGTTTTAAAACTAGGATTTACTAATAGTAAGGCTTAAACCCACATCAGATTTTGCTAGGAGAGATAGGACTCCAGTGCGCTTCCTCTGTAACTGTCTAGAATTGAATCACAAGTGCAGGGAAGTGCTGGCAGGTCACTCAATTTTTTATGACGTCAAGGCACTTGCATCTCAGCCCGTAGATAGGTTCTAGGTCCTGGTAGGTCTCGAGCATACGTTTATCTCATAGTTGTAGTAGATCTTACAGGTTGCAGTGAAGCTACAGCCAATTGGTATACCATCATCACAACCCATCGCCCGCCGGCTCAATACTGAATGAGAATATTTTCTCTCATAATGAAAAGGGTGTAGGCCACAGCCCACCATGTTGCCCATGTGCAAATTGGCAGACCATACGAGTACATCTTAGGACAAAATACGGCGAACTCTCAGGCATGCAGGCTTCCTCACGATCTTTTACTTCACCATTAAAGCAAGTGATATGTAATTTACTAAAATGCAGCGAAAAGTTAGAGGTGGTATACCCAGGATGGAACCCCAAACCCCCATTAAAGAGGTTACTCTTTGACCAGGATACTATCACTTAGCTTAAGCATTTATTTTAGCGTTTAAGCTATCGTGAGTGATTTCCATTATACATAATATCTCACACCCGGCTTTACTCACGTGTTTAGTTGATGTTAGCCCGACATGGGGTCGTTATTTAACCGACTTCAAAAAAAGGAGGAGGTTCTCAATTCGTCGGAATCTTTTTTATTTTTTATGTATGTAACCGGATTACTCGAAGACGCCTGGACCGATTTTGAAAATTCTTTTCTGTTCGAAAGGGTATACTTCAAAGTTGGTCCCTTTTAAATTTGGTGAAGATCTGATGAACATCTTCGAAGATAGATACTGGAACTCCTCTACGGATAAGAGTAAATTGCTCGCGATCAGTGTAATAGCTTAGTAAACAGTAGATTTTTAACCAGTCATAGCATAATTCCATGGGGCCACTAAAAATTGTGAAATAAATTTTTTTTACAAAAAAAATAAAAACCGACTTCGATACACACACTAAAAATTGAAAAATAATTTAATTTATTACCGAATATATTATGTATACAAGAGTTAATATAGTTCCATAATAATATTTTTTGGGGTCGGTGCCATTGTGGAGTCTCATAAAAATATGAAGTCTAGACGATTCGCGCAGCTAAAGCTAATTGGCACCGGCACCAAAAAGTATTATTATGGAACTATATTAACTCTTGTATACATAATATATTCGGTAATAAATTAAATTATTTTTCAATTTTTAGTGTTTGTGTATCAAAGTCGGTTTTTATTTTTTTTGTATTTTTTTTAATCAAAGAGTCAGTTCGCGCACTCATCGCGGTTTAGACACCTACCTGCTATCTTCACGTGCTCGCCTTAAACACGTGAGTAAAGCCGTGTGAGATATTATGTTTAAGCATTTATGAGTATGGATTCTGTGTTAAGCTATAAGATTATGTAGGTCGCAAGCGCCGCGGTCGCGGTGATGGTGGCGAAGGTGGTGAGGGTGAAGGCGGCGAGGGCGCGGACGGGGACGCCGAGAGCGACGGCTCGGACCCCGACGCGAGTGGCGACGACGACCGACCCCGCAAGCGCGGCCGCCCTCCCGCTTCATATCGCGAGAAGATCAAGGGCTTCACTGATCAAGAGGTGCGGTTTCTTTGCAAACGTCTCACGTTTACAGCCCTTTGGTACCTCAGATGCGACGCGAGTACCGAAGACGACCGTCTACCTAGTCGACGAGTCTTCCCTTTAATCCCGTTACTGGATGATGCAATTGTAAATTAATTGAATTGCAATTTAAATCTTAAATCCACTGGTGGATTGAGGATTTAAAAAATCTTTTTGAACTCTTTAATTTCCTGGGATAAAAAGTAGCCTATATCACGCTCCAGTGTACCTATCAGCATGCAAAAAATCACGTCGCTTTATCCGTTGCTTTGTTGCGGCGTGCTTGAAGGACAAACCCATAAACAAATTTCAAATCCCTATTTTACCCCCTTAGGGGTTGAACTTTCGAAAACCTTTTCTTAGCGGATGTCTACATAATAGCTATCTGCTGCATGCCAAATTTAAACCCAATCTTTTCAGTAGTTTAAGCTGTGTTGATAGATCAGTCAGTCAGTCAGTCAGTCAGCGTTTCCCTTTATCCTTTTATAATATACTAGCTGATGCCTGCGACTTCGTCTGCATGGAATTAGGTTTTTAAAAATCCCTTGGGAACTCTTTGGTTTTCCGGGATAACAAGCCTATGTCACTCTCCAGGTTTTTATCTTTACCCATGCAAAAAATCACGTCAATCCGTTGCACTGTTGCAACGTGATTGAACGACAAACCAATAAACCCACAAACCAACAAACAAACACACATTCGTATTTATAATAAGGGACTACTGATTTAGATAACGAAGTTTTATTTGTTATTTCAGATAAGGAGATTTGTTAAGAGCTTCAAGAAGTTCTGTGCACCACTGAAACACCTGGACAGCATAGCATGCGATGCAGAGCTGCAGGAGAAACCACTGGCCGAACTCAAGAAGTTGGGAGAAATACTGCAAGAGAGATGCAGAGCAGTATTGAATGACACCACAGAGACACAAGCTAGTATGTTGCACATTTTAATACAACTTCTAAATGAATATTAGAAAAAATCTCGACAATATTATGGCTAAATCAGTAGGTCGATTTCGTAAAACCGGCATCAATCATTAATACAATCTCAATTGTTCTGATTGGCTGAATTTGTGCGATTCTTGATGCAACAATGCATAGTAGCCAATAGTGAGCGAGCGTCAACCAATCATAGGTGATTGCGATCGTGACATTGTAGCTGTCATTCTACCGCAATCGAGCAGCTGTTGTGTCTAAACTAAAATGACAGGTCTAAACAAATGTATTACTATCCCTTTCATAATGCTCTCTGTGGGAAAGGATAGCACTAGATTTAAACCTATCAATTTAGTTTAGATATTGTGTGCAATAGAATAAGCAACAATGTGGCTGATTCCGTTGTATACAATCTCTAAACTAAACTAAAATGGCACGTCTAAATCTATTGCTATCCCTTTCATAACGTTGCTTGCGGAAAAGGATAGCACTAGATTTAGACCTGTTAATTTAGTTTAGTTTAGAGATTGTGTACAAGAGAATTGGCCCCATTATAGCATTACAGTGGGGCCGATTCTCTTGTAACACAATCTCTAAGCTAAACTGACACGTCTAAATCTATTGCTATCCTATTCATAATGTTGCTTGCGGAAAAGGATGGCACTAGATTTGGACCTGTTAATTTAGTTTAGTTTAGAGATTGTGTACAAGAGAATCAGCACATTTATGTATACACACAATAATGTGCCGAATTGAGAATCTCCTTTTTGGAAATTCGTTAAAATTTTAAGACTTTTTTTTAGCTTGGTTGTTCCGCCGGTAGCAGTTTTTCTTTTTCTTCAAAACTCAAAAAGTTGATATACAAACATAGCATAAGTAATATAATATACACTCGTAGACTGCTAAACACAACTCTATTATTTAAATAACAAGTCGACTCTTCCTATATGTGGTCAAGGTGTTTTTATATATCTTTTTTTTAGATGAGAATAGTGACGGGCGTAAGAATGCAAGAAAAACCTTCAAGCTAGGCGGCGTGCCTGTTAACGCCAAGACAATGGCTGCCTGTCAGGACGAACTCGCGCCGCTGGACGATTTCCTGCCACAAACTAAAGAGGAAAGACTGAAGTGGCAATTGGATTTCAGGTAACTTTACAAAAAAATTATTTATCTACACCCATGCTTTAAATTCTCTATAAAAGATTCTGAAACAGTTAGCTTATTGCCAACATTAAAACACCCAATATCTTAATAACCATTAAAGCATCCAAACGAGTGTTATAATGGTGTACTGAATTTCATTATAACACTCCTGTGAAAAATAGACTAGAGCGCTATAGTACTGCTGGCATAACGAAACAGATTTATGCCAGCAGTATAGCGCAGTCTCTTTACCATTGAATACTAAAAATGTGCCTTCGATGCCTGAATTATACAAGTACTAGATGATGCCCGTGATTTTGACCGCATAAATTTAGATCCTTTAAAAATCGCCTGGGAACTCTGATTTTCTAGGATAGAAACTAGCCTATGTCCTCTGGAATGCAAGCTAGTTACATAGATAGTTATATAGATAGCTTGCATTCGTAAGGACATAGGCTACTTTTTATCATTGTCGTTTGGCACAGGCCAAACTTCGTTAACATCGGTTCATTTATATGGATGGACAGTGAAAAGGTTATGGCCAGACAGACACACTTGATTTTTTAATATTAACCAAATAAGCATTATAGTGCCAGGTCACAATCAAGCCAACAGTGCATGGGTAAAGCCCTAATCTCGCGCGCTATCTTTCGGTGATTAACTACTTTATAATTTTCAGGACGAGACCAGCAAATTTCGATATAGAATGGGGAGTAGAAGACGATTCAAGACTGTTAGCTGGCATTTATCAGTATGGTATGGGATCATGGGGAGCAATCAAAATGGACTCTTCGTTTGGTATGGGAGATAAAATCCTCACAAATGCAGACAAAAAACCACAGGCGAAGCATTTACAGTCGAGGGCTGAATACTTGTTGAAGCTAATAAAGAAATTGCTAGATCAGAAAAACGGCAAACAAAAACAAAGAAAACCAAGAGGGAAGAAGGGAGCCAAAGAACCGATAACAAAAGACACAATTGAAGATGATTTAAGTTCCGGCGCTGAGAGTAAAAAAGGGAATAAAAACGCTAAGAATGATAAAGGAGAAAAGGTATATTTTCAAATTTATTTCTTTGATTCACATAACTTATTTTGCCCATAACAGTTACACAAATTGTGTTCTTGTTTATGGACAGCTATCATGAATGCAGCAACTGAGTTGTGGGCCTGGCCAAATGTAATGCTATTGTATTTTGCTATCATAATAATATGCACATTCAAAACTTGTAAAGGTAATAAAATGGTACCAATTTCATTAATGGCAAAAAACACAATTTTGACAATAACTTCTAAGATAATATTGGCAATAAATCTAGATATAGTCCATACAAAATTACTTTTCACGCGCTATTTTAACTCAGGTTAACTGTGATGTCAAAAGTACGATTCACCTTTATAATAAGGACTAAAATCGTACTTTTCACATGAAATTTGACAAAAAAGTTAACATGGCGAGTGAAAAGTCATTTACGCATAATAACGCTTTAGATGCAAAATTAGTACATAATATTTTTATTTATTTCATCTAAAACACACACATTTTCGCTAAAACATGCGATTTTTTTAAATTTTATCTAAAACAAAAACACACTGCAACACTTTTGGTAATTTTTTATTTATTTAGGTTTTTCAGGGGTTTGTTGTGTTATTATATTCAACTTCCTTGAGCTTGATTGTCCTCAATGTGAACTATAATTGCAGGGTAAATCAAAAGCAGAAGATGTGTTAACATACGATGAAGCATCTAATGACAGGAAAGAGAAAGACAAGAAGCGCACAAAAAAGGAAGGCAAAGATCGAAGTAAAAATGACAAAGCCAGAGGTCGTAAGAAGCCGGCAGGTCCCATGCACTTCACTGCTAACAACGAACCTAGAGCTTTAGAACTGCTAGGCGACCTTGATCCTTCTGTCTTTGATGAGGTATGTAGCACTATAAATAACTAGATGATGCTCGCGACTTCCGGTTTTTTAAAATCATAAAAAGTATAGTCCGCGACATGTCGAGATGTCAATAGGGGTAAGCACACCGGCGCTCGCCCGCACCGGGTTAGCGCGGGGGCTCTGCGGGGTGCAAACATCCAAATTGGTTAAACGGATGGACAGTGAAAAGCTGGCAGACAGACAGACACTTTCGCATTTATAATATTAGTATGGATGTATTGTTTAATTTTGTTTTTCTTATCTTATAATGAATGTTTTGACAGTGCAAAGAAAAAATGAGACCTGTCAAAAAAGCACTACGAGCTCTCGACAATCCTGATCAAACCTTGTCAGAGTCAGAACAGGTTTCGAGGACCAGAGCTTGCCTGACTCAAATAGGAAGCCAAATAGACATATGCTTAGCTGAATACCCAGATCCTGAGAAGAAAGTCGAATGGAGAAGTAATCTCTGGTATTTTGTGTCCAAGTTTACAAATTTTGATGCAAAGCAATTGTACAGGTTGTATAGATATGGTCTTAAGAAAAGTGATAGTAAAAAGGATGGAAAGCATAAAGAAAATAAGGTAAAGATTTTAATTTCTTTTTGTTATTTCTATGTATAAAATTTGTTTAAGTCAAATTTAAAAATGGTATTAAAACTTTTATTGTTGTTTCAGTCGCATGGTAAAAATAATATAAATAACTCCAATAACCATGTTAAGTCATATAAAAAAGATGGGAAACAGGACAAAAACAATAGAAAAGAGAAAAGGCCGAAAACCGATAATGATAAGAAAAATGATAAATCTGCACATGCATCAGGAGTGAAAAGGAAACTGGAGGAAGGGGAATGTGACCCTGAACCGACCGAAAACAAACGTCATGAAAGGTAAATATTCATCCACCATTTCTTCAGATACGAGACCCATTCACTAACCTAATCTTCCCCGACACATGCCACTGCTTTTTTCTTTTCATTTCACTGATACTTTCTGTAACTATTTTATTTTTGCATCGCTAACTTTCCCGCTCATCACCATCTCGCTTCCATACCTACAGACATAAACACAAGCACAAGGATCGGAGAAGTAGAGAAGGAAGCTTGAAGCGGGACGATTTAATCTACAGAGAGCGGAGCCGTTCGGAGCGGGAGCGGGACCGCGATCGGGACCGGGACAGGGACAGGGACCGGGAGCGGGACCGGGAACGAGATCGAGACCGAGATCGGGAGCGGGACCGCGAGCGCGACAGGGACCGGGACCGGTCGCGAACGCGGCGTGACAGCGGAGGCGTGGGTCCGAGAGTGCGCCCGCCCTACGCGCAGCACGCGCACACGGACCACGCCGTGCACCCTGCGCACCCCGCGCACCCTGCGCACCCTGCCCACCCTGCCTGGACCCCGCCCGCCTACCCCGGGCCCCGCCAGTATAGAGGCGGCGACCGGACTGCGCGACCTCATGATAAAAGAAGGTATGTCTATATGGTGACCTATTATTATTTTGAAATTTGAATAATTATATATTTTATTTAAAATACTTAAAGATAAAACAAAGATCTTAACTATAATATTATGAAACCAATTTGTTGTATAACTAAGGGCCGGTTGTTTCAAACCATTGGTCTTCGTAAGATCCGTTCGTTAAAATTTAACGGACGTAGACGAACTTTAACATCTGTTAATTTAAGTGCGTTGCTTCATTGTACAAAAAACTGTTCGTCATTGTTATTTTGGTTGCGAAACTAACCCTAAAAATTAACTTACTTCTCCGTATCCTTTTCTTATTTCATTTTAAGTATATTAAATTATATACATAGTTATTAATATTGCTACTTCGCATTTTAAACACTTTTTCTTTCTTACAAAATCTTCAAAAAAACTATCATTAAAAGCTTTGAATTAAATTGATTCCATTATAATTTGTAAATAAAATATTCCGTTTGTAAGAAGTATGAAGTTACGAACTGATTTGACGATCACCAATGGCGCCAGCACTGGTTAACGTAAACGTAACTTTTTAACGAACGTTAGCGCTAATAGATGCTGAATCAACGCTTTTTCTTTACTTACGTTCGTTAGCGCCATATTTAAAGGTTACGTGTCCGTCAAAGTTTGTTGAAACAACCGGCCCTAACTGATGTTTGTGACATCTCCTGTCTTCTTCTGTTCTCTTAGGTTTAGGTTTTTATAAAAAGTAAAAACTACTTTCTACTGCTAACTACCACGTCATTAACTATACCCATACAAATAATCAAGTCAATCCATTATGCTGTGTTTGAATGTTAAAGGAAATCAACACACTTTCGCATTTATAATAATAAGTAGTGGCTTGTTGATAAAAAATTAGTTACATAATTAATAAATAAGGCTGATAGCTAGTGGTTTTCCTATTCAGTGGATCTGGGGATCGATCCGGACACACATCTCTTATCTTTCCAGAACTGTGTTTTACTTTTAAACGTTTCCGTCTGTTGATCTTAGACATGCTTGAGAGTTGCCTATAATGTTCTCAAAGGCGTTTGTGTGAAGTCTGCCAATTTGCACTTTCACAGCATAGTGAACCATGTCTGAAACCCTTCTCATTCGACGGGGAGACCCATGTTCAGTACTGGTTAGATGATGATTTGAGATGATGATGAAAATAAAAATAAATGTTAACATTGATAGGTTTGGGAGCTACGGCGCGATGGCTGCAGGCCCGTACGGCAGCGGGTATTTCGAAGGGGCCGTCATTCCGGGTAGCATGGGCTTTCCGCCTGTGCGCCCGTACCCCGATGACTGGCGCGGATACGCGCAGCCCGATTACGCGTATGATGAACGGGACTACGAGCGCGAGGTCTATAGGAGAGATTACGACCGACGCGCTCCTCCGACCTAGCCAGCTCATACGATGAGCCGTGATCAATACACTGCAAAGAGAGATTACGACCGACGCGCTCCCACATCCTAGCTAGCTCATGAGCCGCGAACAGTGCTGAAGAGCCGACGTGCTTCTCCAACCTAGCCAGCTCATATGATGAGCCGTGATCAATACACTGTAGAGAGATCATGACCGACGCGCTCCTCCAACGTAGTCAGCTTATAAGATGAGCTGCGATCAATGCACTTTATAAATTCGTGATCAATAGACTCTGTAAAAAGAGATCGACCGACGCGTTCCAACATAGCCAGCTCATACGATGAGCCGTGATCAATACACTGTAAATATAGTTTTAATTTATCATAACAAATATGTAAATAGCCATAGAGATCTTTTTTCCGTGGACACTGATCTAGACTTAACTGTAAAGTGTAAGTGACAAATAGTGCTGTGGATTTTATCTATATGATAAGCAAAAAGCGTCATCGATTTCGGACATAATATGACTATGTAAGTGATACTGTATAGTGAATTTATTTATTACCAAGTCTGTTTGATTTTATTTGTTAATGTACAGATTTTAGACAAATAATTTTTTTTTATATTGTTCCAATTATGTTGCCAATTTTTCTGATTTACATGAATTGTATCGTGATCTGCTCATTCTTGATTTTACTATTTATTCAGGGCCTCAACTGTGAGGTAGACAGACAGGTGATATGCTTAGTCCTTAGTCGATGTACAAAATTAAGCGAATGTTAGTACATTTGCATAGTAAAATGAATCGTGTGCAATCCAGAACATTGTGTATAGCTTGAAGGCACATACGTAAACTGTCATTGCATTTTCGCAGTGGAAAGGAAAGAGTTTGATTTGTATTTCCTTTCTCGTATATGCATTTCGGAGTCCTTGTGGGACTCGTACAGTCCTATTTTTATACATATGTAAAGCCTTATTCTCTGTTACATGACGCAAATGAGTGTAATAAGAGTGGAAACGTCTTGATTGGTGTATACCATGATAATAAACATATTATTAAAGTTGAAAATATTTTTTTTATTCCTTCCTCATGCAATTTCAATAAGCAGCAGGGACTATGAGCAGAGATCTTTAGGTGCTTCCGTGGTGCTTCCACACCACACAGCAGTTATATAAGCATTTGTGGAGCACAATAACATTTTATACCTTTTATAATAGAAATGTGTGCAAAAAACTAAGTAACTCCACGGAAAGAATTTAGTATAGGGTTCTATTACGTAATCCCATACAAATGATAGAGTTCTAAAATTTCAGTAGGCGTTTAGGCGACCATTTTGAGTTACCAACCAATAATCTTCTCATCTGTATCTTTGAACCGTTATAGGCGAAGTGCTGTGCACTTATCTTTGAACCGTTATAGTCGAAGTGCTGCACAGTGCACATGTTTCTATTGCTGTTATAACAACAAATAATAAAAAATCAAAATGGCCGCCATGGAAATCCAAAAATATATAAAAAATAGGCAGTTCTTGTACGATGGTACGGAACCCTTGGTGTGCGAGTCCGACTTTTGCTTGATCTATTTTTTATGCATTAAGTAGGGTAGGGTACCTACGTAGTGGAAATAAAGTTTAATCCGGGCAGATGCAGTGATGCGCATTTCTATTTACGATCAGCATTCTCTGTTCCACGAAAGGCGTAGGGGGAGCAGAGTTGTTGCGGATGCGGATGCCTGATTCAATACAAATGTTCCGCATAATTTGCGGATGCGGGTGTTAGGTACCATTGTAGTACACTTTTAGATTGGTCAGTTAGCGAACGAAGATACTAGCAAACACGCGTCACTGTGGCCCCGTCCACTGTCTTTGCTAGTCGATTGGCTGCCTTCTTGCTTTGAATCCGTAAAAGCTCCGCATTAATTGATGCGGATGTCTGAATCGATGGAGATGTTCCGCATTTGCGGATGCAGATGCGGACCTTTTGGAAATACATCAAAAATTTCGCGCTCGCTATGCTCGTGTTTTGCTTTCTATTTGTTGATGCCCGCAACTTCATCCGTATGGATATAGGTTTTGAAAATCCCATGAGAACTCTTTGATTTTCTAGGATAAAAATCATATAGGTATGTCCGCTTCCGGGCTGCAAGCTATCTCTGAATAGTACCACATTTTTGTTGAGTAAAAGTGGATGTGAAAAGGTAACATGATAGATCATAGACACACTTTTATATCATCTAAGCTTTTATAATAATATAGATTTAAAGCGCTCCCTTTTAGGATTATCTAAGTTCACAAAAATTCCGAGGGAATACTGACTTTGATTTTGGGAAATAAAAAGCACACGTCCGTCCGTTTTCGAAATGCAAACTATCTCTGAACCTTTGGATCGTGAAAAGGTATCAGATAGGCAGTCAGAAAGACTTTATTTTTATGATTATTTTATAATATGTATTAGTAGGTATGGATAAGGATTTTAACTCACTCTACTTTTCTCATTTGAAAGGTGCTTTAAAAAAAGTTGTGGGCTGTGGCTGAGCTCATTTTTTTTTGCTAATTATTACCAGCAGGAGTTCGTTGGATAAATGAAGTAAACCGTACCGTACGATAGATTCACCGTCTAGGCTAATTCTGTTGATTGATTTCTTATTAAAATGAGTATGGTTTTCATTCACACCACTCTCTTCTATTTATAGATTTTAATTCTCAATGAACACGGCAGATAATGCGCATGCTCGAGTCCCTCAATTCAGATTTCAGACGCCCCAAGGGTCGACACTACAGTCGACACTTTAATATTGTACTTCTGTAAATTAACGAATTAAAATGTAGATAGAGAGCAAAACATTGTACTTACTTTTTCGAAAGCTGTGTGGTAGAGTGGCTAAAACAAGTTTCATTGGGTAAGTACAATTAACATTAAGTTTGACATTTGGTTATTAAATTACTTAACACGGTCCTAAATTAGATTATAACTAGATTACCTAAGTAAGTAGGTACCTACTTAATTCATAACGTTAGTGATATTAATATTGGTTTGATTTAGGAATATTACCTACATAGATTTTGCCTGTCTGAAGATTTATTTATCTGTACCTACTACTTTTATTTTTTTAGTTGTTTTGAAGTGGAAGTTAGACTAAATTTTGTTTAGCAGATTACATTCATCATTAAGAAAATGTTAACTACTTCGAGCACATTCACGGTGCTGGTGGCAACAGCTTTTGGGTGCTATTTGTTTCCTAGTGGTAAGTGCAACTATGGCAACTCGCATATACCTACTTAGGTAGGTAGATAGTAGATACTTACCTATAATAAATTTAATATAGATCTGTTATCTACCTTATGCACTCTGTACCTATGGGGTTTCTTCATATCTAGATCTACAGCTATGCTATGAAAATGAAAATAAAAAATGTAGCTGGCCTGGTTCGACCCCACTCCCTTTGATTCCTAACTACGGCTTGTAGGTAGGATTTTCGGAATTGTAGGAGTGCAGAGTGCAGACCTTTGCGATGCCTCGGGATCCGATAGTAAGATTCACTACATTTAGTAGGTAGGTACTACCTACGTAATATCTTAATATCGGACTTTTCATATTAATTTATTTGCTAAACTTAACCTCAGCTTTCAGCACACATACATACCAGTATCCGCCACAAAAATGCATTTTTTTGTGTCTGACGTCATTGGGATCAGTTTTCTAATTTGTATAATGGCCTATAAAAAATTGTATCGCAGATTGACGTTTCCATTGTTACAGCTAATTGATGTGCATATTGTGGCAGACGTGCCGGACCCTTGCCGAGGAGTGACCTGTGGCCCTGGGGAGCTGTGTCGGCCTACGCCCGACGGGAAGAGTCACAACTGTGAATGCCCTCCCTCGTGCCCCAGTTATGGGGACCATGAAGGCTCACGAGCCCTTTGCGCCAGCGATGCGAAAGACTACCCTGGCATTTGTGAGCTGCGACGCGCGGCCTGCGAAACTAACAATAATATAACTTTTAAATATTATGGTAAATGTGGTAAGTAATTTTTTTATTCATATTAGAAATACACTAACTAGGTACCTAATTTACACAGAAACAACTAAAAAATGATCCTCATAAGAAAGCTCAGAGTCGATGGAGAGAGCTATACGCTTGAAGTTTGCTCTAGGCACGTGATCAACTCAGAAATGCGAAACTGAAGTGGCAATGGGCCGGCAGAGTACCTACATACTTAGTTCAAAAACTGATTGGCCTCGCAAGGTGGACAGACGACATCAAACAAGTTGCTGGATTCAGCCGGACGACCGCGGCGTGTGGAAGTCCCTACAAGAGACTTTATGTCCAGCAGTGTTCGCTTAAAACATCATTCAAGATTCTGCTAAGTTTTGACAAAAAATGTAACTAACAGTCATCCACTTAAACAAATGGTACACACATTATAAATCACGTTATGTTCTTTAATTTTTCCTTGAGATTTTTTAAAATGTTTAACCAGATCCTTGCGCGGGTGTGACCTGTCCCGACCCAGAAGTCTGCCAACTGGACGATCGGCGTGAACCCTTGTGCCGTTGCGCCGAACCCTGCCCGCTGGAGTTCTCACCAGTCTGTGCTTCTGATGGAAAGACGTACTCCAATGAGTGCCAGATGCACAGGGAATCTTGCCGAGCTAGGAAACAATTGAAGATCATTTTCAAAGGACAATGCAGCTCTGGTAAGACTTTGATTAGGTACTATGTTTTTTGGTTGTTGGGGGTTTATTTCTATTTTTATTCAAATACAAGCCCTGGACTGCGATCTCACCTGGTGGTCAGTGATGATGCAATCTAAGATGGATGCGGGCTAACCTGGAAGGGGTATGAGAGTTTTTATTTAACTTATACCTCTTTGGTTTCTACATGGCATCGTACCGGAAAGCTAAATCTCTTGGCGGCATGGTTTGCCGGTAGGGTGGTAACTAGCCACGGCAGAAGCCTCCCATCAGACCAGACCAGAAATTTAGAAATTATAAAATTCCTAAGTCCTGCCGGGAATCGAACCCTGGACCTCTCACTGACAAGACCACAGTGCCTTAGCACTGCGCCAGGGAGGTCGTCAGAGGGAGGGTTAACGATTAGGTATTTATCTTTTAGATGGTGATAAATTTTCAAATAAGTATAAGTAAAAAGGTAGCAGCGGCAAACTAAATAATTGACAGCTCTGTTATAATGCTTTCCCTAGTTTTACCCCTATTGTGTGGATGGCCGGCAGCAGGTGGTTAAATTATTCGAAATTGAAGTACATATGAATTGGATGCAAAGTGCATACTTGGGGATCGACGGAAGTTGAAGCGATGATCTCGAATGGTCCCGCAATGGAAAGCGTTCTCACATTGATCAGGTATAGAGTTAGCAGATTGCTACAAGATACCTAAGTTCAGCAGTGGACATCCATCCATCCATCCGGGATAACGGGGACCGACACTGCGCATCTGTTCAACTGATTTCGACGAAATTTGGTACAGAGATAGCTTGCATCCCGGGGAAGGACATAGGTTACTTTTTATCCCGGAAAATCAAAGAGCTCCCACGGGATTTTTAAATACCTAAATCCACGCGGACGAAGTTGCAGGCATCATCTAGTAATCACTTGGATATTAAGTATTGTTATCTTTTCGTAGGTGTAAACCCATGTGCGGAAGTGGAGTGTCGTCACGGGGCGGAGTGTAGGGTGGAAGGGAGCGGAGCGGTGTGCGCGTGTCCACCGCCGTGTGAGCCCGTGCTACGTCCGGTGTGTGGCTCTGACGCCCGCACGCACGATAGCGAGTGCGAATTGAAACGAGCTGGGTGCTTGTTGGGGAGAGAACTGAAGGTTCTTCACGCAGGCGCTTGCGGTAAGAACTTTAAGATATCTTACAATCTCGCTGAATTGTGTTAATATCTTGTACCTATTTCGAATTGCATCTGCCGTACCTAATGGATTGCCTATCCCATTGCGACTCATTGGGATTGGAAATTGCTTGAGAAGTGGATGCTTTAGTAGTTCCTTCATTTATAGAGCAAGATTCTGGAACCCCAGACCTTACTTATTTTCTGAGAAATAAAATGTGTGGGATAGGGTAGTGTAGTTTATACTATTAACGTGCGCATATAGCTGCTAAATTGTGCCGTGAGCCAATTTATAGGTATCAGCTGTTAAAGGTACCATTCCCATTGTTAGTGTTCAATCATAATCATCATGATCAACCCATCGCCGGCTCACTACAGAACACGGGTCTCCTCTCAGAGTGAGAAGGGGTTTGGCCATAGTCTACCACGCTGGTCATGTGCGGATTGCCATGCAGGTTTCCTCACGATGTTTTCCTTCACCGTTAAAGCAAGTGATATTTAATTACTTAAAACGCACGTAACTCCGAAAAGTTAGAGGTGCGTGCCCGGGATCGATCCCCCGACCTCCGATTAGAAGGCGGGCGTCCTAACCACTAGGCTATCACAGCTTAGTGTTCAATGGTGGCTTGTAATGTGCCCAACGAACTTGAGGATTCGCAATTGTACAAGTGATGAAAGCCTTTGATTTCTCATCAGCAGACCTTTGAAAAATTCCAATGAATATTATTTCTTACCAGGTTCGAACGGCGTATGCGCTGGTCGCGTCTGTCCGCACGGCGGCGAGTGTGTCTCGTCAGGCGGACGTGGTGTGTGCCGTTGTCCGAGATGCTCCAATGAATTTGCTCCCGTATGTGGCTCCGACGGCATCTCATATGGAAACAGATGTAAACTGCAACTCGAAGCATGTCGTCATCGTCGACATGTGCAAGTGCTGTACGATGGGCCATGTAGTAAGTAATTAATACTCATTCAACAAAATTTTTACGTCGAAAAGGCGTTGAAATAAAAGAACACGAAGGTCCATTTGTATATGAGACGGTTACAGTTAGGTTACGGTTAAAAAATAAACTTGCTCAACAAAAATAACCAAATCGGGTTGTATAGGTATTCTTACTTGCATGGTTAAGGTTAGGGATCAAAATGGTCAAAAGTTAAAGAATCAATCATAAGAGACTTATTTTTGATGTTGGAAATCCTTTACATGCTTGCTATGTAACTGTATCTAGTAAAGTGTCGATTCTTGCCAAGAACCCAATAGTTAAATTAGATTAATTATATCTGACTAATGCAACAGATAAAAAATTAAATAAAAAAAATTAACCATACCAAAAAAATACTATACTTTTGTTTTCAGATGGCTGCGAAAATAAAAAATGTGAATTTTACGCAGTTTGCGAGAGTGATGGAGTTTCCGAAGCAAGTTGCGTTTGCCCTCAGCATTGTGAAGAAGGAACTGTGAGTTGACCGTAATGTAATATCTTACTCACTTTTTTATCTGATAAAAATGTAATTTTTTTAAAACCTTGGAAACTAGCTGTACCGCTTGACTAAGACGGGGGTAAAGACGTGTGGGTTGCGAGAAGGTGACAGCGATGTTGATTTCCCCAACTCGCAACTCGCGCCCTACATCACGAGCTGTTTCAGTGAAACGGCATACTTATACCTATAGTTCAATATTTTATCTGACTTTTTAGGAGACTGAAGAAATATGCGGCAATGACAATAAAACATACAGCAGCGTGTGCGCCCTTCGCGACGTGGCTTGCCGAGAGAAAATAAGTCTTCACATCAAACATATGGGTTCATGTGGTAACGTGCTTACGTTTGTGAAATATCTTAGGTATTACTCGTCAAATAAATTTCGTAAATTGTTTGCAATAGTAAAGGGGGGCACACTGCGGAGAGGAGCTTTTTGAAGCATGACCGTAAATGTCGTTTTACTCAATGGTGCGTAAACTGCACTACTATTTACGCAGTCCTGTGGCGCACCTATGTCATCCACAAACGTACGAATTGCTTTGTCTATTTAGTGTTTGATGTACTCGTATCTTTGAGCAAAGACTTCTTTAAAAACTACTCTTTTAAAAGTGAAGGAAAATTTGTACGCTTGTGTGTATGATACATACGCGTAGCGACACAGACTACATAGATATTGGCGTGGAGTTTTGACACCTACGAAAGTGCATCAAAAAATGGGAGTCCGTTACCACGGTTCTTTTTGAGTAACACTTTAATAAACAGAATCATGCGGCGGCATCAAATGCCCCAACGGTATGTGGTGTTCTCGTGGCAAGTGCGCGTGCGCGGCGACGTGCGCGGACGCGCCCAGGGAGCCCGTGTGCGCCGACAACCGCCGTACCTTCCCCAACGAGTGCTCGCTGCAGCGCGCGGCCTGCGAAGCGCGCATGCGCGGTGAAACTGTCCCTCAAGTTGCCTATTTCGGGGAATGCACTGGGATGCATGATCAGAACAATACTGCAGGTAATTAAGTAGTATATAATTTATTACCCAAGTAATACACAGGATTTTGACGGATTTCATAATTTATTATTCAAGTAAATGACTGGAGCTATAGGTAGATATATCCTGTTATTTGGATGGCGGTGTGTCTTGGCCCAGAATCCGGAATAAATCGCTACTATACCATTTTTTTAACGAAACGAAATTTTTGCTAGAAATCCACACTTTGCAGAGAAGTTGCCAAAGAAATTCTCCCGCGTAAGGATGGGGGTGTTCCATTAAATCAATTATTATACTAACCTACCTACTTGCAAAGGTCAATTTTTCCATGTATTAATTAATACTCCTACATTTTTTCTTCAACTTAAACAAAATTAATTAATTTTTAGGGTTAAACCAATCAGCCAAAATAATGGACCAAGGCAACGATATTCGCACATCGGACGATACCGAAGGTTCAACGGAACCTGCATCAGGGACAGCCGTTTGCGCACGCGTACAGTGCGCATACGAAGCAACTTGTGCTGTGGACGGGAATGGTCAGCCCCGATGCGCTTGTCTGTTCGACTGTGCAGCGGCTGCTGCAGCTGCGTCTGCGCCCGTGTGTGCGTCTGACCTAAGGATGTATCCAACTTTGTGCCATATGAAGTTGGAGGCGTGTCGACGTCAGGAAGATTTGAGAATACGGCCTTTGGCATTATGTCGAGGCTTGGAGGTAAGGCAATTTTATGCTATTGATATTTGTCGCGACTACAGTGTTAAGCGACTTGTGTTGTGGATGGGAATGGTCAGCCCAATGCGCTTGCATGTTCGACTGTGTAGCGGCTGCTGCAGCTACATCTGCTAATTTGATGGTTTAATTTACCAAAATGTAGAAAAATCATGGAAGATGCTGTCAGGCAGGGCAAAATTGAGGCGAAGAGAAGCAATGGTTGAAATAGGAAGTAGTGGTTTAGAAACATCTGAGAATGGACTGCGAAAGCTAATGTAGGATAACTTTTGCGTTTGGCAAATTACCGGGCATTATAATTATGAAGAGATAACGAGCCTTCAGTATTGGAAAGGCACAACAAGAATGAGAAGAATTTATCAAGTATCTTAATTTTTGCCATCCATTGCCATCCCATTCCATAGCGCGCTTCGCCAGCTAAATGTTGATCAGGTTAGATCATAGTTGAGGGCAATAAGTTGTAATAAAATAAACAAAAAACGACCTGTCAATTAATTACAAGTCGTGGAGCTTAGTGGTATCTGGGATTTAGGAAGTGAACTCCTGTGTTATCTGGTTACTCAATAGGTATATATTTGTTATAGTTTCGACCTTGTGGTGACGACGAAGCACTAATGGACGCAGGAGGCCGTCCGATGGACTGCGGTGGTGGCCCGCATCGCAAAGACTGCCCAGCTGGCAGCTATTGCCATCATACTACCAAAGCAGCGCGGTGTTGTAGGAAAGGTACAGTTTAATCTAAAGACTGAAACCCTTACTTATCCTTGGATTTGTAAACTTAGACCAGCTTGTCTACCGGCTTCTAATCGGATAGATGAGCCGCCTTCCTACACCTTTGGCGGTATCAAACATGCGTGTATGTAAGTGTACAGCCGTGTTAACAAGAGCTGGCACGTATAACACATTCACAGATTACGCTTGTGTCTATTGAATGTATGAGTACTGTGAATATGCCTACACTTGTTAGTCGACCTGTATATTATGAGGATTTTTGTCATGTAATGTGGTGTCAATAGACAATACGCTAGATTTTTCTGTTTCTTGCGGATTAGAGCAAAGCAAGCTTGTTGTTCTTTGTGAACTTACTTACATAGGTAGCTGATACACTAACAGCTTATTCAAACATTTTTTTTCATACAAATCTTGTCCTACAATTGTTACGAAAGATCGGTCGAGCCGTTCTCAAATGATGATACATGAGGAATTGACCGTTCTTTATACTTACCCAACGAAAAGAAATCTATTCTTCTAACAAAATACCCGTAACTGTAAAGTCTGTAATGAACTATGACTGTTTCAAGGGTTTTGTTTTATTGTAGACAAAACAGTAGTAGACAAGAAAGACTGTCAAGAATCGTGGTATGGATGTTGCGCGGATGGTGTCACAGCGGCTCGCGGGCCGGGAGGGTCTGGGTGTCCGTCACAATGCGGATGTCACAGACTGGGCTCCGTGTCAGAGCTATGTGACGAGAGCGGACAGTGTCAGTGCCGGCCCGGAGTGGGCGGCCAGAAGTGCGACCGGTGCGAGCCTGGCTACTGGGGCCTGCCGAGAATTGGCACGGGACACACTGGTTGTATACGTAAGTTTGTTATTAACATTTTACTAGGTGATGCCTGCGACTTCGTCCGCATCATTATGATCATTGTCAACAGATATAGGCCCACTGCTAGACATAGATCTCTTTACATACTTCCACGGTCAACCACAACGCCGATTTACCGAGATAAACTAGCTCGAGTCACTGTCCAAGTCTTTAACTAGGTATATCCATAAATAAAAGTTGATCCGTTACTTCGTTGCGGTGTGTTTGAAGAACAACAAACCAATAAACACACACATTTTTGCCTTTATAACTGAGTAAGATTACTCACTTACCTAGTCTAGGCTCAATGTAGAACAGTGTGACGAGAGCGTACAGTGTCAGTATCGACCTAAAAGTGGGCAGGAAGAATTTGCAATATTCAGTTGACAGCATTCATGGAGTGTCGTGTATTTTTAATAGCTTGCGGCTGCTCCGCATTTGGATCGGTGCGCGAGGATTGCGAACAAATGACGGGTCGCTGCGTTTGCAAGTCTGGCATACAGGGTCAGAAGTGTACCGTGTGCTCCAACCACGAACACACCCTTGGTCCCAATGGATGCTTCGACCGTAAGTAAATTTTTCAGACAAGTCTCTAGTATTCTTTTTTGTATAATATTTAGGTAGGTACTTTATCTTAATTAAATTAATTTGTTAATGCTGTAATTATTGTTCTTTAATAGCGGAATCAACGCAACTTCCGGCCACTGACTGTGAACATATGACTTGCTATTTCGGAGCATATTGCGTGATACGCAGTGGACTCGCCACTTGTGAATGTGGCGCTGCAGAGTGCGCAGCCACTGAGGCGCCTTCTGTGTGTGGCAGCGATGGTCGAACCTACCTTTCCACTTGCCACCTGCGAGCGCACGCTTGTAGGAGCCAATCCGACATCGTGGTCCAGGCGTTCGGACCCTGCGGCGAAGATGCTCCGACCGTCAGGCGAGGTAGTCGCTCGGCAGACGCTCGCTCCAACCCCTCACGCAACCTAAAGGAAACCAACAATTCCGTAGGCCAGTTTGAACGCACGTACCAAACAAATTACATACAGTTCACTGACGCTTCAGTAGACACCAGCGATAGTGGCAAACCCGACAGTCCTGAACCCGAATTGACTTGCATCGACATCCTACCGCCAATCGGTTATCGCTAGATTATAAAGCTAGGACAATGTAGTTTGCACAAATCGTAGCTATTGTCACACAAAAATTGATGTTGCTAATAAGTAAATAAAACAACATATAAAATTTATTATAACATGATTGATTCGCAGAAAAAGTTCATATAACTTCAAAGAAAATCGAAGGGGGAAGCGGGTGTAATAAAAACGTCCCAAAGCATATTGATATTGAAAAGGAAACAGAAGAGGAGCAATACATAACAAATGAGGTCGAGGAAAATTATCCAATATATGAGGAATACGTTGACGAAAATGAAAACGAAGTATATACGACGCCGTTGTTCGATGGGCAGGCTCGAATCACCGCGCGCACTAGGTTGCCCGCTAAACGATTCGATATTTGGGCGGAAGTGTCGGTCGTTTGTGGAAAGGGTGCTTTAATAAGTGCCTCAGGTGTAAGAGATTATTTATGGCTCGGTTTTGTAGACGATAGGGCCGCGCTGCGGTGGGACGCGGGAAACGGACCCTTGGAACTGCGATCGGGAAAAGTAAAACTTGATGTGAAATCTAAAGTGTCTGCAAGGAGATATAAGAAAGATGCCATGTTGAAATTAGGTTCGACTAGTGCTAGAGGTTCGACGCATGGACGGATGAGTTCGCTGGACGTAGATCCGTACATTTACGTCGGTCATCCACCAGACAATGTCACAAAGTAAGATATTATTTTTAAGCCTTAAGGCCAAAGTTCACACGTTACTTTAAGCTTCGGCGGTCAGTGATTTAGTAACTGCATCGATTGCAGTTGTGTTAGAGCGTACTATGAAAACAAATGCCAAAGGCACCAGAGCTTCACTATCTCTGAACTGGCATTCGCAATGTGTGTGAGTGAAACAAGCAGTTGTTGCATAAAAGTTCAATTTTACCTTCTAGCTTCTGGAAAGCGATTCTGCTACCGACGGTTAAAGTATCGTGCCTGCTTCGGCTCTTCTTTATATAGTATTTTTATCATATTATTGATATCATCTTACGTATATAATATATCATCATCATTTTCTTCGAAATGAAGTAAGTATGGTTAATGGTGGTCACGCGAAAAGCTTCTCCATCTAAAGCCGCTGTTTTGGTACCTTAGCTCTGTCCACCCACTTATATTATAATCTATCCATTTGCTTGGACGACCTGCCTACAGCCTACTGATTCGCTAACTCAGTGTCCAACATTGAATCATATTTACCAAGCTCGTTTGACATTTATTTTTAATCCATTGAAAGTTTTCTACGATAAATTATTTTGATTGCACCAACCAATCATCCTATTAACCAATGTTAAATAAGCTCGGTGGCTATCATCGGTTGTTAACCCCGTTGGCACTCTTTTGTCTGTAATTCTTCTCATACCATGTTTATTGAACAGGTTGTCGGGTACTCACGGCCTCCACGGGTTCGTGGGGTGCGTGCATCGTTTGCGCGTCAGTGGTCGTGACGTCATACCTCCCTCCCGCGGCCTGTCTATCACCGCTCACGGGGTTCGACCTTGCACGCCGTACAATCTTGCTCAGATTGAGTGCCCTTGATATAAACGTCAGGTAAAAATTAAAATAGACTACACACTACCGCAAGAGGCACAAGAGCCGCATTTTTAGGGTTCCGTACCTCAAGTGGATCCGTTCATTGTCCGTCTGTTTTTTTGGCCCTTTGTCTCAAGAATGCAAGGAGGTAGCAAGTTAAAATTAATGTCAAATACATAGGTTAACGGTCCCTTGCATCGGGAAAAAATAGGCTTCTCTCTAAGTAAACGCTAACAAGAAAACACTCAAATAATATAAAATAATATCCGTGCACTTTCCGTTGACCGAGAATCACGAAATTTAGTAACAAGCATGGTCTTTCAACACAAGTAGGTAAAGGAAAAAATCCGAAATTCTTTCAAGGTACGGAACCCTCGGTGCGCAAATTCGACTCACATTTGATCGGGTATGTAAATATCGCTAGCAGCACGAGTCGGATCTATCGGAAAATATGTTTGGCTCTTACATCTTATTCGGACCTCGTACTATGCGATGCCTGAAATGGACTGGAATGGAAAGTCATGTTATAACAGACAATCTAGAAGTGTGAAGGTGTAGTTTATATTTTGTGAAACATTAATTGTATGGGATTGACAAGGGATTGACGAATTCAATAATAATAATGTGTAGTTGATAAAATTTTATGAATACTATTGCCCTGCTAAGAGTAAAAGTCTAAGGTATCTGAAAAATGAAAATAATACAGGAGAAGTGAAATAGCGTTTCGATGAATGTCAACTATTTGTTTAAGAGATAGTTTTGTCCCGGATTCAATCCCGGGCACGCACTTCTAACTTATCGTAGTTAATATGCTTTAACGGTAACGGACAACACCGTGAGAAAACCTGTAATGCATGAGAGTTCTCCATATTATCGTTCTCAAAAATGTGTGAAGTCTGTCAATTCACACTTGACCAGCGTGGTAGACTATGGCCAACCCCTTCTCATTCTGAGAGGAGATATGTGCGCAATAGTGAACTGGCGATGGGTAGATAAAGTATCACTTAAGTACCTATTTAAATATTTTGTTTTAAGTTCGAAAATAAAGTTTTAAGTACAGATACAGACAACGGCTTCTTTCACTTTGTACTATGACTTTGTAGGAACCCAGTAGGTATAATATTGCCATGACGCCAAAATATGCAAAAAATGTATGATCTTTACGCTTAGCAGGACACAATACTTAATTATTACTTACCTACTGTAAGATAAATTCTAATTACAGATATTTCTTGTTACTATATCATTACTGTCTTATAGAAATCTTTACTGTAAATTTTAAAACAACATTTCTGTTGGTATATTGAAGAAAAATAATTAAAAAATACCAAATGATCCTTATTAAAAACGGGTCAGTGAAAACATTGTTGTAGAATTTTGGTAAGACTGAAAGAAAATTATTTTCGTGTTCTTGTGAAAGCTTATGGCGTTTGCTAGTACCTACCTACCAGTGTATTTTAAATGTTGACCATTGTTATCTTTCTAGGTAAAATATCTAAAGAATATAGGTAGGTACATAAAATTTAACATATTATTTTGTCTATTAATAATTTTCAACGAGAATGCTTAATCGAATAATAATATTTAATCTAACTCAATTGTGATATTCTTCAAATATTATATCGTTACTTACAGTGAATTGCATATCTTTAAAAGTTATTTAAAACTTATTAAAAAGATCATGACTTTTATAATAAGTGTAATGCGTAATAAATGACGTTCACGCGCCATTTTAACTTTTTTTGGCAAATTTCATGTCAAGAGTACGCTTTTAGTCCTTATTTTAAAGGTGAACCGTACTTGACCCATAGAGTTCAAATGGTGCCTGAAAAGTCATTTTGTACGGACTATAGGTACTTAGGTATACCTACCTATTTCTACATTTCAATATTATTCATGTCTATTTTGACACTTTTGTAAATAACATTCTCAAAATAATAATAAATGAATATTATTTACGATTATTTTGTTTTTCTTGAGGCCCTATAGAGAAAGAGCATGTGAGGGCCAGACCTTCGTTTAAAAGTTGAAACTTTATCTATGCACATTGTCCCCAAGACAGGGAGAAACGATCAGCGACTATGAAGTTGAGATCATGGTGGCTTTGGCAGATAATAGGTAACAAAGACATACAAAATCTTTCGTCAAAGTATATAGTCTAATTATTTATATTTTTTCGGAATAATATTAAAAAAATAAAACACGTTACGCATATCCAGCATAGATTTAGTATTTCCATGATTGCCAGACACTTAGTATTGTGGCAACCTCCTGACAGACACCCAAGACATATTAAAGTTTAAAAGGTTAAAGGGCGTAGTAATAGAGTCCCGTTGGCACCCTTCGGGTACGGAGCCCTAAAAACGAAAAACTCTTCATCCTTTCCCCATCCTAAATAACAGACTTACACACGGGGATCTTGTGCACTAGAACTCCAAGCTCCAGACCATTGGACGCAAGCTAAACGTTAACGCGCAACTGGACTAAGCGACCAAGTGCACGAAGAATGAATTTACAGTACGCGGCAGAAAGTAATGTACATCGACCTTTAGAAGGAGATAGCAGATTCGTAGAGCGTTGTCTCTGTCGTTGAGACCGACAAAACGTCATATAGGTATGTGTGGCAGAGACAACGCTCTACATAGCCGAAATGCATTCTTACCACACATTACTTACTGCCGCGTACTGTAGTTTCATAGAACATTCTGGCCTAGTGCGACCAGTATCTTGGATCTGGACAGCTAGCGTTAACTTGAAAAAATACACTGGAATCTTAGGTCATGCAATGTGCGGTAAGGCTACTTCAAAATATTTTTTTAAAGCGCTCTTTCTACAAAACTCGTAAACGGACTTTTGTACAGAAAGTGAAAACCTTCACTGTCTGTATAATGTATTTGTATAAAATTATAGCGGTTTTCCTCTTCAACGTCATTCCATTATTTCTTATCATTTCGTCCCTTCTCTTTATAATCCTTCTTATCTCTACTTCATAAAAGACCGAGCTTCAAATTTATCTCGGCTATTATTTCACGGAAAACTAAAACTAAGTCACAAAAGTTTTTGCTCCCTACGCTACGGCCCTTTCCCTACCAAATAGATCATTTATCTAACATGTATGTTTTGATCCTTTTCTCATTTAATAATACATAATAATAATTCTTTCGAGTGATGTAAAGCTGGCTAACACGAAAATATACCAGGTACCTATACTTATACTAATTTACTTGCATAGTTTTTTTTTTTTTTAAAGAATATTAGCCATATTAAATGACTAATATTCCCCTTTCCTCTCCAATTAAGCGTCAGGCTTGTGCTAGGAGTAGGTACGACAATAGTGCAACGGGCGGGATTTGAACCGTCGACCTTTCGGTTTTCAGTCCACTCCTATACCGATTGAGCTATTGAGGCTCTTAAAGCACCTACATAGGAAAACTGCTTTCAAAATTTTGAACGATTAAGCGAACGCTATGTGGGCTATTGTACAATGTAATATGCCGCTTAACATTTTCATAGAAAATGCCTGGTGGGTACGACATTGTTAGAATTTTCAAACGAGTTAATATGAAGTGGCGCGGTGGAATGTTTAATTATCGCTGTGACATCCTCCACCGAGGCAGACCGAGGCACTTGACGCGCACTGAGCCACGATGCCTACGGTATACCTATTACCTACCTACCTCTAGTCATCCGGTTGTTCTTTACGCATGCTTGATTTTACTTAAATAGGTACCTAAATAGATGAGACTCTACCTATATAAGTACGAGTATATACTTGCATCTCTCTTGCACAGCTAGCGAGCTTTGATTGATTTTTAATACGTAGATATACAAAATTAAGGCTAATAGAGAGAGAGGCAGCTTGTGCCAGACCTTCGTTATTTTATAAAAGCTGAAAGTTTTTCTGCGTATTGTCCCCAACACAGGGAGGAACGATCAGCGACTATGAAGTTTGAATCATGGTGGCTTTGGGAGTTTAACTTTAAGGAGTTGCCACGACACTAGGTGGCTGGCAATGCATGACGTGATTTCTTATACTATTCCAAAGAAAATATAAAAAAAAATGACTATAGGTACTTTAACGTATAAGATTTTTACAACTTCATTACCTGTTAACTCCCAAAGCCACAATGATCTAAACTTCTCATCTATTTAAGTAATCTGTAAAAAATTGTAATCCTATTTATTACTTGTAGCCTTATTTTCACTCTGATATTATGTAAAATTATATTGTATATATCGCTGTTGATTGCAAAAAACGAGTAAAATAAAAATAAAATAAAAATAAACTTCATAGTCACTGGTCCGTTCCTCCATGTATTGGGGACAATACGCAGAGAAACTTTCAGCTTTTATAAAATAACGAAGGTCTGGCACGCGCTGGCTCTTAGTCCATAACGTGGAAAAGTTGTAGGAAAGAGTTTCAAGTTTCCTACCAAGCTCGCGTCAAGAGTTGCCAGTTTTTAATTTATACGTCGCTAGTTTGTAATAGAATACTAATTGTGAATAAAGTGGCGCAACAGGCTCCAGAGAAGAGAGCAATCTCTCATGGCAGCGAGCAATCTCATAGATTTCTCTCTTGGCGCAGAATTAGCGCGAAAGCCACGAGTATTATTAACAGGGCTTTCGCATCGGAATTAAAGGTGCTGATACACATGTTTAAAAAAAGGTGCAGATAGAAATGCGCAATAATAGCACAAAAGAATGCTTTTTCGAGCAAATGCTACCTAGTAGCATGTGTGTACAGTACCTACGTGGTAGAAAATAATCGCTGTACATCGACCTTTAGAAGGAGATAGCGGATTTGTAGAGCATTGTCTCTGTCGTTGAGACCGACACAATGTCATATAGGTATGAGTGATAGACACACCCTTGACACAACGCTCTACAAAGCCGAAATGTCACTCTAAATGCCGATGTAAGTAGGTACATTATTTTCTACCGCGCATGCTTATCCAAGAACATGCTTAAAACCAGTAAACCTACTGCTTTTCACAAGAGAGCACGCTCATTTCAAGCATGCTAATAAGCATACTATTTTAATAGCATGTCTATCTGTGCACCTACACACACAACGCACGCTAAAAATGTGTTTAATTCGGTTCATATCGACTGTGAACTGGCAACATGTACCTACTATCTAAAAAAATACGATTTCACTTTATGCTTGGTATTCGTATTCCGCAGTGCCACTTCACGACAGTTAATCTAGTTTGGAGCTAAAATTTAAAAAAGCACGCACACAAGCGAGGCTTCACCTACTGGCACCTGGCATCTGGCAGGCGTATATACCTACACAATCACTATTTAGCTGAAGGAAATAAGTTATTTTTCTTCATCCTGTTGAATTGTTAAAATTGAGGCAGTACTTACCAGTTGCCAGTCGTTAAACAGAAAAGCAGACAGATTAGTTCCCCTGGGGGCACCATAGTTTTTTTCCATCCTGTAGGTAGATTAGCACTAGTGTGGATTGTATGACTCGATGTCCCATTTATGATTTCATGAGTTGACACCTTATATTTTGTACTCCGTGGTTGACACGCTGGATAAATCCAATGTGGTTGCACCTTTACGGTTCTCTGTGCTACCACAGCCTTTATGTTTATTCGCGGGTTATTATTTCCGAGTGGAGAGATTATTTGGAAAACGTAAACGTAGCGTCCCTCATATACCTATCACACAGCCGCACTCCGCTGGCAGAGGTGAAAACATTCGTTGCGAACATGTTGGAAATTATTCTTGTACCTCTCTCTACCTCTACCTATCTCATTCTTTTGAAATGCACGAATTAAAAAGAAAACGCCGTGAAAAGGTAACAGAAAATAAGACTGACACAGTTCCAAATTTATAATATTAGCACTAAGTACTATGGATTGTTTGACTCGATGTCGCATTCATTGATTTCATGAGTTGAAATTCGGGGTAAGCCCAAATGTGGTTGCACCTTTACGGTTCTCTGCGCTACCGCAGCCTTTGTGTTTATTCGCGGGTTATTATTTCCGAGCGGAGAGATTATTTGGAAAACGTAAACGTAGCCTCCCTCATATATCACACGGCCGCACTCCGGTGGCAGTTGTGAAAATAATCGCTGCGAACATGTTGGAAATTATCCTCGTATGTACCTACCTTTGCTTAGAGAGGTTAACTCTTTTGCAATGCACAGATAGAATGCGATATGGGCTGTATTTCAGGGATTTGATGTATTAGGTAGGTACAGGTATGTTTGTTAATAACTCAAACAGTAGGTGAGGGAGATATCTTGTAGTTCTATCTATGAGGTACCTACCTACATCTTTAAGTAATTAACTACCTATTAACTTCTAAAGAATAGAAATTTAATATATACCTGAGGTAAAGTTTTATTTAAGGTATTATGTAGCTATATCCTTGTTATAGCTTGGAGTTGACTACCTACCATCACACCTTATGGTAAGTAACGACGCATGATATAGCTATTATAGTACCCAGCAAAAAATATTGCATGTCGAATTACAGAACGAGATACCAGTTTCGTAGAGCATTGTTTCTGTCCTTGAGACCGGTGAAACGACACATAGGTATGAGTGACAGTGACATGAAGCAGAAACCTCTTTCTAAAGTTCGATGCAGAGTCGATGTACAATATTTCCTGCCAGATATACTTAACTGTACTATGAGCATTGCACACGCCTCTCTAAAAGAAGCCTATTAGGAGATATTTCTTAGGTTTTTTATTTCATTACATGTTAGCTCTTGACTGCGATCTCACGTGATGGTAAGTGATGAAAGCGAGCTAATTTGGAAGGGGTATGGCAGTTTTATCAAACCCATAATCCTTTATAGATTTCTAAACTGCATCAGTAGTCAGTACCGAAACGTTTAATTAGACGCCACGGCTTTGCCGGTAACTAGGGTGGTAGATAGGTAACTAGCCACGGCAGAAGACTCCCACCTGACATCAAATAGGTTTAACTACATATCATCAATGCCAACCTCTTGATAGTTTAAACCTACCTAAGTATTTATTATTTTTAATATTATTAATGATAGATATTATTGTCTGTTCGTACATAGTAGTTTCAAGGAGCGCGCATGACCAAGTGTCAAATTGCGTCCATTAAATTTGGATAACGCAGCTTACGTTTATATTTTGCACGTAATCCCCTCGTTGTGTAAAATACGGGCCGTCAGTAAATATTAAAATCCGGTATAATTTCGCCTCTGTCCGTGTCATAAATATTGTCCAGAGATTTTCATATTAATTGCAACACCACTAGAGCGCCTTTGTAGGCACGAATTTTAATTTAATGACCCCACGTGCGTTTCGAGTTTCGACCCTTGTGAACGTTGAAATATCTTTTTTTATTTTATTTATTTATTCAGATAACATAGAAGTTAACCCTTGACTGCAATGTGACAAGTGATGATACAATCAATCTAAGTTGGATGCGGGCTAACCTGGAAGGGGTATGGCAGTCATTATTAAACCCATACCCCTTTGGTTTCTACACGTCATCGTACTGGAACGCTAAATCGCTTGGTGGCACGGCTTTGCCGGTAGGGTTACCACCCTACCGGCAAAGCCGTGCCGCCATATATCAGTAGTAGGTATCTACAGCCTTTATTATTGTACTTTCCTCAAAAAAACTCTCATTAATTCCTAAGCGTACCTAAATATTATACTTATAGCGTTATATTTTGTTAAAATTTGTCCGCAATCTTCTCGCGTTCATAAGATTAAACATTGGGGTTTTTTAGTCAAAGTGGAACGCGTCCACAATCACATTAACTGTCACGCCTCCTCGACCCTAATTGGCTGTAATAAATTAGGTTTATAACAAGACAGATTTGTTTTTCTGCAAAAACAGCGGCAAGCTTTCTGAAAGGCAACAAATTGATTTTTGATGTCGTCTCGTACCTACGCCGTGATAACTTTCTGCTGCTGAGGTTGTTTACCAACAAAAACATAATATTCTGCCGATGACCTGTAATGATACGATGTAAAATTTCTGTGCCGTAAGGCTCGTCACGACGTTAATAACTTTTTTTTTGCCCTTGATTGATGTTTAATTTTTTCTGCGGTTTGAATATTTAAGATTTCAAAACACGATATGGGACACCTGGAATAAAAAAGAAACAAATCGTTTTCTCTTCGTTAATACGGAAAAAGGAAAAAAAGCGTCCATAAATTTAGCGATCAAGTAACCGCAACAAATCAAGATAGTATTGCTGATAGATGTATTCTCCAATCACCTGGTGTCTTATTACAAGGTGTGTGGTGCTATTTGACGCGGGACTAATCAGTATGGTAATATGTGGGGTAGGTGAACGATCTGGAGTGAGTGGGTGAGAGCCTGCACGGCGCGGTGACAGCCTCCGGCGCGGCCTGCGCCCGTGCGCACGCTTCAACCCAACATACTGGTTCTAATCTTTAATCGAGAGTCGCGAATGAATGCGAATCGCGCATGATCTGTAAGTAATCCGATCTGATACTCGCTATAGCTCACTTCTATTCATTCTCTCCAGTTATTGTACCAGTCCACCATGCGGGCCACGGCAACATTAATATTGTTGGCACTCTCGATGCACCTTGTCAACACGGACGTGCAATCATCGGATCACGCAAGAACACCCTACAGACGTCGACGCACATCTATCTGCAACACGAATATCAGCTACGACAAAGTTTTAATAAAACACGTCACTCTGAGTTCGAAATATATATTTACTGGGAAAGTATACCGCGTGAGCTCTGGGGATGATACACGTTTATACAAAGTGAATATCCGTAGGGTGTTAAAGGGTGATTTGAACGAAGTCGGTGTTGGTGTGAAATTTGGTAAAGCAGAGTCATTACGTTTTAGTGACGCTACAGTTTTAGTGCATAGTTCAAAGAAATTCAAGTGTCCGCCGTTGCGTGTTCGAACTTACGCCATATTTTTGACTGAAAGACACCGGGATGACTTGTCAATGGGATTGAATTTAGTGATGGAACCCGTTTTGATGACTCTACGGAACATTGATATAATCGAAGCGGCGATAAAAGGTAAGCTTTAAATGGTCTGTTGTTTCGTTCTATTGACTATATAAGTTCTACATGACAAATAACGCCTTTTATTGTAAACTCTATCTATTTGCAATCAAGTTAGTACCTATTGTTAGTATCAAACCAATATTGTAGTTTAATGTTTAAAAGTAACTTGATCAGAATTGAAATGTCCTAATTGTACGTCCTGGTTAACTTTTAGGGTTCCGTACCTCAAAAGGAAAAAAACGGTTTTTTAAATCTATACGTAAGTAATATACCACTCACAGTGACAGTACCGTCACTGACTGAAAGACAATGCACAGCTTAAACCAATGTACCTAAAAACTTGAAATTTCCATGTGAGAAGGTTGTTGAAAAAATAGTTGACAACCCTAGGTAACCTAGTTTGTAAACTCAGTTATTTGAAGTTTATTTATTTTGTACTTGTCATTTTACCGATTGCAATATGTACTATGTAGCTTAGACATATTATGTATAAAGAAGAAACTGACTGACTGACATTATTAAGTATATAATTCAATTCGCTGGGTCCCGAAACTTGAGGAAAAGGATTTGAGAAACTCTAAAGAGGTCTTTAAAACCTAAATACAAGCGAATGAAGCTAAAAATTCACGGAAAAGCTAGTAATAGATAAGAGAAGTTGAGTGAACTGCATAGTGCCGTATTGCGTAAACAAGTAGGCGGTAATGATGCTCAGGGCGGGGCGTCAGTCAACGGTTTTGTGACAGGAACTGATTGCTCGGCGAAGCTAGCGACAGTAGATTATTTCTGCTTTAAATAATTTGCATATTGCTGCAATTAATAGAAAAGCTGGCAATCTTAAGCTTGGAACGAGAATAATCTATCTTATTTTTTACGAAAATAATACGGTGTGATTAAAAAATAAATAAAAAAACGACTGCCCGGCTTCTGCACTTTTGAAAATGGCGCCATACTGTCGCCACATTGATTTTTTCAAAAAAAATTTAGCCAGTGTCACTCGGGATGATGACGTACGAGTGGTTATCGTCCAAGACCTAAGGTTATTAACGACACCACATACATCCAAATCTGTTCAAGCATTTAGAATTTATGGTGGAATAAAGAAACTCACATACATACACTCTGAAAGCATTACACTCGTTTTTTTGGGCAGTCGTGTAACAATATCGTATTACAGAAGGATATTTGACACCATCGACATAATACAATAAAGGTTAAGGTGAGCTGGACTCTCGTTAGTTCAAATGTGGCCCGTATTATGTGTAATATCCAGCCCCAGTTCCGAGTGAGTTTGTGTTATGAGTTAGATAACTGCATACATGCCGCAGGAATATTAAATTTCCTCCTTTCGTGTCTCCAGAAAGTTCGCTCATGTTTTGAAGTTCCGTGTACCTGCGCGCTTTGCGGATACGAGATATTAATTTTGTGAAAACCCAAAATGAGCATTAAAGTTTTGTAGGCAAATGGAAGAATTAAGAAGTTTTTATTAAATTATATTTATGAAGTTCCAATAACCTACAGTTTCATTATGTAACTAGCTTATGCTCGTGACTTACAACAAGACTACACAAATTTCAAATCCCTATTTGACCCCCTTAGGGGATGAATTTTTAAATTTTTCCGTTCTTAACGGATGTCTACGTCACAACAGCTATCTGCATACCAAATTTCAGCCCGATCCGTCCAGTAGTTTGAGCTGTGCGTTGATAGATCAGTCAGTCAGCTTTTCCTTAAGTATATTTATTTTGATAAATACATTGATGGATATTTGAACAGCTCATCACAAACTACCTATGTACCTATATGGTAGTCGTTAGTGGAGTGAAGGAACGATCGTGCGCTTAGTGTGAAACAGGTTCACCCTGGTTCACCCTTAATGGATCATCGACGTGCAGATCGCAATCTGCAATCTCTGCGCGCCGCTACCTGCCAATTATGTTATTGGTTTAAGTTATAACTAAGTGAGCACTAAGTAGTTCTCGAAATACGACTTAGAAAAGTCCAATGTTGCGGAAGAGTGTAACAGTATCTTTGATATGATCTTCGGTCATTACCTATATTTTACCAATGCAAATAAGTAGGTAATAGAGTCAAAACGTCTTTAGGCGCGTTGGGCGATTTAGGGATAGGTAAAAATGCCAAGGTCGCGTCATCGACATGCTAATATGTATGTTTCTAAGCTAAATGTTTGTGGAATGCTAATAATTCAGAATATTAATAAAATCGTGTACCTACCTAGAAAACCTAATTTATGTAAGTCTACACGTGGTCTACACTCAATTAAAGAACCTTGTCAACAGTATGAAACTGTCCAGCAATTTCTATTACAGTTCTCTTGGAAATTGCTGGCGTGCTGACAGAGCCGATTACAGCCCTCCTGCTCAGGACTGTAATGAATTAATCTTTTATTCTGTAGTGAAGCAATTTCCGAGCAAATGGGAGTTAAGGTATCGGTATTGCTTCAGTGAATATAATATAATTACTATCGTGTTTTAGAGTTTTTAAATATGTCGATTTTGATGCGGTTTTTTGCTTTTTTACGGGTAGAGGTAATCGTAGCGTGCGGTCGTGAGTTTTTAAAATTTTCACTACATCACATCACACTTAAATTGGAATAATACGAGATAAATTTGAAACGGACAGACCAAATTGCTTTCGGGGAGTTTTGACTTGGCTGATCGGCCCTCGTATGTCACGAGGCTGACGTGCGATTCAATTAAAGCAGCGACTGACAGAGGCCAGTTAAAAGCATAAAATTCCATGAAAATACAGACTAAAGCAAAAATTGACTGCGCTCCGAACAATCGTGTTTACCAAAAGTGAAGTCAGTTTTGTGCACGTGATGTGCATACAGAGTGGCATAGCACAGACATTTAGGTGATATAACGATCGGCTTTATTTTTGAAGTCGGCTTCTCTTGATTTGTTAAACATGCTGGGCTGCCGTCGCACGAACCAGGAACTAATGCGATTTGAATGATTTTACAAAGTATGTACATCAGCTTCAGATTGAGTCGCATCAGGAACATTGATAAATGCTGATGATTTAAGCATAGATCAAGCACTGTGTGGCCTTTGAGCTTACGTATTATGTACGTTGCACTCAATGCGGGCTGCTATCTTTTGCATTTTCAGTATTGCAAAATGCAACTCTTGTGGAAGCTTGCGCCTCCTGCGAGTTTTGCGGCCATAAGTGGTGTCTTTATTGTCTATTTTTATGAGTTATGTTAGTATGAGTAGACCCGTTTATGAGTCTATCTTTTTCTTTTAGACTGTGTATTAAACATGCACTGCCCGCTGTCATATCAGCCGGTGTTTGGCGTTGTGGTTACCACGGTCTTCGTTCTTGTTTTTCAATTGCAGCATTTAACTCTTAACTTTTATTATTTCCGAACGATGTATTGTTATGATGTTATTTTTGTGCTGACGATTATTTATCATCATTTATTTAAGAATTTTGAATATTTTTTGTGATATTTTGCTTTTACTTATTGCATTTTGTAAAATACGTGTTTATCCTAATGTAATTATTTCAAATATTTTTTATTTTGGTCCTTTCCTTTTCCACTTGCCTTATTAGAAAACAGCACTAGACTGCGCATAGAAACTAGCACGCTCGAAAACGAAAATAGTGAGCAATATTGAATTAGTTATGTTGTAAGTGTAAATGTCGGACAGTATTTCAATTAAGTGCATGTACCAGTAAGTTAGTGAGTAACATCTCATCCGGGAGTCGGGAGCGACGCCGTTGAGTCTCGTAGATAATAAAGTGGACCGTATTTACGACACGCTGGCAAGTTATAGGTCGATTCGATTAGCCCGATACTGAGTTTGCTGAAAGTGTTTGCGTCAGTTGAGCAACTTGTGTGTTTAACTGAACCTCGATTACACAGGACCCTGTTCAAACATTTCATGTCACATCCGTGTCAGGCGTAAATGAATTTAAGGCTGCTTCGATGTACGTTGATGATCATATTACGCTTGTACTATTCTATAAAGATATTTTAATCTACAGTGAAAGGAACAATCTTTTCATCTGCTCTTTAATTCTGGTTCCCATTTTCCTACTCCAGTGAACTGTGTGCGATCTTGCATTTTTCAATTCTCATGATTCTGAGTCATCGTTTATTAGGTTAGGCATTAGATTATAGCCAATAAAAAAATTAATTAAATTAGGAGGATAAATTTCTCATATTAGTAGGTATTCGTAACTATAACAGTGCCAGACTCCGCCTGGGGTTTCCTACCACAAAGTAGGAAATATTTCCGCCTCTGAAACGTGAACTACTCTATATAGATAGTAGATACATAGAAAAATGTCTAACTTCATAGCTCTTTATATAAAATCGTTTATAAAAGCACCTTATACACTTTTATCACGGTTGTCGAGTTAATCAAAGAGTGTCATGGGACATGACTTTATTTCACATAATGGGAGTCTAAATTATCTCAAATGGCGCAATTAAGATTACAGATTCAAAAGTGCCCGTAATGACATCGTGTCGAGCTCATTTACAATATGGGGGCAAGTGATGACTTCTGTTACATTATACAGGAATTCGCATCATCATTTATATCATTATCTAAATACTGATGCCCGCGACTTCGACCGCGGGGATGCAGATTTTGTAAAAATCCTAAGGGCACTCTGATTTTTCGCTATAAAAAGTAGACTATATCGGTACACGAGATGCAAGCTATCTTCGTACTAATCAGACGATACCTACAACATCATCAGTGTGGAATTAGGTACGTTTTTTTAAGATATCAACCAAATGTACCACGTCAAAATCGGTTAAACGGAGGGGCCGTGAAAAGCTAGCAGACAGATTATTGCAATTAATGCGAAAGTGTATCTGTCTGTGTCTTGCATACCGGGGAATATCATGGGCTAGTTTTTGTTCCGGAAAATCAAGGAGTTCCAACGGTATTTTTAAACCCCTAAAACCACACCTAAGAAGTCGCGGGCATCATCTATGGAACAATTGAACATAGCGATGTGTCCTGCCAATGAACAATAAAAAACACGATCTTGATTACTTAAAATATCTATTCTCTATGGCTCGTTAAAAAGCACCCATGTTCCTCGGATGACACGTGAGATTCGGCCCTTATTTTAATGACCTTCATGTGGCACGCAATGTGTTCGTTACCTACGCCTGAGCTCAATATAAATTACTCGCGAGATTTAACAGATGCCAAGATATTTCTTAGTTACATCTTGATATTCGCGAAGGGTATCAGGAGTTATGGCGGTATTCGTGAAAATGTACGCAAAATTACCTGCTGAATATTTCACACAGGCATGTAGATAGGTACCTACCTATCCATTGTAAGGTGCTATATTCTTAGTTTGAGGACAAAATGTGAAAAAAGTTTGATCTCATACATACCTACAGATTTAGTGTCAGCTATATTACATAATGTATAACCGTGTTTGGTGGCGCGGGCGTGGAATTGGCCTATGTCCAGCAGTGGACGCAAACAGGCTGATGGATGGATGGATATTACATAAACAAGTGTAAATCAAAGGTTTATTGGTTGTCCTTCAATCACGCCGCAACGGAGCAACGGATTGGCGTATTTTTTTGCATGGATATAGAAACATCTGGAGAGTGATATAGATTATCTTTTTATCTCGGAAAATGTAAGTTCCGGGGGCGAAGTCATAAAACAGTTCTAAGGCTTAGGAATTTATAGAGCTAGAACATCTAATTAGCATATAAAAACAAATAGGTACTAACAGTGTTGATCTGAAGCACTAGAGCAACTTTCAATTCAACAGTATGATAATGCAAGTCAAAGAACCCGTATCACTCCAACCGATTCGTTCGATTGTTGTTTTAGGACAAACGCCAACATATTCATTTGCAAAACCAAGAACTGTTTGCAGAGGAATCAAGAAAAGCGTAATAGTAAGTACCTACGTTATGCTATTAGCTATGACTGTGAGAAATGAAGAATTCAAAGTACACATAAAAGTCCTTCGTCCATTTAAAACAGAGACAAGTTAATTATACACATTTATTGAAGTGTTATTTTAAGTTTCCATTTTGAATCGCCCCTAGCTATTTATAAGACATCGACCCCACTGCCAACGGTCAGACATAAATTACCTATTAATTCAGAATTCTGCATTAGCTATCTAGCAGCCAAAACATCAAAAGAAGATGGTCTAAGATCCCGCATTAGAATTATCAAACCTTATCTGTTATTTAATTGTGATAAAGAATATATGTTAGATAATGTATTTACCTATAGATTGATACATCGCAAATATGTTGCCTAGCGAAATCACGTGCCAAAAAACAAATTAAATGTAATTGAACTTCCCTGATTTAGTTATTTATGAAAATTGAGCATCAGCTGAGAGAATATACTCCAAGGAGTTGAAACATAAGGATTGCCTACTTTCCCCTCTGCGCAACTATGGGGTTGCCAGGTATAAAGAGATAAGTAAGCGTTATTAATTTACCGTTTTTAATCGAGTTTTACATCAAATGAAAGATTATTTTATTCCCAATTCAACCATATTATCTAGGTTGCCTTATCAGAAAAGTAAAAAAAAATTAAATCTTTTATCTATGCAACTATGGATTCAAAAAACTTTTTGATAAACTCTTTCAGCTGATGCTCGACTTTCATAAACAACTAATAGGGGAAGTTGATCGAAAAAAAAATTAATTTAATTTTGTAATATCATTGACACGTAATTTAGCTAGGCAACCTATGTGCGATGTATCAATCCACACATTATCTACCATAATATACTCTCTATCACAATTAACAGATGAGGATAGATACTCCAAATACCGGCTCTCTACCTAAGATATTCAAGCTTCTCTACAGAAACGATGAAGGGCCCAAACTGCTCTCGAGTTTCTCGATGGAAGCCTAAGCTGCTAAAAATCAGAAAATAAAATTAGATGCTACAAAACTGATCGCTCAGGCTGTAATAGCCAATGTGCATGAAGCCTTAATAGTTTCAATAACTGATCATCACGATCAGGGCACGATTGCCATAAGCATGGAAGCTACTTACGTTAGTAAAACTTACAGGTGCATCCGCGGCCTAGTTACTAACAGTAAATATTCCTCAAAATGTACGCACTATAAGTAGTTAGTTCGCAGAGATCAAAGCTATCGTATTATTTGCAGTGAATGCAAAATTCAGAATACCGAACTCTAGACCTCTGGCTGTGGGATCAAGCCCTAAAACTGATCGATTTATAATGCATTAAAAACTTTCAGACACATAAAATTATTAGTCCCCGAAGCGGTGTAACTACTTTGCACCGAGAGATGAAAGAGAAAGTTTTAGTTGGTGTTGTTTTCCCAAAGGATCTCAACTCGATCGTTATTCTACGAAGTTAAAGTGAACTCGATCATCTACTTTAACGACCTGTGAAGTTAGACATTAAACTTTTTACTTTTAATAATTTTTCATCATCCTGTCACTTTAGATTGAAAAAAAAATAGTGATAAATATTTGTTATCTATTTTTATAATAAAACTCTAAATGGACGATTTCTGTACAATCGAAAGTGTGTTTGTCTGTCTGTCTGTCTGCTAGCTTTTCACGGCCCAACAGTTTAACCGATTTCGATGAAATTTGGTACAGAGTTAGCTTACATCTCGGGGAAGGACATAAGCTTTTTATCCCGGAAAATTTAAGAGTTCCCACGGGATTTTTGAAAATCTAAATCCACGCGGACGAACGTGGGCATCATCTAGTATTAAAAATATTTTGAAAATATTAATTTTAGGAAGCATTATTATTATTATCGATCTAGAACCCAAAACATATTTTTAAAATTTTTGTTTGTCTGTGTACGCTTCATGCTGAAACTAGATAAGTGTACTTTTGAACGCAAATTAATATAGCTATTACTTACTCCGGGTCACCATAATATTATGATAGTTTTATCCTGGAAAACGATAGGAATGGCCTGGGATAGGAAATTATATTATGAGCATAGGTACACCGTACAGTTTATGTGTTGTATAAACGGATCAATTTACATCATTCGAAGTTACCTATTGTATTAGGTATTATTTGACGTGAGATAATTTTCAAATTTATTTAAATAAGTGGTTGTAAAGTAGATATTTTGAAATTCAAACGCCCAAACGACTTGGTTGTGAGGGGAAATAAAGTAAAGGGCAGTTTCAAAGCCTTCAGCCATTCTTTACTTTACAACCTTCTCCAAGCGAAGTGTTTTAATTTTATAGAATTCTACGAACATAAACGGCGGTAGACATACCGTCAATATTTGTTACAACTTCAAGCACTCAACATAAAAACACTGAGCCGTCAAACTTTATGTTTTCTTATAATATAATCGGAGCAACGACGACGTCGACGTGTGAAATATAAGACCGAGATAAACATAAAATCCCCCTGCCTCGCGATTTTAGAGTTCCGTGCCCGAAGAGTGCCAACGGGACCCTATTAAGTACTAAGCCTCCGCTGTTCGTCCGTCAGTCCTTCCGTCCGTCCGTCCTTCCGTCCGTCCGCAGCGGGCTGTACCGCATCAACCGTAACAGATAGAGTGTTAAAAATTTCACAGTGTATTCTTACCCGTCTGCGGCGAAACCCAAAGTAGGGTTATTTATTGTCACTATAACAATAATAATCTAAATAATATATAAAACCAAAAGGTGACTGACTGACTGATGTATCAACGCACAGCTCAAACTACTGGACGGATCGGGCTGAAATTAGGCTTGCAGATAGCTATGACATAGACATCCGCTAAGAAAGGATTTTTGAAAATTCAACTCCCAAGGGGGATAGTGGGAGGTCCCGGGTTCGATTCCTGGCAGGGGTTTGGAATTTTATAATTTCTAAATTTCTGGTCTGGTCTGGTGGGAGGCTTCGGCCGTGGCTAGTTACCACCCTGCCGACAAAGCCGTGCCGCCAAGCGATTTAGCGTTCCGGTACGATGCCACAGAAACCAAAGGGGTATCGGTTTAATAAAAACTGCCATACCCCTTCCAGGTTAGCCCGCTATCATCTTAGACTGCATCATCACTTACCACCAGGTGAGATTGCAGTCAAGGGCTAACTTGTATCTGAATATAAAAAAGGGGGTAAAATAGGGGTTCGAAAGTGTAGTCCACGCAAACGAAGTTGCAGGCATAAGCTAGTTAATAATAAAGAATTCAAAATAGCCGCCATGTAAATTAAAATTGAAAGTAAGTATATAGGGTGTTATAATATAATATCTTGTAGGATGGTACAAAACTCTTCGTGTGCGAGTTTGACTCGCACTTGACTGGTTTTTATAACTCGGCAAATAAGTCATTGTCAGAACTCCAGTTTATTCGTCATGATGATCGCCATAAACGTGGACGGACCTGCAGGAAACATTTATTGAAATGAGAGTGTTTTATTGTGCTTTACTTTTTTATTATCTACTTGATGTGGCCGCAGATATTAAGATAGGAAATAAATTTCAAATATTTATTAGGCACTAAAGGAATTACTTAATTTTAACAGAAGTACTCAAAAGCTTGCTCTACGCTGATGTACAAAACACATACTAGGTATTAAACCGCAAATACGTATACCGATATTTCTCGAAACCTATAAAGTATACTTAGAGTAAACAAGAGACATTATATTCCCTAAAATTATGAAAGTTCTTATTATTAGATATGTGTAGATACATCTACCAAGAAGAAAAAAAATCCAACACACAGAATGACCTAAATAATCATAGAAATTATATTTAAAAAGTTGCCCATATTTATTCCTTCTCAACATCACAGTTCATTACGTCGAAGTGGTCGCGTCCAATAGTTTTGTTTGGGCGGCGCAGGCGCATAAATTGAAAGCTCCTCTCAAGGCACCCATTAAGCCTTTTACGATATAATAAGTAGCTACTGCATTTCCGTTCCGGGCACGTTTCGTGATTTAATTAAAATTATACGTATAGCTTCTTACTTTTATGCTGAGATTTTTTTATATCTAGAAACTTTTCAAACGAAAATCGTTCATTAATAAAATTGAGATTAGAAAGAAAGAAGAAAGAAAAACGTTTATTTTTTAAGGCTGTACCACACATTACCATTATTAGGTTAGGTTATCCCGGCGCCTCTTATACTTGAGTAGTAAAGTCAAAAGACCTCAAGTAGAAGAAGCGCCGGAATAAACCATGTCATGTGTGGCACAACCCGAAAAAAAAGGTCCCTACTCAGCATAAATGCCATATGTCTTGCACAAGTACAAAAACATACAGCGCTGGTTTTCAGTAGGAACCCTGATTCGGGTGGCGCCACGGAATTATTTCAATTGTACTTATATTCTAATCTATCTATTCTATATGTTAATAATATATACAAATTCACACATATTATACTTACTTATATATATATATATATATATATATATATATATATATAATTGGACACATCTATGCACATGTATAAGGTATGGCTATGATGTAACCTAAATCTTGTTACAAAAAGGAGTACTCCGCCACATGATCCTGAAATTCTACCTGTTTCTCCAAAGGAATTTTTTCAATTTAGTTTTGAATGAAAATTTACTTTTTAAATTCCTTATTGGAGGGGGGATATTATTCCAACATTTAGTGGCGGAGTACGTAAATGAACCTCTAAATGCGGCAGTGCGATGGAATGGAATACGAAGTTGATGGCGACAGCTTCGCAAACGGTCAGATTCACCATCGCCTACCCAATGAAGTTTATCGGCTAGGTACGTGGGCTTGCTCAGTTTAACCACACCAAAAAGTAAACCAGCAAGATGTAACTTCCTCCTTGATCTCATCTTCAACAACTTATGATTGTTCAGAAAAGGGGTAATATGACTGCGCGGAGGAACCTCAAAACTGAAACGTGCACATGCGTTCTGCACACGTTGAACGAGACGTTTTGTTCTGCATAACAACCGTGGCCCATATATAGTGTCTGCATAGTTCAGCTTTGAAAGCACCAGAGCCTCTACCAACTGGATACGCAGTTCTTGAGAAAGATAGTTACGAACTTTGTAAAGTATCTTCAGTCGATAGAAGCAATTGCGAACTTTCTCGGCTATATGATTTTCAAATCTCAGGTCTGAGTCCATAAGCAGGCCCAAATTACGCGCCTGAAAAACTCTCTCCAAAGCTTCACCTCTTATATTTATATTAGCACTACTGACGTCGATTTTATCTCGCTGTTTCTTAGTTCCAAACAATATAAACTTAGACTTTACGGGATTAAGGACAAGTGAGTTAGAATCTGACCATTCCGCAATGCGATTAAGGTCATCGTTGATTAGATTTACTGCAGTTTGGAACTCCTCTGGTTTAAATGCATAATATAGCTGCAAGTCATCTGCATATATGTGATATTTACAACTTTTAATTTGCTGGATAATATCAGCACTGTATAGAATGAAAAGAAGCGGACCTAACACAGAACCCTGCGGAACACCCCTAGGAACAGGGGCGATCGCTGAGCTGCACTTTCTGCCATCCTCATGTACTATCTCTACGAATTGTGTCCGGTTAGAAAGGTAGCTATCGAACCATTTGACAGCATCAATACGAAATCCGTAATAAGATAGTTTAGATAACAATAGTGCAATATTGATGCTGTCAAAAGCCCGAGAAAAATCGAGGAGTACCAGCAATGTACACATCCCAGAATCCTGCGCTGTTAGTATGTTATCCGTAACATCCAAAAGTGCTGTCACGGTACCACGACCTGCCCTAAATCCGGACTGATATTCAGGCAATATCTGATTTTTTTCAAGATAGGCTGACACTTGTGAATATACAGTTTTTTCTAATATTTTAGAAAAACACGACAAAATGCTAATTGGCCTAAGATCCTTTGGCGAGACAGGATCGGGAATTTTAGGAAGAGGACGGACTAAAGCAACCTTCCATACACTTGGGAAAACAGATGTTACTATTGAAGTGTTGATGATTCCTTTTACAGTTTCTAAGCTTTGAGGAAGTGTCATCAAGAGCATGTCGAGGGTTATTTTATCCGTCCCCTCAGCGTTCGAATGTAATTGCTTAATTATTTTTAATATTTCAGTGTTAGTAATAGTTTTAAGTGAAAAAACAGTATCATATAATTTATTGAACTCGAAATATGTAAGTTGTGAGAAAGTTACATTTTTCGACCCAGGAACTTTAAGAAAGTGTGAATTAATTGCCTCCGCATCTGTAAAGTGTGCCGGTAATTGATCTAACTTTTTTGGTAGGACAGTATGCTTTAAGTTTTTCCACAGAACTTTGGGGTGTTTAATTTTACTGTTAATATCATATTTAAAGTACGCGCGTTTTTCATTATGGATAGCTGTAATAACCAATTTCTTATACTGCTTATAAAGTAACTTGTTTGACTCTGATTTATCATTACGCCACTGAGCATGCGCATCGTTCCGTAGGCTCATCATAAATTTTACATTACACGTTAGCCACGGAGTAAAGCGCTCTTTAACTACTATAGCTTTCTTAGGAGCATGTTTATCAAAAATTTCCATCACACATCTGTTAAAAGACGAGACCAAATGATTAACACATCCTGAAGTCAAAAGATCGTCCCAGGGTATAGCACAAAGATCCTCATTGAATCTATCCAAGCAAACGCTCTTTAGCGGCCTGTACACAACATATTTAGATGGAATTTTTCCCTTCTTAACACTCAGTACGCAATCGAGGAAAGCATGATTACTCAAAGAAGCAATTGGTGTCACATTTACATTTTTAACGGGCAGGTTGGTAGAAATGGTATCAATTAAAGTTTCGCTGCTTTCAGTGAAATGTGTAGCAGAAGTAATTATCTGAGTTAATTGTAAATAATTAAAGAAAGCTTCAAGTTTAATCGTTTTTGAGTCAGTTTTGTGTAGTAAATTTACATTGAAATCCCCCATTAAAATGATGTGATCATAATTCGATAGCGCTTGAACACTATCTGTTAGAGCATCTAAGAAAAGATCAGTATTTAGCCACGGGGGTCTATAGGCGGTACCGATGGCAATTTTAAGGGAGTTGATATTTAGACCAATCCAAATTTGCTCAACTGTCTCGTGTTTAGGAAATGCGCAGGCCCTAGTTTTGAGTCCTCTCCTAATGTAAAAAGCAACACCTCCGCCGCGACCTCTACGTACAGTGTCTGGGCGTGGGATGTGCTGAAGCCTATAACCAGGAACAGAAGGCGCTCGACCTTCTTCACCAGCACGCAACCAGGTTTCATTAATCGCCATGACATCAACTTGAAATCTATCCATAGCCAACAAGAATTCATCGTGCCTTGTACCTAGAGAGCCAGCATTGAGAAATCCAATTTTTAAAAATTTGTTAGCTTTGTATTGTATAATAATATAATATACAGATAAAGAGTTTACAAATAATTATAATATAGTTTACTATTTGGTTAATTGTGATTAATGTAACAATAACTGACACACACTGTTTATAATAGGTACAAAACAAGTCTAGTACTCTACGTGTAATAATATGAATTTTTAACAATAACACTAGCTTTGATTGTATGAGATATATATATAACAACGATTTTAAACCTCTATATTTAATTATCTTTAACATTAGATTACTTAGTAAAAATACATAAAACAACAATTGTCCAATCTTAGTGGCTCCTCCAAAGTATCTCTTAAAACTTAACAAAAAAATACAACGTAAATGATCCGAAATTTGAATCAAATTCCTATTCTTTAAAAAGAATCATTTAAAAAAACTTTTCTTATATCAGTTTCAGATCGTATACGATGTACGGGTCCTGTAACAGTCTTTCGTGCATAAATACGCCCTCCCTTGGTCCAGACAAATCTCCAATTTTTACTGCGACTTTCCTCGCGCGCTTTATAGAACAGCTGCCTGTTAGTACGCGTAAGGTGTTCGTTGACATAGAATCGACGAGGCTCTGCGTCAGTTATTATGCCCGATGAATCAGCACCGCGGCGCACACGGGCAGCGCGCAACAAGTTGTCGCGTACTGCGCGCCGCGCGAGGCGCACAACGATAGGACGCGGCCGCGGCTGGCGCGCCCGCACTTCACCGTCATCGCTCGCCGAGAGCGTGCGTCGCGGGCCCGACCGCTCGGCGGTGACGACATCGCGATCGTCTAACTCCACTCCTAACTTCTTCGCTAGCAGACAGGTAATACTAATGAGGTTTTCGCTTGAGGATTCCTGAAGTCCTGATATTTCAACGTCATTCATGAGAAGGTCCTGATCGCGGTCATTTATTTGATTTTGCAGCTGGGAGATAGTAGCTTGCATGCTTTCGTTTGCACTCGAATTCCGGACGAGGTCCTGATGGTCTCGTGCAATTAGGTTCTCTTTGAGTTGTGCAATTGTGTCCTCCAGCTTGTCAATCGCAGCGCATCGACTGGATGAAACTTTGAATTGCTTCTCAAGGTCTGCCAGTCGACCATCGTATTCATCTATACGTAGGTTGCAGTGAGCAATTGCACCCCGTACGTCGCACAGCTCCGCACGAAATTCCTTAATTTCGGTCCTCAAATGTCGGATCTCCTCACGGAAGAGGCGTATCTCGAGGCTCAGGTCGGATGACTGACTGGTGCCTGGGGACTGGGACTCACAGAGGATGGTATCCTTTTCAACACTCTCCGGTTTCTCCGCGCTTGAGCCTTCGCTCTCTATGTTGGATGGTTCGGTGCCCTTCACAGGGGTGTTGACGTTGCCTAATTTTGGCTTTTTTGCCATACACTCCGGGCACTTCCACTGTTTAGGAGATCGCCCATTCTCCGGGAGTCCGACACACACCCTATGGTATAAACCTGGACAAAGTGTACAGCTAGCGGCCCCTACTAGTGATAAGAAGCGTCCGCAAGCACTGCACTTCACCATATTGAGAACTTTATTGATCGGTACCTCCTAGTACAAACGTTCCCCGCTAGGTGGCAGTAATGAAGAGTGCCTGTGCAGCTAATTCTGTCGTCCCTTACGTTGTCTCAGCACCAACAAAATATTATAATTTGAAGGTAAGTATAAAAATTGTGATGACAACTTCGTGTCGAATAGTAAATAGTTTTCAAGTTTACGCACCCTTCCCGGCGTAATCCGTAAATTCTTAATGCTTTTTCCGACTCACTGCGACTTTTTGCTCCGCCAGAAATGGCACTTAACGGTGAAACACACAGATTTTAATTATAAAAACATAAAAATGTGGACGAGACGTAACTGCCCCGTCTGCGTCCGTGACGTCACTCCTCCATTTTATTTTTTTACACAACAGATTAGTTGGATTGCGATGTAAACTAATATCTCTCAGTAGTACATTTTGGTTAAAAAGATTGATCGTGAAAAGGTATCAGATAGACACACAGAGAAACACTCGCTTTACAATATAAGTATGGAAAGGAATTTGATCTCACTCAACTTTTCTCATTGCTAAAAGGTGCTTTAAAACATAAAAATTTGGTGTGGCTGAGCTCATTTCCCTTTATTTTTTTCTGTACCTACTGCAACAAAAACAACTTACGCTCGCTGCGCTCGCGCTCCTGTTTATAGTTGGAATTTACCTTACTGACAATTCAGTAACCAAGCTAACAGACTAGCTAGCTTTTGATAGCCCATCTGATTAACCGATTTTGACGGAATTTACCTAGTACAGAGATATTTATAAGTTAGAGACAGACACACTTTCGTAATTTGTCATATTAGTAAGAATGCACTAAGACTACTAATTACAATTTAAAATACCTTGTTGAGACGTAGTAACCTTTAGAGTTTATAGACAAAGAATATTTTGTTATTCCGAAATTATTTAATGATGATAGATTTTATAACATTTTTTTTAAAATCTTAACTCTCTTTCTTCACACATAGACACACTTTCGCATTTATAATATTAGTATGAATGACGGTATTTACTAAAATCCCCTGATTCAATTTACTACCGTGGAAATCTTGCCATAAAATGTTTGGCGAAATCATTTTCACTCGCATAATTCTCTTATACGGCCATGATATAAAACACACATTTGAAATGCTAATAATCTTGCGTAAATTTTCCCACAGTCTTCCCACGCCATAACTTATAGTACAGAAATCCCAACGCGAATATCAACGTAGCCAGAAACTAAGGAATATCTCAACATCTGTTGAATCTCGTGTGTAATTTATCTTAGGGGCAGGTAACGAATGTTTTGCGTGCTGTACAAATATGATTGAAATGGGCATAGAATATTTGCATGAATACTGTCGTCCGTGTAATAAGTAATTATGTTATTAAATAATATAATTTTATTGTTATCCATACTAATTAAAATTATAAATCCGAAAATGTGTCTATCTGTCCTATATTCATGGCCCATCTAAATGTGGCCGAAGAAGTTCAGAATTCGCAAGTGCTTATTATAATTATTGTATAATTTATTTCTGTAGTAATGAAAAATACAGAAAGTTGGAATTTCTAATTTTTTTTGATTACATAGGTACATCATTATACTTGATTTCCCTGGGAACCTGCTACATGATCAAAACTGGGTTTCATGCTACATAAAAATCGAGTGTACAGTTTTTTCACAACAGAACAAAAATTTCGAAAGTGTCTTTTCTGACTATTACTGCCATCTCGATAACAACTTGGATTACAACGACAGTATTGTAAACATTATAATTATTGTGTTGTATTTATATGCTAGATCCATATCTTACTGCTTTTTTACATATGTAGTACCTACTTAATTTATTGTTTTGATGTGGGTACGTGTTTGTTGTTGTCTAACTGTCCAAAACTGTGTACGGGAGAATTTATGGACAATAAGTGAAACTTTAGCTGAGAGACATGTCTATGTGCTATTACGTACATCAAGAATGCCAAAAAGTTACGTACAACGTTTCGTTCCTGCGAGCCACTACGCGCAGTCACGTCGCAACGACAACGTCGCGTGACGAACTCATGACTAAGGACTCCGGATGGGATAGAGGGCGTCCGCCGCCGGTCCCGTTAATTCACTACGTGATCAAACTCAGACTCAAAAGTTCTTATTTAGACAAGGGACAAATCTAGTGGACCTCCGAGCATGGAATGTGACATACCTAGCATATACCTACCTCTAGTATGCGAGAGGTCGAGATAACAATCATGGTATGAGGCGGGGAGACGCCCCGCACACCCGAGCTCGTCCGCACTGGGTTATCGCGGGGACTGTGCGGGTGTGCGGGGCGTTCCCATCCCGATTGCCATCAAGGACAACATATATCTTGAGAGTTTTCTACCAGAAGCCCTAGAGTGACGCCCATCCACAATGATATAGACCCATATAAATTTTGAGAACTAAGTAGGGTCTTATTATACCCATGGCAATCATAGATTTCGGGTTACGTCTATAGGTAGGTTTATTGCAAAGCTCAACTTTTTATGTAAAACATGAAAGTAATATTATAACAATATTCAGTTTGACCTAACAGAATTTGACGAAAACTATGGTATATTTTTGGTAGATCTATAGTACGCTATAGGTCGAGATGGCAATCGGGATATGAAGCGGAGGGACGCCCCGCACATCCGCACCTCAACCACACTATCGGCACCGGGTTAGCGTGGGAGCTGTGCGGGTGCCATCTTGACCTTTCGCAAGACCTGACCTTGATGTTTCGGTTTTAAACATAACGTCTATTTACCATCCTCGAACAATAGCATCCTACCGAGTATCCTAACCAGATTCTAGGCGAACAAAATCTCGGGAAAAGCGCTTTACTCCAAGGCTACTATTAGGTACTACCTACCTAATAATATTACCTTATTGACATTGTCTTTGCGGCTGCCAACGACGCGACGGTCGGGCAGAGCATGCAAATGACGACAACGATACTGCCTCGGCTGGGGTTTTTACGGTTTGAATAAGAGGCCCAGATGTTGCCACAAAATGTGTTAATGCTGTAGCGATGTCTCTCGGTCTTGCCATATTACAACCTATTTTTTTCTACGTCTAGAACTTAGCAGTTATTAAGTAGCAGTGTCGTCTACTAATTGGTCTATGTTACCCTAAAACTAGATAGGGGCTCTAAGTTATTTTAACGTAACTAATCCTAAAGTAAGCTTGATGTTTAAAAAAGTAAAAGAAAGGGGCAGTGTTATTCATCTTTGTGTTTTAGGCGTGATATTTTTTTTAAATAAATAAGGAACAGCTGTAGTAACGAAGCATTCTACCTGTATATTATAAGCCATATTTTAGGCATGTTTCTGTAGATTTATGTAGGCATATGATATTGCTATGGGACGGTATCCCAAATCTGCTTAATCAGTTGATATACGTAGTCGCAACAAAGCCAAGGGACCTTCATAAATTTTAGGGATTGCGTTACGGTCTTATTATGTTCACAGTCTTAATAGATGAGGCGTTAGATCTGCGCTTATAACATCTCAAGTTTTATCCAAAAGGACGGTTTGTTATAAATATAAAGCGGCAAACGTTATGTAGAAGGATTTGCCATCGTTTCGCGTTCAAGCGTGTTTTGCCGGGTTTATCTAAGGTTTTTATTATTCTTAGAAAACTTGAGGGCAAATGTTCGATAAAAGGACGTCTAGGAACACCAGCAAGTTGCCTAAGCAAGAAACGGCGTACATAGTTGTGGAAAGTCATCGCAGGCGACTGATAAACCAATGGCTGTGGCTTTCGCGAGGCAGAAATCGCCTTACGATATTCTTCTTCATTTCTTCTTCTTCTTCAGTCGTCCCAAGAGACCTAAAAATCGATATTGCCCATTTTTTAAGTTAATTCCTTAATCATAATCCTCAATTTTTTATGCAAAAACACACTAAGATTATTTACTAAAAACAGGTAGACTTTCACATCAAACTTTATATCATTCGTTGATAAAAGTCCACGTTGTTGTAACTTGTAAGCTGTTTTTTACGTATTCAGAACGCCGAGAAAAGTTTTTATTAAATTTCTTTTGCGACGTCGACTATCTATTGACTTTCAGTTAACCTGATAAATGGTACGTGCTTATTTAAAAACCTAGTCAGCCTTTTTCGAGACCTAACGCTGAATGGAGGACTTTTTCGTGTTAATATTATTGGTGACGACTGACGAAGTAGTTTATTGTACTTAGCCAGCACCACGACGTGGCGTTTTGTCGAATACCATTTTGTCTAATCTATAAAATATGACTCAAATAGTTGGTTTGAAACTAAGTTTTGTCTCTAAAAACGTAGGAAGACAACGTTAGACTTCTGGCTGAAAAAACTTGTGCCTATGATAAAGAATGTAGAGAATAGAGGTTCACTCTATTGAATAAATTTATACGTCTAGTTCTAAATTAGTATTGATAGCCGTACTTTATTACAAGACTGAAAATTACGAGTAGGTACTTATGTAATACACTTACCAAATTAAAATGATTGGTGCTGTATTTACTTAAATATATATTATGGTTTCCAGATTCCAGATAAGGTCAGACTCATCCACGTTGGTTTTGTTTTTGAAATCAAGGGGGAACTTTTAAATTTTCCGGGACCCAACAAAACCAACCGTACCCTCTTTTGACAAAATACCTAAGTTGAACGGTTGTACCGTAAAAAGGTAACAGCTCTCTGTTGATTGATACTTTGTTGTATTTTATAATATTACTTAATAAGAATTTATTAAATTCTACAGATGAAGACGTGTAATACCTCTGCGCATCATTAACCAAAAGAGGTAAACCCTGCAATGCTCCTTTCCAAACACGTCCACTCCACCGTACAATAAGTGAGAGCAGTGAGCAATTTATCTCATTGATCCCTTTGCATACGTCAAAGTCATGCGTGAAGGCTCCGTTGAAATGGATTTACGAGGATTTTGTATCAAGATACAGAATACCACGATAAAAACATTTAAGTGTATTTGCTGAATGAATGGTACTTAGAAAAAGAAAGATTATTTTATTTAACTAAACTTATTTTAAATCAGGCTTGTTAGACAAATTAGTCTGCTATAAAAAATCTGTAACGGTAAATAGTGTAGGTATTCAGTTTATTATAATATAGTAGCTTCGTCCGCGTGGACTATACAATTTTCAAACCCCTTTTACCCCCTTAGGGTTGAATTTTCAAAAATCCTTTCTTAGTGGATGTCTACGTAATCATAGCAATCTGCATGCCAATTTCAATTTCATTTCATTCATTTCAATTTCAGCCCGATCCGTCCAGTAGTTTGAGCTGTTAGATAGTTGATAGATCGGTCAATCAGTCAATCAGTCAGTCACCTTTTCCTTTTATATAAAGATTACAAATACACAAGTGGTAAATTGTATTTATTCCTCCGGAGAACCCATAATGTAATTCCTCTGTTTTCTCTACCTACCTCTACTTAGATGAGAATCAAATAATTATCAACATTATTCAAATAATAAAATTACTATAATATATATATATATATATATATATATATATATATATATATATATATATATATATATATATATATATAATATAAAATTATTATAAGTAAGTATAAATTAATCTTAAGAACCCCATGGCACTCTAACTTTTCGGAGCATGTCCGTTTAAAGTAATTAAATTTATCATTTGATTCAATGGTAAAAGAAAACATCGCGCATCGCGATGAAAACTGTCGCCTGAGAGTTCTTCGTAATAATATTATCATAGGTGTGTGCCAATCCGCACTTGGCCAGATACCGATTCTAAGAAGAGACCCGTCCTCCGTAGTAGGGCAATGAAGGGTTGATGATGAAATTAATAAAGGTTGTATTGATTGTCATCAGCCAGAAGAATACACGCGAATTATTATGTTATTTAATAATACAAAAAAACCGGTCAAGTGCGAGTCGGACTCACACACGAAGGGTCCGTACAAGATATTTTAACATTTTTTGTGCAACACTACAAATTAATGGCAACAGCGCCTATCTATGAGTGATTTAGTATTTTTTTTGTGAATATATATTTGACGTCTTTAATAATTCTTTTGAATTACCGTACTCATGTTAGGTGGTCTGTGTGTTAATGTATTGTTGGCATTGTATCGTAGATGTTAGCAGTCACTCACCCGTTAACTGATGTCACATCCCTAAAGCGAACACCATCGTACCTAACCAGAAATTAAGGAAAATTTCTGACATTTCTTAAATCTCGCGTATCATTCCCATCTGGCTTAGACGAAGGTAACGCACATGTTGCTTGTCTGATGTCTTCTTTATGTAAGGGTTTTCCCCCGATCCGTTATACACATTATTTACACGCTTATATATTTACTCATCGAATCAAATAAAAGAAAAAAGCGCTACTGTATCTGTGATATTTGTTTAGTCTAGACGCTTGATAAGCAGTTATTTTGAAGGGTGTAACAACGAGTTAGGTACAGTACGCGACAGGTCAAGATGGCAATAGGGGTGTGGCGGTTACCCACGCTATCCCGCACCGAGTTAGCGCGGGGGCTGTGCGGGTGTGCGGGGCATCCCCACCCCGATTGCGATCTCGACCTGTCGCGAACTAATTACGATAATTTTCGACTCAGCTATCAGATTCTTAACAAAAATGTAAATAGGTAGTACTGCTACCTTGTCAGTAATTTGTGTTTTGATAGTTAGTAGGTAGGTAGTTATACCTAGTAGAAATTTTAAATGCATGTTTACATTTGAGTTCTTGGGTTGGTACCTACTTACGTTCAGCTTAGCTGCACTTGCCAAAACATTAGTGTGGACGACTTGGCAACAACCTGATGAAACTCTAGGTGCTAAACGTTATCGAGTTAACGAGTATAAGTTTTATAAAATGCAGTTTTCTCGTGCTTGATACGCCAGATAGAGATTTCCTAAATGAAACTCTGAGTTTTATTTCAACCTTCTGAATCTGTTCCTTTTATATTCCTTGCTAGGCTTTAGAACAGGGTGATATGAGGTTAATAACTACGACATATTAAGTTAATTAGAATATTAGTATATCTACCATTGTTGCGATCATAATTATTTTTAAATGAAATAATTTAAATTTAATTTCATGGATTGAAAAGTTGCATCTTTATAAGGTAAGTATAGTACGCGACATGTTGGAATGGCAATCGGGGAGAGAACGCCCCGCACATCCACACAACCATCACGCTAACCCAGTGCGGGCGAGTGCGGGTGACGTGCGGTTGCGTGGGACGTCCCCCTGCCTCATATACCCCGATTGCCATCTCAACCTATCGCGGTCTATAGATAAGGTACTAGGGGGGTAAGGGAACGCAACTTCACCGGTGCGACCAGTCTAGCTCTGCGATGACCAACACTCCTGCCCAGCGCCGTCATTACGGCCAAAACCTTGTATGGTGAAAGGGAATGGCGACCTCGCACCGGAAAACTCAGCATTGGAAGACCCCGCACTAGGTGAACGGATGATATCATCAGGCCAGTCGCAGAGAGCCGCAGGATTCAGGTGGCGCAAGACCGTGGCATGTGGAAGTCCCTACAAGAGACGTATATATTATGTCAAGCAGTGGACGTCAATCGGTTGTTGATGTTGATGATGATGATCTTTACAATATGGTTGCAATAGTTGCAAAGTATATTCATTATATAAAAGCGGAATGCAAATTGTGAAATGTACAAAGTGCAGTATAACGAAGTTTGTGGTCGCGGGGGCGCTAATTTTGGTTCGGAAACTTTTGTTTTGTGGATTCCTCCGCGTTACTTACTGTGCTTTGTAGTCGAAGTTATGAATTTTTATTCAAACTCATTTTAAAGGTTAATTGCCATTTTACGAATTCATTGCGAATTTTGCTCTTATTAAATTCTTACATTTGTTATCTCTGAATTTTCCAGAACGTTGAGTCAAATACCTTTATTTCTGGTTTTAAGCCTCGGTAACAGTTGGATTACAATAATATTTGCTCGTCAAAGTCAGGGTAGGCAGTTTATTGCGAATTCGGAGCGTCGACAAAACTTTTTATTAAATTTCTTTAGCGACTGTTCATTTCGACCTTCCGCTGCGAGCGTGACAAATGGTTACGCGTTTTTTAAAAGTATAAAAGCTGCAAGTAGGTACAGTTTTTCTGTATAAGAATTTTTTTCTTGAAATAGTGATTAACATGGACAGTAATTATTCAGTGACAAAGTACTTACAAAATACACGTTTCGTTGAGTTTTTCAGTACTTACATAATTGGTAAGTTTGTATAAAATGGGGTTAGTAGATAAATGAAAGCGATTCTATTCCAAAATTTTCAATAACAAATTAGTTAAATGTTTCCTGACAATATCATAGGTAAAAGTTTGAAACGACCAAAAAAGGCCACATATTCACTCTACACGGTTCAACGCTTTTGCACGAATAGCATTTTATAGCGCTTAAGGCTTATCGGAAAATTTGTCAACGCCTCGTCCATTGTTTTTATTAAGCCTTTATAAAAAAGATATTGGCAAATAAATACGATAATAGTTGAAATTTCTGCAACTGGTGAAAAATGTGGGCTGATAATACAATCAAACTATTCACGCTAAAATTATAAAAGACAAAGTGTGTTAGTTCGCATGGTCCTTTTTCACGACACGACATAGGTACGAGTATCTACATAATTGAGACATATTATAATTTGTCATAAATAGGCTGAAATTTTAATGGAAATTAACAGAAAAGTAGATCACTTGATATTGAAAAATTACCTTGATGCGTTTTTATTTGCAAAGTCCTGAGGACGTACCTAGCTTTTATATCGAAGTAAGTACAAGAATTTTTTTATTTTTTTTTTATTTTTTTTGTTGAATGAATATTCTTTTTAGTTAACTTCTAATATACAAATTAAAAGTTAATTAATTAATAATTTAAACTAAAACTAAAACCTTAAAAAATATAATATTATAACTAAAATATATTATTAAAATGCCAGTATTTTCGGAACCTTGCCTAAAGGGACTCCCTTTAGGCAAGGTTCCGAAAATACTGGCAGCGTTCCCCCTTTGAATAGCTAGGCTAATTCTTTGTCCGAAGTAGCTGCCAGCTCTTCGGTCTCCTGTGATGTCGACTAAACTTTTTGCTTATTATTATTATAAATCAATGTCGAGGTGTTGGAATAACGACCTCGCACCAGGAAGCGTAATGGTGGTAGACCCCCACTAGGTGAAAACATCAAACCAGTCGCAGGAGTTGCTGGAAGAAGCTGCCCAATTACCTACTGTAAAGTATGGACATCTCTTCAAAAGATCTGGTTATGTCCACCAGTGAATAGGTATTGGTTGAAATGAGATCGTACATTTTACTGTTAAAATGTGACATTCTGACAAGGTCATATACCTAACCCAATATTGCCCCCTGTCTGCCTCTATTATATCAAAACATTAGGATTTATGTCGAAGAATGCGCTTGCCTTTAGACTTTTATCTAAAAAGGACATGATATGAAGCGGGGGAGGGTCATTGTTACATTTTAGTTTTATGGAGCTAGCAAACGAGCGCTCATTGTGCTCCAGCGATCGATTTAAGCGGGGACGCAATATCGTCCAGCAAAACGACTACGAAAGTTGATTGCGCTTTTGAATTGTACGAATCCGATACTTAGTGTATACAAGCAGATAATAACTCTGCAGCAGGCGTTCGGATAGTGTGGATTAGACTTAAATATCTGTTTTCAATTTACCTGTTTTGATGTTGAAATAAAACTGTGGGCCAAATATGAGGGCTCAGTGTCATTTAGCAGACGATGGGAAGAGCTATGCTCGAAGTATCTCTACGCGAAGCAATGAAGAGATCCGACCGAGGAGGTTACCAGAGTGACCAACATATCTCCACAAGTTGCGAAGATAAAGCAGCAACGGGCGTGTTATATCTCGAAGTACCTACTGATAAACGTTGGAGTCCCAAGGTGCGGGAATGGCAACGCTGATCCGGAAATCTAATTATTGAAAGACCGGACGGAATTCTCAAATCAATTGCTGGGGACTGAATACAAGCGGCATAAGACCGTATATTATGTGGAAAATCTTGTAAGACAGAGACTTATAGAGAGAGAGAGCCAGAGCGTGCCAGACCTTCGTTATTTTATAAAAGTTGGAAGTTTCTCTGCGTATCACTTAAACGTTTAAACTTTAAGGGTTCTGGCAGGGCGTTGCCATGAAACTACGTATTTGGCAATGTATGAATTGATTTCTAATACTATTCCGAAAAAAATATAAATAAATTAGACTTTATACCTACTTTGACACCTTTTTTACACCTTTATTACCTGTTATCTCCCAAAACCACCATGATCCAAAAACATTGAAACAAACGTTGGGGACAATACGCAGAAACTTTCAGCTTTTGTAAAATAACGAAGGTCTGGCACGCGCTGGCTCTTAGTCCATTATGTCCAGTAGTGAACGGCTATCGCTAATGCTAACGACGTATATTTACACTATTGCTGATTAATCGAAAGAATCCGAGGTAATTACAGTCTAAAATAAAAAGCGCCAGTTAGAAAGGATAAGGTAGTTAGTACTTACTAGTTAGTACCTTATCTTTTGTAAAGCAATGTATTTAAAGACACTGTTTTAATTCACAAAAGCGGAATGCAAATTGGAAAATGTACAAAGTATGCGGTATAACGAAGTTTGTGGTTGCAGAGGTGCTAATTTTGGTCTGCAAAGTTTCTTTTGTGGATTTTCCCGTTTTACTTCTTAGGTAATTGTGGCTGCGGATGCAAATATGAATTTATTAACCACTTGACAAATATGTATAAATAAATTAATAATAAGTATGCCGGCACTCCAAGATAAAAAGGTTTTATGTGCATGCTATAGTCTTTTGTCGACGAAAAAGCCGCGGGAAAGCTTTGTCATGCTGATTGTGCTTGGGTTATTGGCTGATTTATGCGGTTTGATTCCGAACATCAGTGATTGGTCGATGTAAATATGAAATAATACATTATATGAAAGCAATTGATTGCAATGGACATTTTCGATTGACTGGTGTCAGTCTCCTGGTAATTATTTTAAATGCACAAAATGTTTTGTGTTGTATCAATTTAACGCTCATCATAACGCGATAAATTGATCATTTCAGCATAATGTTCGTGAACGACATTATAATAATATGAACTCATTTGCATATAAATTATTTACTTATATTTAGTTCATTTATTTACAACTACGAATACGTCCGCGTAAAATGTATATTTTAATTTCGTGTGAATAAGGTACTTACATATTTTCCTAAGTTAAATACATTTTTTTAAAATGCAGATATAAGTTAGCCCATGTCTGCAATCTCACCTGGTGGTAAGTGACGATGCAGTCTAAGGTGGAAAGAAAAAAACGTTTATTTATAAATTGTGCCACACTGCACTAGTTGAACTTACAAGTAGGTAAAGTAATTCCGGCACCTCATCTACTTAGGTTACCTTTAAGCAGATGCCCAAGCAGAAGAAGCGCCGCAACAAACAGTCATAATGTTAAGTGGCACAACCTGAAAAAAATAATATCCGTCTTCGAAATCACTACTTTTAAGTGTCGTTAAAAGGGAACAGAAAGACGGGTGGAAAATACTTACACTAATCTACGAGTCTCTAGTGTACATAATAACTTTTGAAGTAAATCTGTCATGTTTGGATGGAAAAGGGATGGAATTTTAAGTTAACGTTAACTCGAAAAGTTACATGCTCAGGGCTCAGACAGGTTAGTTTCTGATGGACAGTTAACGTACTAGATGATATTAAGACGACAAGTTCCAGAGTAGATAATAATTAACTGCCCTGAAACATAATTATAATGCACGTACATACCTACATAGTAATACACTCATCAAAGCGCCATAACATTGTAGGTATATGGAAATGCGCATACCTATAATCAGACGCGTTAGGCCACTGACCTCTTCTAATACAAGTACGCTGGGCATGCTATTGCCGATCTGTTTTTGAAGCAAATTGATTGTGGCGCTGAAAGCAGCAGTGAGCGGAGCGGAAGTAAATGTTAATGATGAGACATCTGTCAACATAGTGTCAAGACAAAGACCATTTAACACAAAGTGTCAATTTTAACAGCAGGTATGCATTGTGGGGCGCGGGTGCTTTGAATCAACAGAAAAAATATTTGTAACTAGCTGATGCCCGCGACTTCGTACGCGTGGGTTTAGGTTTTTAAAAATCCTGTGGGGACTCTTGAATTTTCCGGGATAAAAAGTAGCCTATGACCATACCCGGGTGGCAAGCTACCTCTGTACCAAATTTCGTCAAAATCGGTTGAACGGTTGAGCCGTGAAAAGCTAGCAGACAGACAGACAGACACACTTTCGCATTTATAATATTAAGTATTTATTTTGTATGGCACACCTTATCTAGCGAACTTGTATAATGTTCATATCGTGCACTAGGCCGACTGACTACGGTAGGTTTGCATTCCACAAGATAATCACTGTGAACTGTCACTAATGTAGGCGGTAATAGATGGATGTTCAAACTATACGTAGATGGTTTACGGCCAACTTTCATTGCATTGGAAGTGTACTTTCTTCTAGTGTAGATTGGCTCTTGATATTTAGTTGTTATGTTTTCTTTAATAAAAACGAGCAGGCGGCAGTGTGAAGTCTGCCAATCCGCACTTGGCCAGCGTCGTGGATGATGATTGTGGTGGATTTAGCTTTAAAGTTGTGTTCACTACTGATTTTTTGATGTAGGTACAGAAAATAAAATAATATTCATTCAAAGGCAATAAAACGAAAACAATACAGCAAATCAACAATAGATTTAAATCAAACTTCAATAGATACGACTAACTATACGTAGGGCCTTTATGCAAATCCATATTACGCATTTCTCGGGTGCCGTTCATGTGCAGATTCCTGTACAATTAGCCTTAGCTGATTGAGATATCCTAGAATGCAATCAAATGGTAACAATATTATACGAACATTCATATTATTATTTTGTGTGCGTATACACATACGTTTGAAATTGTTTATCTAAATAAATCAAATTAAAAGCTGTCTGATTGACCGATTTATCAACACACAGCCCAAACTACTAAACACAGCACAAAAATTTACAGCCTAAACTAGAATAGTTCAAAAATAACTTTTCCATACCAGCCATACAATCACATTATAAATGCGAAAATGTGTTTGTTTGTTGGTTTATTGGTTTGTTTCTTCAATCACATCACAACGGAGCAATGGATCGGCGTGACTTTTTGCATGAATATAGTTAAAGACCTGGAGAGTGACACAGGCTACTTTATTTCCGAGAAATCAAAAAGTTCCTACGGGATTTTAAAACCTAAATACACGCGAATGATATCGCAGGCATCAGCTATAGTACCTAATATATAACAATATAGGATGTTCTTGAAAGCAACAACTCATTGTTAGCTCCGTGTACAAAAAATTAACTTCGCTCTCGCTTCGTCAAAACTTGGCATATCAATTTTATGACAGTAAAGACCGTTCATTTAAACCGTTAATGCAAGTCTATTAGGTCACTAAGTAATTAATTCAATACATGTGCCTCTTTCTCTTTACTGGTGTTCCTTCCGCAAACAGTGCAAAGTAAAAATAATATTTTATTTCGGTCCGAATGACCAAGCGCGTCAGGTTTTCAATTATATACTACCAGTCAGTCATTGCATTTCTTGCCACCGACGCGTGCCTCTACCAATAGTACCTACTTAAGAAAACTGTATAGAGAAAAACTGTATAGAGAATCGCTAAACGAACTCCTATCCTAAATCTACTCCCACTCCAATAAAAATCATACACCTACATAATATTTGTTGTATTCTAAACTTACTCCATGTTGGAGTGGTAGGTTACCTGTACTTAGTTATACTTACGATCTGATCCGTGCCGTTTCAATTATAGGTTATTCAGATGGAAAGCGCATCATACTTGATTTCCTTTGTCTGTTTAAATAAATAAAAGTGTAGGTAACAGCTGCTAACTTTATAGCTAGTTTTGTCTCTTTTCGTCGGCGAAAAGCGGAAACTCTGTTTTTTTGTTTCTTTGAACCTTTCTACCAGCAGCGTGCGTATTTCGATTTCATTTTCTCTTAATTTTTTTAAACGACTTCAAAAAGAACAGATGGTTCTGTATTCAATGTGTAGGTATGTATATTTCACCTTTCATCGATTGAAATATTGTGCCTATTTATTACCTATATTAAGTTCAATTACAGATGGGGCCCGGGGCTCGAGCTCTTTTTAAGGAAATTTCGAAAAGGGTTACCATCCTAGAGTTGGCAGCTACCTTGGACAAAGAATTAGTTTGGCCATCCAAAGGGGTAATGCTGCCAGCATCTTGGGTACAGTACTCACTGCGGTGGTCTCGATGCGGTTTTAGATTTAATTTAGTTCATTTTAGTTTTAATTTTTTTTGTAATTTTAATTTTAATTTAAGTTTATTTAATAGAATTGTTATTATTATACCTTCCAAACCATTAAATAGACAAAACCTCAATTACATATTATATAGATTGTTTTTTATAAAACCAAATTGAAATTTCATATTTTCCATTCTATTTGATTTCATGTTTAATTACGGTAAATATAATAATAAGTACCTAAGTAATGCCTAAGTTTCATTTACTTTAGATCAATACCTAAAAGTGTGTAAAGTTCATATTATACAGTAGGTATTTCTAATCTAGGACTAAAAGCTTAATATAATACTTTATTTTGTTTAGGAAGATAAAACATGATTATGTTTCCAAGTGGAGTGAAATTTAGTATTAGAGCTTTTACAATTGCTGCTAACATTTTCCAGACACAGATACACTCGTTACTAACATAACTTTACAGCTTCTGTTAGGTAGCAGAACTCTTAGTTGAATTATTTTTTCATTTTGTTTGCTAAACTAGTAACAGAAATATAAATCTTAATTTTCTTGTACATAAGTATGTGCTGTCTGTTTCGGTAAGCACACGATATTTATTTAATTTAAGCGTTTCATTAATATTACATTGCATACAGACTTATAAACATAGCTAATCAAAAATTATAAATATTGCATATAACATAAATTTCCTGCAATATATAAATGGAAAGGGGACTGACTGACTGATCTATCAACGCACAGCTCAAACCACTCGACGAATCGGGCTGAAATCTGACGTAGACATCCGCTAAGAAAAGATTTTATAAGTTCAATCCCTAAGGGGGTGAATAGAGGTTTGTTTGTGTACTTAGTCCACCTTTTGAGAAAGTGGCATCATACACTTGGGTGTCCCCTAGACTACACTGCAGATTTCAACGAAAATATACTTGTCGATGTCAGTATAAACCATTATTTATGTTCTTCAATATTTTTCAGCTCGCCCTCTATACTATATATTTACTACCTACTTCAAAGATCAAAAATATACGAAAGTACTTATTCCTCGGTCGTCCAGTGATAAAAGTGATATATCAAAGAGCTACATCATTAGACTCTTACGAGTCACTGTTCCGAGCCGAGCCGAGCGCACGGGATGCCCTTTAGAGCACAAAGGTGTTTCAAAGTTCTGACCGGACTGACTCTAGACTCTAGAGTCTAGACCATTGAACGATTGTATCGTATTACAAAAGTCCTACCTGCAATTCTTTTTGTTTGAATGCTAGCTTCTAGGGATTGGATATAGAGATGGACTATTTCACAAAATAGCACTATGAAAAATTATTTTCTTATGTAACACTTGCTACTTTTATTTATTTCAATACAAAAGAAAACTTTATATAACTTAACTATATATAACTTGCTACCTTCTTATAAAGTAGCCTGTAAAAAACCACACAGTAAAATCTTATAAAGTTTGAAAATTCTTTATTTAAGTTTAGCGTGCGGTCGTCAACCCAAGTCAAGATCGCGCGAGCGAGAACAGTCGCGTCGCATCGTGCTAGAATGAGACAAACATTATTGGCTAGTTTGTCAAAATTGCCTGCGAAAACACTGGGAATAAAAATAATGATTTCACCAAATGAAAATGATCTAAAATTAGTAATCATGCCCATTGCTAGATTGGAACGTTAAATTGAAATACATTGACTAGTGATCCGCCCAGTCTAGCACGGGGTCCTAGACAAACTCTAATGGAACTGCACCAACCTGAAAAGGGCGTAACCATTTATTTAAACCTGTAATTTTACCTTCACCCCTGTTTTCATGATGCGTGTCGGAACTCGGATCCCTCGATTTGCGGTATAGGGTGTCGTTTATTTTTAAGATTCCAGTACGTATTTTAAAAGAATATATGCCTAGATCTAGATCTTTATATATAAAAATCTGCTTCCGTATGTTTGTGCCACCTAAACTCGAAAAGTAGGCCATAGATTGACTTGAAAATTTTACACAACGTTGATTTCTATATTTATAGTCCTTTTATACCGAAGTTCCTACGGGAACGCGAATTATTTACTTACCTAATATAATTATTAGCGTCAGACTGAGCCACAGTGAAGCGTTGCTGGCCTTAGCACGAAAGTGTGTTTGTATATCTGTCTGTTAACTAACTTTTCACGGTAAACCCATTTGATTTTGACGAAGTTTGGTACAGATGTAGCATGCATAATATTGTATTATATACTGTAGTATATTATAAATAGGTACTAGTTTATAGATTGAGATAGGTATCTACCTATATAGTTTCGTATAAAATATTTTCCGATATTTTTTCAAAGCACATAAAGCATTGTTCAGACTTCAGGAAAGCTATATAAGCGCTTTATTGGTGTTCCTCCGTACACTCAATTCAGCACCGGCCCCGCTTTGCACATAAATCGAAAGCAGCTTACATACACGGCTGCGTCAGCTTTTATTTATCTGTACATCCATTTTATGTCGGTATAGTTCTGAATAGTTGAATGCAAAATTACGTCACTTTATATAAAAGGAAAAAACTGACTGACCAACTGACTGAATCACTGACTGATTGACTGATCTATCTAATTCTAATCTAATTTAAGGATGACTCATATAAGACCGTACCGGGTACAAGCTGTGTCATGTCCAAGGCACAAACGATGCGCGCACGAGCCATGGATTGGATGTATGAATAAAGTATGAAGTAATCTATCTCAGATGACTCCAATAGAGCTCGCATGAATCGGCCACGGCTTGTTCCTTTTATGGTCTAATGTGAATTATCTTTTGCTTTGCATACAAAAAAACTAGGGTTTTAAGAAACACGGCAGGTTTTTATGTAGTTCAAGCACTAATTCCTACATTATAAATATTTGATTTAGCAAAATAGCTAATGTATTATGTTGTAATTTGTGCATGTATGTCTGTATAACATATCTGTATATATATATATATATATATATATATATTCTCTATATACTATATAGTATATAGCAACAGGTGTTAGAAATTTACTAAACTACTCCATAAAACTTTAAGCTCTACTCATTACGGGATTGAACTAAAATTATTGATAAAACAATCAAGGAGGCAAATAAACCCAACAATTCAGTTTGAAATGCCACTATTTGAAATAGTTTCATTTAGTTCCCTACATTATCATTAGGTTGTCAATCTAAATTGGTTGCTAACTATACTTACAAACAGCGGGATAGTTTAGAACGTATCCATCTATTACCACCTACATTCACGATAGTGACTACAGTATAATCTATTGATCCCAGAGCCCGTAGATAATTTTGAAGTACTGCTTATTAAAGTTAAAAGCCAGTAAAGCCTTTCTTCTGCGCTACCTGTGTGTGGCAAACTGAACTTGACAGATCATCATCATCAAGCCGTCAAGCACTAAAAAGGCCTATCTTGCAATAAAAAAAGTTATTTATTATTTATTATTGTGTTCTCATATTTTTTATTTTATTTTATGTAGAACTGTTGATTAATTTTGATCGCCTTGATCACCTACCATGGTAATAAAGCCTTTCAAACATAGGACCAATAAGATGCTAATGTAAGTGTGTGTAGATTTAGATATTTAAGGTACCCTAGCTAATAAATTTTAAATTAATAAAATCGTCTTACTCGTTGGAAAGGGGAAGGTTGAGAATCACAAGCTTATAGCTTTTATTAAGCACCTCCTGAATATTTTCTACTAGGTGTCAGGCTATATGCAATCTTGCCGGAATGCAATCTCGCCGTAGGTGCCGCCCGTCGGATCGCGACCGTATCTACCATCGGCGCCTGTGTGGGTCTCTTACATGATGGCTTCAAGACTTGTCATTAAAAATGTTCTTCAATAAATTAAAATCGCCTCTAACCATACCTAAATACTGTTGTTTACTACAAAACGCTGTTAATATTGCCCACTGTCATAGTATCCACTCTATCTGCGCAATGTTGAGCTTCAAGTTTTTCCGATACATTTTTATACAATATTTCCAGTTTACCCCCTAAGAGTGATACTTCGTTGAATATGTATTTTAAAATCATTGTGAGGTTTCTTAGACTACCGTCCAACAAAATAACAACTATGGAACCCTACCACCTAAGTACCATAAGCGTGTTTTGACACCACAGATTAGAGAAGTAATTGGACACGCACTTGACTAGTTTTTCATGTGTATAAAACAGTAAAACTATGCACTGATATTTTTATTTCTGCTAGAGCATTGTTCGAACTTGGAAAGTGTGCGGCATAAGCGCTTTACTGGGGCTTTTTCGTGCACTCGATTCAGCATCGGCTTTACTAGCAATGCACATCGCTATTGTAAATCGTAAATCGAAAACAGCATACATGGGCGATGACTGCTCCAGATTTGCGAGAAGGTACCTATTCGCGATGTTAGTTAGGATGATTTCAGCATTTGTGAAACCAATGGTCGCAAAACTAAACAATCAAGGTCACCGGCCCACTACTGACGACGCGTCTCCTCTCAAAAATCGCACAAATTCATCCAATCACAACAATTGAGATTGTGATAGTGATTGATGCAGGTTTTACGAAATCGACCTACTGAGTTAGATATTCAACGATTTTTGTCGGATCGAATAATTTTATCGTCTGTATGATTTGTGAAACGTTTTCTTGGTAATAGTCAGTTAACAAATCCTTTCCATTTAAATTTTATTTAATAAGACATTTAACAACTTAAATGAAAGCATTTTCATGTACACTATAATGAACCGAGTAAGGACGATTTGCATAGTTTTACGACATAATAGGATGTAATAACTTTAATCAATTTGCAGGAAATTAACTTCCGCAGCGATTACCTGCAATTACATACCTATAGTACGTAAAGAATTTTAATTTTAAGTAGATATAATCTAAATTGTACGTAGTTTGATTTGTTAAATCCATTTTAAAATTATTATGAACTTGAAAGTGCGTCTGTTTATTTGTTTCTTTTTGCACCTCAACTTCTCAAACTATTTTAACTAAATTTTTACGGGGCATTATACCGAGATTAGATCGCTTCATCTGGGGACAGAAGGGCTGGCTCTTTTTTGCGCAAAGGATCAGCCTGGCTGTCCAACGCGAAAATGCAGCCACTATTCTTGGCACCATTCCTCGCGGGCATGGTTTATATAGTAGGTATAATAAAATTAGGCTAACTAGTTTTATTGTAATGTTAAAAAAAATTATAGTAATAGATTAATTTTTTTTTTCGGCACAGAGATAACTTACTTCCTGCAGAAGCAGACGAGCATGGGCTTTTTGTTCCGTAAAATAAAAGGGCTTCTATGGAATTATTAAACACCTAAATCCGCATGGAGGAAGAGTTAGTAGTGGTTTGGTTATAATTTTAAACTCATCCTAAAATAATTATAGATGGAAGAAAATTACTCAACGTACTCAACTGCCTGTCTACAGAAAGTAAGTTATCTTTATTCCTTTCCTAAGTCATAGATTTGGTGCATGCTGAAGACCATACCGGGAAATTAAAGGGGTACTACGGAGTTATTAAAAAACCTATATCCACATGGATATAGTCGTAAGCAAAAGCATGTGGCTTTATAGGTATACTTAGCTATTTTAGCGTTCCGTAGGTACCTCAAAAGGAGAAAAGGAATCTTTATAGGATCACTACGTTGTCTGTCTACCTGGTTGTCTGCCTGGCTGTCTGCCGTGTTTGTGACTGTGAAGAAACCTATAGGGTACTTCCTGTTAACCTAGAATCATGAAAGGTAGGTAGGTAGGTCTTATAGCACACGTAAGAGGGAAAATCCGAAATGAATTTGTGGTCACAATGAGCTTTACCTGTAAATTTTAAAATAGATTTTTATTCATTTTTATGAATAATAGTTTTTGATTTAGCGCGCAAACTATCGAAAAAATACGACTGTAGTACGGAACCCTCGGTGCGCGAGTCTAACTCGCACTTGATCGGTTTTTACTCGTAAAATCACATGATTTACAAATGAATATAACAGAAAAATTTACATTAAAATGGACGTTGAATCGAAATCCGTAAAATAATTTTCATACGAATTCGTGATAATTACCAACGGAATCCTCGCATTACATTTATTTACCTTTGGTAATATCACAAACAAAATTCGCAACAGCTTGATCACTGATGGATGTAATAATTACCAAATAATTTCAGATATAAGCTTTTAGGTAAGTATTTACATCGTTTAATCCTTTTTATGTTGACACTCTATCACGCGCAGGATTATTTTAATATCATTGGAAGAGGATCAGTGTGAAACATTTTCGTAAATTTTAATTATTTTAATAGAAAAACATTTTAACATAGGCTTTATCGAAAAATTACTATACGAGTTTTGATAGCCCATAGTTGTAAAATATATAGAGAATATCTTTCATATTCATGCTTTACTAGACGATGCCTGAGACTGAGACTTCGTCTTCGTGGATTTGGGTTTTTAAAAATCCTGAGCGAACTCTTTGATTTTTCGGAATATTAAGTAGCCTATGTCCTTCCCCGCAATGCACAAATTTATGTACCAAATTTCGTTAAAATCGGTTGAAAAAATGAGCCATAAAAAGCTACTCAGACAGACAGGCGGACACACTTTCGCATTTATAATATTAGTATGTATAATCTACCTACATTTATGTACGTATGTACATAAATGTAGGTAGATTGTAGTTGGACGTATACCACCAAAATTTCCTTTCCCAAAAATAATGTAGCACATAAACTACCATGAATAAATAAAAATAAAGCAACGAAAAAATAATTGGAAAAAGCCATGCGTCCTTGGAACAAATCAAATGATTGAACTGTTACAATTTAGAAGAAAAACATCAAATTTTGTATTTCTTTGTATTGGTTTGGTAATAGTCATAAATATTGGTATCAGAAATCTATTGGCCCGGGGCACATTGTCTGAACACCTGCCCGTCGGTATCGCTGCTGTGAGCAATATCTATGGCAACCCCGCATAAATATCCATGATGTTTCAATTTATATTCATGATATTAGTAACTCGGATGGAATGCGCGTTACATTTGATTTCCTTTGTTGGATAAACATAGAGCAAACTGAACCCAGAGGCTTGTGTAACTTTCCAAATAACTTGATTTTGGCGTAAATATTTCATTTACCGTCTGCGGCAGTTGCTCGAATACTTCGGTCACATCGCAACGAAAGACGAAAAAGCCTGAGACTGGATTTAATAAGATTCAGAAAGCGGTCGTCGACGTAGGTAACTATTTGCGATGCCATTCATGTAAGTAGCTGCTAACAGAAAAAAAAACGAGCCGAATTAAGAACCACCTCCTTTTTGGAAGTCGGTTAAAAAGTAGAGAAACTTCGTAAGAAGAGTTTTGTCCAAGGCAAATCATGATTCTCAAAATTGAGGGAAGGATCCAGGAAAAGGAACGTAACTCGTGTCAAATACCTAGGTACGTCTGAATAGAAAATAATAGTTATATTAACGTAATAAACACAATTTCACACTCTGTGAGCCACATTTTTCAGCTATTTCTCTATTTGCTAGCAAAAATAGAAACAGGTTTTATGTCTTTAGCCGTTTTGATCAGAGCTTTCACTTCGTTTTTTGCTTGTCTTTTTTCTGTATTCTATTTTTGTCAATTGAGTTTTCAAGCAATGTTGCTGTAAAATACTTATTCTAGTTTGTAGCAAAAGCAAGTCCGTTGAAATGGTTGGAAATACGTTGCCAAAAATATTTGTTTGTGTGAATTGGAGGACGTAAAATTTGAGATATAGTTGATTTTAGTTTATGGCTCCAGCGATAGGTATAAGTAAAATGTGCGTTTTTATGGTTCAATAAAAACATTCTAAGCTTTTGAGTAAAATTCAAGTGCGAATTTTAATACTACTATCCACTAGAATATTTTTATCTCAGAAATATAGCAATAAAACTAAGGGGGAATGGCACTGGTGCCGAAAGCCAGTCTTTATGTACAGACAGATCATAAAACGTGCAGTGTCGAAGTGCAGTTGTCCGATGATTCGAATTATTATTCATTGTTGCCCTTGTTTTGATCCGTGCTGTACAATTTCGACCCTTGAAAAGGACCCTTCTAAGCATATTGAACATTAGCTGATGCTCGCGACTTCGTTCGTGTGGATTTGGTTTATCATAAATCTCGTAAGAGCTCTTTGATTATTCAGTACAAAAAGTAACATATCACTCTCCAGATCCCTAACTGATCCTGTCAATCTGTTGCCCCGTTGCGACATGATTGAGGGGCAAACCAAAAAATCAACAAATAGACACACGTTTGCATTTATAGTATTGGTAGTGATACTACTTACCTACATGCTAAGCGTAGGTATGTTGTGTCTGTATAGCCTGTGTTTATGCTCAATATGATATCCTTTACCCTTAAGCCTTAGTCTTGCAGAATATAAGTATTTTTCACTATAGTAGGTATACAAGGTACTCTTCAGTGTGACTATTAACTGTTGAACAGCTTATTTTAGCACTCAATCCAAAGTAATCTAAGTTTCCCATTTATTAGCAACAAAATATGTGTATCAATAGGTACATTCTATTCCACCCCAAAAGTTTCCTTTTCACAAAGAGTCTGATTTCAACAAAAATGGGGGTCTCTTGGATGTAACGAGAATTACTTTGTTACGCAATCCTCTCGCCAGTTCAAACGACTACAGCCAGTCCGGTCGGGTCTGCGGGGCACCTTTGTGCTCTGAAGAGTTTCTGCTCTGCTGAACTGTTTGTACAAGACTAATGATGCAGCCATTTTCAGCTAACTACGCTTTGATGTATTATCATTGAATTTGACAGGCCGTGAAACGCGGACAAATTTCAAAGCTTTATCGATGTTATAGACAAAATTTCAGTAGCAACCTAAACGCATAAGCCACAAAATTGATAACAATTCACGAATGATTATGCTTCGGTCACTTACAGGTAATAGGTAAAATAGAAAAATGTAATATCTTTGTAGAGGTCCACTCTGCTGGCAATAAACGTTAGGACTACTTACATTTAGTTTGTTCAAGAAAACTTATGAGTCTAAATGAGATAGCAATTAGCTTAAACGAATGAACATGTTAAAAGTTTTACTATTGTGTTTGGTCTATTATTGAAAATGTCACTTGAATATTCGTATAGAATTGTTTGGACTTCAGAGATAGCGCTATAAGCGCTTTGTGATGATGTTCGCTCGTACACTCAATTCAGCACCGGCTTTGCTGGCTGCGCGTAAATCGAAAACGGCTTACACTCAGACAGTTCAGCTTTTATTAAAAATATTCCTTGATATACAGGACACAGGATCTATGTACAGAAACGAAAGCCATAAACAAATAACAATAAGGGATGATTTATGCCACGTACGAGGCGCGGACGAGGCACGGATTCAAAACATCACGAATCTACACTAATATTATAAAGAGGAAAACTTTGTTTGTTTGTTTGTTTGTTTGTTTGTTTGTACTGAATAGGCTCAAAAACTACTGGACCGATTTTAAAAATTCTTTCACCATTCGAAAGCTACATTATCCACGAGTAACATAGGCTATATTTTATTTTGGAAAAAAATAGGGTTCCGTAAGATATTTGGGTTTTTCGGACACAAGGTGTAAAAAATCAACCAGAAAAGTTACTTATTTTGCGTACGCTGCCTAAACTATAAAAGATAGAACCATAAAATGTTCTAATTAATTGTAGATCTTATAAATATCTACAAAAAAGTCCGCGACACACTATACCCATCTATGTCGAGTGAGGCACAGCAACCATTTTTTATTTAAAAATCTTGAATTTTTTTTGGACTACATTTAAACGCGTTTATTTTACTCATGCTATTAATCCTTATCAAAATAAATGATTTCATCACTAAGAACAGTTTATGGAGATAATATTTGGTCTTTGAATGATTAAAATTGGACGTTTGGTTTTGAAGTTATGGCGAAATTAAAATATTACGATTTCTGCTGCACGGCCCGTTGTATTATCTACACTAATATTATAAAGAGGAAAACTTTGTTTGTTTGTTTGTTTGTTTGTTTGTTTGTTTGTTTGTTTGTTTGGTTGTACTGAATAGGCTCAAAAACTACTGGACCGATTTTAAAAATTCTTTCACCATTCAAAAGCTACATTATCCACGAGTAACATAGGCTATATTTTATTTTGGAAAAAAATAGGGTTCCGTAAGATATTTGGGTTTTTCGGACACAAGGTGTAAAAAATCAACCAGAAAAGTTACTTATTTTGCGTACGCTGCCTAAACTATAAAAGATAGAACCATAAAATGTTCTAATTAATTGTAGATCTTATAAATATCTACAAAAAAGTCCGCGACACACTATACCCATCTATGTCGAGTGAGGCACAGCAACCATTTTTTTATTTAAAAATCTTGAATTTTTTTTGGACTACATTTAAACGCGTTTATTTTACTCATGCTATTAATCCTTATCAAAATAAATGATTTCATCACTAAGAACAGTTTATGGAGATAATATTTGGTCTTTGAATGATTAAAATTGGACGTTTGGTTTTGAAGTTATGGCGAAATTAAAATATTACGATTTCTGCTGCACGGCCCGTTGCGAAGTGGGCGTCACCAAGGCGGGGGTGCGCGTGCGGGAGGGGAGTTTAGTAATATTATAAAGAGGTAGTAGAGGAGGTAGGGGGTAATCTCTGGAACTACTGAACCGATTTTAAAAATTCTTTCACCAGTATTAAGCTACATTATTCCTGAGTGACATAGGCTATACGGGATCTTTAAAAACATAAAACCACGCGGGCGAAGCCGCGGGGATCAGCTAGTATTATATAAAGAGGTAATGTCGTTAAGTTTGTTTGTAGGGGGTAATCTTTAGAACTACTGAACCGATTTTAAAAATTCTTTCACCAGTAGAAAGCTACATTATTCCTGAGTGACATAGGCTACGGGATCTTTAAAAACCTAAATCTACGCGGGCGAAGCCGCGGGGATCAGCTAGTATTTTATATGAAACAGTTTATGCTTCACCGTGCCGTGTCTCTGTACGGTCACTGTAATGGATGATCACTAATGGAAACGCTAGAAACACATTAATTATTTTGATTTGTACAAAAATCGCTATGGCAGACGTTATAACAACTATTTTATATAATATGGAACTAGCGACCACCCACGACTTCACTCCTGTGGGAATTTCAAAAAATCTGGCCTTGTTTCTTATCTACAAAGGGTACTAATTATCTATCTGTGTACAAAATTTTAGCTGGGTCCATGGATTTGGCCTGGCGTTGATGAGTTAGTCAGTGAATAGTCAGGACTTTTCTTTTTATTATTTAGATATTGCTGAAATCGAACAAATAAGTTTTTTTTTTTTAGTGAAAAATTGAATGATTCTGAATATTCCTCCACAAATTTTATTTGGAACTATAAGCGCTCATGTCCGACAGTCTATTAATTGAGTTTGTGCGCCATAATGGGGGTGTATAAGTGTTTACGAAGAGGGGCGGACTAAATGAGCGGCTTGTTGTAGTTTGACAGAGTGATTTAATAACGTAGCTTTCAGTAAACGGGATTGCTTTGGGATGAGACCAAACTACAACTTACGAGTTCAAATAATACGACGATTAGAACTTCGAAATTTGCATCAAAATGCGGTATATATTCTTCACAGAATTATGTAAATTATTTAATAATTTCATTTTTTAAATTATGTTCAAATCTTGTATTTTTTCTTCACTATTGTTTCGCTCCTAATTTCGAAGTTAATTAGTGCCCATTACACCCATATTCATAACATAATATGAGGGACCTTCTTATAATTGCCACATTTTTCAACTTTTTGAAATTAGAAACGCAGAATCAAATAATATGTAACCTATGTTAAATAAAAAGTAATAAAAGTAACCTATGTGTTATCCAGGATATAATCTATTTGCATTCTCAATTTCACCCAAATCCGTCGAGTAGTTTTTGCGAGAAAGTGTAACAAACACACACGCGCTCACATACAATCCTTTATAATGTTAGTGTGATTTGCTAATTTCATAATTTTGACAAATTGGGCCTTCATAAACGGCGGATGTGTACGTATCCATTAAATAAATGATTCGCATTAATTATGCGTTGTGAGTACGCTTATGACTGGAACAAAGCTGTAGACACATTTTCGAGAGAAAGGGCCGTATGCATCCTTATAAAGCACGGCGCATATTTCAATGGGTTATTCCGCAACTTCATTAGCTCATCGCCGGCTGACTACTGAGCACGGGTTCAGATTGTAAAGAATTTGACAATAAAAAGGGTTAGCGCTAGGCCTCATTTCTACTTCAATATGTAGGAAGGTGAGCAATGTGTGTTTTGCAACTTCGTGCATATCAGATTAAACGTTAATTATTTGTCATCTCGATACAGTTAGATTCACTTAACTTGCCACATTTTTAATTTGGCTACAACAAGTTTTGTCCCAGTGATTGTGTCAAGTCAGTCAAGTCAAGTCGGTCAAGCAGAATCAGTGTGACGGCGCTATTTCGCGACTTTTTTGTTTGCGACGAGATAGTTTTGTTGCACTTATTATGTTAGATTAGAGCGGTTCTGGTCCATTCACGATGCTCTACTCCACATTGCCCGTCCATGAGTAAATAATATAGAATTTAAATTATGGTATGAATAATGAAATACGTTGCGGTACGAGCCCTAGTTTGCGCTTCTCTTTACACCCAATGTAATGTAGGCGGGTGGTGCATGTTATTATTTTTTCCTTTTCGTACAAACATCGCCGGCACATGAATTGAAGATATATGACCTCGGCTAGTAAGTATAGTGACTGTGGTCAGTGGCGTGTATGTATCTATAATAGGTATGTACTATTTATTACATATAAGCAAAAATACATTTCTTAGTTCATTACTTCTAATAAACAATCCATACTTAAATTATAAATGCGAAATTGTGTCTATCTGTCCGTCTGTCTGCCTGCTAGCTTTTCACGGCTCATCCGTTTAACCGATTTCAATAAAATTTGAATACGGACATATAATGTGATACGTTTTCCTTACTCTATGAAAATAAAAAACCTTAACCTATGCGGGTGAAATTAGAAGTACTTTATTCACCGTTATTTCACATCCAATTTTTTTTGTTTAAACATCTTCCTTTGCCTATTCCCATTCTGGTCTCTAACTAAACAAAAACTATTCTCTGTGGTAAAAGAATCCTATCTGTATTCTCTTTATTGCTCAAAGGGAAATGGTTCTAGTTTAAAATCATAACTCTGTGGAACTATTTGCGTTTTCTCTGAGTTAGTTATTTTTGAAAGCATAGTCAATCACTTGTTCAGTTTGGTCGTTTTCTCTTCGTAATAATATTCTCTACCAAATCAGAGTGAACTAACCAAGTACCTACTAATAGTTGAGAATTATTTAGGTAGTAGGTAGGTACTTGTAGACGTATTAGCGTTTCACAAATTATTATGTACCAGTAATAGTCAGTAAACTTTATTTTTATCTAATAAGTACCTACCTACTAAGTAGATGATGCCCGCGACTTGTCCGCGTGGATTTAGGTTTTTGAAAAATCCCGTTGAACCTCTTTGTTTGTTGAGATAAATAGTACACTTCTCTCGTCCCTGGGATGCAAACTACCTCTGTACAAATAGTTGATGCCCACGGCTTGGTCCAGGTAGATTTAGATTTTTCAATCCCGTGGAAACTCTTTGATTATCGGGGACAAAAAGTAGCCTATATCCGTCCAATAGTATCTATCGCTAAAAAGCAATGCGAGCTATCTTTATGGCTTTCGTCGAAACCAGTTGAATAGATGGCCGGTTAAATGCTAGTTGACAGACAGAGACAATTAGTATGAATTTTTAGAGGTTATAAAAAAGTAAATAAATGGAAAAATGTTTACAATGATGTTCATGTTTTCCGAAACCAGCTGTGGAGGTTAGATGGAAGTCGCTTTGTTTAAAAAATGTGTTCTTACCTAATAATTGGACTCATTACAACCTATGTAATCTGTCCAATTATTTCGTCAAATAAGTACTGGCTGGACCTTGGTTAAATATCAGACATCTCTTAGGGCGAAAAAGTACAATAAAAGTATTATTGATACTAATCTATTTTTTTAAGGAAAAAGGTGAAGGAAAACCTCGTGAGGAAACCTGCATGCCTAAGAGTTCTCCATGTGTGTGAAATCTACCAATCCGCACTGAGCCAGCAGCGCCTAGCGGCATAGCGGTCTATGGCCTCAACCCTTCTCATTCTCAGAAGAGTCGGGACTCAGCCTTCAGGAGACCCGTGCTCAGTGGGGCCGTTGATAAATTGATCATGATGATAACGATGATCGATAATAATTTGAAGAAAATAAATAATATTAAGTATTTTTTTGGTTTTGTGTTTACCTATCAGTTTAGAAATCATTATCATAATAACTAGGTAGGTATATCCACACGAGTAGATGTGGTATAGACTTCTGTGGTATAGAAATGGTGTGGCCTACTGTAGAACTACAATTCATATTGAATAGGTACCTATTTATTGAGTTTATCAGCGAAATATTAGCATTAATATCGGAGCTCGTTTGGATACAGCGTTCCGCCATTAGTGTAGTAGTTTGTAATGGAGCCGATAACATTCCCGTTTTATGCTAAAGTTTCTGTAACAATATTGTTTTAGTAATCAATGAGATTACTTGTACATATTTTATGATAACTTTATCTCAGTATATTGTAAAGCTCTCATAAGGCTCAATTCAAATTGGCGCAGAGTCGAAGCGATGAACGGCTTTGAATTCATAAAATTCATAGCAAATTCATCAAATTCAATGTGAATTGACAGTAGAATACGGAATACGCGCTATGACGCGCATCACCACGCTTCCTTATATTTTGCGGGGATAGAGGTCATGATACTTACTACAAAGTATAGGTAACATAATATAATATCAAGACGCGATGCGACTCTGCACCAGTGTGAACTATCCCTAACGCCAGAAAAATACTTACAAAACAGACCACCTGACTCAAATTCATTTGAAATTATATATTCAGTATACTCTCCATACAAACGGAGTTTGATTCCTATTTGACTGTTATAACCAACCAAACTGTCTGTGATTTGTCCCGCAACCACTACCCATATTATAATTAATGCGAAAGTGTGTTTGTTCGTTGGCTTGGCCTTAATTTTTAGGGTTCCGTACCTCAAAAGGAAAAACGGAACCCTTATAGGATCACTTTGTTGTCTGTCTGTCTGTCTGTCCGTCTGTCTGTCAAGAAACCTACAGGGTACTTCCCGTTGACCTAGAATCATGAAATTTGGCAGGTAGGTAGATCTTATAACTGACATGAGGGGAAAAATCTGAAAACCGTGGATTTAGGGTTGCATCACACAAAAAAAAAATTGTGGTCGTAAACTAATAATTGGTATTTGCAATTTTCTAAGTAAGATAACTATATCAAGTGGGGTATCATACGAAAGGTCTTTACCTGTGCATTATAAAACAGTTTTATTTTAATGTATCATAGTTATTGAATTATCCTGCAAAATGTCGAAAAAATACGACTGTAGTACGGAACCCTCATTGCGCGAGCCTGACTTTCACTTGGCCAGTTTTTAAAACCTAAATCCACGCGGATGAAGTCGCGGGTATCAGCTAGCCTATTATAGATTCAAAGTTACACGGGCTTAAAGACTTTTATACAAATCTTTGAGCCTATATATCTTTAAAACTACACCCCTGACATACCGAGTATCGCTAACGCTATTATGTTATTGATTTATGCTTCATGGCTGGTCTGTGAATAAAGTCTATTAAAGTGAAACTGGACTAAGCTTCTAACATGGACCGTAGTAAAGCGAAGCGGTCGCGGTACTGACTTCTCTAAAACAAGTAGGTACGCTGGAGCTGCGTTGGTCAACCTGATTTTGAAGCAACTTGAATTTCGCCATTTTTACGCTGATAGCAGCAGTGAGCGTTATGTGAACTCGGAACTAAATGATAATGATGGGACACCTGTCAGCATTGTGCCAACACGAAAATCATTTGACACAGTGTCAATGTTAGATCGCGATACGCACTGTGTGGTGCTTCGAATCGGCATACAAAATAAAATAACTGTCATTTTGTACATATCCAGCGTGCCTGGATATGTCTATTTCAGTGCATCGCTCGCGGTGTTGCGGGCGCCAAGTCTCGTTCACCCACGCATCTCACGCATCGCGGGCTTTCACAACCACTGTACACTCCCTCAAACGCAAACGTACTATTTGTAAAACTACTGCACACAATTTTAACATCTGTGTAAACACGACACAGTGTACTTTAGGTGGAAAACGTTTTTAAAACTATCAGGTTTTTGTGCCCGTTTGTAGCGAGAGCCCATTATGCATAATTCTTTCTGTGAATATAAGTGAAGGATGTATTTGCTAACGCTTTTCAGCCGTGATAGGCATTAGCAACTTTTACATTTAATTATTTTTACCCAAAGCGTTTTATGACGAGATTCTTACATTATTATGATTGCTTTCAATAGTATTTTAGAAAAACATTTCTAAAGAATGGAATAATTAAAAAAAAAAATTGTAACATGTACTTTTAAATATTATGTTTTAGTCATCGATGGAATGATGATGATGATGGATGGAATATAATAATATTATAGTATACTAAACATTAGTTAGATGACATGATACTTATTTTAATAAAAGCAGCGTGTGGTTTAAAAGTTTGAACAAATTATAATTTTGAACTATCCCCAGGCTTACCTACATTGATATTCCCGAGGAAGTTCTCAGAGCCTTGTTTAAGTATATACTTGTAGTATATAGGCTGCAACGGATCCGACCCCTTGGATAAGGTGAACTTTTAAAAAGCTTGTGGCGAGCAACTGTTGCATCTCAACTAGTCCTGGTAAAGTTTAAGGGGGCCCTCTTGAATTATGCATAGCTCCGTCTTAGGTATTTTTGTCGTCTCCTACTAAGTACCTATATTTTATATAAAAATCTCGTCGTTAGATAGGATTAAGTTTTTCTGCATAAAAATAGTATTTAAATCGATAGTAAGTTCTCGATTGAAGTCATACTTAAATAAATCTTATTATTGCTCATTAAGTTATACATAGTGGCTAATTCTGATGTATACAATCTCTAAAATAAACTAAAATGACAGGTCTAAAGCTGCTATCCGTTTCATAATGCTCCCCGCTAGATTTAGACCTGCCAATTCAGTTTAAGAGAAGCGTAGAGTTAACAGAGTTAGCCAGATTCATCTCAAAACTAAATTGACAGATTTAAAATTACTGCTATCTTTGCATGAGACGTATACTTAGTATAGAAATTAATTAGTTTGGCTAATCGAATTAGCAGTATTATATCTCGTGTTTAAATATTGTGTAGTAGAGTAAACAATTACTAGTATTAATGCACACGTTTTTAAGCAGTAAGCACCCTTTTTCCCATAGACGGCTTATGGTTACGCGTGACAGCCTTCAGTTAGCTCCAGTGAGCTGCGCGTGCGCACGCGTTTAGTTTAGCGCCATCTCGTACGCACACGCCCACACGTTTGTTTACAAACACTTTTGTATATCGATCTACTGATAAGACTTTACTAAAGGTGTCAATCAACTTCTTACATTTGGATTTTTGTGATGACATTTGAATAATATTTTGCATATTTATCTTACTTTACATTCAAATAACTTATTCAATTTGACGACTTTCTGTTAGTGAGATGTCAACGTGTTGCCCCTTTAATAAGCTGTCGCTGGCACTTTACGAGCTTCTGGGGACATAAATAACTTGAATAATGCGACAGATACATTTGTAGCGAGCGCATTAAAAAGTGTTTACCAGTGATTCTACGAGATGAGGCCGTCAATGGTTATTGTTTATATTATCGCGCTGGCATTCGTCGTGGGCGAGATGCGGATCCGCGGCAAAGTGAGAAAAAGGAATAACGCGCACAGGAGGCACAGGGCTATCCTGCCGCTGTGCAATTTCAATGAGAGCCTTATTGAGGACGAATGGGCTTTGATGGAGGCGATAGGGAAGGCGAAGTTTATTTTTACGGGCAAAGTTCTGACGGTTAAGAAGTTTCGATCGATGCACGATATTGGTGGGAAAAGATCGAATTTGTACAGGGTTTACATGCGTCGTGTTGTGAAGGGTAATGAAAGTGATCTGAAGCAGCTCGTTAATCAGGAGGGACCTTCCGTGGACTCGTTGAGCGGTTCGACGCTAATGGCCGAACGCCCCCGTGCGCAGGAGTCGTGCGCGCCGGGCCCGCGGCCGCGGCTTTCAGCGATCTTTTTGAGTGACGGAGTGAATTTCGATGGTGAAAGAGGACTGACACCACGACTCCGCCTCCTGACAGATCCCGTTCCATTAACGCTTTATCATTTGGATCGAATTAACGCCGCTGTGAAAGGTAAGATTTTATGTATGTGTATTTTTATGAATATTTTGTATAATGAAAAGGGACCGGATTTCACAATCTAAAGACACATTGATATAATATTCTAAAAGTGAAAAGGCAATAAATACGCTCTATATAATTTAAGGTTAGGATTCTGATGGTGCTTGCCACCTGGTTAATAGGTAGGAATGAGGTTAAAAGATTGGTATTAAGAGAATAAGACTGCTATAAAGACGGTAGACTTCACTTAGCTGATGTAGGCTACCCAAACTACGCTTTCAAAATGTTCGTTAACAATCTTCATTGTACATGAAATATTTGATTTTATATTTTAATTGATCGTTTTCCCTAATTTCGGATGAGAGCTTCCACGCAGGAATTTGTTTAATATTAAATTATTATAAAACGCCAGTTGCCTCGAATAATTCCACAAAGGCGATTATAATAAGCTTTGAAGCGAGAATAAACAAGGGCAGAATTAAAAATAGCCCATGCCTGAGCCTGCGAGCACAGGCTTCGAAACCATGGTTTAGGTAGGAGCCTATTTACTGGCGCCATATTCCTCATTGTTGAGAATCGTTACCTCTTTCCATTAATCACATAATGGTAGGAGATTTCTTGGGATAATAATGCGGAGGGTTCCCAGATCTATCCGCATTTTTACTGACAGGTCAATAAAAAACAATAGGTAGTCAAGTTGTCTATTTTAAATAAGTAAGAGTAAGCAGTGCTTTTATGCCTCTATGTTCTGCATGCCACTGGCCTGAGCCTTGTGGAGCTTGGGTATTAAAGGTACTAAAAGGAGTGTGGGTGTTGCATCCATAATGCGCTTTGTGAAGGCATTGAGACGTGGTTTGATCGACATCTCGACAACTGTTCGTTAAGTTAATGGAGTGAATGCGCTCGATGCGTTTGTGCACCAGCCGACAATGAACAAACACGTTGTACTAACCAGCTTTATAGGGATGTTTCAGGTTCAAAAAGCGAGCAGCTTTTATATCCTTAGCAATAAAGGTGAGTTTTGGATGTACATGAAAACTACCAATAACTGATCGCTTTATCAATGTATCCGTAAGCTGTATTATTACACTGTAAACTTAATTCCAATTAGTAAAGTAACACATTGTTCACTATTCATTGTCTGTGATACCTTAGCCGTATTTTGGTTACATTGTTGTCTTTGTTTGTATTGAAATATTGTTATAGAAAGCGTAAGCTTAAATGTAGAGCGTATTTTATTATAAGGAAAGTCAAATTACCTTTTTAACATAAACTACTTTTGAAAACCGCCTATAAAGTTATAATATAGAAGCAAACCTCTTCTGTTTAAAAAAGATTAGTGACCAGCCCCGGTTTCGCACCGGTAGCTTATAACAATTTTAGTAGGGATGTCTAATTTGTTTGAAAATAAAATATAACGTATGTCACTCAGGAATAATGTAACTTTCTACTGGTGGAAGAATTTTCAAAATCGGTTTAGTAGTTCCAGAGATTACTTTTTACAAACAAACTTACAAACTTTACCTTCTTATAAGTTTAGTATAGATTGAAAACATCAGTACCTACCCTTATTATAAATGCAGAAGTGTGTTTGTTTGGTGATTTATTGGTTTGTCGGTTTGTCCTTCAATAACATCGCAATGGTGCAACGGATTGACGTGAATTTTCGCATGGGTATAGATAAAGACCCGGATATTTTTATCCCGGATAATCAAAGAGTTTCCAGGGGATTTTTAAAAACCCAATACCACGCGGACGAAGTCGCGGGCATCAGCTAGTTAGTTAATAATTCATTTATATAGGTGGGTATAGGTATAAATATTTCATAATTCTTCTGTCGAGGTTACTAAAAGTTACCTAGTAGTACTTACATGAATTAAAAATATCTGAACATTTTATTGACACAGTAGGTTTAATTCCCTATTGAATTCTATTATTAAAAAGCTAGGCACTCAAGCTTACTCAGTGTTTATTTATTGTACTAAAACGCTCCTTTCTTCAACGTTATGTTTATTAGACTTTTTACGTTTTACCTTCGTCTTTATACTCTTTTAAGTATCCACTTAAAAGTGTTATTCTAAGTCGGTTTTAATTGAATCCGGAGCGATTCACGAATAGATTTTGTTCGGGGTCAAATACTTTGCAATAAATTTTATTGCGAGAGCCATTTTAAGCTAAAAATTCCAAGAAGATCCAATTTAAGCTTCGTATAATGCGAGGAGATGAGTGTCGCATCTTAGCCAAAGAAGAATATAATAGAGAGAGAGCCAGCGCGTGCCAGACCTACGTTATTTTATAAAAGCTGGAAGTTTCCCTGTGTATTGTCCCCAACAAAGGGAGGAACGATCAGCAACTATGAAGTTTGGATCGTGGTGGCTTTGTGAGATAACAGGTAATAAAGATGAAAAAATCTTGCGTCTACGAAAAAAATAAAGAAAAGGATAACAAAAGTAAGCAAAGGCAGCCGTATAGACAAGCAATCTCTTACAGGTAATCTTTATACAGATTTCAGATCACAACTTGTTTAGTTATTGGAGCATTTATTTATATTGAGAAAATAATAGGTGACCGTTTGAAAAATTTGATATTCTAGAGAAAATAAGCATTCATAAAATAGTTATGACAAAAGCAAAACTAGCGAGTCAATTTCGTAAACTGCGAAGAACTCTACATAATATTGTCCACCTTCTTGTATATAAACTTTGTAGTAAATTCAATTCACATTTCAGAAGTTTATAGTAGCCTGTTCAGTGGAACTTGGATTATACGCCTTGAACCCATTGTGTGCGGAACTGTCCAGGTTCTTATTGTACTTAAGTTAGAATACTCGTAAACAATACTGTATAGAAGTAAAGCGTAACAAAAGAGTTTCCGCATTTAGTACAGGAGTGACCCGGGTCAATATTGCTGGCATTTTGACACCCTATTTACATTTTTTAGGGTTCCGTACCTCAAAAGGAAAAAACCCTTATACGATCTCTTCGTTGTCTGTCCGTCGCATCTGTCAAGAAACCTATAGGATCACATAGGATACTTCCCGTGTGTTTTGCGCCTTAAACGCCCTAAGCTGAGCATCACTAAATCGTGAAACTATGCAGGATGAGATGAGATTACCCGGCTGACTTTTTGTGGGCTCTTCATGGACCTGCCTAATGATTCGCTAACTCGGTGTCTAACACTTGTTAGCGACCGAGCTCATTTGAAATTTATTTTTGATCCATTGAAGGTTTTTTACGAAAACTTATTTTGATATTACTCAAGTGAAGCAGCAATGTAAAACCAACCAATATCAAATAAGCTCGGGGACTATCATTCAATGTTTGACACTGAGTTAGCGAATCTCCCCGCTGGGCGCGTTTGGAACCCTCGTAGCTTTAGTTTTAAGTTATCGTAATTAATTATTGCCATCACATTATTATCTTACAATGTCCAAAATTATTGACAATCAAAAGTGTACAACGGTACCAATTTCAATAAATGATTTGAATTTGATGAACTTCTTAGCTAGATTTATTTTAAATAGGGTGGTTAAAGAAATTTAGAGGGCAGAGTTAAATATTATCATTTAAAGCTACTATCCAAGTTGGAAGTGGTGAGATTGAACAAAAGGAATTAAGAACACAAACGTCTTTGCATTTACTTTCGAATAAAGTAAGTAGACTAGGAACTACTTTAATTAGTGGATCGAGTTTAGCTACTCCACAGACATATTACGAGAAAAGAAAACTGTAGGTACTATGTTCTGTCTATGTACCTACCTACTATAGACTGTTCTAAGATTGGACCTTTTTAGGTTCGGTTTTTCGATGTAAAAAATATTTAGGGGCACTGCATAGGTTTGTATAGTTCCCTTCTCATATCGCTACTAGCTGAAAGGTAGCTAGCCTCTACGTGTTGCGAAGCTGAAGTAGCAATGGATGGGAACATAGTTCAAATGACCGATAATTGAAGTCTCAAGATGCTGGAAAGCCAATGTCGCACCGGTAAGTGTAGCATTGACAGAGGATACCAAACGCGTGGCAGGGCTGCTGGAATCAGGCAGCGCGAGACCGTAGCGGGTGAAAGCCCCTACGAGAGACCTATCTCCAGCTGTGGACATCCATCGATTGATGACGACGATGACGAAAAAAAGTTTTCCAGAAACCCTACCCGAGCTCAATGGGGCCGGATCTGCTAATCGATGATTAAAAACTGGTTTTAACTGTCAAGTTTGTATATCCAATGTTTTGATGTTGCAATTATGAGCTAAATCGTGCATCCCCTGATTTGACCAGTAATTATAATTTTCCACTGTAAATAGTTATTGGGGTCTTAATTATAACGTGCAGATAAGCCGTCCAACGTTATTACGGGCTATAGCACAGTAACCGTAGTACATAAATAAACAACTGTTTAGCGCTACTATAAATACTAGTCTCTAGAGTACTGCGGTGAATAAACGCTACTTAGTCAGTGCTTAATAAATTATGGCTCCAATGGTGTCAATAAATCTGTCTTTGTGTGCGAACAGTCTCCTATTAAGAGCCATCGCTCTTTGTTACTTGTGTTACGTCTAGTTAGGTTAGTCTAGTAGGAGACTTGGCTTTGGAAGCGATCCGTATCGCTCTCACAGCCTCGCCGCACGATACGTGCGAACGTTGAAGGATAAACTTAGAAAACTATACATAATACTGAGATTATCTACTTACTTCATTAAATCAAGGTGGTATGACTTATTGTGTAGGTAGGTACACCACAGAATTAAGTTGCTGAAGCAACCCTGATGATTTAGTGTGATTTATGTTTTCGTTAAATTTCTAAATCAGGTAAGACAATCAAAACTGATTCGATAGCTGAATATTTTACGCACGAGTAGTAAATGTCACGAGACATTTTTTTACGGCTTTAGACCAGATCAGTAATCTGCAGGGTTTCGTTTTCGTACTTTATGAGTTTAGATTTATGTCAGAATTTAACATTATGTTTTGATTTTCAAGCTAGTTTTAAAGTTCAAATTAACAACAAATTAGTAATTAAATAAATAATTTTATGCCCATTTTTCCGCGGTACAGAACTCTCAGAATTTTTATTTTAGGCAACTTTTGTTACATACAATATCATTTTAGGAATTATTCACTAGGGTGAATGGAATTTCCTTTTGCGCTGTTGTAGGCTCTGTTTACATGCATAAGTTGCACAAACGTTTATGAAGAATCCTAAGTTAGATTAATGTTAATAGTAAAGGGTTACATTTAAACGCACTTAGGTGGTATTAATATTTAGCAGTCTAGATAGATTTATCTGAAGATGGAGACGAAAAATTATAAAAATGTACGTAAGACATACAAGCCATATTAAAATTCATACCTTCGTCGCTTTAATCATCAGAATATTTTTAAATGCTCATCGTGTCGACTGTCGATGCAGATGTATTGATACTTGATAGTTCTTACGGGCCACATTCATTGAGCTATAGATCATAGAGATGCAGTTCTCATACGTCAGGCGTTAAAAAGCGCCTCTACCATATAATACAAAGACTTAATGAAATAAATTTCTAACTATCTTGAAGAACATTAACATAAATTATTATCTATTATATTTATCTCTATTACTCTTGGTTCAACAGCATCCGCATCCGTATATTATATAATTGACTGATACAGTAAAAGCAGCTGTCTAGCGCTAAATCGTTACACTAGTTTTCTTTGTAAAAGCACTTCCAGGCAATATGGTTCACCTTTTTTGTCATATATTTAAAGAGTCTTCACATTTTTTTTTGTTCCATAGAGCTTTTTAATGTTCCTCAATATCGCGAAAGCAAAGAAACTATCATTATTGGTCCCCTTGTTCATTAGTAAGGTTGAGGCAGTGAGGGAAATCTTTACCTCTAGTATATTATACCTCTCTGTTCGCGCCTTGTATCTAAAGCTCGGATCACAGGAGGCGTTATAGGCTGTGGAGAAAGTAATGGGTACCGCCATTCGTCATGATGCGACTGCACCCCACACGAAGCTTATCTGTTTTAAATGTTTAAATGATAACTAAACGGCTGCGTCTTTTATTTTAATGCCACCGATACCACTGTAAATTAGTTGAATATTATCGCTCACAATATTATGAATATCGTTTTCATAGTTGAATGAAAGAATGAATTTATTTGCCAGATTTTTATGCCTAAAGTACACAATTTTCTACTACATACGATTTCTTAGATTTTCATGTTCTTAATCTTATTTAGTCGGTACGCTTATTATAAATGTGAAAGTGTGTTTGTTTGTTGGTTTGTCCTTCAATCACGTCGCAACGGTGCAACGGATTGACGTAATTTTTGCATAGGTATAGATAAAGACTTTACTATACTTACTTTGTAACTACAATTTTGGTACATGAAAAATAAAAATAAATAAAAATAAATAAAGACCTGGAGAGTGACATAGGCATTTTTATTCCGGAAAGTCAAAGAGTTCCCACGGTATTTTAAAAAATCTAAATCCACGCGGATTACGTCGCGGGCATCAGCTAGTGCTTTATAGTTGTAGACGTCTGTAGACGTAGGTATTACGTAGGATTTTTTGATTAGTGATGGCTTCCTCGCAGTTCATAATATTATTATGCTTTAGACTAATTATTATTCATGAACTTAACCATTATAATATAAGAACGCGGGGTTTAATTGCAACAACATAATATTACTTTGTCAATTTCCGGGTATAACGGGTAACGTAAAATTAAATCCAAGTCAGTAACAGGGTGGGCGACGGAACTTTTATTATTAAGGGTAGTATTAGGTCTTTTCTTTCTTCTCTTGCCTCGGAGAGTACTTCAAGCTGTCGCGTAGGTCCTGGTAATTATTATAATACGAGCTTATTCTCGCGACTTCGTTTGCATGGACTACACAAATTTCAACTTAGGTGTTGAATTTTCAGAAATCCTTTCGTAACGGATGCCTGCGTCATAATAGCTACCTGCATCTCAAATTTCAGTTCAATCCGTCCGGTGGTTTGAGCTGTGCGTTGATAGATCAGTCAGTCAGTCACTCAGCATTTTCTTTGATGTATTTAGATTATATTGCTAACCACATCTCGTACTCTTAAGTCGTACGAGGACTGATGCAGATTGCAGAAAGATTTCAAAGTCCACTGCATTGTCATTCCAATAAAATTCCTATACCATTATGTGGTTCTTAGAAAAGGAACACAACTCTTCTTCCTTGATTCTATTTTGGAATTTTGCTAGATATCTATAATGTAGAAGATTAAGTGAACTGCTCTTATTCTCAAGGTTTCTATTATGGAAATTATGCGATTCAAAATCATATTCTAAGGTGAAACTCATTTATAATAAAGATGTCTCGTGATAAATTATTCACAAGACAAAGTATGATTGATCGGTGCGATGGATCGATTTCAATAATCCGATATACTTATGTGAAAAAGGTTACAAAATAATAAAGTGCGATGTAAAGATTCGTCAAGAGATCGACCGCCTCGACTCGCCCGCCCACGCTCGTACCACTTTCCAAATTCCTCGTGCAGCGTTGCAATCGTCTATGTACGCTTTACGTCGCTAGGTAATAGGTATGTAAACTCTTTTTATTAATCGACTTCAAAAAAGAGGTGTTGTATTTGATCCGTATGTATGTATAATATGTAACTTCGATGACAATGCAGTAATATGGTAAGTAGGTACCATGGAGGTGCTCTCATGATGGAGCCGGGAGGAGGAGGAACTTCTGAACCTTTCAAAATAGCTCCGACGTGTTTGGGCTCGTTGGATTTGTCTTGATAAGTAATATAGACCTAAATGATGTCCAGGGTCTCATGATAGAGACGGGGGTGGTAAATATGGAGCTTCTCAAATGTCCATCGTGAATGGCCACGACGGAGTTATGACTACATCGTGTCTGACGTCTGTACATGTAGGTGCAAGGCTGAAATGAAAACTTGTTTTCAAAAAGGTTTTTTAATTATTAGTTTTCGCTTTGTATCCGATAGATATTATGTATTTTTTTACCCTTGCAGATTATTAATAGACGCTAAAAATAAAAATGGGGTAGCCTGAGCCTCGTCAAACGTGCTTTTTATTTAAATTTTAATGAACAGCGAAGATGTGATCTGCATTTTCTAGCGAGATACAAAAGAAGCGTTTTGTAATATTTTGTTACGAGATAATTCCTATGGATACAAAATTCAACCTCATTTGAATTTTAAAATTTTTAAAATCCTCGACGAGCTTCCGTTTTGCGAACAAACCGCATGAATAGTATATATTGCGACAAAAGTAGTTATCCCGAGCGATCCACCGCTTGGCTTGGCTCTCGTACATGAATATTCAGGGCGTAGTAAGGCGGCGAGTCGTTCGGCAATAACTGTTAACCCGGCTCATATTGTGCTCTACGTTTTATCTCCCACCCCGCGGCATTGTGCCCCCGTTGACCTATCGAGCTTTCCATGACACCCGGGATAAAGAAGCAATATTTTAGAATACCGGTGTGAAGTAAACTTTAATGCACTGCGTTACGTAAACGGAGTTATTCGCTGTTGGGGCGTTGTTAAAAATTGAGTCTACCAATAAGGAAACTTCGTGTCTCATTGGTGAATTAATGACACGTTAGTTTATGTTTGTTTACGTCGATGAAGGTTGCATGGAATTGCGAAGCCTCCAGTGTGCGCGCAGGTCCGCACTCGCGCACGCGTCTCGGTGGCGCCAGCTCGGACTCTTGCGCAACATTGTGGTCGACGTGTGTTTACGAGCCGCTTCAATCAAAGTTTCTCCATGTAGAAACACTTAAAATGTTCTTTTATTCAAGCACTCGTCCCTCGTAAAACGAGACACATCTAAGCTACATAAAGAAAAATGAAGCTTAAATTTTTAGTGTTATTGCTTATCTCCTGTACAGAGATACACGGTCATTTCGATATACGGGGTATTGTCAAAAGACGGGACACCTTACACCAAAAGAAGAATATAAACGTTTCTAAATGTGCTTTAAACGACACGATAACTAATGATTACGAGATTCTGTCGTCGGCAGTGTCGGAATCCAAGTACATTTTCACGGCGCGAGTCCTAAGCGTCAGAAAGATAAAGCGAGGCAGCAAGCCCTGGGAGAAAATATTCATGTCTTATAAACTTTACATACGCTTGATAATGAAAGGGGATGTGCAGGAGATGAAGAGCCATGTTTTTCTAGGAGACGAACATACTCTGAACGGTGCGATCGTGTTTGTTGACTGGCTGCGGACGAGTAAGTGCGCTTATAGGCTTTACAGACACTCTTCGGGTATATTTTTGAGTGATGGTTTTTACGAGAAATATGGTAGCTGGAAAACGCCGCGGCTGCGATTGTTGTACGAGCCTCTTCCACTGTCACTATATGATTTGGATAGAGTGAATGCCGCGCTAAAAGGTAAATGTTTACTGTCCTATTATGTTTGTTTCGTTTTATATGAATGTTAGTGTTATGATTGTTTATGTACACAAGCTATAAAAGTAAAGTCCGTTCCTTCTTACAGACGAAATCAGTATTGAAGTGAGTGAGAAAACATTCAATTAGTAGAATGGACAGAGAAAATACCTACTGTATTTCTTATTGATATTCTATCCAAGTACAGCGTTTACTAATGACGGTATTAAGATTTGTAATGTAACAATAAATCGCGAGCTTTACTTTATCTAGAGCAATATCGAACGCATTTTAATTGGAACTAATCCCTTAGTTCTGGAGAAATAGTCGTTCGTAATTTGCCGTTAGTCGATATCGGACTAAAAGGCAACAAGAAGCTTATATGGATGTGTTTATCGGACAACGTTTACAATATCGGACCTTGAACGCTGATGATCAACAGTAGGTATAGTCGACGATCGGAAAGTGTGAGATTTTGCGTTTGTATGTGTAAATTATATTTGAGTTAACAAATGCTATAGAACAAGGAGTTCAAAAATAAATATGAGTGAAGAGCGCTGTGGGTTTACAAGTGGGAGGTTCCGGGTTCGATTCCCGACACAGGCAAATTGGGTAAGTATTTATAATTTCTAAAAGATCTCTGGTATGGTCTGGTGGAAGGCTTAGGCCGAGGCTAGTTACCAGCTTACCGGCAAAGCCGTGCCACCAAGCGATCCAGTGTTCCGGTACGATGCCACGTAGAAACCGATAAGGGGTTTAATATCCTTTCTAAGTTAGCCTGTTTCCTTCTTAGACTTCATCATTACTTACCACCAGGTGAGATCGCAGGGCTAACTTGTAACGAAATAAAAAAAACAGCAGGTAAATGTGTCGAGTGTGCACGTGCCGTTATTCGGTGGAGCCAACTTGTACATATAATATTATTTTGACTCGCGAGGTTGTGGTCCATACTTTTGTTCTGGACGCGCCCATAATCACGGCTTGCTGCATTGAATCATCACTATCATCATCGTCACCCGATAGACCTCCACTGTTGGTCATTAATAATGTGCCTCTTGCCATCCAAACGCCACGCCATGCTATACGCCATTGTCTTGCATACGCCACTTCACTTCCATGCGCCGCGCCGCCTGAATCCATGCAACTCGTTTGATGTCGTCTGTCCACCTAGTAGGAGAATTGCTAATAGAAATAGTGTTTATTTGCTAGAATTTGGTGCAGTTTGGTCTTAATATAATTAAATGTTGTACTTTCTGGTCATCATTCTATTACTTTGGTACCTGACGTTTACCGGTTTTTCGTGTGCACTACATCCAATATTCTTGTATTTTTCATCAAGCCAATTCCATCTCGTAAACTCTTAATGTAATTCGTTAGCAAAGTAGAGATACCCTTGTTCCGTGTAGGATTACCGTCATCGCATTGCCGAGTATTGGACAAATTAGGAAGATTCTCGCGATCACTTAAGGGTTGCTGTACATGAAGCCGGAGCCGCATTGGCGCCCGGACCGTAAGTTAATAAATAAATTAAAATCGCATATGAGCCTATCGTCGGCGCCGCACCGCGCCGCGATTTTATTACGTGGAAATAGTGTACACAAAATAACGGCATAGGACAGGAGTGGCGACGCCGCCGTTACGGTTTATATGCAACTAAGGTGATGCCCACGACTTCGTCCGCGTGAGTTTCGGTTATTACAAATCCCATTGGAACTCTTTGATTTTCTGCGATAAAAAGTAGCCTATGTCCTTCTCCGGGATACAAGCTATCTTTGTACCAAATTTGGTCAAAATCGGTTAAACATATGGACCATGAAAAGCTAGCATACAGATAGACAGACAGACACATAGACAGATATACAGGCACGCATTTATAATATTAATATGGATATTATAATGGATAATATGGATTTTATTTCTTTTTCTTTCGGCACCGGTACGGCTTTGCCCAGCTTCATTTACAGGAAGCCTTATACTTTATCTCAATTGGAGGTCACATTGCTTAATGAAGTTGACAACATTTTAAAGAACTTGGGAAAACATTTGTAATGACTTTTAATGTATTTTAAGTACACTTAAAACACCACAAAGAGTTCTTACAATTTTCAAGTAGAATTTGGAGTTTCACAACAAAACTACCTTTGTCTTTAAAGAGCTTTCCGTTACTACCTACTTAGTGGTTTCAAAAACTTTAAAAAACAAAGTTATGAAAAGAAATTTTATAAAGACCTCTTTTTACTTTGCGTAGGGAAAAATATCGAAACCAGTAAAGTAGGTCCTTTTTTCCTTTAGATTTTTTAATTATATTATTGCCCTGTTACCTTTATAAAGATAATAATAACCTATTATGATAATGCGCAAGTAGCAGTAGGTAGGTATTTGATATAAAGTAGGTATAGGCGTTTGTATTAGGTATTTAATAATGATGATATAATTGTAGGCTCAACACAGAATGGTTTAGACTCTAGAGTTCTAAGTTCAGAATTCTGTATTCCGCGGTTACAACTAGGTACCTATTTATTTGCTTTTTCAGCAATGTTTAAATGTTTTTTGATATCTACGACAGTCGAATGAGCAACTATTTATTTATTATTACTTATAAATATTATTCAAAATTAGCTGATGTCCGTGATTTTTTCCGCGCGGATTTAATTTTTTTTAATCCCCTGAAAACTCTTTGATTTTACGTGATAACAAGTAGCCTATGCCACTTTACAGGTCTTTAACTATATTGATGCAAAAATCACGGATATCCAATGCTCCATTGAGGCGTGGCTGAAGAAATTATAAATAAACACATTTTCGTATTTATAATAGGTATGGGTAGTGATAAGTCTAACGCAGAACTCTGAATTCAGAACTCTACCATTGACGGTAGGTACGATGTCATAATAGGTACAGTCGCGGGTGAAGTTACTTAACGAGATATTTAAATTATCCACGAATTGATCCTCCACGAGCGATAGAGTGTCATTACGAAGACCATAGGTGGATTACACAGTGGGCGGAGATTGGCTTTTGCTACACCATGCAATTTACTGTAACGACTACTAACAATCCTATTATTATCCACCTATTGTGGAGTATTATAGTCATTTTCTAAAATAAATCTATATCTGAGCTAGGCATCTCTGGTATAATGATCTGTGCTAACAAAAGGGTAGAATTTCCTATAGGTAATCATACTATTATGATACAGGAATGTATGTGGATTGTAGAGCGGTCTTTCACACTAAGATTATAAAGGCTAAAGTGTGTGTGTGTGTGTTTCACGCAAAAACTACGGAACGGATTTGATTGAAATTTGGAATGAAGATAGGTCTTGGATTAACACATAGGCTTTTTTATCCCAGAAAAATCCATGGATATTTAAAAATTTATCCACGGAGATGAAGTCGCGGGCATCATCTAGTGTGGGTAAATTAATTATTCTACAATGTATTTTGCTAGGTTTATTAGTGATAAAAACATTATCTGTATTTTCCTTTCTAAGTCCACAGCAACGTGACAAATTGAAATGAGGCAAAAAATCCTAAGCGAGCTTTTTCTATCACAGAAAACCGCTAGATTTTTCACTACCCTTAGCCATAGTCACCACAGCTAGATGAGAACCTATAGTTAGTATTTATACGTACCGATATGCGAAAGCACGACAGCATTTTCATTGTCTTAACGAAGACCAATTTAGCAATCAGCAAAGATTTACAACACCCATATAAAAGTCAATCACGGCCTGGGTGCTTCATTGGCTAGAAATTTAAGACGTTTGGCATAATGATGAAACCCTACCTCGAAACCCATATCATCTAACACGAAAATCTCGATAGCCGTGTGTGTGACTAATCAATCTGCGCTGGCGCCACTTCACTAGGGTTGTTGCATAGATTCAATAGTATTGATTGTTGTCAATTTTAAGCGGGAATGTTTATTAGATTCAAACACAAACTGAAATCATTTATTCAAAGTAAGTACCATTGAACAGTTTTTGATTGTCAATTATGGAATTTGTAAGATAATAATGAAATGGTGATTGATATTAATTAAGTAAATTTAAAACTAAAGCTACAAGGGTTCCACACCCGCGCTGGTCTGAGAAAAGCCTCCGACAAACTCAGCCGCGTATTCTTTTTATTATCACCATTTTACAATATAAGTTAAACTTATTGTAACTATTAAAGCTGTTAAAGTTACTCATTCCTAAGCTATCGTATCATTTAAATAAATATGGAGTATACATTGTAATAGGACTTTCCAATAACTTTATCCTTTTTATGAAAACTTTGAACTTGTTGAGAGATATCTCCAATATGTCTTCTTGGAGCTTGGAGTAAACTTAAGATAAGTTTAAAACTTAAAGTATTACAATTATCGCTGCCATGCCCGATACGCGTGTGGTGCATTTACAACGCGCTTCTATTTGAAGACACCTTTGAAGCCATCTATTGACAGTTATTAAGAATACATGAAAAAGAAAAAGTACTTGCAGATACAACCTTATAACGCAGGTTTGGTTTCATATATAAAAGCTTAGCATTCTTAGTACGGTGAGATAAAATATTGATGTAGAGGCAACCCTATATGTTACTTAAATGTTCACACAATGCACGCATTGCACGCTAGTTGGTGTTAATTAAATCTGATTAGGTTGTGTCAGAAAAATGTGTGTCGTTGCTTTCACCGATAATCTAAACTACCCACTTTATCTTCTCATTGACGACATTTGCATGCTTATAGGAGTTCATGCATTAAATTAAGAGAACTTTAACTGTAACTAGTTAATTTGCCTCGGCTTCGTATGGTCTTGAATATTAATACGTGTGAACTTTACTGAATGTGAATTTGTTACACATGTCGCAGTTAAACGCATATTCAGTTGAATTCCGTTTTACAACTAGGTTTAACTTGTATAAACTACAATTTTAAGCAGTGATATTTACATCGGTATAAATAGCGTGCTAGCGGGTCACCTCATGTTAAATGATTATCGCCTGCCCAAGAACATTGTCGACTAACCGACTAGTTAGTCAGTCAGACTAACTAACTGACTGTTTCTTTGAATGGGCTAGAAGATTCGCTCCGTTCGTGTCCTTTTCGCATTTATACTGAAACTAGCTGGTGCCCGTGCGTGGATTTAGGTTTTTAAAAATCCCGTAGGAACTCTTTGATTTTCGTAGATAGGTAAAAATAATAATAGCCTATGTTACTCCCCAGCTCTTTAACTATACCCATGCAAAAATCACGATGATTCGTTGCTCAGTTGCGACGTGATTGAAGGACAAACCAATAAACTAACGAACCAACCAACAAACACACTTTCGTTTTAAAAATATGGGTAAGGATAATATGGATAGGGCCTAGTATGGTTCTAATTAAACTTTCAACCTGACAGTGAGCCACATAAAATAACAGCTGCATAGCTTGGCCTCCTGCTTGAGTTCCACGGATTCTTGCATAGATTAGCTAAACAGCTAGAATTATTTCTACTTGTAGCGCCCTACACGAACTAGGTTAACTTTTAATAAAACGAAAATAAACACGTAAGTACCCGGTAATAAAGTCGAATTATTTTCTATAGCCAGTCATTAAACACGATGTTGATATTCACTAAATGCTAGCCAACGCTTTATCATTCATAATAATCAAATCTTAATACCTTAGCTTAATACCACAAAATCAGAGGTCTATAATATCGGTAAAATACTTGCTTGCAAAATGCAGTGCGCTGCAGTGTAGCCTTAAATTAGTAGGAGATCTCGGGTTCTGTTTATGTGATGCCGTGTAGAAAATAAAGGGGTATGGGTTCAATAAAAAGCCATATCCCTTCCAGGTTAGCCCACTTCCATCTTAGACTGGACCATCACTTACCACCAGGTGAGATCACAGTCAAGGGCTAACTTGTAGCTGAATAAAAAAATAATGAGTCCATTGGGATTCATCATGATCTTAACTAATCGCCGGCCACTACTGAGTATGGAAATCTCCTCTGAGAATGAGAAAAAAAGATAATAAACAGGTAATATGAAATTTATCCGAAATCAAGAGCAACAAGTGAAAATCCCAATGGAAACTGTGAAGCATTTTTATTTTTGAATAAAGGTCGTATTGTATTTAAGGCAGAAAGACTGGGAGATTTATTAATTTATAATTCAATATGCCAAAGTTCCCACCGAGATCACAATTTGCTGGCAGGTAGCTTTTGTGGTCTTTGCTTTGACAAAAGCTGTCTCAGTTTTCGCCTGAGAATTTTGCCACTGGGAGTTTTTGGTATCTCATCAACAAATATTACGCCACCCCGCAGTCTTTTCCACGGCGCTACCTGAAAATAAATGATAGTGCACTTTAAATTTGAGATTTTAAGTAGCTTGGTATTTTCTGCTTATTTACTCTGGCTTCGCATTAGAACTTAGCTTACTTTATTAATATGTTCTTTGAAAGACACTCAGAGCCGTGTGTTTCGTAAAAACATAATTAAAACCTATTCTGGAGTTTATTTAGAGCTAAGCACATATTATTAAGATTTACCTATTGATGTTATGACAGTTAAAATGGTATTTAAGTTATTCACTTTTTTTCATGTTCACTCGTTATAATAGAAAAATCAGGTACCTTTTCAGTAATATACGAAACAATCTCCTGTTCAGTAACTCGAACGTCTGGCTGCTTTACTATAAATGCCGTGGGCAGTTCTCCTGCCAATAAATCTGGCGCGCCAGTTACCCCAGCATCCTTCACTGCTGGATGTTGCAGGAGTAGTCCTTCAAGTTCTGACGGAGGCACCTGTAGTTAAAGTCATCAGTATGTTTATTCACATCATTTTGTTTTAAAGACTTAAAAATCTTCTAACTTTAAGTCAACTTAAATCATTCATTTTTTTACGCAAATAATAATAATATAATAATCATCTTTATTTCAGATATAACATCCATTTGTTAGTAATAAAATTAATTGCTAATGACTATGTTAGTAAGTAGGCTGTTTCATGCGTACTTTTATTTATCTAGCAAAAATCATATTAGGTACCTTTATTCCATCAGAAAAATTAATCTAGTTAAAAAATATAAATCGTTATACTTACTTGCCATGCTTTATATTTGATAATTTCTTTTATCCTATCAACAATGTAAAAGAAGCCGTCCTTGTCATAATAGGCAATATCGCCCGTTTTGTAGAACCCTTCCTCGTCAAAGTCCTCTTTTTTGTCCTTTCCTATGTAACCGTCAAAAATAACTGGACCACTTATTCGGACTTCTCCTGGTTCACTGACTCCTACTAATTTGTTGGTTTCTGGATCGACAACCTAAAATTAATATCAACAAGAATGTTATAAGCATGTGAATTGGAGATCGATTCTCCTTTTAGAATGAGAAAGGCTTAGTTACAGCATAGTCCGCTATGCTGACCGAGTGTGGATTGGCAGACTCACTTTGAGAACGTTAAAGAAAGTCATTTAGGTAATTGCAAAAAGAACATAAAAAAGTCCGATAAGTGAGAATTGCGTGCCCTGGTTGAACCCCTAACCGCACGATTAGGAGGCTGACGTCTTATCCACTAGACTATCATCGCTCTCAAGAACGTACAACGCACCTTAATGATAATTCCTGGAACGACTTGGCCAACACTTCCCTCCTTGGCTCCAATTTCCATCTCTCTACACACTGCTCCTGTAGCTTCCGTTATTCCATAGCCTTGTAAAAAGTGTTTTATATGGGGAAACCTGTAATTATGATTATTTGTAATGAAAATGTCATCATCATCATCAGCCGATAGACGTCTACGGCTGGACATAGGTCTCTTGTAGAGACTTCCACACGCCACGGTCTTGCGCCGCATCACCATCAGACGAGTCGCAGGGACTCGTCTCAAGTTTCCGCCAATATCAATGAAAATATATAGGAACAAGAATATATGGTCTTCTACGCTTAACTAAAATAGAACTTCCGCTACGCTACTTTGATAAAGTCGCATACTAGGTATAGGTAGGTCGGTATATGTGTCATATATATAAGTACCAATAATGTAACATGATAAATAAATAAACATAATATTACTCATACCTGGTTCTAACCTGACGAATAGTTTTTGGATTTGTTGGTGCGCCCCCAACATAAAGAACCTCGACTGAACTTATATCGTACTCATTAACTATGGTTGATTTACACAACATAACAACCAGTGGAGGTGCCATAGCTAATAACCCGATCTGAAATGAAATCAACAATTATAATATACCTAATTACTTAAGTAAAAAAAGTGTTAAAAAGAGCAGATACTTTACACGTGTATGTAAAGTGAAGACTTAATACACACACACTTCGCATTTATGATATTAGTATGGATGCCACCACAAAACAAAAACTAAATAAAATAAACAGAGCCGCAATAAATACCTTGTATTTTTCTATGGTTTTAATATACAACCTTTCGTTATATTTTGGCAGAAAAACTAATTTTGTTCCATTAACGATGTCTTGTATAGTACAGATCTGTCCCATTGTACTTGACCATGGCGCAACGGAGAGTGGAGTCAGATCCCTGGTAACCGATCTGGCACAGAATAAAATGATGAAGATATTATAACTTATACCTGCGCGCCAGCACGCTATCTAAGGACAGAGTCAAAGAGACAAGACGCATCTGACGCATACTAAACTTTAACTCTACCAAGTTATCTACTTATGTGGAGAGTTTACAACTGAGGCGTGGTAAAATTGATGCGCGTTTCTTAATTTTACAGACAACAAAGATTCCGGGGAACACAGTTCAAATATATATTTACTTTAGTTTACCCATATTTTTACACTTTGAGTAAAATACATCTTGTCGCCTTAACTCTGCCCGACGGCCGACACATTTTCACATGACGACACCCTTGCCTGATCTTGGCGTATTTGATGCTACACGTTGCTCTGCATCTGCAGCAATATGCCTTGACTCTAAGATCATAAGCTGAGTGTAGCTTTGCTTTAATTTTACTTATTACATTTTTGAAAACTAAGTTAAATAAATATAATAAAATATATATAATACTAATATCAACTTAAAGGCTGGCAACTTACGATGGTTGTTGGCATGCTGCAATTAAACTAAGATGGGTCAGTTTAGCTCCTTTAGCCAGTCCGGTAGTTCCCGATGTATAAAGAATCATACATATCCCATTCTTTCCTTAAAGTGAACGATTTAATTTTTTTTAAAGAATAATATTCATCCTACATCAATGAGCATGATAGTAAAAATTGTTCAAGTATAATGCACACGACAGCGACGCGCGATTTAAAGGTGCAAGTCCGAGATAGGCTGCAGACCGCAAACTGCACGCGTCACCACTGGTCTTTTTACATCTGTATGAAATTGATTCCGAGCGCGGCAACACCTGTAGGCCGCAGAGCAGACTGCATTTCACTGCATTGATAGATTCATAGAAACCAGTGGTGTTGCTTGCAGTTTGCGCTCTGCAAACTATCTCAGACTTTAACGTTTTGAATGCGGCTTTAAAAAGGTTAAATTGGAAAATAAAAACGAAACATAAAACAAACTGTCGCACTGATTGTGTGTTGTGATACAAAAGTTTTTGTATCACAACACACAATCAGTGCTACACATCACTCTCAGGATTTACAACGCTTTGTCGATGAAAAAGCCGCGAGATTGCGCTGTGCTGTTTTTTTTTATTCATTGACGTTGTTCATTTTTATTTATTTATTCGTTGACAAGTTAACCCGTCGCTGCGATTTCACCTGGTGGTGAATCATGATAAAAGCTAAGCTAAGATGGAAGCGGGCTAATCTGGAAAAATCAGTCAAGTGAGAGTCAGACTCGCACACAAAGGGTTCCGTAACATCATACCAGAAATAACACTTTTTTTTTCATTGCGGTCATTTCGAAATTTATATTATTTGTTGTTATAGCGGTAATAGAAATACACATTCTGTGAAAATTTAATTTCTCTATCTATTACGGTTTACGAGATACAGTTTATACAGCCTAGCCCTTAAAATACATTATATTTTATTATAATATTTTTTGAATTGATTTATGTAGGTAAAGGTAAGGGTAGTGCTTTTTAGTTACTCGTGTGGTATGAACGTTACCTTTAAAGTCCACTGGTTTATATGTATTAATATCCACATATCGTTCAGACAGATCACGATAGTGAAGGCAATTCCTAGATTTCGGCTCATCATCATAGAGAATAAACTTTTGAATACCATTGAAACTTTTTAATGTATCATATTGATTTTTAAAAACTTCACCAGATACAAATATGTATTTTGGTTGAGAAATATTAACAGCATGAATCAGTTCATCTGCAAGTACAAATTTTACAAAATAAATAATATTAAAAATGGAAATTGCAATTTAAAATTGAATTGTATGTATGTACGCTGAAACCCGTTATTCAAAAAATAACCCGTCCTTCTTTTTGTCCAGACTAATCTTAACAATGCTAATCCAATTTTGATGAGGTGGGTGGTATATAATAATGCGGTGGGATCCTTGATTGTGCCGTATACGACTAGAGAGTACGGGATTCAATAATAATAACAAATCAAAACATGTTAGTGATTTCTAGGTTCATTGTAGGTATAATAATATTATATTAAATACTTACTTTTGGTATAAGCGTTGTTAAAGAAAGTGCTGATTCCGCCGCAGCAGTAAACTGCTGTTGAAGTGATGTAGTATTCGAGTCTGTTTTCACTCGCTATGGCCACTACGTCACCAATCTTGACACCAATGTCAGTTAGAGCGGAAGCAATGTTTACAATTTTTTGGACCATTTCTTGATATGTTATCTGCTTATCAGTTGCTCCATTTATCTGAAATAAAATTTGTCATCGTCATCATCAACAGACAGAAAATCCAAAAAGTCAAATAATATTAGATATACCTACCTACCTAAATGCGAAAACGTGCCTGCCTATCTGCTAGCTTTTCAGGACTCATCCGTGTGACTGTTTTTGGCAAAATTTGATTAAAAGATAGTTTGTATCCCAGAGACATACATCGGCTACTTTTTGTCCCAGAAATTCAAAGAGTTGTCATACTTTTTAAAAACATAAATCCACGCGGATAAAGTCACGGGCATCATCTAATTCTTTAATAAATGGATTTGGATTCGATGTGTTGAAAATTAAGGCATACATAAAGAATATCGTAGTAAAGTAAAATTAGCAAGATCAAACTCCTTAGCTTGGAAGAAACAAGCATTGTTTTGTTTGATTCCGACGCAGTTAAACAACTTTAGGAACTTTTTGCTCGTCTTGGCTTAATTTATAGCAATCTTGACTGTCTTGCTTGTGTTCTTTTTTGTACATTCATTTTGTACTGTCAGTCTTACACAGCTTTATGATAATGCAGTCTTGATAATGCTTGGATATCTTGTTCGTGATATACCTATTTTTAACCGACTTCCAAAAAGGAGGTAATTCTCAATTCGGTCCGTTTATTTTTATTTTCGATTTTTTTAATGTATGTTCACCGATTATTTCAAAGGTTTTGGTCGCTATTTTGAGAATCATTCATTAATAAAAGATATCCCTTACATTTAAAAGCAAAATAAATGATATGACAAGAATGATGAAAGACATATTAAGTAGATATACACTATTCTGTAATATAGTGTATGCCACGTGTATACCTCAGGCTAAAATATATTATTGACGATAGTATTTAAACGGTGGTAAATTAAAAATCTTACAACCGCACTCACTTACTGAAGATGTAACCTACCTCTTTTATTTTATCTATACTCTATGCTAATATTATATCGAGGTAATGTCTGTAAGTTTGTTTGTAGGGGATAATCTTTGGAAGTACTGAACCGATTTTAAAAATTCTTTCACCAGTAGAAACCTACATTATTCTTAAGTAACATATGCTATATTTAAAAAAAAAATAGAGATCCCTTCGAAAATAGCAATAAAGTGAAAGAAGTCGTCTCATATCTGTGAGCTTCCGTGGCGTGCGCTGCGTAAATAGTGAAAGTTATAGGAAAACAATGTTGAGTGGAATTGTTCCTCTTAAACAGTTCTAAAAAAAAAGTCCGCAATAGCATATATCTATCTTTTACGATAGGCTCACAATAACCATTTTTATAATTATTATGAAATGTGGTCTAAAACAAAGCTTTACTTTCGAAGGTGTTTCAACTATCATAGTATTAATCCTTATCAAAATAAAATTGTTCGTCATATTAAGTGTTTAGTTTAGACCAAAATTGCTCTTTGTATCATTTAATTTAGAATAATATCTTAGGAGATATCACGAAATTAAAATAATGGCATTGGCCGCGGCATTCTATGATATTGGAGGTAGGCAGTAGGTACCTTATCAAGTAAAGACTTTTTTAACTCGAGGATCCAACTCCTCAGCCTTGATGCAGTAAGGAATTCTTAAATCGTGGTGATACCGTGGGAATTTAAAAGAATCATGCGTTTAAATGTTTTTACGAAATTTGGTACTGACATATCTTGCATCACGGAGACGGGCTACTACGGATAGATTACTTTTTGTCCTGGAAAATCAAAAGTTCCCACGGGACTTTTAAAAACCAATATCCACGCGGGCAAAGCCGCGGGGATCGGCTAGTACCTAAACAACTTGGATTTGCAATTTCAGAAAGTTATTTTGTTAATAAAGTTAACGCTCTTAAAATATCAACGAGTTTTAATTAAAAACTCACCAGAGCGACCCTGTCCTTATGTTCCAAAATTTTTTCCAAAACAAATGCTCCAAAATTTAAATGCGGTGGCACGAAAAAGTTTTGATCTCCATATATGACGCCGTTTTTAATTTGTTCTGCAAACATAGCTGTCGCTAGAATGAGTGCTTATATCGCGATGTGTATAAGGTAACTGATATTAGTAGATTTAAATGTTCGTCATATCATCACGTCTTAAAGATAACAATATAGATCTACTAGTAGGTAAGTTTACATTTTTAACCGACTTCCGAAAAGGAGGTGGTTCTCAATTCAGCGCGTTTTTTAATGTATGTACGTACATTGTACACCGATTATTTCGAGGTTTCTGGACCGATTTGCAAAATGTTTACCAGGTATTGGTACCAAGCAACTTGGACTCCAAGCAGGAAATCACTTCAGCACTCATAAACTATAGTGATTCAGAAGCTGCGGATGGTGCAATATTATTTTAGGTACCAAGCATAGGCTATATCATTGAACTTCGGATAAGCCGTGTGGATTAAAAAGTTTTGCTGATGAATTAATATTTTAGGTACCAAGCGATGACTACTTACACTTAAAAGCTTAAAAATATATAAAAAACCGACTTCCTAAACCACTACAACGTAAAAAAATTATTTTTGTTTATACCTACACGTGTATGTTATGTCGAAGTCGGGCGAGCATAATAAAAGAAATCAAAGCTTTAAGCTTGCCAAATTTCAACATACATACAGATACACGTGTAGAAACAAAAATTTTTTTTTACTTTGTAGTGGTTTTGCAAGTCAGTTTTTTATCAATATTTTTTATATAAATTTAAAAAATACATTTTTATTGTATTTTATTCAGATACAAGTTAGCCATTGAGTGCAATCTCACCTGGTGGTAAGTGATGATGCAGTCTAAGATGGAAGCGGACTAACCTAAAGGGGTATGGGAGTTTTTATTAAACCCATCCCCATTTTGGTTTCTACACGAAATTGTACCGAAACGCAAATTCGCTTGGCGGCACGACTTTGCCGGTTGGATGGTAACTAGCCACGGCTGAAGCCTCCCACCAGACTAGACCAGAAATTTAGAAATTATAAAATTCCAAACCCTTGCCCAGAATCGAACCCATGACCTACCACTAATAAGACCACAGGTGACCACAGCGCTTACCACTGCGCCGGGGAGGTCATCAAAAAACATAGTGCCTATTATTGGGTATATTTTTGGATCATTGATTATTATTTAACAATTTGAAATAACGATTTCAGTTCTTCTGATTTTCTTGCTGAAATAGCTATCTTTTAAGATCTTTCGTATTCATTTCGTTGAAATTTTTCTTATCATTAGGGTCATTTTGTGATAAAAGTTATTATGTTTAGGTATAGGTAGATACTTACTTATCTGCTGTAAGATTATCTTATCGTATAAATTTTATCATATTTTACATAATATCACCACCTCGGTAGAGGCATGAACCTTTACATCAATGTCAAGGAATGTATTATCTTAGTCACAAAGGCGCAAAACTATTTCTTTAAAGGCGCTTCAACGAAATCGTGACTCGGCCTGACATCTCCAAATAAATTAGTCTTTTGCCATTGTAAATACAATATAATTAATTACTAAGTATTCAGGCAATGTGGATAGTAACGGGATTGCAGAAATTGTTCCTTTGGATTTGTAGGATCAAAATTTCAGTTGTGTAAAATTCTCAGAAATAGTTCTCGGTAAGTTATTATTTGAAGGGCATTAATTATTGTAGGAGATCAAAAGATAATATTTAGATTATGTATCAAGAAAAATATGATACCATAGCATAACATAAGAAATAGCAAAATGTTTATATATAAAAGGAGCATAGATAAAAAAATGTTGATAGTATATTATAGTCAAATAGGTACCTATCTTGTAAATATTGACCTAATACTTTTAAGTAGGTAATGCCGATAAGATCAATTTGATTATTCAGTAGATAATAATCATTGTTATATTTTATCATCTACGAAGGAGCACTTAAATTATTTTTTCTTCAGGTGGAAGGAATGGTTAAATTTCAAAATTGTCATTATTGCAAAGTGTTCACTAGCAATAAAATTTGCAGTACTTAGGTAGAATTTGCACTCTATATCGCACCAAGTTGATATCTGCAAGCTTTATACTAAAACTTGCATAAATTGACTTTTTGCGAGCGTTTACCAAGTGCCAGAGAGAGCGTCTGCTTGTCCACTAACACCGCTTAAAAAAAACTAAGATGAGCCATTTTACAAAACTTATAAATAAAATCAGTTAAGACTTGTTGACAATAATTTTAGAATTAGAAAACATCCTTTAATTTTGTGAGTTATTAATTTACGAGTAGAAAAATTACTTCACAAAATGTGAATACTAAACAAAGGCTTCCAGAAAGTTAAAAATTAGTACAAGTTACAACGATTTATGTTCACCATGGGAATCCATGGTGAGTGCAAAGTACCTAATTATTGTATTTAAACTTTACAGATTTAAAAGGAAGTTTCATTAGTCTGCCTGTCAGAATAGGGATACGTAAATTATAGAGTAAATGTGAGGTTCACTTTGTAGTATTGTCGGCGCGTTTAACTTAGAACTTTTTCCAAGGACCCCACGACACGATTTGTACCTTGGGCCACAATATGCGGCACATATCGTATAGTAAACCATCACATTTGTACATTTTTCTGCGTTAAAGATTTCAGCAATAATACAATTTAATATCCAGGCTGGTAGTAAACAGCGTGTTTGTCGAATCGAATGTTCATTCGTCAGTTAGTTATAGGTACGTATATGATTTAAAGTGTATTATTGTATTGTAGAAAACGGGTGCATACCACGATTAATTTGGCGAATTTTATCTGCCGATATTTAAGTTATATAAGTGTTTCATACTAACGGGTACCTTCGATTATGATGAGATTTACTGCAATGACTGACCATTGCGATACATTGCCCTGTAACTAGATATAGCAGTATGGATGACATATCCAAGATATCAGTCAAGTCAAAGCTTGCAAAACGTGCGTCCAAATCGGTTCGGAATCGTTACTCTATTTTATCGTGTCGTGCGGTAGTCCGAGGCCCTTAGTCGAAGGCTCGGTTTGTGCTTGAATTGTCAGTAGGTAAACGTAATTTGTTAGTACGCCTGCGTACGAGAGACTGGATCGCCCACGCATGCTCCCGCGCCGTAGCTGTTAGGGTTATTCTACAACGGTCGTTTAAATATTTTCTAAACCTATTTTCTCGAATAAAATTGATGATGGTGATGATAGATAGTGGGCGTCAACAGTAATATTAATTTTTTTTTATAATAAGTATGAAATTGTGAAAAGTGACCAGCAAAATTTTGTTCAATTTCATGAATCGCAGTTGCAAAAAGTAGGCACTTTTAAACAGGTCCAATATTTGTAGATTGTTTCTAGGTAACCGAAATCGAACATCGTGTGGGTGTTTCTACGAAGGAACTTTATGTGGGTCGTTAAATTTGACCCGTCTTAATAACGCTGTTAATGCAGTATAAGACGTTAAAATGTTTAGTGCGATCTTTCGAAATATTGGCATGTCGTGACTGTTTTGATGCTTTTTCTAATTTTAGGTGCTGTGATGTTGTAATAACAATTAGTAGGAACAAAAATAATACTTAAGTAATAACATTTCCATATTTAGATGGAGATTGGGGGGCGGGGGGACAACAATACTTTGCTGCAAATAAACACCTAAATAAACAATCTTTGCATTAATACGTAAAAATAGGAAATAATGAAAGTGCTGGACGTTTCGCGCACCTACAAAGGCGAATCACGTAAACTCAGTCCCACGATTTCTCAATAAAAGACCTCCTATAGTGATGGGACATTTTATGGAAATGCTGAGGGACCGGTTGCTTCGGGTTAATATCCTGATTCATTACACCATAGAGCGATCACTGCTTTGGTACTATAAAGTTATGGTGAGTAATTTCGAGCCACTATCGAAAGTGGGAAGACACTTATTTACATCGTAAAGTTTAAAATGGGGTCATACAGTTTGTGATTAGGATGGTAAACATAAAACTACTACCAGTGGTTTGAATGACTTAAGTAGCAATTAGACATTACTTTCTTCGATATTTGGTATGCATTACGCAATGTGAATATTCAAATGGTAAAATTGAAGCTGGTTCGTAAAATTTAAAGTTTTCACCTTAAATAACTTTAAATTAAATTCTAGACGCGTCACTATTTAGGTTCTTTGTATGTAGATTATGATGTACTTACAGTTAGTTTACTACCTAATATTGTTGAATGCGTCGATATTGTGTATTGATATCTAATTATACCTATCTATTACTTGACAATCTATAGTTTGATAGGTTTTTATTAACATGCTAGTACCCGAACCTAAATTTTTAGTGCAAAAGTACAAAGCCGACAAATCGGTTGTAAAATACATCCAGCATTTGTTAATTTTTATAACAGGACTAGAAACATTTAGGTCAGGTTATTGTCGTATCCAGATTTCACTGCGTTATCACACACCATTTATCATGGGAGTGTTTACTTGGTAATGCACAAACGCTGCTGGATTAATAACGACAATTAATCTATTTTACATGAGTCTGCGGTTTTCCGTTTTATAATAATATTATAAACCTGGGTTTCTCTGCGATTAACGCGCCACAAGTAAATGTAACCTCACTTCCTTTACAGTTGAATAAAGTATTTTGAAAGCTGCACCGATTTTGGTAAAATATCGTAGGGAAACATGTGGGATGTACCAATGAATAACATTAACCTCATCGCTATTATTTAAAAAAATAACATAGATCCATCGTAATATACCTAAATTGGTACAGATCAGTCTAGTTTTTAACACAAAAGAAACAGTTTAGTTATTTGATTGATTGTTTGATTTGCTTTAGATGTACGCGACTTTTCTCCCGAAAATTTCGCGTTCAAAAAAACTGTGACCTGTGGGAACTCTTTGATTTTCCGAGACAAAAACTAGCTTCTGTCCTACACTGGAATATAAGCTATCTCCGCAATAATATTTGTCAAAATTTATTGAATGTATGGGCCGTGAAAATCTAGCAGACTGACAGTCAAACACACATTTCGCATTTATAAAATGCGACTCCATCCGCGTGGATTTAGGTTTTTAAAAATCCCTTGATTTCCCGGGATAAAAAGTAGCCTATGTCACTCTTCAGGTCTTTTATTATAACCGTGCAATAAATTACGTTGATCCGTTGCTCTATTGCGACGTGATTGAAGGACAAAACAACAAACAAACACACTCTCGCATTTATAATATGGGTAAGTAGTGATTTCGTGGTATATTTGCACACAATTTGGGATCTGAATCACTAAAAAATCTTTATTCGTATCTTTCATGGCTTTCACAAAAAATAACTCAAGAAATCAAAGGTTAAGCAAATAAAAGTCATACAAGAAACGCTATAAAAGTGTCGGTTTGAGTTTGCTCTCACTTATCCTCAGTTTAACGGTTCATTAACACTGTTCCCGAATGGGACAATTTATTAGTGTTTTAGCGTTCTAAGTGGTTACCACTTATGGTGATCACACGCCATGTCCCTGCAATGGCGGCTGGGCATCGTAATTGCTTCGCCTCACATCGGCGGTAAAATGTTTCAATCGCCCATTATTACGTGTCAATAATTATGCTGGGAGTTACGACTGGTGGTACAGTGAACAAGCGGAAGCGAACAAACATGTTCTCTTTATTATTACACCATTGAGCTAATTTAGATGAAACGTCTGCAATTCGAAGGCAAATAGAGTCAGATGCATCAACTTTGATTAAAATAATGGAATAGTGGTGGTGGAACCCGAAAAACAGACTGACTCGAACATTGGGCTTGTGGACTTACACGATTAAACACGAGTAGAAAATAATATAATTTACTTACAGCTGAGCAGGGGTTTCCTCTCAGAATGAGTAGGGTTTATAGGCTATAGTCTACCACGCTGGCCAAGTGTAGCTTGGCAGTCTTCACATACCTTTGAGAACATTACTAAAAAATTTCAGTCATACAGGTTTCCTCATGATGTTTTCCTTCACCGATAAAGCAAATTAAACGGTAATGCGGTCCCCCTAAATAGGAGACCGATGTCTTAACCTTCTATCTTTTGTTCTTGTTACTAATGCTACTCTGATTGTTATTGGGTTACTGGTCGCCTTATTCGATGTGCTTCCCACTGAACTGAACGTTGCACTAAAATTTTGATTGTTATATAAATAGTAGGTATACCTAACTTTCAACAAATAAAGAGAGATTGAGTTAAAATTATAAGAATCATTACCCGTATTATAAATGCGAAAGTGTGTTTGTTTATTGGTTTGTCCTTAATGGTCGGTTCACATTATTCCAGTAGCATTCCAGTCCAGCATTCCAGTCCAGTGCTGGAATGCTACTGGAACAATGTGAACCTGCACTGGAATGTACCCATTCCAGTGATCAATCCAGTCCAGTGACTGGAATGACGGTCTATTTTTCATTCCAGCTCGCCCATTCCAGCGCCACTGGAATAGTGTGAACGGCCAATCCAGTGCTTGATTACACGTTTTACAGTGAACACGCATTGTTGTTTTTTGTGGAGTTCTATAGCTAATTCCTAACAATGAAATTAACTGAAAACCAAACTCTTCTGTTTGTTTCTTTGTATAGAGAACATGTGTGTCTGTGGGATATCACTTCAGAATTTTATAAACACAAAGGCATGCGCCAATCCGCCCTGCAAAAAATTTGTGAGGGTATGCAAATAGAAGGTTTTACTGTAGAAGATGTAAAAAATAAAATAAAAAGTATGCGATCTACATACTACCTTGAACTGGACAAGATTAAAAAATCCTCCACTTCTGGTGCTAGTGGTGATGTTTACCAGCCGAAGATAAAATGGTTCGCCGAGTTCAATTCATTTATAAGAAATGCAATGGTGAAAAGAAAAGTACAGGTTTGTTTGTTAAGAAATTAAATTATTCAGAATTTATTAATGAAATTATATAATTCTAAGATTATTTAGAATGAATGATAAATTGAAATGAATTTTCGTCTACAACCAGTGACTATAAAATTTACAGTTACCTACTTTTTAAAAAATCATATTATTTTGCCACGGTACTTTCCCTTCGTTCACAAAATAATTAGTATACTGTGTTCTTTTCTCTCTTGCACTTAACGATGAATGGTTACTGCCTTGCTGTGTGATACTGTTTAAACCGCGTACGTCAGTTCTCCACATACCTTCAATCAAACTGTGGGTATCAATATCATCGCGGTCAACAGAACAAGTAGTTAGATAAGCGCTCGACTTTTTTCGTAACCAGTTGTGTAGAGAACAAGCTGCAAATACAATGTGATCCACAGTATCTATCTTTGTCGAAATAGCCTTTTCGAAAACTCGAAATCGGTTTGCTAATATTCCAAAAGCATTTTCGACAATGCGTCTGGCACGTGATAATCTGTAATTAAATATTTTTTCTTCAAAACTTAAATTGGGCCCAGGATATGGTTTCATCATGTATGTTTTTAATGGAAAGGCAGCATCAGCTACAATTACCCCTCCTTCTGGTATAAAGCCGCTAGTTTCCAATTGATTATAGATAGAACAGTTTTTGAAAATACCACCATCAGATGCACTTCCATTTGCTCCTACGTTGATATAGGTAAAGCAATAATCGTGGTCTACAAGTGCCATTAAAACAATGCTATTATCTTTTTTATAATTAAAATTCACACTTCCATACTCCTTGGAGCCCGTAATTTTAATATGTTTTCCATCAATCGCTCCGTAGCAAAGGGGAAAGTTCCACTTATTCCGAAATCCTTTCTCGATTTGTCCCCATTCGAGTGGCGTACTTGGTACCTGTAATAAAATAATAATTTTATTTTCAGGAAAATACAGAATCTCAATCTAGAGTGCGGGCTGATGACGATCCCTCCGCTTTTGCACCAGAAACTCCTACACCAGAAACTCCTACACCGGAAACTCCTACACCGGAAACTTCTGCACCGGAACCACGAAAGAAGAAGTCTAGATTAACAGAGTTATCTGCAATTGTCAAAAACATGAAGGAGATCAAAAATGACTTCTCCAACTCAGAAAGAGAGGAAGATGAATTTGATATCTTTGGAAAATACATTGCAACGCAATTAAGAAAACTTTCCACAGAACAGGCTATCCTAGGCCAAGAAGAAATACAAAAAGTGGTAACAAAATGTAGACTGAACGATTTGAGATTTAGTAATACGAGTTATTCTCACATACTACAAGCGCCTGGTCCAAGTTCTAATACATTTTCAATGAGTCCAGCATCTACTACAGACACCCAAGCCACTGATGATTCACTTAATTTATTGTGTGAAGATACAGAATACGCCAATATTATTATGAATGCTTTCAATCAAGCTTAAATGTGAAATAGTGTTAAGTATGAGGAAATTATAATAAAGAAAATTAGTTACCTTGATGTGATCTTTTAATGCCCTTTTTATTTCTTGACAAACTTCTGATATGATTTGCGATATAGATGATTTTGGCAACCGAAACAGATGACTGAGGCTTCTGTAACTATTTCCAGTAGATAAAAAGGATAGAGTGACTTCTAGTTTTAATTTTGCAGGTATGGCATCTCTTAATAATGTATCGTTACGTTGAATATTGTTTGAAATTAATGATAACAACTCCTCAAAATTTTCTGCTGTCATTCTCATTGCCAATCTATATTCATAGGCATCTTCTGATTTCAGCTGTTGCAAAAGCATTGTTGAGCCTCCTTTTACATTTCTTTCGCTTATCCAGTTTCTCACCCAAATCCGCTTTTTTCTTTTTAGTTCTTCTTCAACTACATCAGTTACTTCTTCTAACAGTAATAATTGAACAGTTTTAAAACAATTTCTAAACTCCTTTCTTGAAAGCATTGTCACTATAGTGTTACCGATCTAACAGCTTTTGAATGACTGGAATAATGTGGACGATATAATCCAGTCCAGCACTGGACTGGATTAACTCGCTGGATTACTGGACTGGAATAATGTGAACTGACCATAAATGACGTCGCAATGGAGCATCGGATTGAAGTGATTTTTTGCATGGGTATAGTTAAAGGCCTGAAAAATACATAGGCTACTTTTTAACCCAGAAAATCAAAGAATTTCCACGGGATTTGAAAACCTAAATCCACGCGAGTGAAGTCGTGGGCATCAGCTAGTCGTTATAACAAAATTTGTATGTCTATAAATTCTATCTTTCCAAGGTTTCTACGTCCCAACAAGGTATTGTAATACCTACTAGGATTCCGTTGCATAGTTCATTAAATAGAAATAGGTGTCAAATAAATTACGGTTAATGTTGCAGATCCACTGCGGATTTTGCTCCTGTTATCGTTTATTAAAAAAATCTTTTATTTGTTGAGTAAAAGGGCACACATGGTCGGGATAATTATCATCGTTTTAAATTTAGGCCGGCGCATGTTATACATTAGGGGTATGTAAATTTAATTTCTCTAACGAACGTTTCGCGAGAAATTTTTTACACCGAAAATGGTTCATTAAAACAGGTACACGCATATTTATTATTCGTGCTATAATTTTATAATCCGTCTTCCCCGCTAGCTGTACCTAATATTGGTGCCTTCAAAAGAAGAATTAATAGACACTTTCTAGGCAGGCGCGCTCCATCTTAGACTGCATCATCACCTACCGTTTGGAGTGAAAAGAGATTTTGTCTTATAATAAGGGGAGTGATCATTTTTTTTTATTCAGATACAAGTAAGCCCTTGACTACAATCTCACCTGGTAAGTGATGATGTAGTCCAAGATGGAAGCGGGCTAACCTGGAAAGGGTATGGCGGTACCCCTTTGGTTTCTATGCGGCATCGAGCCGGAACGCCAAATCGCACCCTACCGGCACGGCTTTGCCGGTATTGTGGTAACTAGTGAAAGAACATTTATTACTGATCGAGATAAAGTGATTTCTCCAATCTAGTTGACCCTTCCCGGCTTCGTTCTAGTATAATTTCTGAAAATTCGCGAGGGGGTGGAATTTTCGAAAATCTTGAAATAGGTACGCACCTATTTCTTCATTTAGCCAAACATTCAAAATCCAATGTTCATGGATATATTCGTAACTTGAAAAATGACAGCCTTAATGCAAACTTTCAGCTCCTAATACAATAGATCAGCCAGTCAATCAGAAAGTCTTTTTATAGGTTAGAAAACAGATGCCATCCCAGAATCTCGCAGAGGTTGTTACGTTAACCGCTTTCGGTGACCGGCGTGACTTTATGAATGTTTATTAGATTATTAGTAAGTTGCAGGCTTGTTGCAGGTCTAACACGAAGCCACGTCTGCGTAGAGCTCAAGTGGGCGGTGCGACCGTGAGAAACAAATATTCAGTGTCGCACTCACGGCCTCCTTTGAGCAGGGCTGTCAGCTAACCTACCTTCCCATGTTACGTTTAGCTGACTTAAGAATCTCTTTTCCTCTGCACCATGTTCCTCACTGTTGAGGATCGTCACCTTTCTCTTGTGTCATTTATTTACCTTAGTAAATTTGTTTGTATTATTTACATGAGTAAAACTTACAGGTGTAATCGCGGCCTTAAAATAAGATCTCTGGGAACAATTAATAGTAGGTAAATGGCAACCCTACTGTCAACCCACAGGATTAAAGATGTGCCCTCTCAAGAGATCTTTTCATAAAATAGCAATTAACCTTTGGGGTTATTCACTCTTTCTTTTCACCGCAGACTTCGAAGATGTGTATTAATTTCTTGTATCGTCCAAAATACCTTTTTTCCATACGATTTTGGCAACCCTATTTAATACAAGGGATTAAAGATGTGCCTAATGGAGAGTGCTTTTATAATTAAGGTTTGTAGTCATTCACTATTCATGACTCCCTGTGGATGTCGAGTCGAGATTGACGATAATTTTTATAAAGTCCTCACCTAAAAAAATGGAACGTGTTTCCCATTACTGGGAATACGTTCTTTACGGACAGGAATCACTAGAAACAATTCAAATTTTTATGAGACGTCTTTTTGGTAGGATTTGATTCTCTACCTTTTTGCGTTTACGAAAATAATTCATACCAGCAATAAGTTCTAATATAATATCCAAGAGCATGTCTAAAATATGTGTTTGTTACATTGATGTTGGAATCCCCCTCTGTTTGTTACCTCTTTCCTTCTCTTACAAGTAATCGCATCTTGTCAATCGATGTCAAACCAAATAAAATTGCACATAAAGCTTAAACTATAAATCTGGATAAGTTAATCTGAAGAAACTAAGGTATTCATTCCCACAGAATTAAAAATAACCAAAGTACAGGTGGATCAAGTCTTAGGCAAACCTAGTAAAATAATAATGGTATCCTTTACAGTTTTGAAATTGTCATACTTTCAATAATGCGAGTTTTTACGAAAAAAGAATATCAGAGATAATTTGTATGGGGTAGGTAAGGTACTCTCTGGAAATAAAAGGGTTTTACAGACTAAGTAAAACTGCTTTTAAAAATTCTTTTACTCGTAGATACTTAAGTTAAGATTGTAGGATTTAAAGATATGAATTCTAGGCTATATTTTTTGTTTTTTTTTTTTCTAAATTGACCCCTCTAGTAAGTCCCTCTCACTGAGCATTGGACTGTAATAATATTACGAGAACTGTTATTTGTCAAAACAGAAATTGGCATATTGTGCGTAGGCAGGTAGGTGTTCGCTGAAAGGCTAGTTTACTCGTAGGAAATATCAGCGAATAGTTACGAAATAAATTCCACTGTTCGAATTAGCCAATACAGCCTGGATACAGAGAGAGTCGTAAAAGATGCGGCGTGCATTGACGCCTGTGTGGAATGTTGGGTCAGTGCAGTTAACTGCTAACGCTGCTAATTTTTTTACTCGTATTTTCTCTAGTTATTTTACTCACAAAATTGAATTTTAAACAAGCCCTGCCAAAATCGAATCGAAATCGAATGTGGTTTTTAAACATTTAATGTATAGGGTTTAAAATGGACCGATATATTATAGCATTTAAGGGATGATTTATGCTAGACCATGCCGAGCCGTGTCGCGTCTGAAGCACCGATTGGGAATTTGTATAAGGTCACATCAGACCATATCATGTCCGAGTCATCCGAGTCTCGTCCGAGTTACGTTTCTTCATACAATATTGCAATCCGTGGATTGTTTGCGAATCGGACGTGCCTCGGACATGGCACGGCTCAAGCTCGGCACGGTTTAGCATAAATCATCCCCGGTGGTGAAATTGTGGACTAGTAAGTACAGTACGCGGCAGAAAGTAATGTACATCAACCTTAGAAGCAGAGATCAGATTTGGAGAGCGTTGTCTCTGTCGTTGAGACCGACAAAACTTCATATAGGTATGTGTGACAGAGACAACGCTCTACGAAGCCGAAATGTCATTCTAAAGGCCGATGTAAATTACTTTCTGCCGCGTACTGTATCTACTTATGCCTACTATATATCTATACTTAGTAATAATGTAACTCTTTGGGTATTTTTTTAAATCAGGACGTAACAAGCGTGCTTATAGCGATATTTGTTATAAATGAGCATCATTTGTTACCTAGTCATTTATTTCACGATATCACATACCTATTACAACGGCAGACAGTGCTTTCCAAAGATAAAATGGACAAGATAAATGAGCCTAACGTGCAAAACGTTTAAACCCATTCCCCAACTGAAATCCGACGAGTCAGTTCCATATATTAGTGCTGGCGAACGTTTCTGGCACAAATTTTGATCATTAACCAAATTAGTTAGCTTCAGACCATCTCGTGAAGCTGCTTGGAGCTGGACCATTATACGAATGAATAGAATAAATTGCACACTCTAAAACCGAGCAATCTGTAAGTGAGAATTTAATTTATTTGGTGTCATAGAATCATAGATATAAAAATCTTCAAATAGAGTTGAATTCTGGCTGCAAAAGCTAGCGATATTACCTAACGGTATTAATAGTCATTTCTCAACATTTTCTGTCGGCGTTTTCAATCCCGGGCACGCGTCTCTAACTTTTCGGAACTATGTGCGTGCTAATGAAATATTGATCTAAATTTCTTTCTTAAATTGTTGCTATACTTTGTTTAATTATTGTTCAAAAACCGATATTGATTAAGCAAACATACAAACATCCAAATAACTTTGGTAGAGTTAAATATTATTATTAGTTTAACTACTGAAAAGTTTTCAAAATTAATATAAGCCACGAACTGGTTTGTTCAACACACGCCTGTCACGTCATGTTTAAATTAAAAATTGAAACATATTTCGTGTCACTGAAATACCAAGCTTCTGCCTTTCAGTTAAAAATAAAAACAATGTTGTTTTATTAAAAGCTCGCGGAAATATTTAGTTACTTCCATGCTTGATATCTATATTACATTCTGCTGTTTTTTTTGATGAAGTGTCACCTCTATCTGTGTAAAATTTATACCAGTTAATTTGACCATTTATAATTTTTCTTCTTGATTCGATTCCTGAAACACAAAGAAATATCAATTTGAAAGCAGGACCTAAGCGTATTTTTACGAACATTTGTAACGATTATCGTCTTATTAAATGATTCTAAATTTTGATTTCTTTTTCGAATTCGATTCTAGATTCTAATTTTCGTGACCAAGCTATGATCACGAATATTTTGAATCTCAAATGAAGTAATCATTTCGGACGACGTTAACCAGGAAAATTGGTTGCCTAAAATAGTGTAGGGTTCTAGAGTTAACGTCACTCGCTTCAGATTAATAAAAAATGTAAAAATTGACAAAAACATTATTTTGGACGTTAAGAAAACCCCATTATAAGAATAATATTGCAAAAATAATATTCATATACCTACTAAATTGCTATTAAAAAGTTGAAATAGTAGGTAAGTAGGTGTAGAATTTAGATTCATTCCCAACAAATAAACAGAGCTTATAAAGGCCTACTTGAATAAAGTACGTGTATTATTTGAATGTGAAACACTTTTTGTACAAGTTGTAATATTTTTCATACCGTCTTACTGTCATAGCCGTTCTGCTCTGTCACGATAATAAAACCATATCGTAGGTGGTCGGCCGCAGTGTGTGGCGAATATGGTTTACTATCAGGTTTTATTGTCGTACAAGATTTTACTATTACAAAGTTTATAGCGAGATCTATTTAGCCCATTATGACGAAGTTGTGAACGTACGACTCGGTTTCAAATTTTGTTTGAAACTGTATTTACCTACATTGTTTAGTAGTGGGCAAACATAAAGACGAGTGTGGGCGGTATGACCTAGTTGTAACTGTGGATATTAATGTAATGTATCAAATGACTAACATAAAGAGTATCTAAGTCTAAGGTGGTAAGTGAATAGATTGTTAAGGTACAGCTGTTATTGAATCTGTAATCTATATATTATAATCTTAAGGTAAAATGCTAACACATCGCAATTTGCTCAGGCATTTCACATGAACGCTCAGTGCGCCTTAGTTCAAAGCAAAAAGGAATTTAAGAACTTCTTGATTGACTTGAAAACTCAATAGGCGGTCTGTGGCAGAAGTCGAAATTTTGGATTTAGACTAAGCGCTCTACGTATTCCTGAGGATTGTGCTTCGGTCAATCGCGCTGCGCTGGCATTTCAGCTTTGGAATATAGCAAACATACAAAATTCTAGTTACTTTAATTAAACAGAGGAATATAAAATTAAAACATCCAAGTCTTATTGAATCGTTTTAATGTATTTTTGGAATACAATTTAAGTACTTGCAATCAAATACAGTACCTACCTACCTAAATCTGAAACAGTAGGTTGAGCGTTGGATTATCTTTTTAAATATTTGCTTTGTATCTAATTCACGGACTATAATGAATACCTCCTTTCATACACTTTTATGTACATACAATTACTCGTATCTAATTATGAGCCCACATTCAGAGTTCTTTGAAGAAAAATTATCACATTAAATAACAATTCTGCATGGAGAATTGATGTGCAGGCAACTTAATAATGTTCTATTATAATGTCCCTCTGGCTTGACGATGTAATGGAATTAAAATGTCGCGAACAAGTTTTACAAATAAAGCAGATTTTCCATTTCTAGATGCATTAATTAAGTTCATTAGAGCTACTATATGGTCCCCCGTTTGAACCATTTTACGGACGATTTTGCAAGTGTCTCTTCAGTCATAGTGTTGGATGGGTTTTACAAGAAAGAGTTCATAATATTTCCCTCTTTATAAAATACCAACTTCATCTAAATACATAATATATGTACAAACGTTTGTTTTAATATAAGTAAAACCTAAAAGTAGTTTGTTCATTCCTCCGGGAGCGAAGCTGCGGGTGGACGCTAGTAAATATAATATTATACCTAAGTAAGTATGTGATTCATGAAAAATAAGTAGCAATGCGCCTCGAGCTCTGTCACTTTGCGTATTTGAAGTAGGTCTGTAGATATTCAGTGTACATAATAAATTGCTTGCCTACAAGCATCGTCTCATTGAACCGTGCAGTATAGAATAAAGATACGTATTACGATTAACATCTACATTCAAGACAACTAGTTTTTTTTATGAGTGAGGCAGTTGAACTAGCTTAAAAATGAGGCACTCTTGTAATATTTTGAAATTGTGATACTCAACACTATTCAGTAGTCACATAGTTGGTTAAAATTGAAGCTCCTTTGAAGTTTCGTTCAGTTTAATGCTCATTGCTTTCCCTGGGGAGTGTCGAAGCTACTTACAGAGACCGCGGTGTTTTATGATCCGTTCTTGTTTGCCTCTGAAAGTACTTACGCGTTTCAGACAGATTTCTGCCTCTTTTCTTTTAAAAGGCTTCGTCGAAATTAAAATACGAATATGAATTCTGGCTTTATTAAACTTTACTCAGCATTTTTAAGTTTTCATATTGTTTTTCTTCTTTTTCTCTATGGAAAGTTCTGAACGATGATGAATATTAACGTTAGGTTAGTATCATTGTAGAGTATTATCTAGAATTATGAGATTTTACATAAGTATAAGTTATGTCTATAACAATAAATAGAAAAAATAACATAATAGCTGTAGCTTCTCAATAAATAAAGTTCGTTTTACAAAATAAAAAACAACAAGAATTTTTTGCGTGCAGTGTTATCGCAATCTATCGTGAAATACGGTGTGAAAATAAATGAAATATAATTGCTACCAGCCAACCACCCACACCTTTTCTCGAGAAATCATTTATTATTTATTGATTTCAATGCGATCGCCACGGGCACAGTCCAAGATAATGGCATGAAAGTGATACCGATTACCATCAGGCTTTGCGATCCTGGCCCAGGGCGACGGCGAGTGCTTATGGGTTTTAAAATATGCATAAGTATTAAATCATGTTAGAATTAGTAGGTTTGACGTGACTATACATAATTATGTGCATTTTAGGGAATACACGCAGCTTAAAAAATGACCAAAGCTAAACTTTTTTAATAAAATATTATTGAACGAGATGGTACCCTCGACTGCGTAGGTTTCGTAAATGCCGTGGTAACTCTTTATTTTTCCGGGACAAAAATTTATGTCCGTCCCTCGTATTCAAGCTATCTCTGTACTAAATTTTATTAACATTTAAAAGTTAGCAGACAGACAGACACATTTTTAACTTATATTACAGAGCAAACGACAGGGTGAAATCCTAGGTGAAATCGATCAAAAAGGTAGGTCACCTAAAGATAAATTTTATTTAAGTCGGCAAAATAATGCTTCCTTAGATCTTCATATATTTATAAAAATAAGACGACTAAAATAAAGATTTTATCGCAGACTATAACGATCAAGATAAAAAATAAAGCCTATCGTTTTTCTCTGAATATTTATTGCTACATACAATTCGATTGACGATTCACTGTAGTAAATTGTAACAGCAACGCAACAAAAGCGACGGGCGGTCATTTTTTGTAGAGATCAATTGGCTCAATTTGTGTACAGCAGCCAGACGGTTTGACGACAATTTAGTGAGCGTTCGTTACCTACTAACAAGGGTATTCAAACTACCAAGTAAATAATCGAAATATGTACTTTAAATACATAATCTAAATATATAAAAGGAAAAGGTGACTGACTGACTGACTGGCTGATCTATCAACGCACAGCTCAACAGATAGCTATTATGACGTAGGCATCCTCTAAGAAAGGATTTTTGAAAATTCGACCCCTGTCGATTCGAGTCTACGCTGATGAAGTCGCGAACATAATATTATGCTAGTTATAAATAAAATACAAGAGCTATACCGTTGAAATTTAGTATCTACCTATTTATATAAACCTGTTACCGCTAGATAGATGTCATATTTAAGTTTTGAAAAAAAGTTTTCATGTTAGGTCCTACCTACCTAACTCTTGGGACATAAAACGATCTTTTTCATGAGAGGCTACCCACCTTAATACAAGGTACAGATATTGTCTAGAAAAGAAGTGATTCCTAAGATCTAGATTCAAGAATACACAAATATAAACCCGCATAAGAGCCCATAATAGTTGTCCTTAAGGCCTCCCACACCGCGAGCGTTCTGCCCAAGTTAAACGTTTTCTAAAAGTTTAAGTAGCTATTTAAATGCTACCTTACCGCCCAACGGCTCAGCAAATCGAGTTCAACAGTTCACCTTCCCTTTAAATATACAACGAAGGTTAAGTGGTCTGTCTGTTTCACTTAACCGTTGCCCGCAGCTCGGGTAAGCGGTAGCCGCCTGTATTCACAATATTATATTATACCGGCAACCCCGCGGTTTAACCAACCTAAAACAAAAACAGAATGAGCTACAGATTCATAATTGTTCTTTAACAATCAGCTCTTTGTATTTTGAAGTTTACCCCGTGTCTGAAATAACGGGGTGAATTTAATTTCAAATATTAATTTGTATTGTAGCGTTCAAATTATATACGAAACGTAGTAGGTAATATTGTCGTGTTTCACTTTAAGTAATGTAAAGCGGTTAAGCATAATGCGGCCTGTAAATGTTCTAGGAACGTATAAGATAAATGGTTAGAGTTGCTATTTATTTCTTGAAATTGCTACTAAACTCTTTAGATTTTGCTTAAGAATTAATTCTAAACCATTGACATTTTATTTGTAAACAGAGGCACGTCAAAATGATAGACAAAATACTACAGACGTAACAGATAATATATATCAGCTAATCCAAAGGTCTTACATGGTGAAATTGATTTTATTATATTTTAGAAGTAAAGTAATTGTAGATTTAAATAGAGTATAATGTGGAATTTTGAAGTGTATAAATTTAAAACTAAAGTTTAATCTCTATTGTCGACTCTATTGAATTTGAGTTTTATATGGTATCATTATACTTATGGAAAGGGTAGCCAAAGGGCTATAAATGGCTCTGCTTTGACGGTAGACATCATTAATTTTCCTATTTTTAATAAGAAGCTGTGACATACCTACAGGTACGAATATTGTTGATTTTATATTTCTATTGTTATACTATGTATGTTGTTTAATGTGTAATTTGTTATTCAACTGGTATTCCTTTGTAATAGTTTATGCTTATACCCGATGTGGGTTGGATATGTTATGGTAATACCATAGTTGTATCTATTTTTCAATAATTGTGGATAGACACCGCCGAGTTTTTTCTTGCCAGTTCTTTCTCTCGGTAGATATGCTTTTTCGAACTGGCGGTAGATTTTTCTTAAAGGAAATAATAAATTATTTAATGATAAAGCAATAAGTAATGGTAAAGATAAACTTTGATATGGAGGGATTTTTCCCTGAATAAAACAGTTTATTTCCTTATACAATCTTTTATTTTGTTTTCTACCTTCAACCACGCCCTAGCTTATTGATAACGAATTAAGGTTTAGGCTCTCAGTAGGTGATTCCTGACTCTATTGTCTCTATACTACTGAGGCTAATCTAGCATCAGAAGTGGGATACGATATGGCTGAATTGTGCCTTTTCTAATGCAGTTTGTACAAGTTTCAGAAATACCGGCCATTTCGGATGGCTTTGTGAAAAGCCATCAAAGATGTTACAACAGGCGTTGTGATGCCTGACGTCCACGAGAGGTACCACAATGGACATTGGATACCCTTAATCTGGATAACCTAAATCGGTATGGAAGCTTATTTTCTTCAAAGTGTTGTGAAAGTGAAATAAAGTGTTTCTGCGAGACTATTTTTTTCAGGCAGGTAGGCCTTAGAAAGTTTTATTGCGTAATCATGGACCTATTAATACTCTGTGTAATGTAGTAACACAGTTTCATAGTACCTGTCGTCATTTTATTTGTTTTAAAACTAATTGTATTATAGAAATAAAGATGTGGGTACTAAATAAATAAAATTTTTGCGGGTAATTTTGTGTTCAGTATAGATGTTCTGTTTCAATGACTCAGATTAATGTTTGAAGGTGTTTAATCGCATGATGTCCCAGCTAGTAACACAAATCGATATTACGTAAATTAATGTTAAAAATTTGCAGGTAGTTAGTTGGTATGAAATTTTTATTAAATGATCATACGATAAAATGTGGTTAAATGTCAGACTGACCGAGCGGTGAAAAACTAAAGCAAGTTTGTCAGTAAATATTTACTGATGATTAATTTGTGTTCTATTTTAATTTACGTCTGACGTCTAGCCGTATATTCGTAATTTATATGATAGTGATGTTGACATTGAATCATTGAATATTGTTTACGAGTGATGAGTCATCTTACTTTTTTTTTTAGTTATGTTCTTGAGGCATTTCCTATGTAAGTACTTCGAGAACGAAGTACTTTTCAGGTTGGCCGAATAGATGTATATAATTTATTTATGTGTTACATAATGACAGAGAGAAAAGAAGGAAAAAAAAGAACCAAAAAAAAAAGAAAAAAAAAAAATTTTTTTTGTTGTAATTTTGTTTCAAATTAAGAACAATACAGAAATACATATTGCATCATTCGTTAAATATTGATGATTCATTGATCAGAAACGCGATTAGCGTGGCCATTTTTGTAAATTTGCTATTGACTTTGCATCGGAGTTCTCACTCGCGAAACGTAGAGATGAAAGATTTGTGATACCTACCTACAATAATTAAGAAATTTTGTTGGAGTTTATTTTTGTAGTTTTTATATAAGGATAGGTTAGGCTGCTGATGTCTTATCCTGTTGCTATGCCGCTAAGTCTAGTAGCTACTGATTGTTTGATGTCATTGTTTTTTTATATATACCCACCGTTATGTAATGTGATGTAATGGAGCTGCCAATCCACACTTGGCCAGCGTGGTGGACTATGGTTAAACCTGAAACTTAAATTTAGAATATTGGAATTTAGAGATTATTGACTACCCACTTGTGTTTAATATTTTTAATGCCGTATTTTGTTGTTTTGTTTGAATAATACTTTTGATTTTTTGACGTTTTTGATGTTTGAAGTGTTTAACTATTTTTGATATTGATTACTTCTTTGACGATCTTTTTAATGTAAATTATTTTTGTGGTATTTTTTTGACATTTTAGTTTTTGATACCTACCTTTATGTTTTTATTTACGATCTTTTTGGATTTTTATATTTTATTGTGGAAAAATGTTTTGGTATTTATTTAAAAAGGAAGGTTGTTGGCACATCATTGGATGTGGGAAGCAACAAATGTTTTTGTATAGTCCAAGGACTGATTGCAGATAGACAAAAAGAGATTGAATAGAAAATATTTTTGAAAGTAAATAACGATAATTAGATAAGTTTACTCTTTGATTATTTTTACTTCTTCTAACATAGTAGTTAGTTTTGTTTTGATATATCTCACATATAATTACTTTTTATATACCTACCCTTTGTTTTTGACTTTGGTACTTTAGGAGTAAGAGTCGATGGTATTTTATTATTTTTGCAAAATTATTAACTTGAAATTGAAAAAAAGTTCTTATGATTTAACTTATTTTGAAATATTAATATTTTTGTAACTTTTTCATTTTGATGGTTCTTTTTTATGAAACATATTATTTTAAATTCTGATAATTTACAATTTGTTCAGTTGCAATTTTTCTTTGTTTAATATTCATCTCTATATTTTATTGGAATTTATTTAAAACTTTGATCAAATGTTCGATCAATGGAAAAATTGTATAGTGATATATGGATCAAAACCAATGGTGTTAAGGGACAATTTTATGATGGTTTACGATGTTGCCTTAAAACCAATGGTGTTGAAGGATATTTTGTAGATGATACTTTAAAACGTTGGAACCAACGGTGTTGAAAAGTATTTTTATAATATCGCTTTAATACCAGTGGTGTTGAAAATATTTTTTGATATTGGTTTAAAACCAATGGGGTTAAAGGATATCTTGTTTGGAAACATTTATGTGCTGTGGCGAGAAAAATATTTCTTGTATTTTTGAGAGTAAACTGTGTGGTAATTTTGTATGTCACACACATGTTTAAAATGTTTTTTTAAATTTTGTTGGAAGCCACAGACATGTTGTTTGAAAAAAAATAAAAAAATAAAAAAAAAAAATGTTTTGATGTTGTTAAAAATTTACTTTACGAATTGTTTGTTTTTATTTTGTTGCTTCGAGAACGAAGCAATTGTCAGTTTGGCCGTATAAGATAAATGGTTAGAGTTGCTATTTATTTCTTGAAATTGCTACTAAACTCTTTAGATTTTGCTTAAGAATTAATTCTAAACCATTGACATTTTATTTGTAAACAGAGGCACGTCAAAATGATAGACAAAATACTACAGACGTAACAGATAATATATATCAGCTAATCCAAAGGTCTTACATGGTGAAATTGATTTTATTATATTTTAGAAGTAAAGTAATTGTAGATTTAAATAGAGTATAATGTGGAATTTTGAAGTGTATAAATTTAAAACTAAAGTTTAATCTCTATTGTCGACTCTATTGAATTTGAGTTTTATATGGTATCATTATACTTATGGAAAGGGTAGCCAAAGGGCTATAAATGGCTCTGCTTTGACGGTAGACATTGAGATGGTCACTCATAAATCACCAAATTTATTACCGTGTGATACACGATTCTATGGCGTTCTCAAAACTAAGGCAATAAATCTAAAACAAAGAAAGAAAAATAAAAAGGCGACCATAAATTTTAAATACAGAAAAAACAAATTATCGAGAGTAGAGAGTGCGTTTGTTAATAAAGACGTCAAGAAATGCGTGAGTTATTTTAAAATTTCTGGCTAAACACGGCAAAAACTAATACTTAATGGCAATCATATGTCTAGGGACAAATAACAGGCGACAAGTATCTGCGAACAAATGTGGACAGATTTTTGGAGGTGGGGCCTGGAACGCAATTTTGTTTTCGGCCAATAGGGTAATTTTGTGCGCAAGAGGAGACCAATCAGAGAACCGTACTCCCCCGTGTGTTTTTGGTTTTCAGAGAACTGTGGGCGTGACGAAACACGACCACGGGGACCTTTAGGGAGAACTGGAAAAAGAACGGACGGGCAGTCAAGGCAGGATTTCGGCTCGGGTCGGAAGTACAAATCCCAGCGCGAACCTCGCGACCTCGTCCATTCGAGATATTTTGAGCTTCCTTTGCAAAATTGGAGTGTAGATTAAAATTATAGTATAGTGTATTGTTAAAATTTGTCCTGAGAAATAAGATAAGGTTATAGAGACAGTGTGTTCGGGCCAGCGGCGGTTTAATGGTGAAGTACCCAGATTATTATATTTAGTGTAAATTTTGAAAATAGTTCCACAACCTTTTAAGCTTATAAAATTGATTAACCGGTATACCTAGATGAAATAGATCTAGAAAATAATCTAGAAGACCAATATCATGCTAGACGTAGACAATGGTCTCAACCCTGGGCTTGGATGGAGTGGACCACGGGTTTAGCGTGTGAAAATTTCATATTATACCTAATCACCGCATTGTGTATGCATAGTCGCGAGAAGTGGGGGCGCATTGTGAACCTCGCGAGTAGGTTTAAATTAGAAAGAATATACCGAAAGTGGTTTTAACCGGACAAGTTGTGTAACTAGGTTCAGATGTATTTAGAATAAATACTTGTGCTAGATTATGTATATAACCGTGTGTACAGTGTGTCTTTAACTCTAATTCGTTTTTAGGAATAAAATTTAAGAAATCTCTCTTAAATTTTATGACATATTATGTGTGTAATTGATTGTGAAATAAACTGCGCGGCCGTAAGGGTTTTAAAGTTTAAATGTTCGTTTTTCCCTTCTAAATAGATTGGCCTAGGAAGCGAACATTTGGCGGGTTTTAAATGTAACAAACACATTTAAATTCCGTCTAAATCACAATACCAGTTTCTTTTTTTTCTAAAAATACTCAACTGTGAGAGTAAATAAAACAACTTATTTACCAGAAATAAAAGCATTTGAGTATAAATATCATCTTTTATTTATCACGTCTAGAAACCTTCTATAGACATTTAATAATGGAGCTCAAATTCATTTTAGAGGCTAAACGATCAAAACTGTGTGTATTCAAAAATGCCGTAGATACATGGTTCCATGTGTCGGACTCCAATATTAAATCTCTCATATTACCTATATCACGACTCTTACTATTAAGTAAAGTTCAGGCTAGTTTTTTTTCAGCAGTACACCGAATTCACAATAATAGCTCTTACCTAGCAATAAATAAGAAATAGAATAAAGTTGGCAGACTAACGCAGTCAGATGGAACGCCTCTTGTCAAAAATACACATTGACTTGTTGGGCAAAAATCACACAAATATTTTGGATAATGTGGTGTGTTTTGAACTATCAGCTACCACGATACCATCACCATCATCATGAGCAACCCTCGCCGGCTCACTACTGAGCGCGGGCTCCATAGAGAACTCTCAGGTTGCGGTCTACCTCACGATGTTTTCTCTCTACGGTGAACCAAGTGATATTTAATTAAGTTGAATACATACAACTACGAAAGGCTAAAGGTATTTGTCGAGTTCGAGCCATCGAACTTCGAGTAGATGGCAGACGTTTTAACATTTAGGATATCACGACGTATAAACAGTATGCTGTGAAGGGGAACGAGCATCTTCGGGTAACGGGACAATGGGTAAACAATAGAGCAGGTACAGACCTTTTTTTTCTTCTTGTGTCTTTTCTTTTGCACCGAACTTCGGGGCAAATGTGGCTGGCGAACTGTGTGACACACGAGGCATTATTTTGGAAGTAATTAATTTGATACGTCCGACGTATAAAAGTCTGGTTTTCCCCAGACTAAAGGCACACGGTTGATTCTGGCGGCATCCGGCAGTGACGAATCGGGCACACTCATACATGTCATGTCTTATCCGGCTGGACTACCCGAACGATAGGTTGGCCAACCTATTACATAACTGAACAAATATATACATATATACAAATGCCATGGTGCTGAGGCTAGCTTCCGAGCTCATAAAAATAACCTTGCTCCCATACAAGGCAATTGAACGCTTCGTAGCGAAAAGGGTAGTCAGCCGAGGCCTCGATAACAATGGATAAAGGCTAGTTTCTAGCGTAGGGACTCCCCCTGCCTTAAGACTCGTCAGTCGGTTTAAAGTGATGGCCCAATCTGGCTAAATACACATGCCAACTGATTTTCCTCACTACCAGGTCGTTCTAAAACTAGCTGATCTCTCTCCCAAAGGGACATTTTGAGAAGTCAAATGACTCAAAATAGTAGAATTAATTGGAATAAGCTTCATGAGCAAACTCGCGAAAACCTGGTAGAAGGTCAAGATGTCCATGTGTCCGCCCAACGCAATGTGCCTGGCAGATTAAATTTGCCACACGTGAGAGAACATGTTATTCCAAATGCCAACAGTGTCCTAAGTTCAGCCTAGCTATTTTGTTAAATTTCCTCTCTATATAGCCGATCATTGAAAGAAGCAGAGACGATCACCGTACCATCACAGAATTTTGATGCCGAGCGACCAGAATCTATGTATGTATTCGAATTAACGATATGACTAGATTATAGAAAAAAAAAAAAATAGAACACAACGTAGGAAGTCGTGATTGGGTATATGAGAGCAAAATCTTATAAACAAATAAAAAGAGGTTAGAGGACACACTGTGCATGTTATTATGTTTATATGTTGTACATTTACATTTATTTTAGGTATAAGAAGGAGCAGAAATAAGCTGTATGTCTTATAAATGTACAATTTACAGGTTTTCAGAAGATACTGCAGAGAATCGAGCTATTATTCCTTGCTTATTTCTTAGGCTTAAAATTTCTTCAAACCTAGAGAATTCATATAATAGAAACACATCTCAGACATATGATTGCAAATTAGTATTAATAATATAGAAATTTTAAAAATACGGCTTCGCGTCTTACGAAAGTATTCAAATATAATTTAAGTTGGCACTTGAGTAGGTAAAACGAAAAGGGACGAATTGAAAAAAAAAAAAGATGCCTGCAGGTAGAAAAACACGTAGAACAAAGCAAGCGGGTACGCGACAGAGCGAAGCTAGCCCAGTAGAATCGAGCGAGCAAACGTCGACCTTAGGGAATACTACATTAGAGTTGCTTTTGAAAAAAATCACCGAATTCGAAACAAAATTACAACAGCTTAGTTCGAACGCAGGCCAAAACGAAAACGCGAGTGTTTCGTCACATCAGACAATAGGAGTAAGTGAAAGCGGAAAATCTGATAGACAAGGGGTTAGTCTAGACACCGCGAGCACAAGTACAGCGTTTGCTGAAACCCGAAACTTGTTTGTAGTACAACCGTCGGTTACCAAACCAAATTTTGACGGAAAGCCATTCACTAATCCCATCACCTTTTTAAAACGATTAAAAAAATATATAAAGGCAGTAAACGGGGCAGATCGGGAGATTGATATCGCGCTAGGTTGCATTTCGGGGAATGCACGAAAGGTTATGGAACTATATTCGAAAGAGTGGACTTCATTCGCTGATTTTGAAACCGATTTTAGGCGGAACTATTGGACCGAACAAATCCAAGAATCTGTTAGATATAGGTTGATAAATGCAGTATACTCGAGCGATTCAGGTATGACGATGTCTGAGCATTTCGCTGAGCAGGCAGAATCGATGCAATCATTAACCATTGCTTTTAGCGAGCGCGATTTGGTAAATTCCATTATGCGTCATTATGCTATAGACATACAACGTCTATGGTTTACTAGAACTGAAGTAGTTAGCATTATGAACGGGGCAAAGTTCCTCAGAGACATAGAACAAAATATTGTTGAAAAACCTAGGGGGGTTATGAGAGGTGGTATGAATAGTAATTATAGAGGTGGTAGGCGATACAATGAACCGCCATCGAGGCGTCCTATCGTAGCGACAATGTCGACAAACAATTGGAGGACTAGGGGAAATTCGACCAGGGGTCGGGGTTACCGTCGATTTATTTCTAGGGCAAATTTTAACAGGCCCACGGTATCCGAAACTAAGCAGGTCAGACCGGCTATCACATTCGTGAAAGAGGGCGAAGACTCTGCTGTGTCTAAGAAAGTGGGGGAGGGACCGTCAAAAAACTAGGTCACCCCACACAAAATAGGTCGAATCAATCAATATTGTGTAGAACGGGGGCCAGTGAGACCTCAGAACACGAAAGAGTAGGTGTGGTCTATAAGATCTTGATTAAGAGTGGATGGAAACCGGGACAGAGTCTAGGGATAGGTGAAGGAGGCCTTAAGCGTTTATTGAGAGGCGGCCCCGATAATGACGAACAAAATTGCCAATTGGAAATTAGTAGCATAGGAGTCTTATTGGAAAACCAGTTTGAGAATATAGCAGAATGTAGCGAGGTAGGCATGTCGTGCGAGGCGTGTACGAAAAGACAATTGAACGTGTATACAATGTTTCATGAACTAGATGAACAAATCGACGTAGGTATTGACTATTCTTTACCTAAATTACCAGAAGTGTGTGTGAGGTTGTACGGAAGGAGTATGAGTGCTCTTATAGATACGGGAAGCCAGATTAGTGGAATAACTAGGGAATTGTACGATTCTATTGTGAGAGAAAATAGGAAACTACCAGAAATCGCTATTCCAGCAATCCAAATACAGGGGGCGTTCGGATCGCGGAGCGAGAGTACAAATCGGTTGGTACTAATAGAGTTTCAGTTAGGTAGCACTTTAGTTGAAGCACCTGTACTAATTATGCGACGTTTACCTAGGTCATTGATACTGGGATATGACTGGCTAGAGCGGGTGAAAGGGATAGTGAACTGTAATGATGAGCGAACATTGACTATAGAACATATGGGAGTTAGATCTTGTGTCAGATTGAATTCCGATTGCGAAATCGAAAGGTTGGGGGGAGAGACGAATGCGGCTACGATTAACTTGATATTAAATCAAGACTTCGGGACTGTGGAACAGAGTGTAGCGAGTAGAGAATTAGAAAGTGAGGAAATTACGGAATTCCAATTGGAAAAATCGAACTTAAGTAATGAACATAGGAAATTCTTATTACCTGTGTTAAACAAATATCGTAAAGTGTTTACGAAAGGGTTAGGCTTGACTAACAAATATGAACATGTTATTGAGTTAGTAGACGAAACACCTTTTGTGAAGCATAGCTATCCGGTACCTTTGTCATATAGGGAACAAGTTAAAGACGAATTAAATGAATTAGAAAAGCTAGGCGTGATCAGACAGGAGGCAACACCATACTGTAGCCCTCTCACGTTCACGAAAAAACGAGATGAGTCAATAAGACTGTTATTGGACGCGCGCGAGTTAAATAAGAAAATGGTAGGAGACGCGGGGGCACCACCCCTCACGTCTGAGATCTTACAATCCTTCCATGGAGTGAACTACATCAGTTTAATTGATTTGAATAATGCTTATTTTCAAATACCTTTGCATAAGGACTCTAGGAAGTACACCGGTTTCTCATTCATGGGAAAGACATATACTTACCGTGTGTTACCTCAAGGATTAAAGACTTCTGTAGCGGGGTTTTCGAGGGCGATGGATTATATTCTAGGAGAGGTACGAGAGTTTTGCGTGAACTATCTGGATGACATAGTTATCTTCACCACAGGGGACATAAAGTTGCACTTAGAACACCTAGATCAAGTATTAGATAGGTTAGGCGCCGCAGGCTTAACCGGAAGATTGGAGAAGTGTCGGTTCTTATGTGTAGAAGTGAAGTTGTTAGGGCACATAGTGAATACTAATGGGGTACGTATGGATCCTGAACGGGTTAAAGCCATATTAGACTTCCCTATACCTCGAACTATAAAACAACTACGGGGATTTTTGGGATTAATAAATTATTTCAGAAGGTTTATCTCGAAATATAGCGAGGAAGTAAGACCACTGTGCGACCTGTTGAAACAAAATACAAAATGGTCATGGACACAGGAAATTAACGTTTGTTTTGAAAGAGTTAAGAAGTTATTTATAGACACAGTACTTCTCGTACACCCGAATCCTAAGGGAACTTATTATTTACAAACCGATAGCAGTAACTTAGGGGTTTCAGGGTATGTTTACCAACTGAATTCAGTAGGTGAAGAACAAATATTAGGGTTCTGTAGTAAAGCATTGACAGAGACAGAGCGTAAGTGGACAGTTACCGAACAAGAGCTATGGGCGATTATTTTTAGTTTGTCTAAGTTTGAAACATATTTGAGAGGGTCGAGGTTAGTGATTAGGACTGATCATAAGAGTCTGATATTCTTGCAGACATGCAAACTATTGAGTGCTAGGATGATACGTTGGGTACACTATATAGGACGGTTTGACTATACAGTTGAACATGTGAAAGGTAAATTAAACACTGTAGCAGATGTGTTGTCTCGACATATAAAGGGAACCACTGACGTATTAACCAACAAGGCCACGGGGCCCGAGATGAATCTATTCAAATCATCATTAGGACGGTTAGTACGGGAGCGATGGGATGAAATAGGTAGTTATCAAAGACGGGATAAAACCGCTAGTGAGATAATTAGACGCATGCAAATAACGGACACGTCTGAATCTAAATACTACGTGCTTAAGGGAGAGATTCTGTATAAAACAGACATAAGAAAGGATACGTTAAGATTATATGTCCCCGAGGACTTACAAAAAGATTTGATCGTTAGCATACATGAAGAATTAGGTCATTTCGGACGATACAAAGTCTATGCACTGATGAAACGTCGGTACTATTTCTCGAATATGTCTCGTATAATAGGTCGGGTCGTAAGGTCGTGCGAGGCATGCCAAAAGTCGAAACATGTTTTAGAAACTCATACGGGGCCGATTAAATCGGTAATAGCAGAGGAAATAGGAGAACGAGTCTTTTGCGACATTTATGGACCTTTACCAGCGGGAAGGTTTGGTTTTAAATACATATTCGTCATACAAGATGCTTATAGTAAGTTGATCAGGTTATACCCACTACGCCAGGCTAGTGGGAAAGCTACATTAACCTGTGTTAAAAAGTTTCATAGGCAGGTCGCGATTAGAACATTATGCTCGGACAGAGGCGCGAACTTTACTTCGAAGGTGTTCGAGTCAGGTATCCGTCAACTAGGTATCGAATTAACACATACATCTGTTAGGAATCCGCGACCAAATTCGACGGAAAGAGTGAATAAAGAGCTAGGGAGGTTATTCAGGACGTATTGCGATAAATCACACCGTTCGTGGGTAGATCTGCTAGTGGATATAGAAGATTGCTACAACCAGGTAGTACATACTACGACTGGATATTCACCAAATGAGTTAGTATGTGGGAAACGGACCCAGTTATCAACTGACTTTAACGTTGAAGTAGCGACAGGGTCGGACTTGCAAGGGGAGACGTTGGATCAGATTCGACAACATGCGCGACAGAACATAGCTAGGGCGGCCGAACGTAGAGAATTTCATTATAACAAGAACCATAAGTTAATACAGTTCGAAGTAGGCGATTTGGTGAAACTTAAGACTTTTGCAAAGTCAGATGCGGATAAAAAGCTGACAAGGAAATTTATGCGGCTATATGAAGGGCCTTACATAATAGGGGCAGTCCCGTACAATAATGTATATACATTAGTTGACGTTCATTCTGATAAGATCAGAGGTAACTACAATGCCATACACTTGTTTCGCTATTATGTAAACAACTAGAAGGAAGGTAACTTTAGAGTATAGAAAAGAAGCGAAGAATGTTGGCGCCGCGGTCATAAAACGATTAGTTCGAAGTACTCTAACAAAAGGAAATACCCGAGTTGAATAGGTTATTGTCTTGCCTGGGAATATGATGGCTAAGCGTGGGAAATTTAGGATTAGCGTGTGAATATTGTAAAGGAAATAGATTTTTGAAACAACTAATGTTTGATGCAAGGACATAGAGGTTTATTACGTGTATTAAAAAATCGATTTGGGGGCGTGTGAGATGGTCACTCATAAATCACCAAATTTATTACCGTGTGATACACGATTCTATGGCGTTCTCAAAACTAAGGCAATAAATCTAAAACAAAGAAAGAAAAATAAAAAGGCGACCATAAATTTTAAATACAGAAAAAACAAATTATCGAGAGTAGAGAGTGCGTTTGTTAATAAAGACGTCAAGAAATGCGTGAGTTATTTTAAAATTTCTGGCTAAACACGGCAAAAACTAATACTTAATGGCAATCATATGTCTAGGGACAAATAACAGGCGACAAGTATCTGCGAACAAATGTGGACAGATTTTTGGAGGTGGGGCCTGGAACGCAATTTTGTTTTCGGCCAATAGGGTAATTTTGTGCGCAAGAGGAGACCAATCAGAGAACCGTACTCCCCCGTGTGTTTTTGGTTTTCAGAGAACTGTGGGCGTGACGAAACACGACCACGGGGACCTTTAGGGAGAACTGGAAAAAGAACGGACGGGCAGTCAAGGCAGGATTTCGGCTCGGGTCGGAAGTACAAATCCCAGCGCGAACCTCGCGACCTCGTCCATTCGAGATATTTTGAGCTTCCTTTGCAAAATTGGAGTGTAGATTAAAATTATAGTATAGTGTATTGTTAAAATTTGTCCTGAGAAATAAGATAAGGTTATAGAGACAGTGTGTTCGGGCCAGCGGCGGTTTAATGGTGAAGTACCCAGATTATTATATTTAGTGTAAATTTTGAAAATAGTTCCACAACCTTTTAAGCTTATAAAATTGATTAACCGGTATACCTAGATGAAATAGATCTAGAAAATAATCTAGAAGACCAATATCATGCTAGACGTAGACAATGGTCTCAACCCTGGGCTTGGATGGAGTGGACCACGGGTTTAGCGTGTGAAAATTTCATATTATACCTAATCACCGCATTGTGTATGCATAGTCGCGAGAAGTGGGGGCGCATTGTGAACCTCGCGAGTAGGTTTAAATTAGAAAGAATATACCGAAAGTGGTTTTAACCGGACAAGTTGTGTAACTAGGTTCAGATGTATTTAGAATAAATACTTGTGCTAGATTATGTATATAACCGTGTGTACAGTGTGTCTTTAACTCTAATTCGTTTTTAGGAATAAAATTTAAGAAATCTCTCTTAAATTTTATGACATATTATGTGTGTAATTGATTGTGAAATAAACTGCGCGGCCGTAAGGGTTTTTAAAGTTTAAATGTTCGTTTTTCCCTTCTAAATAGATTGGCCTAGGAAGCGAACATTTGGCGGGTTTTAAATGTAACAAACACATTTAAAATTCCGTCTAAATCACAATACCAGTTTCTTTTTTTTCTAAAAATACTCAACTGTGAGAGTAAATAAAACAACTTATTTACCAGAAATAAAAGCATTTGAGTATAAATATCATCTTTTATTTATCACGTCTAGAAACCTTCTATAGACATTTAATAATGGAGCTCAAATTCATTTTAGAGGCTAAACGATCAAAACTGTGTGTATTCAAAAATGCCGTAGATACATGGTTCCATGTGTCGGACTCCAATATTAAATCTCTCATATTACCTATATCACGACTCTTACTATTAAGTAAAGTTCAGGCTAGTTTTTTTTCAGCAGTACACCGAATTCACAATAATAGCTCTTACCTAGCAATAAATAAGAAATAGAATAAAGTTGGCAGACTAACGCAGTCAGATGGAACGCCTCTTGTCAAAAATACACATTGACTTGTTGGGCAAAAATCACACAAATATTTTGGATAATGTGGTGTGTTTTGAACTATCAGCTACCACGATACCATCACCATCATCATGAGCAACCCTCGCCGGCTCACTACTGAGCGCGGGCTCCATAGAGAACTCTCAGGTTGCGGTCTACCTCACGATGTTTTCTCTCTACGGTGAACCAAGTGATATTTAATTAAGTTGAATACATACAACTACGAAAGGCTAAAGGTATTTGTCGAGTTCGAGCCATCGAACTTCGAGTAGATGGCAGACGTTTTAACATTTAGGATATCACGACGTATAAACAGTATGCTGTGAAGGGGAACGAGCATCTTCGGGTAACGGGACAATGGGTAAACAATAGAGCAGGTACAGACCTTTTTTTTCTTCTTGTGTCTTTTCTTTTGCACCGAACTTCGGGGCAAATGTGGCTGGCGAACTGTGTGACACACGAGGCATTATTTTGGAAGTAATTAATTTGATACGTCCGACGTATAAAAGTCTGGTTTTCCCCAGACTAAAGGCACACGGTTGATTCTGGCGGCATCCGGCAGTGACGAATCGGGCACACTCATACATGTCATGTCTTATCCGGCTGGACTACCCGAACGATAGGTTGGCCAACCTATTACATAACTGAACAAATATATACATATATACAAATGCCATGGTGCTGAGGCTAGCTTCCGAGCTCATAAAAATAACCTTGCTCCCATACAAGGCAATTGAACGCTTCGTAGCGAAAAGGGTAGTCAGCCGAGGCCTCGATAACAATGGATAAAGGCTAGTTTCTAGCGTAGGGACTCCCCCTGCCTTAAGACTCGTCAGTCGGTTTAAAGTGATGGCCCAATCTGGCTAAATACACATGCCAACTGATTTTCCTCACTACCAGGTCGTTCTAAAACTAGCTGATCTCTCTCCCAAAGGGACATTTTGAGAAGTCAAATGACTCAAAATAGTAGAATTAATTGGAATAAGCTTCATGAGCAAACTCGCGAAAACCTGGTAGAAGGTCAAGATGTCCATGTGTCCGCCCAACGCAATGTGCCTGGCAGATTAAATTTGCCACACGTGAGAGAACATGTTATTCCAAATGCCAACAGTGTCCTAAGTTCAGCCTAGCTATTTTGTTAAATTTCCTCTCTATATAGCCGATCATTGAAAGAAGCAGAGACGATCACCGTACCATCACAACATCATTAATTTTCCTATTTTTAATAAGAAGCTGTGACATACCTACAGGTACGAATATTGTTGATTTTATATTTCTATTGTTATACTATGTATGTTGTTTAATGTGTAATTTGTTATTCAACTGGTATTCCTTTGTAATAGTTTATGCTTATACCCGATGTGGGTTGGATATGTTATGGTAATACCATAGTTGTATCTATTTTTCAATAATTGTGGATAGACACCGCCGAGTTTTTTCTTGCCAGTTCTTTCTCTCGGTAGATATGCTTTTTCGAACTGGCGGTAGATTTTTCTTAAAGGAAATAATAAATTATTTAATGATAAAGCAATAAGTAATGGTAAAGATAAACTTTGATATGGAGGGATTTTTCCCTGAATAAAACAGTTTATTTCCTTATACAATCTTTTATTTTGTTTTCTACCTTCAACCACGCCCTAGCTTATTGATAACGAATTAAGGTTTAGGCTCTCAGTAGGTGATTCCTGACTCTATTGTCTCTATACTACTGAGGCTAATCTAGCAAACGCAACACGAAATTTCATTAATAAAATATGAGTTATGAGATAATGCGGTTCTTGTTATATTCACTTTGGAAAAGATAAAATGTAGGGCAAAACGGAAACTGTATTTTCATCATCACTTTACCGAAGTCTACATGAAACCAACCTGACAATACTTACAGCCTTTGTAAAAACATCAAAATGCTTCAGATTGGAATTATGGAGTAACATCGACAGAAAATATCATTTCATAGTTTCATACCCCTATTCTGTTCTGCGATAAAAACTATCCTACCCGTAGTATCAACTAGGTATAAGTATGCCAAGTTGTATAAATCCAACTATCAGCGTGAAGCGAGCATAGATGGAAATTCAGACAAAAATAAAAATAAAACTACTTAGGGCTCTTTATCGATAATAATGCTACTTCCAATTAGAATTTTCAGAAATCGTCTAGTTACAGTTTAATTACATTTAAGTAGGTATAGGTGTGTAGTACCTACTGTTGTTTTTGGTATATTCTAAAGTAAAAAGTAGTGGAAAGAATTCTAAGTAACAGTGTAGTACCTACACAATTATTACTAGTTCACTCTGCTTTAACGAAGAAAAGATTATTTTCTGTTTAGGTGGTCAAAATCCCCTGTTGCGTCTAAAAGAAAATATTTATGTATATATTCCTCTCATTGGTGTGGTTTAAGTGGTTTTGTGGTTTGAGGAGTACCAAAGGTGAGGGCCACTCGTTGCCCTCTCGTCCGGCGGCGGTTCGAATGCACACTCGTCCGAATCGTTTGTACGAATGAAATTGCTAGGCTGTGACTCTGATTGAATTCACGAAACTCCACTCCACAGAGACTACCAAATAGAAAATTACTTTCTCGGTTAAACAAACGTGTCAAAAGTTTATGATAGACATATTTGTTTTGTACCTCAACCATGCCAGGCGAACTTGATTGTTATAGCGTAGCGGCAATAGAAATCAATTTCACCTATTACAGTTTACGAGATCCAGCCCGCTGACAGACAGACGGACAGACAGAGTACGGGCAGCGGAGGCTAATTAATAGGGTACCGTTGGCACCCTTCGGGTACGGATCCCTAAAAATGGCATTTCCATTTTCCATTCTCAACAACATACAATTTGGCCAATTTATGCAAAATTAACGTTAACTTTGAATATATATCTACACTAACCTGTACTTTTATGTATTCTGAGCCTCTGTCCAATCATCCATGATAACAATATTATTCTCCTAACCATTATTGGCCACGGTGGCCAATCTCAATGAAGACATTTTGAGAAAAAGACATTTTGAAAAAATGACAAAACAGACTACTTAGACAACTGCGCAGGAGATTGTAATACCTATTATATACACAAGTGTGAGAACAAATGGAGATGCACTTTTTATTTCGCTCTAAAGAAAGATAAGACAAGACCAACGGCTTTACGTGCTCTCTGAAGCACGGGGGTGTGACAGCGCCAATTCTCCAACTCTAGGCTGCTAAACTTTGTTTCATATAATGTACTTAGTAATTCAAAGTCAAAGTCAAATGATTTATTCAAAATAGGTAATAAATTACTCTTTTTGATAGTCAGATGTTGGATTTGTAAGATATAGTGGTGATATTTATTACGCAAACTTAAAACTAAAGCTACGAGGGTTCCAAACGCACCCATGTCTGAGAAGAGCCCACGACAAACTGAGCCGGACAACTAATTAATAAGCAACACGTACCTAGCTTGTCATGGATAGATAATTTCATTGTAGTCAGAAAACCACATCGAAAAATAAAAAAAACCTCATCTCAAATTAAAATAAAAACAAAGGTGTCTTTGTTTTTATTTTAATTTCAGATGAGATTTGAGATCCTTTATCTAAACCCTAAAGCCTAAGAGTAATCGTTTTTCTCGTCCACCGTCCAGCTTAATGCGAACTTCGAATAGTGTACCAAGTGAGATACAACGTAGCTGGGTGTCGCTACTGATTGAATTCACTGGACCCGGCCTCGAACTTCTGATCCGGAAAATTAGCCCAACTGTTTATACGATGTTAAGTGGCCACAATTGATGCATGCAGTCATTTATTTAATAAGTGAATTTACTTTCTTTTCTTTTAAGATACTAGGTAGTAGGTACAATAATTATGTTTTTTTAAATCTTTTATTTAAAGGCCTTTCTTTACATTGCTGTATGTCAGCCTTATTGTACCTATCATGTCATCATGATCAACACATCGCCGGCTCACTACGGAGCACGGGTCTCCTCTCAGAGTGAGAAGGGTTTTGGCCATAGTCTACCATGCTGGCCATGTGCGGATTGGTAGACTTCACACACCTTTGAGAACATTATGGAGAACTCTCAGGCATGCAGGTTTCCTCACGATGTTTTTCTTCACCGTTAAAGCAAGTGATATTTATTTAATTAAAACGCACATAACTCCGAAAAGTTAGAGTCGCGTGTCCGGGATCGAACCCCCGACCTCTGATTAGAAGGCGGACGTCCTAACCACTAGGCTATCGCTTGTAACGGTGGCTAAATAATAAACACACTTTTGTATTTTAATACAATAATTACTGTACTCAGTAATGATCTGAAGAAATTGCTACTTTCATCAGAATTTGGGTTAACTAGTAAACTGTGAAAGATACTTACCTAGTTATAAATAATTTATAATCTATTCATACGTAAATATTGAATGAAACGATCTCTACTGTATGAAATCGAACGCATTCCACCAGCAAATAATGCAACAATTTGTGTTCTTAAACTAATTATTATTTAGAGTGCTTATTTTGTAGGTGGTACTATTGGACATAACTAAAACTATGAGACTAATATCTTTTAAATCAATGAAATAATTACTAGCCTTAATAATTTGTGACCGATTTTTCGTTAAGTTATTTATGTAGATCTATACGATATATCAATTTCTATAGGTACATCTGTAAAAATTAATAAAAGTGAACTGTGATTTCGAAATAAATGTCTATTGTTAAATTTATTTTGGTTACTTTTATCCCGAAAAATCTGAAAATCCCCACGGAATTTAAATAGAGCCCGTCTGAGTGAGAGAGATCTGTTTGACCGATTTTGATGAAATTGAATCCAATAGTTACCTATCACAAGGTTTTAAAAACCTAAATCCACGCGGATGTCTAATTAAAATATAACACTAGGGCCGCTATTATTTTTAACATACATCAATGACCTACCCAACTGCATTAGCCAGCAATGCATCCTATATGCTGATGACACAACAATAATTATAAAATGCAAGGATAAATCGACCCTTGAAAGTGATATAAATAACGCATTAGCAAAAACAATTGAATGGCTAGAACTCAATAATTTAACAGCTAATATGGATCAAACAAAATATATTCAATTTCTTACTTACAATAGCACTCCCATTAATTTACAAATAAGTTATAAACTGCAAAACATTGAAAGAGTAGATGACATATCGTTCTTAGGTCTTATTTTTGATAAATACAGTAATTGGAAAGCACATGTTGATAGTCTATGCAATAGACTTGATCGCTTTACATACGTTTTAAAAAGGCTCAGCAAAAATTCTAGTATAAAAACTGCATTGCTTGCATATCATGGACATGTTGCCTCACTGTTACGCTATGGTCTTGTCTTATGGGGTAACTCTGTAAACGCTGATAAGGTATTTATAAGACAAAAAGCATGCTTGAGGTCCATTTGTGGTGCGAATATGATGGACAGCTGCCGGCCTTTATTTAAATGTCACGGCATACTCCCCTTGCCTAGTCTCTATATATTAGAAATATGTTTACTTGTTAAAAAAAATCCAGGATTATTCTTGGCTAATGAGGTCAATCCAAACTTGAAAAGCAGAAGAAGGAATAATAAAATTCAGCTACCTCACACGAGGATAAATCTTTTTTCTAAAAGCGCATACTACATGGCAATAAAAACTTATAACAAGCTACCCGAAGTGATAAAAAACACGCCTAGTATACTACATTTCAAGCGGAAACTACATGATCTTCTTTTAAACAAAATGTATTACAAAATTAATGACTATTTCATGGATAAAAATTTATAATATAATTGATGAATTTGGACTCTTATATGCGCTGACAAACTATGCTTTTGTTCTGCTTCTTTTAAATGACTGGTTTATATTCTGTAATCACTGTATATTTTATTTTGTTTTTAACTACGACATGGAAATCCTTATTTTATTTTATCTGATTGAGTAATGTTTAAATTTATGATTTCGTAAATGTATTGAACTAGAAAAAAAAATTGATGTAATTGTAATATTCTTTAACCATTTGCACACCAGGATCTGGTAGAATGTGTCAGGCAACTCAACTGATGTAACACCTACATGTACCCACATTCCAGCGAATAAACGTTTATTTATTTATTTATTTATTATAACAGACCTTGCTTAGTTTGAAAGAAATTGTATCGAGCAAAGAATGGTTATTAATTTAAAATAAGTAACCTTGTTTGTGTTCGTTACATAATTACACTTTTACATGATTTCATAAATCTAGAAAATTTATAACTCAACAGTTGCTCAGAAGCATAGAACGGCCAATGACCTGCAACACGAAACCTCGATCAAGATATTAGCGGGTCAGTAGGTGAATGTGTTTACAACCGTATAGTGAAAAACATTAATATTTAACAAAAAAAGGAGAATGAAACAATTTCAATTAAATTCTTAATGGAATTAGTAAAACTGTAATTGATGTCAGTGAATAAATAATATTACGGTAAAATAGCATGTGGTAGTCAGAGAGTTGCCATGCTACTAGAGGCACCAAGGAATACCAGTCGAGGTCATTCGGTAAATTGTCATTGAACCCTTCGATAAAATAATATACAAGATGAGCTGACGTAAAATATACTTCCAAAGTAAATTTTAAACGACTTCTTTCTCCTTCCTAAGTATTGCAAATATGTTGTAGTTTAGGCGATTAAGTAAGTTACAATACAGTACAATATAATATTACTTTTAAACATTTACATACAGTGCCTTGTTTTATTCATTTATGCCTTTTAAATTTGTATTTTTGTAATTTTGTATTTGTAATTTTGTATTTTTTACAAAACAAACTCGAAGCAGATACTTTTCTGTTAGATTTTGTTTGTACTTCTTCACTGGACTTCATTAATCGAAGGTTGGGACTGTTTTTACTATGTCAATAATACCTGTCGTTATTTCTATGGTATTTTATAATAGGTATCTAATCTAATAAAATACACTTATTAAGAGAGTTGTAATCCTGACTTCTTCAATAAGAATATTGAAATGTCACGATTATATTTCAACGTTCACTATGTTGGGGTACTTTTTTGAAAACTTATGAATGAGGTTAGTTACTCAGTGGTCTTACTCAATGGATGTCAGCGAGTAGCATTACAATAAAATAGCGTGTGATGGTAGTTACTACACTGATATCAGATGCATGTTAATCAGCAAAAAGACTGACGTTTAAACTCGCCAGAAGTCTGCTAATAACTTATACAATAACGAGGTTTCAGAGACGTTAACTACTGCTATCTGGGCTATTAATGAAAACGTTAGATAAAGTTATCTGGTAAATATTATTATGCAAATAAATTGTTCCGGCTTGTTAGCGCTGGTCAGGAGTTTGTCACCTTTATGCGAAAGCGTTCTATTCATCGTCGGCTTACGTGTGCAACTGATAGATAAACCTCAAACCCGAAGCGAGTTTTGAGACAGATTACCTCCTATTTACTACACGGTCCAAACGGAGTCTTTAGTGGTTGTTCCAATGACGTATATGTGTAGTAGTACTAGTACCACTAGTACTACGCACAATATGGGTCATTCTGTGTCAGCTTTTTCTAGGCAGTAACTCGTTCTTGCTTTACTGCTGTGGTTGCTTATCTATAGTGCGCGACAGGTCTAGATGACAATCGGGGTATTAGGCGGGGGAGAGACGTTCCGCACAGCTGCACGTCAGCCCGCACCGGGTTAGTGAAATGGTCCTGTAGGTACTAATATAGTTCAATGGGTCACTCTAACGATTGAACTTTTGCAGAGTGGGATGTACGAACACGTGCAAAAGTAGGTGCGTGAGGTTGCAAATTGCGATAAGAGTAGGTGTACTTTCCTGCAGCCCAAGTACAATCAGTGTGACAGCTCGTTCTTGTAGGTTTCTCGCGCTTTTGCAAAGCTTTTTCGATGCATAATTCGCGAGAGAGATGTGTTGCACTTATTGTGTTTGAAATGCTGTATGTAGTGTATATATGTATGGTATATCTAAGGTATAGTATCCAGAATTCCAGACCTACGTACCTACTATTGAAATTAAAGTTTGTGTACTTATTCGTTCATAACCTATGCATTTGCGTATCCTTCATTCGATTGAATTGAAACTTTATACAGTTTTTGTCGACACTTGCGTGAAGGTTCTATTATAGTAGGTACCTATCAACAATGTCGTGCGCGAGTTGCATTGCAACGCATGCAACTAGATGTGTATGTAACACGTGAAAATTGAATTAAAATATGCTTTGTATACCATCATAAAAAGAAACACATAAATAAAATATTACACATCAAAAATAACAAAATTCAATACACGTGGTAACTGGCTAGTTTTAAATACCTAGTCGAAAACTTTATTCCGAATTGCCTAGTTCTACAAACTCATTTGAACTATTTGATCATTTTAGTGCACTTAAAAAAACAATAAAGTTATTAGTTCTGGAAATCCTTCATTTTTACGTGAAAGCTCATGACTATAACTAACTAACTGATGGGCATGTTAAAAGCAAGCTTAGAGATAGATTACATCTACTCCACAGTAACTAAAACTACTTCAGTGTGAAGTCATATTTCACGAGTTACTGCGCTTAGAAGATTAAAACGTTGGAGGAGCGTAAATTACATTAAAACGATTCTCTTCATTAATTTTATTGGTTGTTTTGAAGTACTATAGTTGTCTTAAAACAAAGTTGTGGATGTAAAACCTACGAGGATTCCTGAACAACCGTTACTAAACAAACGTTTTCAAAGCTATAAAGACCCTTACAATTAGCGTACGTTCAATTTATATTCGCGCAAATGCGTTGTACGTAATTACTCGCGTATTTACATAGGCACTTCTGTAGAAAGATAAATGGGTGCAATATTTCGTACTTGGTATTTGTCTTAAAATTGAATTCTGCGTGTAGACTTGCGTCTACTAGAACCCTTTTCTTATGTTTTTCTTGTAAACTAGTTTATGCCCGCGAGTTAGTCTGCATGGACTACTCAAATTTTCAAATTTCAAACCCCTATTTTTCCATTTATAGGTTGAATTTTCTGAAACCCTTTCTTAGCGGATGTCTACGTCATAATAGCTATCTTCAGCCCGATCCGTCCAGTAGTTCGAGCTGCGCGTTGATAGATTAGTTAGTCAGCTAGTTAGCTTTTCCTTTTATAATAGCAGATTAGTTTTTATGTCAATTACTCGACTAGTATCAAAGGTATAGAAGTGGTGAGGCAGTTGTAAAGAGTCAGAACCTTATACAGGCAAGGCTTTGTAGGATGGTAATTAGCCGTGACAGGAGTCTGACATCAGTAGGTACAATCTAAACATAAGCCAGTTTATAGAATATCGTTTCTCAAATTAGTGACTTCTTGATAGCGATCTAGTCATTGATGCTTTGATGCATAATATGTATTAGTGTGGTAACTGGTAGAAGCCTTTCAACATACAGTACGCAGCAGAAAATAATGTACATCGACCTTTAGAATGAGATTTTGGATTTGTAGAGCGTTGTCTCTGTCACTCATACCTATATAACGTTTTGTCGGTTTCAACGACAAAGACAATGCTCTACAAAACCCCAATCTCTTTTTAAAGGTCGATGTACATTTTTTCTGTCGCGCACTGTAGTACTAAAATTTCTAACTCCAAGGAAAATCTACTGTGCCAAAGAAGTCATCAAAATGTTCGTGCTATACATGCATAGTTGTATTATTCTCAGCGGCTTGTGAATGATAATATAAAGAGCTAGGTGACATTTTTTGAGCTCCACTCATCGCACAGTTTGCACTTTGCAGTGATTTACACTTTGCCAGATAAATGGATCGCTACAAGGCAATATGATAGATGTAGGTATATAATAAGTATTCATCTGAAAAAACAATGATAATTATTTTTGAAACAGCTACGCTAAGTTTCGCTGCACCGGGTCTATTGTGTAGAAATAGGTCATAGTCTGCTTTGCTGGCCAAGAGCACAGAGACAGACTTCACATACCTATTTTGAAAACACTATTGAGAACTCTCAGGCATGCAGGTTTCCTCACGAATTTTCCATCACCGTTAAAAAAATGATATTTACTTGCTTAAAACGCACATAACTGCAAAAAGTTAGAGATGCGTGCCCGCGACTGAACCCCCGACCTCCTCAATAGAAGGCGCATGTCTTAACCACTAGACTATCACGGCTATCGACTAGGAGCGCATAGTCGAGCAAAACTAAAATTTATGCCATGTTATGGCTGCGGTAGGTACCTACGTGTATTAGGCTAATGTATTCGCCGTTTACAAAGTTGATAGGGCATGCGGTCCGATAATGCGCTTAACTCGGCAGGGGGAGATGTAGCGTATAAATCATTGTTGAGTGAGATCACACCCGGTATGTGAACTAGTAAATCACGCGTGTAAATGAGCCGCTTGGACTCCGCATACTGCAAGTGAATTGAATGCGCATTGGTAATATAATAAAACCGGTCAAGTGCGAGTCGGACTCGCACATGAAGGGTTTCGTACCATTGACATTCTACAGAATATAACACTATGTTGGTATTTTAGCTATTATTTTTTGCATTGCGACCATTTTGAAATTCGCCGTCTTGGCGACAATAGAAATACACATTTTGTGAAAATGCCTCTCTGCCTATCGCGGTTCATAGATCCGCTGATAGACAGTCGTACAGACGGACAGTGAAGGCTTTGTAATAGGGTCTCGTTGGCACCCGTCGGTACGGAACCCTAAAAACAAAACAATAAAGCAACCAATATTCCGTGTCCTTATTATTTTATACTCGTTACAAATCTCTATAAATATGTATATAAAAATGAATCACTGAATGTGTTGCTGATCGCAAATCTCGAGAACAGCAGAACCGATTTTGCTAATTCTTTTTTCATAATATTCCTTGAAGTACGGGGATGTTTCTTACGGAGAGAAACATAAAAAAAAATCAATCCTGAAAAACAATCGACTGCTAGGCGGTTCGAAGTTCGCCGGGGCAGCTAGTTATTAATAATAAAATCAAGTGGACAAAGGTAAAGCTTATCTCTCTAATAGAAATTTCTTCCAGCTTCCCTCGAAAGTGAGAAAGGCGAATATTACCTATAATATTTTCGATTTTTATATGTAGGAAAAAATGTATATTTACCTAGTTGTATTTTGAGAATTCACATTCTATTTTGTTCCTAGAAACTAGGCTCAATATACTATTCGTGTAAAAACGAGACGCGGGGTACGAGGATCGGGCAAAATGATGAAATACTTTCGGGCTTTCAGCCTTGATGGATCCCTGTGGATAATAACATCCGAACACGCAAGCCACGCTGATCCTTCGAAAACTATGTACCTACTAATATAGTATAATCTTTGTTTTGGGACGTGGTATTAAATGTAATTTACTTGAATCTTTTATTAGGCGTTTTTTAAATCACTGATACCACATTTATATCAGATTGATACAGAACTGAGACAACATTACTTACATGGTATGTATGATGCGTAAAAAATGACTCCTCACCCACCATTTTAACTTTTTGTGTCAAATTTCATATCAAAGGTACGATTTTAGTCCTTATTTTAAAGGTAACCGTACTTTTGACACCATAGTTGACCCATACAGCTAAAATGGCGCGTGAGGAGTTATTTTTACGGACTATATGAGTACGGAGTACCTACATGATCCTGACCTAATCGCACAGCGTACTAGAAGCCAGCATAATTATTATGAACTTTGTATCTTTCATAATCATTATAAAGCTAAGTATAAGTAAGTTAATGTAAACCTTTATAAACTTACTTATAAACTTAATTATTTTTTCATGATTACAACCACGCGCAATAATAACTGTATTTTAAATTATTGTAATAAGTCAGTATCAATTCGTATCACAGTGATATACTTAGATAGGTATAGAACGGGTAGATGATCAGTACCCATATTATAAATGTGAAAGTGTGTTTGTTTGTTAGTTTGTTGGTTTGTTGGTTTGTCCTTCAATCACGACTTTTAGTATTGATATAGTTAAAGACATTGAGAGTGGCATAGGCTACTTTTTATCCTGGGAAATCAAAGAGTTTCCACGGGATTTTCAAAACCTTAATCCACGCGTACAAAGTCACGGTCATCAGCTAGTAATAATGTAAGGTCCAATTCTGTATTACTTTTGTTAGTCCTGAAAAAACCCTATAGTAGGTACACACCATAGTCAGCTATAATAAGCGATGCATTATTTAACAACTTTTAAAGTGTACTTAATAATATTATCTTTATCGTCTCCTCTACGTTTTCGCTGAAGGTGCTCGTAAAGTGTCTAATACATTATTAGTTAGGCACTTATGATAATGACGGTAAACAAGAGTGAGGCACGAACTTTTTCCATGTAGATATCTATACCTACTTAGTTATATTTAGAGTAAATTTTTAGTCTTGTTAGTAGAATCGTACTAAAGCTCGTCACAACCGGAATCAATCACAGCGTTAGAACAGATAAAAATAAAAATGTTTGAAATCAATTATAAAATAAAATTTTATGAACTGAAATTAGCATTTTTCGATTGCTAATACTATCTGTGTTTATACATTTTTAGATTTTTTCTTGCTCGGTGTAAAATATCGTATTGTAAGATTGCGCTCACCATTGCGCCAGGGAGATCGTTGAAAGTGTTCATATAAGTATTTTTATGACTCAATATAAGAAGAAAAAGAGTGAAAACACGTGGAGAGCTGCGTCCAAAATTGACCCTGTAACCCTGTTATCCTGTGAATAAACCTGTTGTCAAAGCTGGAATAATGATATTAAACCTGCCTGAAATTATCCTGCTTTTCCAACTTGACGGCAAGGCTTAACACATCATACCAACACGGTTCGACGAGACCGCAAAATTAATATCTGACTAGTCTCAGCTCTACATGCCAAAGCTAGGTCTTAGGTGGGCTATAGAAAGCTGAAATTCCCCCGTTTCGATTAACTTGCTGGCTGTCGTGTGCTGGGCTATAATTAACTTAGTAGCCTAATAGCACTATCGCCATTTACGCTGCCATCATTAGCCTAATGATCGGATTGTAATTAGGAATTAGATCAAGTTCCATTAGTGCGAATTCGTATATGTATCTACTTCGTGCAAACAGTCTTGTGGTTCGGGTCATATAGATGATCTGTAGGATACGCCAACTACCTAACTATTAATCAATGGAGGAAAAAAGAAATGTTAAAATAAGGCTAAGTAATATTAACTTTCTTTAATAAACGGGCCAAGTGCGAGTCATACTCGTGCACCGAGGATTCCTTAAGTACTAGGGTATTATTTCCTCATTTTGCACGATAAATCAAAAACTATTTATCATGCATAAAAATAAATAAAAATCTGTTTTAGAATGACACTAAATTTTAGATGTGTCAATAATTTTGTGTACCTATTTTAGAGATTTTTCACAAGTGATTACTAACCATTGTGTTATGTGAAATTGGGTTATTCCTAGAGAACCTAAAAATAGTTTTAGAATACTTCTCAATTTAGCTCGACTGTTGTCGCGTTTTGTGCAAGCAGGATTTACGGGCAGCGGGTGCCAAGTGCGTTTAGGCAATAAATTACTTTTATATTATAACAATATTTTTCGCACGACAGTTTTATTTAAAAATGTTTTACTAGTTCTCTTTGGTGCGATATTTTGTGCTATAAAACGTTAAGTAATTATTGCATGGCAAAGTCGCTTGAAGAAATATTACGTTGGTTCACATTATATCAAGCGTTTTAGCTGGATAAGCGTAGCACGTATTAATAAAGCTTGGATATAAATTATATTGAACAATGTTAAAAATAAAAACTAATAGGAGTAGTTTCTTCCTTGGAATATAACAAACGGCCTTTGATTTATCTATAGGAAACTAGATGATGCCCGCAATTTCGTTCTCGTGGAAAAACATACCTACCACTTGAACTCAGGTCAACTATGATTTGAAAAAATCAGAATTTTGGATATTTTATACACATAGAGCTAATCTAGCTAGATAATATTACATTATACCCTTAGGGTAGCCTTATCTAATTACTATACAAGTCATAACCGCGTGGAATGGTGCCAAGAATACAGGCTGCATTTCGGCGCTGGACCAGCCAGGCTTAACCGTTGAAATGAATAAAAATGAGCCAGCCCTTACGTCACCAGATGAGGCTATTAGTATTTTTTTTTTGCACTAAAACTCCATGGTCCCAGGGTCTCCACAGCAAACGAAAAAAATATAACTCTCGATAAGAGAGGCATATCTAGCTAGTAAAGAGTACATAATATAGGCACAGAATACTATTACCTACTATGCAATGTAATGGCATGGCTACTGGCACTGCCTCGCTGGTGACATTCGGTTCTCAGCTTGTTGTCACGCAACTGAGAAGCAATGATGTTGCTTCACTCAAATCAAATGACTAGCTTTATCCCACACACACAAATCGTGTATGGACAGGCCGGTGACCGGTAGTAGTAATCGGTAATTAAATCAGTTCGCTTGTACGGAATGTCGAGGGTGTGATAAACGCCATGTTTAAACAAACGGTTTTCGGTAGGATGTAGCGTTGATAAATAATAATTATTTGAAACATGCTTAAATACAATTTAAGCACTCGCCGGATGCGAGCCGGAACAACCTGGCAGACCGCACCGCAGTACATTTAATATTTCTAACGTTGCTTATATTTCCGCTTTTGTGTTATTCTACGCGAGGAATCAGTAGACTACGCTAAGATTAGAAATTATTTCCCTAGATTATACATGAAAACTGTAGCAATTAGAGAGCCTCAATAGCTCAACCGGTATAGGAGTGGACTGAAAACCGAAAGGTCGACGGTTCAAACCCCGTCCGTTGCACTATTGTCGTACCTATTCCTAGCACAAGCCTGTTACTTTCCGGCTCTTGTGCTATATCCATATACAAAATCACGTCGACCTGGTGCTTCATTACAGCGTGATTGAAGGACAAACCAACAAATAAACATCATCATCATCAACCCATCGCTGTCTCAACACTGAGCACGGGTCTCCTCTCAGAATGAGAGGGGTTTGGTCATAGTCTACCACTCTAGCCAAGTGCGGAATAGCATACTTCACGCACCTTTGAGAACATTATGGAGAACTCTCAGACATGTAGGTTTCCTCGTGATGTTTCCATTCACCGTTAATTCGGACTTGCGCACAAAGGGGGTTCCTTATTTCTCCTTCCTTCCTTTATGGGAGCTCCGTTAAATATTTATTTTATTCTGTTTTTTAGTAATTGTTGTTATAGCGGCAACAGAAATACATCATCTGTGAATATTTCAGGGTTCATGAGAGACAGTCTGGTGGCAGTCGGACGGACAGCGGAGTTTTATTAATAGGGTCCCGTTTTAACTTTTGATTACGGAACCCTAAAAATGAAACAAACCTTTGCATTTAAATTATCGAAACTGGTTCTTGAAATAAATTTATTTCACCTGTTCATTGTCAGAACCATACACATTCAATTTTGTTAGATAAAAAATGTACATGTTGAAATCGAACTGGATTTATTATCGTGATCTAGATATGTTATAATAGCCATTGATGTCAAAGTGTTAAAATGCCGATATCGATAAATCTCGCCTCCAGCCACAGTTCGCAATGTATATCGCATGAATATTCATCCGCGACGCCGCCGCCGACCGTAAACGCAATATTAATTAAGGTGCTACTGGGCCAGCAGTACTGTCTACTATCCTAAGATCAAATTAAATTGATAAATCTTCAGTTGTCTAGTAGCTAGAGACTTGCAATTTGTTAAAACTACATCGAGATAATAAGACAAATGTGATTCTAAATCACTTCTTTCTGGACTCCCTAGAATCGTCAACGCCAACGTAGCAGGTAAATGATGAATTTTTTACAGTTAGTTGGCCCAAAGAAGCACATACCTAATAGGGAGTTGTGGAACAAACGCCTTTGACCCAGTCGTAGGATAGTACAGGTTATTTTATAGATTAGATAGATCACTCGGACTTCTTTACCTATTTCAGACAGAAGAAAATTCAGAAGCTCCCTACTATTCTACTACTAGAGAATATTAACATCCAGCAAAATTTTGAACATGCCTTAAATAGCAGACTAGGTACAAATAATTGACATGTAAATTATTCATGTATTTTTTTAAATGAAAATATAAATTATATAAAAGGAAAAGGTGACTAAGAGTTGTAAATGTAAATATTTACTTTTGAATTATAAGCAGCCATCGCAAGCAGTAAACTATAACAACAAAAGAGCTAGGATAATTTTATATCGCGTAAATTACCTTAGCGTCGTCGCCGGTGACTATAAACATATGCCCAACACTATTGCCTGTTCGCCGTTAGATCGTATTAATTTGATATAAAGTTAAATTAATAATGTTCGAATTAAGGTCGTTAAAGCCAAGTTTGTTTAAGATTCTGATTGCATTTTGATGGATTGATGGGACCACAACTGAAGATCGTAAAATGAAAAAGACGAGAATTTTTACAGTTGTAATATTTGTTAGGCATTTGTAAACGTTGGTAATTTTTCAGCTTATGTTGATAAAATAATTGAAAAAAATAAAAAAGTCAGGCTCGCGCAATGAGGGTTCCGTACTACAGTCGTATTTTTTCGTCATTTTGCAAGATAATTCAAAAACTATGAAGCATAAAAATAAATAAAAATCTGTTTTAGAATCTACAGGTGAAGACCTTTCATATGATACCTCACTTGATATAGTTATATCACAGTTGAAAATACTAATTATTAGTTCATGACCACAATTTAATTATTTTTTGTATGATCTAACCCTAAATTCACGGTTTTCAGATTTTTCCCCATATGTCAGCTATAAGATCTACCTACCTGCCAAAATTCATGATTCTAGGTCAACGGGAAGTACCCTGTAGGTTTCGTGACTGACAGACAGACAGACAGACAGACAGACAGACAGACAGACAGACAGACAGACAGACAACAAAGTGATCCTATAAGGGTTCCGTTTTTCCTTTTGAGGTACGGAACCCTAAAAACAGCTAAGTTTATAAACCAATCTGCACTTGGGCAGCGTGGTGGATGGTTTAAATCCTTTGAATTCTGAGATGTCCTAATTCCTGAGTCCTTCTCCGCTTGCTATAATTTTGGTGGCTTCGAAAGAAGAGTGACCTTCTAGGCAGGCGCGCTCTCCACCTTAAACTGGTAAGGTACCTATCATTATTCATCACCCCACCCCATCACTATTTGGTATGATTGCAGTCAAACAAGTCTATATTAAAAAAAGATTCCCGTTCTCATTAGTGGACCGGTAATAAATTGAGATGATGATAATCAGTCAGTTGTACAGAAAATATTTCTGTACAACTTATCCACGCGACTTCGTCCGCGTGGACAACACAAATTACAAACCAACAGGGCTGAATTTTCAAAAACCATTTCTTAGTGGATACCTACTCTTTACAAAGAACATAGGTACCCTCCAAATTTCATGTCTCTAGGACCAGTGGTTTAGGCTGTGCGTTGATATAATATATTATAAGTCAGTCAGTCGGTCAGGACTTTGAGTTTTATACATATAATATACTAGCTTATGCTCTCGACTTCATCCGCGTGGACTTCAAAAATTTCAAACCCGTATTTCACCTCCTTAGGGGTTGAATTTTCAAAAATCCTTTCTTAGCGGATGCCTACGTCATAATAGCTATCTGCATGCCAAATTACAGCCCGATTGGTCCAGTAGTTTGAGCTGTGCGTTAATAGATCAGTCAGTCAGTCAGTCAGTCAGTCAGTCAGTCAGTCAGCCAGTCAGCCAGTCAGCCAGTCACGTTTTCCTTACATATATTTAGATATACAGATTGAAATAAGTTGGTACTCATACATTCAATATAGACATAAGAAATTCGTTTTCAATTTCAAATCTCGAGCATATTTCTGTACAAAAGTTTCCGTCCGTAGTCCGTACACAAAACTGTTTATAGTCATACAGACACAATTTCTATCTCACTAGTTTGTTGGTACAGTGAAGTTTAATCCGCTTATAAGGAAGAACCAATATAAAGGATTTAGAAATATTAAAAAGTTTTAGGACGTACGTTGGATCGTAATACTGCAGCGCCCTCGCTCGCTGTGCCGCCATTGCAGATACTAGGGAGTACACTATTAACATAAATACCAGATTCTAGTACTCGTAGTTTACAACTAGTAGTAGCATCGTAGAAAATTTATACCTAGTATGCAGAGTACCTACGCATTTTCATCCATACTAATATTATAAATGCGAAAGTGTGTCTCTGTCAGCCTTTCACGGCCCAACCGTTTAACCGGTTTTGACGAAATTTGGTACAAAGATAGCTTGCACCCCGGGGAAGGACATAGGCTACCTTTTATCACGGAAAATAAAAGAGTTCCCACGGGATTTTAAAAAACCTAATTCCACGCGGACTAAGTCGCGGGCATTAGCTAGTTTTCAATATTTTGATTTAAATCTTACTTCTGTTATCTATACCTACTAGTATTACAAATGCGAAAGTGTAAAATATGTCTGACTGCTAGCTTTTCACGACCCATCCATTCAACCGATTTTTTGAAATTCGGTACAGAGATAGCTTGCATCCCGAGGAAGGACTAAGAGTAATTTTAATCTCGAAAAATCAAAGAATTTAAACACGATTTTTAAAAATCTTAGAACCTGAACTTTTATTTCCACTGCTGGACCTATGTCCAGCTGTGGACGTCTATCGGTTGATGATGATGATGATGATGATGATGATGATGATATCCACACGGAAGAAGTTGCGGGTATCATTTAGTGTGCTAAAACTATTTTGTGTCAGTAAAAACGATGTGTAGGTTGGGTACTCAGCTAAGTTATGCAGGGACCATCCGTCACTTGCTCGGAACAAAACCTGATATGAAAGGATAACTGTTGTTAATTAAAAGACCGGATAAAACTAACTCATAAAACTATGTTAAATGGTTAAAAGATTTTACTTTACTTACAAGGAATGTGTTAATTTGGATGCAGCTTACCTTTTAAGTCTTGAATAAATTAGTAGGATGAAGCCGGGTGGAATACCCGACCAGACCCTTGGACTACTGGAAGTATAAGGAAGAAGAAGAATAATACCCGAATATGTTCTTGGCCTTTCACATCCTAGAAGTTCGCAGAGTGTGCTCAGCTTTTCGATCTTGTCCCTATTCACCTTTTTGCCACTATAACTACAACAAGACGCTGCCGGCTGACTGTCATCCTTATGTCATCGACATTCCATCTACATGCTCGAAACGTTTTGCGTCATAACTCCTCATACGCATGGCTAAGGTTTGGAATACTCTTCCTCGATCTATGTTTCCTTACTATTACAATCCCCTACCCGGATCTTTAAATCAATAGATCTTAGGCCACATTATCTCATTTCTAGTTCTTTTTCTTCATAAGCTTTTACTGATAGATTAGTTGGTTGGACATAGGTATCGCATGCGCAGTTTATTTTCACCTATAAATTAAAACTCCTCCCCCACAAGCTTTTCAATATTGCTGGACCATCGAGATAGTTGCCCGTCTTGGGACATTTTTACTCTGTTTTGTTTCTTTACTTTGTAACATCATTATTCCAGTTTTAATGTTGACTTAACACTTTTATGAAACCACGAATTAATTAACTAGGTCGAGCTTAGCGTGCTAAAGTCTGGTCTGATACGCGATATAGAGAGCTGACTTCGCATCGACCTACCAACTTGCTAGCCAATTCTGCCTGATACTTTAATTAAGTTACGTAGCTTCTAATAGCGCTACCACGATTTACTCTACCTTCATTAGCTTAATGATCGAATTGCAATCAAAATTTAGCTCAAGATCTAATAAACCTACTTAGTAATTTTAATTTCTATACAAAATAAATACCTACCTATACCAGGGTTTTGTACCACATTTTTATTAACTTGCCTTCTTGTCTATCTGCCTATTTTTGTTGAAATAAATATGCTAGCTCGGAGCTAGGTAACAATGCAATATTTACATACTCATTTTTTCGTTGTATTTTAATCTGCATAATGTGTTAGTTATTTATTAAGTACCTACCTATTATGTTTTTTTAAAAGAACAACTGAAGAAAGTAACTTTCTTTTAGGGTTTTTCTGAGCACGAAGAGTTTTGAATTGGAACATTGAAAAGCTCTTTGTTAAAGAAAATTGAATAAAAATAGTTATATTTAATATATTGCTCTTTAAGAACAATGTGAGATTTTTAACTTTTATGCGATAAAAAATCAAATGCATCCTCTTATAAGAGATGGCTACAGCTCTTACGTCGAGAGTCTGATAAGTTAAGCTCTTTGAAAAACTTTTAGTTGAGTTATCTAAGCATTTCAAGTTGCATAACTTTTTTAAACTTTTTAAAAAGCTCTATTCCTCTTCTAGTATTCTTGTTTAGTACGTACTCCATATCCTTTTAAGAAAATTCAGGCTTAAATTGAAAATCGAATCGAAGGTTTTTTAAAAATGTCGAGGGAACTCTTTGATTTTCCGGTACAAAATGTAGGCTATGTCCCTCCGTGGAATAAGTACAATTTGAACCTTTTGTCAAAATCGATCAAACAGATGAACTTTTAATACCGCGTGAAAACTCTTTCATTTTCTACGACAAAAAGTAGCCTACATCTGACTTCGGATTGCGAGCTATCTCTGTACCAAATTTGGTCATGTTCGGTTAAACGGATGGGCCGTGAAAAATTAGCAGACAGACAGATACTTTCGCATTTATAATTAGGGTCGGTATAATATTATAGAATATGGATTATTAGGATGTAAAATGTGTATAAAACCAGCATTATTTTATACTACCCGTTTTGAAAACAATATTTATATCATTAATAATTAAATTTATACGTCAACGGCATTAAATTAAGTTTTATAGAAGTCTCAACGGGAATGAGGTCTTTACGAGCTTGTACTCGCTTTCTTCCCATGGCGCCATCTATATATCAAGCTTATATAGTACCTATACTGAGTATAGGCGGTTGGATGAGCGAGCGTGGGCGAAGACGTTCTCTTGCACAATTACTATAAAGCCCGTTGAATCTGCTATCCTATTATTATTGCTGATGATGAATATTATGCCGTATTATAATAATAAACGTAGGTAATATAAAGCTTATTTCACACTACAGATATTTCAATACATAATATATAAAAGGAAAAGGTGTCTGACTGACTGATCTATCAACGCACAGCTCAAACTACTGGACGGATCGGGTTGAAATTTGGCATACAGATAGCTATTGTGACGTAGGCGTCCGCTAACAAAGGATTATTAAAAATTCAACCCCTAAGGGGGTGAAATAGAGGTTTGAAATTTGTGTAGTCCACGCGGACGAAGTCGCGAGCATAAGCTAGTAATTTATATAATAGTCCGGTCAAGTTAACCTTTTGCTAATTATTGCAACCTTATGCAATATCTATTTTTACTGGACTATAATATAATTTTTATTCCGTAGTGTCTACCGAACCGTATAACGATATAAGATCTCGAAGATTACAACGATAAAAAACAGAAATACGCGGTGATAGCCTAGTGGTTAAGATTTCAGCCTCCTATAATCAGGGAGTTCGGAGTCCGATTCGGGGCACGTAGGTACTCGTGCCTCTAAGTTTTCGGAGTTAGGTATATATGCGTTTCAAGTAATTAAACCGCCATGCCACAGAGTTCTCCATAGCGTTCTAAAAGGTGTTAAAGGCTGCTAATCCGCACTTGGCCAACGTAGCGAACTATGGCTTGAATCCTTCTCATTCTGAGAGAAGATCCATCCTGTAGTGGGCTGGTTATGGGTTAAGATGATGTTGAAACATATATAAATAACCTTTGATTGAATTAGTATGTATAGTACGCGACAGGTCGAGATGTCAATCGGGGAGGGATCGTCCCGCACCGCACACCTGCACGTCACCCGCGCTCGCCCGTACTGGGTTAGCGCGGGGGATGTGCATTGTGCGGGTGTGCGGTGGTATGAGGTGGGATGTTCCCCGCCTCATACCCCAATTGCCATCTAGATTCTCGACCTGTCACGTACTACGTATAGGTTTGTTGCTTCTAGCACTGTGGTGTATCTACTTTAGTAGGTATAAATTTCATACAGTTTAATACATTGTTGTGTAACACTTAATTTTGCACAACGTTTACTTTTATTATAAAACCATTATATTAAATAACACCGCATCGATTGTTTTATGGATTTTATTTAGACCACAGGTCGAAGCACGCCCCATTTATGCTCCTGCTATGAAATTTAAAATTATACCATACAAAAGCTTTTGGTCACGCTTTCGAAAGTTTTTGCTCAATAAAAGGATTACGCCCAATTGGGATTTACATTGTGTTGCGTGATTTTTTAAATATGAAACGATCATATCGCTATCATGCATTGGACCGGAACGCAAAATTTCTCGGCAGTTTTAAAACACCTAGTTACGATTTTAGTACGTAAAATTACGATTTACGATTACGTAAAATATAACTGAACAGGTTTGCCAGCGGATGATGCAAATGGAGAGATCTATATGCTTGGAAATTCTCTACACCTATAGCACAGAGCAGACTAAAGTACGCAACTATAGTAGACTCGTGTGCCTATAGTACAGGTCGACGCTAATCCGGCGCAGGATAGCGTGGGTGACGTGCGAGTGTATGGGGCGTCCCACCGCCTCATACCCTGATTGCCATCTCGACCTGCCGCGTACTAACGTACATGACTAACGGGGTGTGAAGCTGAAATAAAAATAGGAAACGTCATTGTTCAAAAATTTGTACCGCACCAAAAAGCGCAGTGTTTAGCGCAGACCGCGCACCAGGTGAATGAATGACATCAGACGGGTCGCAGGAGCCGCTGGATGCCGCATGCCGTGGTGTGTGGAAGTCCCCACAATAGATCTTATCTCCAGCTGTGGATGTGTATCGGTTGACAATAATGATGATGATGGCAAGTTTGTATTCTTACATAAAATAGGAGTAGGTACTACATTATAACAGAAGTACCTAGGAACACCTTTGATTATAAAGCATTAGATACTCTACAAGAACTGTAAATAAAAAAGTACCTACTAGCAATCTGAAACCAAGAAATAAGCCAGATATTTTTTCAAAGTTCACTCATTTCACATTTGTGCATTTAGATCTCTATTTTTGCGGGATTTACTTTGAAAATATTGCGAACGCGGTTTCCAGCAGCTTTTGAAGAGGCAAGGACTCGATTTTCCCCGTGTGACATGTCGTACACATAACCTATGTATTCGAGCACACGTTTGATGTTACGCACTCAAAAGCACCTCACGAGTGCTTTCTTTTACGGCAGAAATTCCTACTTTGAAAATATTTTTCTAGCGGAGTGTAATAGTAACATACCCGTAAGATTTGTTACTGAGTTAACGTCACAAAAGATAAATCAAGTTTATGTGACATGGTCTGCCGCAAGAGAATTTATGTGGTTGTGCAAGCTCTCCTCTACATCTGTTAAGAAATACACTAGGCAGTAAATAAAATTAAAAGCATAGCCGTGATAAGCTCCTTTGTCATGCCCCCCTAGTGTTGCCAGACTGACAAACGTTAACCCCTAAAATTACAATTTTTTTTATTTTATAAAAATGGCGAGCAAACGAGCATGCGGGTCACCTGATGTTAAGTGATTACCGCCGCCCATGGACATTTGCAGTACCAGAGGAACGCGTTGCCGGCCTTTGAGGAATTTGTTGGTCCGCTCCTTGAATAACCCTATGTTATAATCTAATGGGAACACCGCCGAAGGGAGTTGATTCCACAGTTTGCATGTGCGTGGAAAAAGGATCTGGCACAATGGGTGGTCGAAGTGCCCCAGACATCCAGGATGGTGAGGGTGGAAATGTTTGCGGTGGCGTGCGGTGCTGTTGTAGAAAAAGGAGGGCGGAATGAGATCAAACAACTCTTTGGAACACTCTCCATTATAGAGGCGATAGAACACGCAAACGCCTCGTTTCTGGGCGGTTATGTTGCCTAAAGATAGAGGAGTCTTAGATGATCATAAAAAAGTATATCTATTCCATACTAATATTATAATTAATGTAAAAGTGAGTTTGTCTGCTAGCTTTTTCGCTGCCCATCCGTTTAACCGATTTTGACGAAATTCGATACAGAGATAGCTCAATAAAAGACGGACACACTTTCGCATTTATAATATTAGTATAGGAACTATGGATATTCATTAACATGGATCAGATAATTATTAATTATGTTAAGTATATTAGGTACGTAAGAGGGCAGTTAGAATAGAATAGAATAGAATGTTTTTTTATTCATGTAAACTTTTTACAAGTGTTTATGAATAGTCAGGTAGTTTTAATTTACCACTGGTTCGGAACGCCGTTCCCACCGAGAAGAACCAGCAAGAAACTCGGCGGTTGCTCTTTTTAATTTTTCAATTTACAATGTTATTATACCATGTTAAAGTTAAATTAGAACTACGGAAATATCAAGATATAGGCAACTAAATCAGCAGATATTATGGCTTAGGTAATTCGGTTATTGCAACGTAATGCTTCCGACATAAATGAGTTGAGCACAGCCCGATTATTGAATAGCTTTAACAACTTAATGTTCCTTAGCTCTCATTGTTCTCACGCCAACGCACTCGTGACTTGATTTGAATAAAAATAATGCGAAGAAGTGCAAGGCGTATTTTTATCAAAAGGTTCCCTATATATGTATACTAATTACTAACCTACAATACTAATTAGTTTATCATGGTTATCATCATGAACAACCGACAACTTCCACAGGCTACAGTCTTGCGCCGATGGGACATATAATCCAACTAGGTAGGCCCAATTTCGAGAAAGAGGTTAGCCGCTGAATTAACTCGGCTGTGCAGCGTTCGGGAAGCTTCGACACTCTTCGAACTGTCAACCCGAGTCATGATCGCTAACTATGGGCCTCATAAGAAAGCTCAGAGTCACTCAGCGTGGCGGCCGATAGACAGAGCTATGCTTGGAGTAGGAATCTCTACACGTTCAAAGCAGAAATGAGGAGATCCGTAGGAGAACCAGAGTAACCTCTTCTTCACTTCGGGGGGAATCTTAGGGGGTTGCAAACTTAAAGTATTAAATAATTAGTAAAATACGTTAAATTCGTTTTTGTGTGATGGTTGCGAGCAGGGCATCGAATTTCATGGCCACTTTATTTTACAAATATTATGATAGTTAACAAAGTGCTTCTATGACAATTTTGGGATTGTCTTTTTCAGAAACTGTACCCTAAAAACCCCCCTGAATTTAAACACAAAGACCAATAATTAGGTTCAGTAATAAGAAGGCTACGTTTAAACGTACCGGTTGACTTGCTATGTAAATGGTTATGATAATGTATTGAAATTCAACATAAATGGAGTAGAATGTGTGGAGTCATGCTTTTCGTTAGCATTCAACCGCGGTGGTTCGCTGGCTGTGAAACCGGTGTACCTACCCGTTTACTGACGTACCGTGATGTAGCAAATATTTTTTTATCATCGTACCTGAATATATCATGTTCAGCAACGCGACCATGCTTTCTTGCGGGTTTTTCACTGAGAAAACCTCGCAAAACCTACGAGAGAGATGTTGTATCGTACTGCTTGAGTTCGGCTACACAGAGGCGTCTTTACCTATGGTGCAGGGTGTGCGGCGCACACGGGCGCCGGGTCTAAGGGGGCGCCAAGCGCCCTCTAATGCGACACCTCCAAAGATGCGTCGATGCCGGCGCTCTCAAGACCCTGCGCTCGTGTTATGGTTGACGCCGTCATCATTTAAAATCATCATTTAAAATTGCACCATTTGCATCCGAATTTTCGTTTGAAAATATAACTGTTAGTATTCCATTTTGACCCTGCTCCTACTAGACTAGAGGGCGCCAGGGTACTGGTTGCACACGGGCGCCACAAGGGCTAGAGACGCCTCTGCGGCTACATGTAACATGTCATTATCATAACCGTCATCTTCAACCAATAGGTATCCACAATTGAACAGCCTAGACAACAGGTTGTACAACACGATAGTTGGACCTTTTTTGAAACTGTTAGGTACTTTTCGTATAGAAATTTCTTCTACTTACTATTCATTAAAAAAAATTAAATATTCCAAATATCTTATCACTAAAATCAAATCAATGACCTTCCATAAAGCTTGAAATTAATTATATAGTTAATTTCATTAGTTGGATGCCTGTCGAGAGTATTTGTTATTAATTAAAACTATAGACACAGGCGTCTTAGAAATTTGTAATTAGAGTTTCGAAACTATCGTTAAAACAAATCTGTTGTGCGCGTAGGAGTCGCACCCTGAGAGGATTCCGTACTATTACTATAGTTTTATATTATTATACCGATTGAATGTAAGTACAACATTTTAAATCAGTACCCATATTTCATTTCAGTACCTCAGTACCCATATTATAAATGCGAAAGTGTGTTTGTTTGTTGGTTTATTGGTTTGTTGGTTTTTGGTTTGTTCGTTTGTCCTTTAATCACGTCGCAACAGAGCAACGGATTGACGTGATTTTTTGCATCAGTATAGTTAAAGATCTGGAGAGTGACATAGGCTCATAGGCTTTATCCCGGGAAATTAAAGAGTTCCTACGGGATTTTAAAAAATCTAAATCCACGCGTACGAAGTCGCGGGCATCAGCTAGTGGTTTTATATTTTTCATCTCACAGAACCCTTTTTAAAATAAAATCGGTAGAGGCTTTAATGTATTTTGTAAAATTTTATTAAAAGTTATGGAATGTTTATAAAATGTAATATCATTACACACTAGAGAGTCCGGAATTAATAACATCGCGTCACCGCTCACTCATTAAAACTAATGAAATGGGTTTGAAGTTTAGCTTTGAAAATAATATTGGAGTTGTGATTAAAATTGGAACATAAAACCCGACCGTTATAGCAAAACACTTTCTAAGCAATATTTTATTGCAAAATTTTAATAGTTAGACTTTTTGTTCCCTTAGTCGGCGCGAAATCAGGTTTTGAAAAAATCCCGTGTGATCTCTTTGATTTGATGAGCTTTTGTTCTTCTCCGGGATGCAAACTATTTCTGCAAATTTTCATCAAAATCGTTTTAGCGGATGTGCCGTGAAAAGGAAAAAGCAAGGGTTCAAAATATTATGATCTTTCAAAACATAGCTCAAACAAAATTAAGGAAGACCAAAGTTTTTCGTATGTAGGTACTATTTTGATAGCTCTGTAAACAAATTACTTGTCAATGTTCGTTTTAGGGTTCAGTACCTCAAAAGGAAAAAGGTTTATATTTTCGTATTGTACGGGAGCGGTGTGCAGGCTCGACCGTACCAAAGGGGAGATCTCCCACCGAGCGGTTGGTTGTGCTCGGTAGCGCCAGCTGGGCCGACGGTTATGTCTTGAAACTTCTATATATAGTCCAGATTGCAGAAAACTCCGTTAGTGCGATTACTATCGGCGGTACATTTGTTCGGGACTACATCATCGATTGAACAGCGCCATCTAGTTTCTATTGTGGTAACCGCCACATCACTCCCCTCCGAGACGAACGCGTAGTGTGAAGCAGTGAAGAGAGGTGGCGTTGTAGCGTGAAGGCGTGTGAAGGAAGGGCAATGGCTGCTAACCAACCAGAGAAGCGGTAGACCAGGACGCTTGTAGCTGGTGATGGAGTGCAGGGCCATTGTGCCCCGAAGCTGTGGCTACATCCGTCTTACAGGCCTCGATGTGCTTGCTGTTGCTGCTTGTAGACTTGGAGTTTGGAGGAGACGTCGGCTTGCGGTGTGTAATCCAAAGGTGTTGCGGTGTATGCGATCACCCTTGATCACGTTGAGTGCGCAGTGCGGAGTGCCGCGGTGTGCGGTTGATCTTCGATGACGTCGGCTGTTGTAGTGTGCGACCATTCTTGATTTCGTCGGTTGTTGAGGTGTGCGACCGTTCTTGATCACGTCGGGGTCACCAATGTACGGGAGCGGTGTGCAGGCTCGACCGTACCAAAGGGGAGATCTCCCACCGAGCGGTTGGTTGTGCTCGGTAGCGCCAGCTGGGCCGACGGTTATGTCTTGAAACTTCTATATATAGTCCAGATTGCAGAAAACTCCGTTAGTGCGATTACTATCGGCGGTACATTTGTTCGGGACTACATCATCGATTGAACAGCGCCATCTAGTTTCTATTGTGGTAACCGCCACAGTATACAAAATTCTTTGTTAAAATTTTTCACGATCTAAACATTTTCATATTTGTTTTTTTTTTCGTTGGTACTAGGTTCAAATTACAGCAGCAGCAAAGAAAACCAATAGCCCACTTTCATGCGGCTGGTTTTATTGAAAAGCACCATACGCGTTCATGTTTAGTTTTCTTTTATTCTTTCTCCACAATAACAGTAAATAGGGAGCTGATGGCAGAAAAAATATTATTTGTTTACAGGCCATACTGAAATGAGTAAAGCCCTGATCATAAAAAAACCAGTCAAGTACAAGTCGGACTCGTACACGAAGGGTTCCGTACCATCGTACAATATATGTATTTTAATATTTTTATGTCCAAAACTGCAAGTTAATGGCCATCAGCCAAACAGCGCCATCTGTATGTGATTTGGTAAATTTATTTTTATCACACATTTTTTTTAGTGATGTAACCACAAATTTACGGTTTTGGTTTTATTCCTTTGCTTGTGGTATAATACCTACTTATTTACCAAACATTATTCTAGGTCAACGGGAAGTACCCTATAGGTTTTCTTGACAGACACGACGGATAGACAGACAGACAGACACACAACAAAGTGAGTGCTTATCACTCACCTTTCCTTTTTTCCTTTTGAGGTACGGAACCCTAAAAATCACTAAAATCAGCTTCTAGCATAGCAGTGTTGGTGGAATATTTATTGAAAACAGAATGCTAACCGAACCTCAATTTAACTTAACAAGATTCTTATATTATCATCACCATACATCTATGTCACTGCGTTGATGTGTAAATAATTTTGTAATAATTATTAATCAGAATTGCATGTACTTGAGGTCTGGCAAATTGTTTTTCTTTTGAATAAATTATTATAAATTCAAACTAAACACCAAGCACGAACTAATAATTGAAAACTTTTAATCTTTTAAATGTTAACCATTTTTTTCGAAAAATCAGTGTTCCTCATCTTACCAACTCTTTTACTTTGTTCAAAAGCTTAGTTTGTTCCAAACTAAGTATCTACCTATCAATCTCAACAACGATCTAATCATACATTTTTTTACTATATCAGAATTGCCACCACCTCCTTGGCTACTGGACCAAAGCCTTTTAGAGCTGTGTATTGACTGTTTATTATTTTATTTTATAAGTAAATACCCTTAAAATAAGTATGCTGTGCATTGCATACTGCTCTTTTTAAAATGGAAAATATTATATCCGCAATGTGTCGCAGAATATTCTAAGTGCAAAGTGATCCCTGAAAAGTTTTGACTTTTATTTACATGCACAAATGGATGCCGACTGTGTCCATGATTCCTTATTATATTTTATTTACATGCACAAATGGATGACGACTGTATCCATGATTCCTTATTATATTTTATTTACATGCACAAATGGATGACGACTGTATCCATGATTCGTTATTACTTATATCAGAGTTGTTTTAACTCATTTAAGTTAAGGTTTCGATATTATTAACTAAGTTATCATATAATAAGTTTTTCCTATTATGTCGATAAATGCACAGAAAAATAGTTTGAACAGGAATCTCACATGCATCATGCATCTCGTTCACTTATTTTTCTTATGTTTCTTCTCGTAAAATTGTGTATACGAATTATTTAAACGCAGTTACGCACGTTGGGATATATGGAGGCACTTCATATATCTCACAAAAATTATTGTAAATCAGAACACGTGGTCAGGTCTTGTCCCGCTCCCACTCTAGTGAAACCGTTATGCACTATATCAGCGCAGTACGCCCACGATGACTTTCTTGGGAAGCACCCACAAACGAACGACTTAAAATTATCTAGTCACGCTACATGGGCATTTGACTCGTGCGAAAGAATGTGCAGAGAATTAATAAGAGTAGTCGAATAAATTTAATACTCTTTAATTAAGTCACGGAATTATGAAAAGTTATTCAAGGTCTATAATTCAAGTCAAAGACGACTTTGATTCATTAATTAGTAAGATGCTGGAAAGTTTACATACAAATATATGTAGATAATATACCTACTCGATAGTTAGTCATTACGAGACACCACCCAAGATTCCAATGGATTAGGTATATAGCGAGCAATGCAGATTAGAGGGAAGAGTCAAATATTTCAATTGCTAATAATGTAAAATGGTCACCTTTTGTTTAAAACCAATTAATCAGATGTTCAGAACACAAAGTATAAAATATTATAAATGTAGGTTCACTTTGTTTAAGATATTTATAGAATATCCGGAAAAATAATTATTGCATAGCTGAAATTCTCACTTGATATAATCTGCCTTTTAAATATACGACTTAAGTTAACCGTAAACTTCTGCCCACTATATTAAACCAGTTCGGATAAGGTACTGGAAATATAGCAAAGCACTAGAATCTACATTATGTCACTACCAGCTTGGGACTCATCACCCACACGGTTTCATATCGGAAGGGGTTAATGGACGAAATAAAAGTATGACTATTGTTATTAAAACTGATGATTCATAGGTGTTAGTGGGTATGTTTACTTAGAATACAAGTACTCTGAGAGACCATTGTACAATTTTATACTTACTACTTAATTAATATAAAAATGCTGTGGTGTGTGTCTACTAGTCTGTTATATTTTCACGGCTCAAACACTAGTACGATCCTAATGAAATTTTTAAGCGTATAGAAAAAAAAATCACGGCCTATCAATTTAACGATAGCTTGCATCCCGAGGAAGGAAATAGGATACTTTTCATCCCGAAAAGTGGTCCCACGTAGTTTTGTGATAATCAAAATTTACGAGGATAAAGCCGTGAGCATCATCTAGTTTAAAATAAATAAAAATATAAATTTAAATACTTACTTATTTTTTTATTATATAAGCCAAATATTTATTACTTATGTACTAGGTTGTTGAGGCTCATTTTGCTCAATAAAATCTATAACATTTAAAAAATTGTGTAATTCTTTTGTTTTGACCTGACAGTTTTGCAAGTTTAATTTTTTAACACCATTGTAGAGTTTGCTATATCTATCTCTTGGACTATATACGCTTCATACTGTACGAAGTGTACGGCACTCTCCAGCGACAACTCAGCTGACAGTAAGATCTATCTATTTGGATTACGTGCCTCATGCCCGTGTTCTCCTTACGACTTATTTATTTTTGTTATCTCGAAATCCTTAAGGCAGGTCGTGGAGTCACCATTGTTTTTTTAGCATCTGCTACGAACGTTTGAAGTCCGGACGTGACAATGAACTTTGTTTCCAAAAAAATTGTACAATTTTCTGTTATTCAAGTATCTACTATTATGTAATATTATATTCTATGGTTATACTTACATCCCTTTTAATTAAAGTTTTCTCAAAAAATCTAAATATAGTAAAATAAACTCGCAATCCGCGTTTGTCTGAGTATTCGTTTAAAACTTCTAATCTTCTAAATGGATTTAGATGCGGTTTTTATCATCACCTAGAACACAAGAGCATTACTTTAATCCGTAGAAAAGGGTAGCCCACACGTGTAAACTATAAAGCCGGGGAGAGTCAGCGTTAGTTACAATATTAAAATCATTGATGTTGGAATCCCCTTAAAATTGATGAACCCCAATGACAAAATATTTAAAGATTTCTTGCATTTTTTTTTGACATTTAAAATCCATCGATGTAAAAATTTAGCTCGGTGATGCTAAATTTAATGTTTTTCATTTGTATTTGTTTTATCAAAGCATATTTAAGCAATGTTATAATATTATTTTTTGGTACTGCATTATGCGGATAATATTATGTACTTATTAGTGGATTACCTAAATTCTCTTTTATTCCCTGAATGGGCAATAGTTGCTAGCTTTGTCTAATAGAGTTAAGCTCTGCGACTGTGCTTTGAGCTTGAGCTTATAATTAAAACGTTTCTGAACAATGATATTTTTTATAAAACATGAACTACATTTTGTGATTAGGACGTCGATCCCACAACAGACGGTCTAGAATTTTGTGCTCAGAGTTCTGTGTTTTGTATTTACTATATTTAGGTGATGACTTCAACAATGATGGTTAAAAGCTTGAGTAACAAAGCTACGAGAACCAAGCCTGTGTCACAGAGTAAGGATATGGTAAGTGCGGTATAAAGGAGCGAGCGGCCTGAACTGGTCCACGTAGAAGGGTCGTCGCATCGTGGTCCTCATTTACCACGAGATCAAAGGTGCTACTGTGACTCTCTTTATAATGTGCCTGTGAAAATTACAGGTAACGCGTATCACAGAACTCTCAACTCAGATCGCTAGTCGAGGGATCAACGCCTTATGCGTAAATCTGCACCTGTATGATAAACCGCTTTGCAGTCAGGCAAAGATAAAACTATATAATCCTCGCATTAAAGGTGAATAAAGTTTTTGCATATGATAATGAAATAACGTTTTTTGCTATCACATGCCGACATTTTAATGTATTAAACTCTCTTTTGTTCCCCCGATGTAGGGCTGCCATCTGTAAAATCAATAAACTAGGACAAAGAGCTCGAGAACCCCCGGATTTTGGATCCAATCATAATGTATACTTAATATTTTTTATAATATGTGTGTATGTGTATTTTATAAAATATATCTAAAATAAATATAAATTGCTTTATTTATTTATTTATAAAGTAATATATATATGTATATATATTACTAATAATTTATAAGTACGTTCATTTAAACTTTAACAATCTCATTTAAAAATAAACCGGCTGCAAAAGCTGTGCTGAATGGATAGCACGGCAAAATTTGAAACCTGGAGAGTACCTATGCGCCTGGACGCTCTCTGGACCCTCTCCAAACTAGGACAAATCCGGGAAATCCTGGACGGATGGCAACCCTACCCCGATGGCAGTAAGCTTTGTGTAATGGAATTAAGCTCTATGACAGCGCTTTGAGCATTGTGCAAATTTTACGCTTCTTGAGCATTGTTAAAGCGTTCCTGAATAGCGGTATTTTTATAGACCGACGTTATTACACACATTATGATACTATTATTATCATTGATTTTTAATTCCTTACTAGATGACGCCTGCGACTTCGTCCACGTGGACATAGGTTTCTTAAAAATCCCGAAACTATTGATTTTCTGGGATATTAAGTAGCCTAGATGTGTTAATTCAGGCTTTAAGCTACCTGCAATCCAAACAGCCAAATTGGTTCAGTAATTAGTATTTGTGGCATGCATCCAAACTTCAAAACAGGCACACTACAGATTGATCTTATAAGGGTGACATTTTTCCATTATGAGGTACATACAGCGTACTACAAAACCCTTATAAAATGATAACTGGTAGAGACTATTGGTCTCTAGACTAGTGGTATTTAGAGGTATTTTGTAAAATTACAATAAACACTGTAAAATCTGTATAAAATGTAATACATAATATCATTTTGTCAAAAAGCGCTTATTTACTATTATTCCAAAAAATATCTTCTATGTTTGCACGCAAAATGCGTAACTTCAAAGTTTGCGTAACAAAAATATATAATGGCAAATATAATTAACTGTGCAAGAGTTCCGTCTTTGGAATTAAATATTTGTATGAGATGTATGTAAATATTTTTCTGAGCGGCATTTACTGATGTTGCGAGATGGCAATAACGCCGACAGACGTAATGAGGAAGGTGGGTTGTAAAACCTTAGCAAGCTACCAATGCACTTACATTTCAATAGCATTCACGTTCTGCAGAAGGGAATAGAGCTCAATTCCGTTTAATTTTAAGTTTGGTACATAGAGTTGTAAGATTGTTGGAGCGTATAAGACGCCGCGGGGCTCACTATAACGAGTCCTCGCGTTGACGGGGCGCCGGCGATCGCGACAAACAGCTTTATAGTGCGCCACTTTTAAAAATCACCTCTTAAATTTCAAATTAAACCTTCTGCTATACTCGTACCTAACAAGCATTTCTTGTAATAACTTTATTATTTTGCTTGACGTCCCGTTTCTTCGACATAGTCCTCATTACTAAAGGTAGAGGGTAGGTAGGTACGTGGTGACCCATTCGTTCATTATCTAGGTACCTACCTACTCTTTTTAATACTATAAAGAGGTGAAATTTGTAAGTCTAGATAATATATGAGGAAATTTTAGAAACTACTTATCCTTTTTTTTTAAATTCTTTCACATATAGATAGCTACATTATTTCCGAGTGCTATTGGCTATAAATTGTAAAAATCACGTAAACGAAGTCGCGGGTAAAAGCTAGTTTTATTTTACCTATCTTCTTCTTTATCGTATATTTTATGCTTAACTGCAGTGCCTTCGTCGCGATGGTACCTACCTACTATTTATTATAGCCTTCCACTCTGTTCGGTCCTTGGCTTTTCTCATTGCTGCGGAAGGTAAATGAGTATAATGACCTTATCAGACCAGCAGCTAAATGATCAGCTGTGTGGTCTTTACTTATAAGTGGTCTAGCTAGTCGGGCAATGTGACCGAAGTAGCTAAGAATTTTCGTAGTCGAGAGTCTGGTGTCGATACAAGAAGCTCCAATATCGATTTTTAGTTCTCTTCGCGTCCCATGCATCATAATATTATACTTTAACTGCCATATTATATTTAATATTGTAGTATATTATATTTAATTTTTACAACTCAATAAGTAGGTAAGGTACAAATGTAAATAAAACAGCGGTTTAATATTTTTAGTTCCCATTATAAAAATAGGTCTGTTTATCCATTCTAAATCGTGTTCTTTTGTCTAAAATTTTAATTGACTTTGAATTTATTCAGCCGTGAGATTTGTCTTGACTGAAGTTTAGTCGACTAATAGGTACCTAAATTCATGTGTTTTACGAAAGTAGATGAATTATGATTTATTTGTTCATGATTTTTGCTTTTAAATCCTACTAACAGTACTTACCTTTTTATTTACCTACATATTTCACCTTTATATTATATGTTATGTATTCTACATTTAGGTACTTACCAGTTTTAAGACCAGAAATAGTATGAACTAGCTTATGCCTCCGACTTCGTCCTCGTGGACTACACAAATTTCGAACCCCTATTTTAAGGGTTGAATGTTCGAAAATGCTTTCTTAGCGGATGTCTACATCATAATAGCTATCTGCTTCCCAAATTTCAACCCGATCTGTCAGTAGGTAGAGCTGTGCGTTAATAGATCAGTTAGTTCAGTCAACCTTTTCGTTTATATTTAGACTAGCTGATCCCCGCGGCTTCGCCCGCGTAGATTAAGGTTTTTAAAGATCCCGTATAGCCTATGTCACTCAGGAATAATGTAGCTTTCTACTGGTGAAAGAATTTTTAAAATCGGTTCAGTAGTTCTAAAGATTACCCCCTACAAACAAACTTAACGACATTACCTCTTTATATAATATACAACGGGCCGTGCAGCAGAAATCGTAATATTTTAATTTCGCCATAACTTCAAAACCAAACGTCCAATTTTAATCATTCAAAGACCAAATATTATCTCCATAAACTGTTCTTAGTGATGAAATCATTTATTTTGATAAGGATTAATAGCATGAGTAAAATAAACGCGTTTAAATGTAGTCCAAAAAAAATTCAAGATTTTTAAATAAAAAAATGGTTGCTGTGCCTCACTCGACATAGATGGGTATAGTGTGTCGCGGACTTTTTTGTAGATATTTATAAGATCTACAATTAATTAGAACATTTTATGGTTCTATCTTTTATAGTTTAGGCAGCGTACGCAAAATAAGTAACTTTTCTGGTTGATTTTTTACACCTTGTGTCCGAAAAACCCAAATATCTTACGGAACCCTATTTTTTTCCAAAATAAAATATAGCCTATGTTACTCGTGGATAATGTAGCTTTCGAATGGTGAAAGAATTTTTAAAATCGGTCCAGTAGTTTTTGAGCCTATTCAGTACAAACAAACAAACAAACAAACAAACAAACAAACAAACAAACAAACAAACAAACAAACAAAGTTTTCCTCTTTATAATATTAGTGTAGATTAAATGGGCTGTTTCCAAACATTTACGTCAGGTATGTATTATGTAATTACATCATAATTTAAAAGGTTTATCGGCTTACCAAGCGTCTTTTGTATACTTGCTAACTAAGCCACTAAAGCCTTACAATGTTATTAACATCGTTTCGCTACTGGACGGTTAATAACAATTGTTACTACGGTTTGCAACTTATAATTAAACTGACGATGTCCGCCCGAGGAACAATTAATTAGACCATAACCGAGCTCAGCAATAGCTGTTTCAAACGAGTGAGGAATGAGTTAGAAACAGCAGCGGCTATGCAAGTTTAGATTAGAAAAGCAACCAGCATTATAACTGCGAACAATACGAACGGACGTGTTATTACTGTTCTCATTGCAATATGTGATATTTAAGGCTATGACCGTAAGCGTCTAGTTTTAAATGCCATTTTTTTCATCCAACATTCCTAATAGAAAAATAGAAAAACAGTTTAAAATAATAAATAAGAATATAACTAGATTAGCTGACTCACATCTGCTTGGCAACGGTGGGTTCACCTGTTATAGGTATTATAGTTTACCTAAATGTGAGTGTATTATAGGTAAACTATAAACTGAAATGTTCTTATTGATGATGAAAATTATATTGAAGTCAACCACAGACAAAATTAAATAGAGAAGGGATGGTATTTGATTAATTTATATCAGTAAGTTGATAGATAAATAGTAAATACACAACTTTAAAACTATTCAAACGTTCGATTTTGTACCAATACTCAGTATTTTTTATATTCTAAACTAACGACTCACCCTGGTTTCGCTCGGATGCAATTTATTAATGAAAATTTCCCAAAAAAATATTTCATCATTAAAATCTTGCCCTGACAATTTATTACAAGCACTACAAGAAAAATGAGCCAAATCGGTCGAACCGTAATCAAGTGATGATATTAATTTTCATAATATTATATGCGGCAATTGATTTTTATTTATATACCTACTAGAAGATTCTCGAATAAGTAATTCATGACACGCGCTACAGACGGAAACGTTTAAGTGCGGAAACCAGCCCAGAGTGAAGAAGAAGCAATTCATAAATCTATTTACTAGAACAAAAATCCAGAATCGTTAGGAATTAAATCAAGAATGGTTTTTAAATATAAACCCCTTAATCGACCGTCACGACAATTTCCCGGGCCTTCGGCGTTGGCATTCCCTCGGAATAAACGATTCGTTGCAGGCAAATAAACATTTATTCCGCCGTTATTATCCCCCACTTGTACTCTGTCCATACATTTGAAAGGAAAGTTCATAGAAATTGCTTAAATGTTTTGTTCAAAGCCTCTTGAACTATTTCGATCAACGTGTTATTAAAATAGTTTAAAAAAAATGTAGACAACGGCATATGACTACGGTATTTTATTCCTAGATGATTAATTTAATAACAAAGTCCTTCGGATCCAAAAATGTAACTATACGGTACATAGCGAGTAAGCGACTAACAAAAATTCACTTCTCCCACTACTTCGTTAGTATAATTGAGGACCTACCTATACCTTGATTATCTTCTTCTTCTACATAAATCTAAATATATAAAAGGAAAAGGTGACTGACTTACTGACTGACTGACTGATCTATCAACGCACAGTTCAAACTACTGGATGGTAAAATAGGGGTTTGAAATTTGTGTAGTCCACGCGAACAAAATCGCGGGAATAAGCTAGTTTATAATATTAATGTAGGTATACTTACGTTGTACCCATTTATGACAGTTTTTTTATGATCTCTCTAGATTTGTACTTACAAAATTTGAAGTAAGTATTGAAAGTAACTGCAACTTGTAAGACAGGTTATAAAATGTTATCAAAATAAAAATTATTTAAGACCGGATTTTTGCTACATTGGTAATGCTCTGTGCATTACCAATGTAGTAAAGGACGCTCTCAAATATACAGTGCTTGGTCACCTTCAAATTGGATGACTTGCAAAATATTCAGCACTGGTAGCTATTCTTTCTCAAAACACGTTTTTTTGTTTTCAACTCCTCAATTTCCTAATTATTCGTAAAATAATAAAATTAACAAATATGCGTTTTATATTTTATTTATGTAATCCAAAACTTTATGGAAGGAGAATGGCGAGCTTCAATATAGTTTCAGACCCAGGCTTGAGGCCCACATTCACGAATCAAACTTTTGATACTGGTTCTACTTACCAAACTAACAATTTGTTAATGAAAGTGAATCAAATAAAGATGGGAGAAAAAAGACAATTATTATTCTTAGTAATTGTTACATGTGAGGTCAGGTATCCATTTAATTATTTTTAAGCCAAATGCCCACTAGGCTGTGTTGTCGTAAAAAAGGTCAATATACTTTTCGATAAACCGCAGATACAATGTGCTTTAAACACAGCATCAGTATCACCTAAGCTGTTGGTCCTATCTTTAGTTAAGTACCCGTTTTCACTATACAAATTCATTATTCAACTGTAGACTTTAGACATTTTGTTACGAAAAATCATTCTAAAATGAAAGCATTCTCGTAAAGTGTTACGAGCGAAATCAAGGACGCCTTTAGAAGTATACTCCTTGATCAACCTTCAGGACGATTTGCCGAGCATTCAGCATCAGTATTTTCTCGGAATAAAATTCCCGGCCCGGAACTCGAATTTGTTGCAGACAAATAAATGTTCCTTTCCTTATTATTCTTCACTTTCTTTTTATTCGTAAAAAAGCTTTAACTTTTTTCTGATTTGACAAGTTTTTGTATCTATTCAGAAATGTAGCAATTCTATTAAACATTTCCGCATAATATTATACGATAAAAATACAGGCATCATAATTTGCTATACCAACTTAAATAATATGACTATGCTGCATAAATATACTACATCAACTTGTAAATCTGTAATAAATCTATTATATAATATATAACATAGTTTCATTATACGTATTTATATTATAGGTATACGTATAATAAAACTGTAACTGGGCAATTCCTGTACCTACGTAAAATGTTTGGGATGAGACATCATAGGATAAAAACGGCACAATCCATATACATATTGAAAGTTTTAATCGAAGGTGGATTTTTATCGTTATGAATCCCTAAAACAGTTTTTTTTGTCTAAATAGACAAGAATTAAAAAAAAACCGAAAGCGTACACAGATGTGCACAGATGTGCACGCTTCACCCTGAAACCACTGAACGGATTTGAACGAAATTTGGTATACTTATAGTTAATACCTACTCCGGATTAATAAGACATATTTTTCTATATTCTTATCAAACAACTACTGGGTTTCTTTTCTTTATTACGAAACCCCAATAAAAATAAGGTAGATAGCGGAATAGTTCGTTTATAACAACTTAATTATTATAACTATTAAATAATTATTAATATATTACGTAACCAAGATAGTATGTACTTAACTTTATAAACGTTATAATATGAAAGAGACGTGTTCAGTGACCGTAGCCACGTAGCTGGGTAAAATGTCAAAGTAATACAGAGAGAGAGCCAGCGCGTGCCAGACCTTCGTTATTTTATAAAAGCTGAAAGTTTCTCTACGTATTTTTCCCAACACAGAGAGGAACGATCAGTGACTATGAAGTTAAAATCATGGTAGCTTTGGGAGATATCAGGTAATAAAAGTGTAAAAAATCTTACGTCAAAGCATAAAGACATTTTTTTTATATTTCTTCGGAATAAAATTAGAAATCACGTCATGCATTACCAGACATCGTTGCTACCCCCTGCCAGACACCCTTTTAAATTTTAAGGGCGTCTGGCACGTTGCCACGACACTAAATGTCTGGCAATGCATGACGAGGTAATTTCTAATACTATTCCGAAGAAACTATAAAAAAAACGGCCAAGTGCGAATCAGACTCGCACACCGAGGGTTGTATAGGTACTACAGTCGTATTATTTCGACATTTTACACGATAAATCACAAAAAAATAATGCATAAAAATAATTAAAAATATATTTTAGAATCTACAGGTAAAGTTTTTTCATATGATATCTCATTTCGTAAGTATATTAATCTTACTTTGAAAGTTAAAAAACTTCATAGTTGCTGATCGATCTTCTCTGTATTGGAGACAATACGCAGAGAAACTTTCAGCTTTTATAAAATAACGAAGCTCTGGCACACGCTGGCTCTTAGTCTATAAGGTAAAGGCGTGAGGCAAACGCAAAAATTGTGTTGACGCTGTGGCCGCGCGTGAAGCATCGAGCGTCGCTAGTGGCGCGTCGTCGGCCGGGTGGTCCTCAGCCCACTCATGAACTATTCTAGTGAAGCCGTCATCCGCTGGGATAAGCGGCTCATTATTCACTAAAAGCCCACGGCGTGCCCGCTCGGGTAATTGGAGGCTTTGTTCCTTCGCGCTGAGCTTCGACGCTCTCTTGAAGTTCACGAATCACGAGTAGGTAATACCACGCTGGATTATTTGCACAATCAACGATGTGCACAGGGCTTTACATTAATCTGACGTCGCGGTTATGAATTGCTTGATGACGGATAAGCGTCCTACTTATTTTTCCACTCTAATAACTGTGCTTTATTAACACGATACGCGCGTGATCTAAAATGGAAATATATTTTCCTCGAAGCTTATAATAGTAGTTAACTATGTTATAAATTTTATCATGGTCTATTTGGGATAGCGTATATCGGCGGATTGGACTTACTGGTTAATGGTTAAGTTCAGTCAATAATATAATTAAACCTGAGTTGAAATCGTAGCTAATCCTAGTTACTAATAGCATTGTTGCACTACTAAAGCCCGCCTTATATTTCTCGGTAGGAAAGGCATTCCGAACTAGTGGTAGTCTATGCATCCGACTATTCGAAAGTACTTGTAAAAGTTTATTTGAATAAAAAAATTTTTTTTCTTATATGATTAATGGGAGAGGTTATAACCTACAGCAATTATGAATACTAGGTAGAGCGTATTGAAAGAAATTGCTTTTAGTTTTTATACTTGAACACCTAGTTCGGAAAACCGATAGACGATGGGGTCCCAAGGTGCTGGAATGGCGGACCGGAAAGCAAAGCGTTGGGAGACTCCCCACTAGGTGGACGGACGACATCAGATGAATCGCAGGGAGCCGCTGGATTCAGGCGGCGCAAGACCGTGGCGTGTGGAAGGCCCTACAAGAGACCTATGTCCAGCTGTGGACGTCTTTCGGTTGATGATGATGATGAATTAAACACCACACTGTTACAACGTAAAATGCATTTTGCTCGCGTTGAAATAAAAGCAGTTGAAAGGTAATTTTAACTGCAAATTAAATAAATATTCAAAAGTGGATTCTTGTGTAACTCAATTTATTGACCTATTAAATATCTCTTGATTCGCACTTCGGTAGGTGTGACATTAATTTAAAATGGGCGCGTTAAACTGCTTTTTCAGTCGGCAATAATTAATTTGGTACCTATATTTTAGTAGTAAAATAATAGCAGTAGGTATAAACTATTCATAAGCTTGGTTTTTGACCAATTAAAAACCAAGCTTATGACAAATAGCACCAAGCGGAGGATAGAAGTGAGAGGGGACAGAATTGAATATGTCCAGGAATATATTTACCTTGGCCAAATAGTTTTTTTTCAGGCTCGCCAAGATAAAGAAATCACAAGGCGTATCGAAAATGCCTGGAGAAGCTTTTGGTCATTGAAAGAACTGTTTAAAGGCAACTTTCCATTACATCTTAAGCGAAAGCTCATGGACATGTGCATTCTGCCAACTCTCACGTATGGTGCTCAGACTTGGTCCCTGACAAACTCTCAAAAGTCCAAGCTCAAGGTTTGCCAAAGAGCCATGGAACGCAGCATACTAGGTATAAAACTAGCAGATCGCGTAAGGAATTCTGCTATACGTTCCAAAACGCGAGTAGCTGACGTTGGCCTTGCAGCCGCTTTACTCTAATGGGACTGGGCAGGTCATGTGTGCCGTATGCCAGATGAGCTATGGGCAAAATCAGCTTCTTTTTGGACGCCCCAGAATCATCAACGCCAGCGTGGTCGGCCGAGGCGACGTTGGCGTGATGAATTAGATAAATTTACAGTTACGTGGCCTGAAGAGGCACGAAATAGAAAATTGTGGAAGGATCGGAGGGAGGCCTTTGCCCAGACGTGGGACAGCACAGGCTGATTTAGATTAGATTAGATTAGATAAACTATTCTTAATATTATTTTATCATACTAACCATGAAGTGCTTTAAGTCCATCCATCCATCCATCAGCCTGTTTGCGTCCACTGCTGGACATAGGCCTTTCCAAGAGCGCGCCACCAAACACGGTCCTCCGCCTTCCTCATCCAACCGCTCCCCACCACCTTCTTCAGGTCATCGGTCCAGCGGGCGGGGGGTCGTCCTACACTGCGCTTACCGGTACGCGGTCTCCACTCCAGAACACGTCTGCCCCATCGGCCATCGGTTCTGCGACAGACATGGCCTGCCCATTGCCACTTCAGCGCGCTAATCCTTTGAGCTATCTACCTTCTGCGAATTTCCTCGTTCCGGATTTTATCCCTGAGAGTGATACCCAACATAGCTCGCTCCATAGCACGCTGAGCGACTTTTAGTTTGTGGACGAGGCCAACTGTCAGTGTCCACGTTTCCGCTCCATACGTCATCACAGGTAGGACACACTCGTTGAAGACCTTAGTCTTAAGGCTTTGCGGTATCGACGATTCGAAGACCTGTCGTAGCTTTGAAAATGCTGCCCAGCCCAGCTGAATTCTTCTGTCAGCTTCCTTGTCGAAGTTGTTTCTACCGAGTTGTATGATCTGGCCGAGGTAGTTATATTCTTGAACAACTTCGATGCTGACATTCCCGACGATGACGGGTCTTGAGATAACGTGTTCGTTAAACATGACTTTTGTTTTGTCAATGTTCATCTCAAGACCTACGCGTCTGGAAGAACAACTAAGCTCGATCAGCATTTCCTCAAGGTCCTGCAGCGATTCTGCTAGTATGACGATGTCGTCCGCAAATCGCAAGTGTGAGATGTTTTCGCCGTTCACGTTTATGCCTCGACCTTTCCAATCCAAAACCTTAAACACGTCTTCTAGGGCAGAGGTGAAAAGTTTTGGTGATATTACATCTCCCTGCCTCACACCTCTTCGTATTAGTATCGGATTCGTTTGTTGGTCTTGGACTTGGACGACCATGGTGGCGGAGTCATACAAACATCTCAACACTTGGATATAGTGCCAGTCGACTTGGCATCGCTGCAGTGAGTCCAGAACAGCCCAGGTCTCGATGGAATCGAAGGCTTTCTCGTAGTCCACAAATGCTAAACAGAGGGGCAGATTATACTCCTGAGTTTTCTGCATAATCTGCCGTAGCGTGTGAATGTGGTCAACGGTGCTGTAGCCTTTTCGAAACCCCGCCTGCTCTGGAGGCTGAAATTCGTCAAGTCTTCGGGCGAGACGATTCGTAATAACCCGCGAGAACAGCTTATAAATATGGCTTAGAAGTGAGATTGGTCTGTAGTTCTTAAGCAGACTCTTATCTCCTTTTTTGAAAAAGAGAATAGTGACACTTCTACTCCATTTTTCAGGTGTTGTACCAGTTTTGATGACGGTATTAAAGAGGTCTTTAAGCTTGTTGAGAATTGGCTTTCCTCCTGCACGCAGGAGCTCCGCTGTAATACCGTCATCACCTGGAGCTTTGTTATTCTTCAGCTGTCCGAGAGCTATACTAATCTCCCCTACGTCGATATCCGGGAGGTCGTCGGTATAGTGGCGCACAAGTCTCGCACGTTTGTCGTTCGCGGTTTGGGTGGGTGCAGGTTTCGAAGCATGGGCAGAGTAGAGCTGCCCGTAAAACTGCTCGATCTCTGCTAATACCTCGGGTTTCGAAGCAACAGTCCGACCATCCGATGTTCTCAACTTCGTCAGATGGCTCCTCCCAAGACTCTTAGCGAATACTTTAGCTCCTTTATTTAACTTTAAGTTACCTTAAGCTTAAGCTTTAAGTAACCTTATTCTAATACTTTGGGGCTATGCAGGTTCTTGAGACTTGAATACCCTGTATCACTTCGACCGTCTCCAAACTATTGTGTTTGCCTCCACTTCACATTCCTTTGTCAAATCCTGTGGCCGCCACGAGCCACGACTCTCGATAGACTCGTGGCACAGTCTTCACATGTCCGAGCCCTGGAGCTTAAGGTTGCACGTGTGCCTGTTTAGACCACAACCGTTAGTACTATTATATATTCTGTGCCACAACCTTAAGTAACCTTAGCACGTCATGAGATGAGTTAATTACATGGCAACCGATAAACGTCCACTGCTGGTGATAGGTCTCTTTTAGGGCCTTCCACGCGCAACAGTCACTACGCCATCTGAATCCTGCGGCTCCCTGCGAATCGTCTGATGTCGTCCGTCCACGGTCCACCTAGTGGGGCCTCTTCCAGTTCCAACGCTGCGCTTTCCAGCACCTTGGAACTCCAATGTCTTTCGGTTTCTCGAACTAAGTACCCTGCCCATTGCCACTTCAGCTTCGCCACCCGCTGAGCTATGTCGGTTACTCTGTTTCTCCTACGGATCTCCTCATTTCTGATTTGATGATGATGATGAGTTACACGGGCTCAAAGATTTACATAGAAAACATTGAACCGGTGTAACTTTAAAACAAAATGTTTTTACATATGCTGACAAACCACAGAGTCCACAGACAGACATATTTATTTATAAAATGTGTCTACAAAATTTCATTGAATTTGATTGGTTAGTACTCGAATGAGTACCAAACTAGTTTTGTATGGAAAGCGATAGGGAGCGTGTTCGAGTTACTTTTCTTAGGGATTGTATTCATACCTCTATTGAATAACAGTAAAATAGCTAACTGGTAAGCAAAAGGTTTCAGTTGGAACGTTTTTTCTGCTTTGGTCGAGTTTGGTGGAGATTAATTACAACCATGAATGTACTTGTAGGTTTATACTTTCTATATGTATGAATGTTTTGAATAATATCTTAAACTCTTAGAGCTTTTGTGCTGATTTTAGGACATCTTCCGATGTGTAGTTGTAGGTACATTCTAGTAAAATGTGTTCCGATGTGTACACAAAAAAAATTTAAACGTCCTGGTTTTCGCAGTCTCCCCTGTATGAAAATAAAAAGTGTTTTATAATCGTGCAGTATGTAATCATTCTACAAGAAAGCTACCAGGCTGTTGAGAAAAGTTTCAGGACGGTTTTCTTTTTAGAGGTTTTGCTTAGCAAAAAGAAAAAAATTCTTGCACGTCAAAGAAATATGATACTTATAATAAATTAAAAAGATTCTATCGTCTTGGCGGGGGCACTGCTGTGCCCCCTGAAAAAGGCTTTTCTAAATAAATGCTTACCACGAACTGAATTCCCAGGTGAAACAAGAAATTGTGTGATTGGCCAATTCACGGTCCGCTCCGCTCCACTCTACCCATCTCCGCGTCAGTAGAAACACACCCTAAGGGTGTCTATCCATTGCAGAGCGGAGATGTGTTAAGTAGACTAAACAGATTATTGATAGATAGCCTTACCGCTACCTAGCGATCTCTTCCAGGCAACCAAAACGATGCAAAAGGATGTAGCTTCTTCATCTCACATATTTTGCGTTAACAAATTCTATATGCTTACCGTATACTAATATTATATTCGATACTAGCTTATTCCTGCGACTTCATCCGCGTGGACTACACAAATTTCAAACCCCTATTTTACCCCCTTAGGGGTTGAATATTCAAAAACCCTTTCATAGCGGATGACTACGTCATAATAGCTATCTGCATGCCAAATTTCAGATCGATCCGACCAGTAGTTTGAGCTGTGCGTTGATAGATCAGTCAGTCTGTCAGTCAGTCACCTTTTCCTTTTATATATTTAGATTTGGCAACCCTACACCTCGCTTCAGTACTCCGGTATTATCGTGCGGGCGACGGGATGTAGTCAGGCGTACGCAATTTGTGGACCATTTCTCTTCGCATACCGTGCGACACTGCTGCAGATTGGCGCGAAAGAAATTTATGGATACAGTCTATTATTTTAAGAGGCAGCTTAACTTTCATTACACTTTTGACTCGAGAATACGAAATTGAGTGTTGAGGCGGCGAAATAACTAAAGGTTTTTATTAAAAGCAATGTAAATAATACTTTAAACGTCGGCAGATTTTATTTGATGGCTCTTTTATATTAGTGAAAACGTTAGAAAATATTAGAATTGAGATTCCAACACTACTCTACTTTGAGAAAAAAAAATATCCATTTTTTAGTATGGATTTATATGCGAAAGTGTGTCTATCTGTCTGCTAGCTCTTCACGGCAAATTCGTTTGACCGATTTTGACGGGATTTAGTACAGAGATAGCTTGCATCCTTGTCTCGGAAAAATAAAGAATTCCTACGATCCCACGGTATTTCAAAATACCTAAATCCATTTGAATGAAGTTGCGAGCATCATCTACTTGGTATAGGGATAGTTTGCATCCTGAGAAGAACATAGAGTAATTTTTATTCCGGAAAATCAAAAAGTTCCCACGGGATTTAGAAAAAATCTAAATCAACGCGGATGGAGTCTCGGGGATTATCTAGTACTTAATATGATAAAATTCTATTTAAAAGCAAAAGGTTCTAACTTTTGTCGTAATTCACAGGTTTTTCTCCTTTAGATATTATGCTTACAATTTATTTTAATTAGCTTGGTAAAGTTAACTGGAAATATAGATACTTAGTTATAGTCCGCGCCGCAACAGGTCGAGATGGTAATAGGGGTAGGGACGCCCCGCATACCCGCACAGCCCTCGCGCTATTCCGGTGTGGGATAGCACGAGTGACGTACGGGCGTGCCCACGGCCCACCTCACATCCGCCATCTCGACATGTCGCGTGTATAAGTACTAATGTTGATATACGAATAAAATCTTCTTGTACTCGCATCACCATTTTCCTATTTCATTCAAGTGTAAAATACGTGCAAAATTTCTCCATACGAACCTTTTATTCAAAATTCTACACAATCGGCATTTTCTAAAACCTCAATATGCAACTCTTTTATGTTGTCCAGTTAGGCACAAAATAACCATTGAAGCGAATATCCATTGTGTCCGGCGCACTGTAGTCGCGAACGTAATTTGTCGTACATTTCTCTAGTGTGTCGTCCTAGTATACCTCGAATCGGGCTGACGTGAAACTATCGATAACTCTGTGCGGAATTAGTCCTTTTGTCCGTGCGTCCCTGGGGCTTTGGGTTTTATTTTTAGTGGACAGATAGATTTACCGGAGAATCGCCTTAACTAGTGCACTCGAGGTTTCTCGTTAGCTTCTCGCCACTTACCTTAAAATAATTGAAGCTACAATACAAAGATGTTACCTATAATACTCTAGATAGGTAAGTATAACTCATAAAATTATGTTTTAAAAAGTGAAGAAATATTCATAAGTTTGTGTGTGTGTGTTACACATAATTATTATTATGCGTAGTGACACAGATTACATAGATATTGGAGCAGGGCATAGAGATGGGTTTATGCACCTTTTGACACCTACCAGCGTGCTTCAAAAAATGGCGGCCCGTTACCAGGGCTATATTGAATCCTTTTTTATCGCCTTAGCACAGCTCACGACAGTTAGGCAACTTCTAACCACCAAAACGTCGAGGCTTCGACGTCACTGGCAGGTGTCATAATATGCTAGTACATTTGACAAGTCAATGATTTGACGCAAGTATAAGGTACTAATGTAGTCAAAACTTTCTATGATTTTACGTTAAAATAGCCTAACATTTGTCATATCGTCGAAATTAAGCATAATATTATCATTTTTGTGAAAAGATACGTACATTTGAAGGAAAAAGTGTCGCTGCGACTATTGTTTCCTATGTCAGTGTTGCGACGACGTAAAAATAGCGGTTACTTTCACGGACGCTTTTTGACGTCCGTAATTACATTTTCTAATTTTGTGACTAAAATTTGCGGCGGATTCGTCTGCAACTTTATGCTCACGTTTTATTTGCTCATGAATGAATTATGAAAACAAACCACACTTGTTTTGATAAATAACGTGAAATGTTAAAAAAAATAGTTCAACCGCCATTTAAATATTTAAGGTTAAAAAATAAGGCCAAAACTTCGCTCTGAATCCTAAAAGAGACAAAACTATTCAATTATTCAAAGTACAATTTTCGGGTGGAGCGTAGGTACAATTTAAACAATGAATATTATAGTCTATTTTATGAAATTTAAATTCTCAAGCAAATAGATCTAGTAATAAACCAACTCTTTTTCGTTTCGCAAAAACTCTGGAGCTGTTTTCATTTTTAGGGTTCCGTATCCGAAAGGTGACAAGACCTTATTACTAAACCTTCTGTCTGTCCGTCCTTCTGTTATTCTGTCTGTCAGTTTGTCTATCGATTAGCGGCTGTACCTATCTTATGAACCGTATTTTTTCAAAGTGGCCGACATGCAAATTGAAAAAAATTAAAAGTTATTGCTATAATACCTATATCTTGTACGATGGTACGGAACCCTTCGTGTGCGAGTTTGACTCGAACTTGACCAGTTTTATTAATGTATGATAAACGTTGAGACTTTTATATTCTTATCGACACAGGCAGCACTTTATTTTGCTAGCATTTGTACGCGGAGCAATATTTTAAGAACGACAGCGGCAGAGATGGCGGCGGCGGCGGCGGCTCGGCGTTTAATCTCGCGGTTGGAACGGGCGTCGGGCGTGGGTGTCTCATTTTTGCTTTACAACTCGCGCCTTGCGCCTGCCACAATTGTATCATAATTTGTCAATAATAGACTTAGGGCGGTTTCAGACTAGCGTATTTTTACGGTCGTTTCAGCATACGCGCTTACACGCGCGCTACATACGCGCTACAAAAAACCGGACGCGCGTATACGGGCATATTTCGGCGTGTACGCTCGAACCGGTGCAGGTGGCCCGGTGGGTATTGGTCTCTCGCGGTTCGCGCTTATACGAGCTTAGAAGCGCGTCAACGCTCGCACGAGTTGAGTATGTGCCAAAAGGCGCGCCTATACGCGCCTACATGCGCTTCCAAAAACGAGCTTATACGCGCGTATAATACGCTAGTCTGAAACCGCCCTTAGTCCCCGTAGAGCAAAAAATCGTAAAATGCCAATTTTTTTTATGAGAGCCATCAACTGTCCATATTTTTTTGCAAGTTTCTATCTAACTATCAATTCAAAAAACAGTATACCTATGTGACGTAAGTGCTTGATGTTACGAGTAAAATAATCCCTGAACATTTATAACTCTAAAATTGGTCATTTACCTCTACTTTGCTTCAGAAGTTGGACTTATTTATATTTTAAGACATCCATGTTGACCTAAGCCATACCTAATCGTATTTTTTCTGAAAAACTTATATAAGTAGGTACATAAAAATTCCAAAGAGCAGTTTAAAGTGAAATGACTTTCCTTAAAATAACTCTTAAAGCTCAAATAGCTAAAAGTCTGCTAAAAGTCAAGAGCGGGTGAAATTCTTTTTATCTATTCTAATGAGTTTTATACTCCTTTACACGATTATACGTTGGAATTCTTAAACCATGATTGGTACTCAGAAGACTAAAACCTCTAACTGTCTTAAATTCTTCATGTAATTTTACTCCCCATTTTCTTACGAATGTAAGAGCAATGTCTTACAATATCCACTCGTCTTCATAAAGTAAGGGTTTAACTGCTTAATTAAGAAATTGTCTCGTTTGCAGTTTTCGAGCTGTGCATTATCTGGGAGCTGAATTACAAAATTCAGGACAATTATTATACTAAAGTTTATTCGATAGACGAACGGATTTTTATTCTTTGCTCAAATGAAAGAATACAAACCAATTAGTTTATCTTAAAGAACATTAATGAGCTTTTCTGACATTGTAAATTAAGTTTGTACATTAATGAATTTTAAGGTTTGGAGATATTATAAATACAATTTAGGTAGGTAAAGTAGGGTTTTCAACTTTTGGTTCTACTCATATTATCATCAATTATAAATCAAGTATAAATATGAAAGTGTGTATGTTGCTTTGTTCTTTTATTACGACACCACAGCAACTAAAATCGTTGTTTTTTGCATGGATATTGTTAAAACTTAGAGAGTGACATTTACTACTACTTTTATTCTGGAAAATCAAAGAGTGACGATTTACTCTATCTAAATTTCTATCTAAATTTTACCGACGTAAGTCATAACTCATAAGTAATGAAAATTACTTAGATATTTGTTGTTAGGTACGAAAACACGAAGAGAGCTCTCATTTATCTAATGGAATTGAAAATATACTTACGAGTAAATCCATAGACGTATGCACTGCCAACTAATCAACGCGAACCTAAGCGAGACACGGCGCGCTGGTATTTGCTCAGCTCAAGGAGGTATGAAAGCATTTCGCAGCAACTTGCCGCGTGTTTATCCGATTGAAATTTCTAGAAGAAACCGAAGTTTGTTTGCGTTCCATTCGATCTCGCGTGTACTCTCCAACTGGAGCGTTCCGCGACCACAAAATGCAATTATGGACCGCTGTCTGAGGCAGCTTAGTGTCATAGCTAGGGTCATCAGCGCTCGCGGCATGTTTCGAATTTTGCTCCCTTAAAAACCTGGCGTGCCAAAAGAAGGAAGAAAAAAAAAGGTTAAAAAAAAAAAATCTTTTTTATTCGTATAAACTTTTACAAGTACTTACGAATAGTCGGATGCATCTACCACTGGTTCGGAATGCCTTTCCTACCGGTAGGTAGGATAAGTCCAAAAAATATACAAAAATCAAAAAAGATTTTCTTTTATGACGTTTTCTTCCATTGTCAGAAATAAGTCTCTTGTTTTACCTGCTTAAAAATTACAACCAAAGCCTTTTATTCAAATTGGGTGCCTATTTACCATTTTACACTATTTGATTGTTATTTATCAGCTGGTAATTAACTTTCCTACGACCTGAGAAGAAGCCCACAACAAACTCAAATAAAGGTAAAAACTCTGTCAAGTCAACATTAATTTTTTTATGTGCCTGAAGTCTGTGGCCCTGGATACGAAAACCCCCAGCTACGACACTGCAGCTATGCTTGAATTGCATTCCAAAGCCGAGCTAAGTATGAGCCGACCTATCTAGCCAATCCTCGGTTTAGGAGAAATTCATTCTAAAGTACCGATGCTGCCATAATTCGGCTATTTGTATGGATCTGACGCCGTCGGATACCACATGCCTTACTCGCGAAGTGCATACATAAAACAGTTTACCTCCATACAACTATTATGGTTACTGGGCTTTGTGATAGCGAATATCGTTATACAAATTACAACTTCCATTTAGACTACCCCTCTATAAAGTTTAATTATTGTTAATGATTTTCTTTTGTTGTTTTGTTTTTCAGTTGTGTAGAGTTGATATAAAACTTGCTAAAGTAGTCATAATGACGAGATGTTTTTCGTCAGCAAAGCATTGCAAAAGTTGTAAGAAAGATAATAATATTATGTCGCATTGATTATGCTCGAGCTGGCAGGCATAAACAATACTATAGTCAAAACAAAACCAAATATTCTGTGTTTGTAAAGCCATTTTTATGGAAGACGTAGAATATGAAACAATGCACCAGATTTTTTAGAGTATTAACATACTTAAAATCTTAATACACGCTGTGTGGAGCTTTCGTTTTAACTTTTTCCTCTATTTGCATTTGTACATCGGGCTAGTTTTAATGGCTTTTCTTCGTTCCACTTTTGTATCCAGATCATGTAACCAAGTCAGATTCTATTTAAATTCAACTTGCGTTAATCAGTTTAGTTGGAAACTTTTTCTGTTGCCTGAGTATTAATTAATATGTACTCGGGTAAAGTTTTCCTTTAGATTGCGTTTTACTGCCGTTTTACTTGACCACTGTAAAGTTTCAACGGAAGGTTTGTAAGCAGTATTACTATTATAGACATTGCTTTGTAACTATTTGACAAACGGTTTGTAAGATTTTAACCATGGTAGGTTTTTATCTTGGTCTATACATCATTCTTCAACAATTTGAATAATGTTTAGTCAAGTCTTATATTAATATTTACTACTTATTGTATAAGTATAGTGCCTTATTTATTATTTTTTAAATTGGTAAAAACACCATGTTTAGGTAGCCTTTTACTTTTAAATAGAATCAACAACGTTTTTGTGTTTTAATCTACAAGGTTTTTTTTTCAGTAAATCTCAAGGGACATCTCTCCAAAAAAAATGTTTTCAGCGATGTCGCAGAGCTAGATTACTATTTGCTACAAATCTCCCTAAGGGTTGGCTTTGTCAAGGCCAGTATAACCAACAGCAAAACAAAAAACCGGTCAAGTGCGAGTCGGACTTGCACACGAAGGGTTCCATCGTGCAAGATGGTCTATCTAACATTTTATATTTATGACGTTTTGTCACAAGGTACCTAAACGTCGCCGGTAAGGTGCTAGGTAAGGTAAGGTAGGTAAGGTAGAACTATCGTGAACTGTGACAAATATATCTATACTCATATGCTGTGACTATAGGTTTTAACCCTTTTTGTTCTTTTAAATAACATACTTTCAATCGGCCAATAAATGCAAATCTGTATCACCTTCAGTTTATATTGAATAACCACATAAAACATTGTTATGAATGGATGAAATTCTATCATGATTTAAATGATTGAAAACCAACAAACATATTGAAAATAAACATTAATTGTGTAAATGAAAAGCGCGGCTGATAAAACCTAAAACATATTTTTTTGATAACCGAATGAAAGCTCTCAGCAATCGAAAAATAAATCAATCTGTTTTCATTTTGTGAAAATGGATTAAATGTTTTAATTGAAATAGATTTTGTTTGTAGATTATTCAATATTTTAACTACTCGACTATGAAGAGTGGAACACGAAACCTTGTGGCGTAAATTTAAATTATGTTTTTGTGCACTCTATACATTTCTATGTAAACAAATTAATTAGTACTGGCACTGGGATAACAATACTGAGGCACAGTTATAATATAGATAACTATATATGGGGTACAGTTTAAAATAAATCAATTATAAAAGTTGCAAAGGAGAAGTGTAATATTTACTGAGAGATACAAACTAGTCCATACTATTCCATACTTTCAATACTAATATTATAAATGCGAAAGTGAGTCTGTCTGCTATCTTTTCAAAGCTCAACAGTTAAATCGATTTTGATGAAATTTGGTACAGAGTTAGCTTACAATCTTACATCCCGGGGAAGGACACATGCTACTTTTTACCCCGGAAAATTAAAGAGTTCCCACGGGATTTTTAAAAACCTAAATCCACGCAAACGAAGTCGCGGGCCTCATCTAGCTATTAATAAATGCCTGTCCTCTGTCCGTCTGTCCACTTTAGGTACGATTTTGACGAAATTTGTTACAGAGATAGCTTGCATCCCAGGGATGGACGTAGACTCTCCCGGGATTTTTCAAGCCTCGCAAAAGGAATCGCGACATAATCTAGTCTTATTTAAAGGTGACCGTGGATAATCTTTTCATTTCACGGGTCCATTTGTAAGAAATAGCTATTAGCTGGCTGTTCCCTTGACGACGATGTTATTTCTGGTAATGTCTCCCTATAGACGCTGAAGAAAAATTAAAAAAACCCACTTCATTTTGACCGTTGACATAAATTGTAGATCTAGCTAAATTATTACAGTTCATACTATTTCTGTAATAAAAGGAAAGAAATTAATTAGAAAGAATTATAAGAAATTATACTTTTCTATTGGCGGGAGGTCATCTCATTCATCTATAAGCAATTAATAACAATGATAGCACCTAAAATCAAGCAAACGCAAAATCTGCCATTGATTTTTTTCGAATTATAACTTAAATAATGGGAACTAGGAAGTCGTGTCATGATTCCCTTCTTTGAAGGCAAATTCTGTTCCACTGAGAAGAGCCTTTAAAAAATTGCGACTAAAGGAATTTGCTGACAATAACTTATTTTTACCCAGGTATATATTATTATTATTAACATAGTTAAACAAGGAATTTCATGAAATAAAATATAAAGGTGACAAACACCAAATTTTATCGGCATTGTTAAACGAAAATGTCATCTAATCCATAGGGATTTTCGTAATGGCTAGTCATCCAAGCGAAGGTAGTGGCGACGTTAAAAGCGTTCTTTTTCGGTAATGTGTCCCCGAAGACGGCGACTGCCTGAACTTATGGCAACCGGCGGTATCTATGGCAAATTATTTTGCATCTAGTCAAATGACACAATTTGAAATATCTCTCTATCCTATTATAAGTATAGTCCGCGACAGGTCGAGATGGCAATCGGGGTATGAGGCGCTGGGACGCCCCGCACACCCGCACGTCACCCACGCTCGCCAGCATCGGGTTAGCGCGGGGGATGTGCGGGGCGTTCCCTCCCCGATTGGCATCTCGAACTTACGCGTACTATAGGTACATATTGGACGGGTTACAAATACAATATATGAACCTCTTAACATAAATGTGAGCCATCTCAAGTAGTCCCGTCTTATGTAACCAAACCTTAGTTAAATAGCTAAGCGTAAGTTTGTTGATATGATTCACAGTAAAACATAACCAAAAAGAAGTTAAAAGAAAAGATAACTATAAGACAAATAAAAAAATCAAACGAAGCTAGAAGATAAAGCCAGTTGATGAAAATGTAGATGAGAAAAAAATACATTACTTTGACGGCTTTATAGGTATTAATAAACAAAAATGACTTCATGACATCGTTATTTATTCAATAAAGAAAAAAGCATGTCTTACCTAGTTATATAAGGGGCGACTGCAAGGGTTGCGAAAGGAAAGAGCATTTCCTTAACCTAATTTTATTACTAAAAATTTACATATTATATTAACTATTATATAAAATTATCCTAATTGCTCCGCCTATTTGTGGCGGAGGCTTCTATAGCTAAATGTGATGTGTCGGTCCGCAGTCCTATCGCACGGTGCTAGCGATTTCTGCCGCGTCAGCAGGTGTTGGTTTTCGCGGCGACCGTGGGAACGCATTAAGCAGGCACGTCTAGCGTTGCGGCCTGACTCTGCCTGCGTAACAACCTCATATTTTTTATAATACCTAACCAATAGGATAATATTAATCAAATTCTACAACCGATAGATAGTCGTAATTTTTAGGATTTCACTGAAAGATATTTGTTACGTAATCTACATTGTTTTATTTCAAACTAGATGATGCCCACGACTTCTTGAATTTTTGATTTTCCGGGATAAAAAGTAGCCTTTCCTGGGATGCAAGCTATCTCTGTACCAAATTTTGTTAAAATCGGTTGAACGGATGGCTGTGAAAAGCTAGCAGACAGTCAGATAGACAGACAGAGAGATGCATATATAATATTAATAGTCAAATAATATTAGTAATAGTATGGTTGTAATAAAAGAGATGTTTCAATTTAATTCCCGTCTCTACATGGGCGACCCTAGACGGTCGGTCGAAGATTGTGGTTTCAGTATTGTAGAGATACTTAGAAAACAAGACGATTCTACAGAACTAGTTTTCTAATTGAAATTGAAGACAATAGATAAGGAAATAAAAGTAAAGTATTGTTGTAGTCTTTGAACCGTCGCAGCTTTAGTTTAAGTTTACTTAATTAATTATCAGCATTTACATTAATTATGTTAAAGTATCTTACTTCGACAAATAAAAAAGTGTATAGTCCGTACAAAATGCCTTATCACGCGCCGTTTTAACTCTATAGGTCAACTGTCATGTCAAAAATACGGCTCATCTTTAAAAATTTTCAATAAAATTTTGTCAAAACCAAAACTATTAATTACCATAAAATAATGATAGGTAAGTAAATAATCTTATACGATTCCAAAAGGAAGTTTAAAACGGAACGACAAAAGCAGCTTTTTTTAAAACTTTTTGACTATTAATATTGATGAAATTTATGTTTTAGAATCCTCAATGCAATAAATTATGCCTCTTTATAGACGGCAATAATCATCAAAATCAGTGTTACGGATTTTTTTGCGTAAATATATTGCGTCGTAAAAGTATGCCAGTAATAAAGTCCTATTTGTCGCCTATTCGTGTGGCTTGTTTATTGGCGGAGATGGCACGGGCTCGGCCTTGCAGTGGAACTGTCAATGTTATTGCCTAAGTTAATGTATCGGTGGACTCGTTCGCCTACGCTACGCGAATACATGCGCCACGAGAGACACCTCGAGGGGAGCGTTAGGCTACCTACATTTCCTGTTATATTGCAATGGTCAGGACTTTAAGTGTTTTTCAAGTTAAAAAGGTAACATTAGAGTTTTCTTATTTTCCAAAATTGTAATGTAATGAAGATGTCAAATCGTGACGTGAAATGGACATCTGCAAGTACGCTGGAAGAGGTGTGCCATACAAAATGACAGTTATTTTTTGCGCCGATTCGAAGCGCGCCACAAAGCGTGCCGGGAATTAAAATTGACAGCGTCAAATGATCTTTGTGTTGAGATTATGTTGACAGATATCTCATCAGTAACATTTAGTTCACACATGACGTTCACTGCTGCTATCAGCGTTTAAATGTCAAAAATCAAGTTGCTTCAAAACAGCTCGCCAATTGCAAGCCCAGCGTACTTGTATTAATATAGGTCAGTGATAATAAATGATACTAAATGTCAGATTTACGCTGTCGTACATTTATTGTTGTTAAAGTTTACTTTCAAAGTTGCTTAAGTCACAGTGGGTTTCTGATATATTATACAAAACTTACTTTTTAAAGCGAGCCCTTTTTTCTTCAGTGAGCGTAAAGTTTATGCCAGGAATAGTTGAAAGGTTGGAATTGAAACTCTTCAGATTTTATTCCGCCCTTTAAAGTGATGCGTTTGTGAGGCTTTATTTCCTGTAAGAAAACCGCATAGCATTTTGGCGAAGAAAAGTGTAAAATAAGGCTAAAGCCTTAATTTAGCACAATCTAGCAATGAATCCAAATTTTGTGGTTGGTTTGATATTAAGAAATCTTCTCTAGGTACACTAATACTTACAATGAATCAAAAGCTAAATTTGCTATACCTAATCCGCTGAAACAAATCAAATCTGTATAGTGCAACATGCACCATGCGATATGCGCCGCCCACCCTCCCACTGGTAAACATGCACGAAAAGCCAGCCACCAAGCAAGCAATACGCACCACCACCACGCAGCACCACAGAAATCCCAAAACACACTCGACGCACGTTTCGCCCCGACACCGGCGCATCCTCAGGAGATGTACTTTACGATTCAGGTAGTATAGTACATTTAGTATCGTGGCAACCCCTGCCAGACGCCCTTAAAGTCTAAAGTTTACAATACGCAGATAAACTTTCAGCTTTTATAAAATAACGAAGTTCTGGCATGCGCTGGCACTTTGTCCAATAAAATTCCATAACCTGCCCTTGAATTGCGAAGAAATACTACAAATTCTAGTTTCCACCTTAACCACTTCGTCAATCCTTGATCAAGACTGCTGATAAAGTTTCTAAATCCATAATGCTAGCAAGGTTGGCTTATCTTATATTTACGTTAAGATCTCGCCCACGGCTTTAAAACCAGTTTTGCTATAAGTGTTTCTTTATTGGCACTTTATTGATAGTAATACATATTTTTATGATAATAAATAATTTAATGAGGACTAATTTCTTTGAATTACTTGCCATAGTTACAAATCTATAAAAATAATAATATTAAAAAGTTAAGTTAGACTGGCGACCATTTTCTTTGATTTCATCAAGTCGTTCATTCACATAATATGTAGGTACCTACTCATATTTGATCAAAGAAAGTATCTTTAATCTGAATAATTCTTAAATTATATTGTGCTAGTTGATGCCCGCGAATTCGTACGCGTGGATTTAAGTTTTTAAAATTCCCATGGGAACTCTTTAGCAAATTTCATCAAAATCGGTCAAAATGTTGGGCCGTGAAAAGCTAGAAGACAGACATTAGTATGGATGGATAGTTCCATACTATCCATCCATACCATTCCTCAACTGCAAATATCTCTTTCATTTTCTTATTGGTAGGTACTAAGTATAAATTAAAGTCTTATGTGTTAATATTTGCAAGTGTAGAGTTTACACTGTAATAATGAGACGGTTAACAAGCAAATATTTATTACACTCGTAAAATACCAAAGTACCTACTCATAATATTAAACCTACGTTAAACAATGTCTTTATAATTAAAGGTCGTCACAGTTTTTATTGATCCCTCAATAAACTGACGACGGCTGGGATATTTTCTCACATTGGCTATGCGTGACAGATAATTTACCACTAAATTATATAGAACTCGTTGTAATGCTTGTCATACAGAGTTTTCCAATACCATCATTTATTCCCTAAGTACATTTTACGCATAACAGATTTGCATAATATCTTCACATTTATGTTTACTAGTGAACCTTATATCTATGTGTATTCGGAGTGTTATAATTAATAAACTACTATTTTCTGTGTGTTGAAAATATTTTTGAAATAAAAGCAAAAATAATATGCATGAGATTTTTGTGTTTTAACTAAAGTTATATTATACTGATAGTTCTAAAGAGAGATTCTGAGGATAATAATATTAGGTAGGTATATACTATATAATACTAATATTGCTTTTCTATAGTATTAGATAAATTTTGAAGAATATAAGTACATAATATGGATCCTAATTAAAAATATTTGGTTTTCATTGGATAATTCCTGATCCACCCGGCTTTGCTCGGGTGAAATTTAGTAGACCAAATATACCTAATACAGTGTATGTTACTTTTGGCTAAAATTGCTCTCTAAATGGTGAGAGAATTATAAAAATCAGTTTAGTAGTTTCACAGTAATTTATCGATTACAAACAACCAAACCAGTCATACCTCTCATTATACCTATAGATACCTATAAAGGGGATGTTACATAATCTTAGAAACTACCAAATTACGATTTTAACAGACCAAAATCATTTCAATAGAGATCTTATTAAATCGTAATATAAAAAGTGAAGAAAAAGAAAGTAACTATGTACCTAGTATTAAATACATGCACAATGTAGAATAACGACTCACGGGTGCATGTGTAGTATAATTAAAATACCGTACAAGTCTTTAAAGTATCAGCGTAAAGAAAATGAAGACAAATCCGCAATCATGTTTGTTTTGTTAAGTGTTTACGCAGGCTGTAGTAAAGCTTATAGATTAACACAACAGAAACAGGCTGTGGCTTGCAGTCACACGATAAAGCCTCCAGTTACGTTTCGTACGGCAACGTGCGCGCGCGCCGCCTCTTTATGGATCAACTCTATGAAACTGCAAATCAATTATATTTATCGATCTTAGCATCGAAAGAATAAGTTGTTATAACTTTTTTAAATTATGACTTTTTTCCTCAAAGTGCAAAATAAAACGTACAATTCAACAGAACAAAAATGATAACAGATTTCACTCGGATTTTTATTGTAGGAACTTGTGTTTTAATATGTTTCACTGCCGCTGAGTTTTCTATGAAAGGAAATGTGAAAAAGAGGAACACGGTTATCAGAGCCGAAAACAATTTGCTATCAACGTGTTATAATAGTACTGTATTTAAAAATGTTAACTCTCTGAAGCGTGTCGTGCTTGCATCCAAATTTATTTTTACCGCGAAAATATCAAGCTTGCAAAGTAGAAAGCGAGGTGTGGAAAAGTCCAAGAGAAGTATATTTAAAGTGTATGTCAGGAGAGTTCTAAAGGGTGATGCTAGTGCTTTGAGTGATTTGTTAAATGTTGAAACAAGGACGAACAATTCGTCTAGCCGCGCTTCGTTATTGGCTGAAGGTGGGCAGTGGAAGAATGTCTGTTCCACAGTCAAGGGACGGCCGGCAATATTGTTCGGTGAAAGGCTATCGTCACCTTTGAAATTGCTGATTGATCCAGTTCTTTTAAGTGTCGAACGCGTGCGGAGGGTGAAAACTTTGATAAAAGGTAAAGTTAGCTAAAACTGGTTTAATATCCTTCAGGCTCATGCATGGAGTTTTCATAACAGTTGATATAATCATTTACTCTCGACTGGTTCAAATTCTTCACAGTTAAAGTGAATTCGCAGATTTGCGCGCACATTTTTTGTCTTCGTCTAAATATAAAAGGAAATGGTGACTGACTGATCTATCAATGCACAGCTCAAACTATTGAACGGATTGGGCTGAAATTTGGCATGCAGATAGCTATTATGACGTAGACGTCCGCTAAGAAAGGATTTTTGAAAATTCAACCCCTAAGAGGGTGAAATAGGGGTTTAAAATTTGTGTAGTCCACACAGACAACGTCGCAGCCATAAGCTAGTATTAAATAACCGGTCACTCTTGCCCGTATCTATGAAAAAACTAGCTTTTCCCACGACTGTTCTTAGCAATGAAATTGGACTAAACCTAAGTAAGTTGTGACGGAAACACCAGTACCTACCTATTACTAAAATCATTAGTTCCTGGGATATATAAAGAATCTTATCAATTTCAAGCTATTTCTGTACTTGAGATAAGATAGGTTTAGCAGGTGAAATAATAACCAGCCGATAGGCAGGCAGACAGACATCAACACATTCGCATTTAATTATTATTATTCATCAGTAATTTTTTTTTTTAATTTTGGGTTTGGGTCAAATATATTATTATTATTATTCATCAGTAATTTTTTTTTTTAATTTTGGGTTTGGGTCAAATATAGTAATGTTTCAAAGTGAAACGTTCACCCATTCACCCTTGTTTGCATGACGTTCCAAATACGGAACTTATTTGTCTATGTACAGAACAGATAAAAAAAGCTTTGATTGAAATGAAAACATTTACTCGTTGTGTTTGTTTTCACTTTTAGCCCTTAATTGCCTAAGTGTAGGTACACAGTTATATGGTCTGTTCATTACTTGGCCATGTGTATACGAGACTTATACGAGTAAAATAGGTATTGCTTGGTTTCAAACTTTGTACTTTTGATCTCAGTTTCTTTCCAATTTTCTCGCTATTGAATAAAACATGACCTAAATTACAGCTTTTGATACGTGTAACATAAGGCAAGACTAATATTGGGATTCTTAGAAAGTCATCTTAATTCATAAGTTACTTATAATAGCAACATAGAATGATATTTATCAGCTTAAGGTAGCCTGAGACGTATGGGTGGCCCTTTTCTCTTTTAAGCTTCATGATTTCTTTTAGACAGCTTATTTGCTCTTGGCTTCATCCTGTGACGATGTCAAGGACAACAAATACCATAATACGAACAGGTAAATATATTAACTTCGCCATTTGTTGTACGAATTAAAACTCAAAAGCATATAGATACGAGCCTTAATTAATTGAGGCATAGTTCTTTGATTTCACGGTGCTATTCTAGAGGCGCGCGTTTTATCTAAAAGATGATTATCGGGTGTGAATTGTTGGGCCCAAACGTGGACCGCAGTTGTAAAGCCATTAAATATTAAAGGCGATTCTTTTATGGATAAGGCAATCATTGGCTAGTTTTGTCAGAATTTTTATTAATAAATAATCTAGTGTGTTTTTGGTTTTTTATTGTAGGTCATCATCACCATAATCATGATCAACCGATTGTCGGCTCGGCTCACACCTGATTTTTTTCGGATTGTTGGTACTTACCTAAAAACAAAATAACAAAGACTATGTTATTTTTTACATAGGTATTACGGGTTCTTTTTAGCTTCAGAGAATTCAGCAGTATTCCTTTGTATTAGGCACAGGGTAGGCTAGGCTCTAAAATATATTCCATCATTTTTTTCATATCTTCAACCTCTCTAAATTAGAGATAGCTCTTTTACCTTTAATAACGGTAATAGACCTTTGCACATTAGTGATCATGGTTCAATCGTGTATTTTATTGTATGTCATATCCACGATGTTAACATTTTCATGTATCATTGTAACGACTATAATTATGAATACAAAATTCCCCTCCTTGGTCAAAAACTGTTCGTAGAAGCGACTCGTGGGCGGAGTTGTATCGTGAGAAAACAAATATAAAATTGAACAACATTTGTAAATTACCAAAGCCGACAGAGATAGCTTCTTATAGACTACCTGTGTGTAAACATTGTTATTTAGGTATGTTTAGGCTTATAATGTAGTCTATATATATAAAAAGTCTTGTCCTGACTGACAAACTGATCTATCAACGCACAGCCTATACCACTGGGGCTATGAACATGAAATTTTGGCAGTAGGTTCCTTTTATAACGTAGACATCCACTGAGAAAGGATTCATGGAACTTCAACCCCTAATGGAATTAAATAGACAATGGAAGTTTGTATAAAAGTCCGTCATTTTTAAACTTGCATAGACGAAAATTGGTATTTAGGCATTCGGTAAGAAATAAAAAATAAAATATTATTTCACGACTTTCGAAAATTCTACTCCCAAGGGGGTTAAATAGGGGATTAAAGTTTCTATGAAAGTCCGTAGTTTTCAAGTTTTTTCCATGAGAGTTGGTATTTGGGTTGCGGGTTACAAATGAAGAAAACTGAAACATGTTCAGGATTTTTGGATATTCCACCCCCACGCTGATTTTCTAAATTCCATCCGAGCGTAGCCCAGGTGGATCAGCTAGGTTTTTATACAAGTAATCTCACAAGAGCAACCCTATCTTTAATCTCCCAGCCAGTATTAAATAAGACAAGATAGCGTGTCGATTATTTGATAAAGAAACAATTCGGAAGATTTATAATAATGAAGACAAGGGCGGCATTAGATAAAAACAAACGCTTTTCAACCGAAACAAGGGTTTGATCCTTCGCAATGCGTCGCAGCGCTGCGGGTTCGTAGAGTTTATCGGGACCACCGGCGACGTCCCAGGACTCCGCGCGACAAATTTATTGACACTCTTTCAATTAAAGCCATTGTTGCCCGTAACAGTCGCACCGGTCACAACAGAATAAAAACCCGATAACTCGCAGCATGAATCTATAATGCGTCTGTAGATATCGCTCTCCGCGCTCCGTACGCCGTAAAAGGAGATTTATTAAAACTATTTGGAAACTGATTCGATCGAAAGCGAACGATTTGACATTTAGATAAGAAACAAAATTTATTTTTCCCTCGGTTGCGTAGCTTCGGCCGAGTGACAATGGAATAAAAAGGTTATAAAATGCGCCGGTTGCGGCAGGTCGCCCACTTCCCGCGGGTCTCGTCGGTACGGAGCGGTACTCGAGGCGGGACAACTCGCGGAGGCTGCTGGTAGCAGATACAATGCGACGACTGCTTTGTTACGAGTAGGAATGAGCGATATTTAAGAGCCTCAATAGCTCAACCGGTAAAGGAGTGGACTGAAAACCGAAAGGTCGACGGTTCAAACCCCGCCCGTTGCACTATTGTCGTACCTACTCCTAGCACAAGCCTGACGCTTAGTTGGAGAGGAAATGGTTAATATTAGTCATTTAACATGGCTAATATTTTTATTAAAAAAAAACAAAAAACAAAAACATATTAATCATTGTCGATATTGATATCGATACTTAATATCGGTATTTCGATATTATAATTATTTTGTAATATCGATATTATTACTTTTCAGGCATGCTATGCTAGTGTTTTGATAGAAAACTATGATCAACTGTAAGTTATGTGCTATTAAATAGACATCATAGTTTTATGAGAATTTATTAAAAATTACTCAGTATAAATTAAGAAAAAATATTAATACTAACTGCTTAATTTTATTATAATGAATATTTTATGAACTCTGTGATTTGTAAAAATAGTTTTCTTTTATGTAGAACATTAAATATATTTCCTTACATTTAGATATTAAACCAATATCGATAAATATAGCTCATCCCTAGTTACGTGCCGCCGGTACTTGCAAGCACGTGTAAATTTCTGTGTGAGAACACGGTAGATAAGCCGCCGTGCGTGGGATGCAGAAAATGCACGGGACCGCACAGCCTTAGGCGCCGAGTGTCGCCTTCACAACGATTTTCGGTAATCGAGACATAGCGGTAAATATTCGAGACATTCCATAAAATCATTAAAACAGCTGTTGTGCATATAAATGTACCTCCCATAAATCTCGAAATTTTATTAAATTACATAGAAATCTTTAGCTTTTTTTTGCATTAAGTGCTGCAACCTTTTTCTTTATACCTACCCTATAATTTATACTAACAGTTTTTATCGAAACTATTATACCAATCAGGTAGGTGTAGATTTATATTGGTATATCGTTCGCTACATATAAATATCGTAATAAATATTTAAGTAATAATATTAAATTAACATAGAGCATAATGTTATCATAAAATTTATCATACAAATCACCACAATATGACATGATAAATTGATTATAATTTAATAGCCAATTTTGTAAATTGATTTTCAGAAACAACACTAAATAAGTAGGCTAGTTTGCCGGATATGGAAAATGCTGACGCCTACTATACACAAATGATAATTTAAGCGATTTATTTCAATTTTATATTGTACGGGTTAACCAAAGGTTAACCAATTACATTATCTTTAAACATAATTTTTTATTTGCTGAGAAAAATCTTACATCAAGTAGGTACCTACCTATGCCCAAGAAATAATTACCTACCACCATAAAGATTTAATATAATATATTATTGAACAACGTATCCTCTAATTAATAAGTTTTAATAAAATAAAAATTTAAAATAAAGCAGTACTTGTGGATTACTTCGATCCGAAGCTGAAAAAATGTAGTCCAGAATGCCGTAAAATCTACTAGAAAATACAAAATAACAAGAAAGCTTCTCTGTCAATGCACTCCGATTTATTAAGAGTTATTCAAATCTATAACTTTGACATAAACTAGTGCAACAAGAACATGAACAAGAACTGGATATTGCGAATAGCTCTACAATCTACATTAGACAAAAGCTTTCAGGCAGTAAATGTATGTATTCCGTAATATATTATCAAACTACTATAGAGACACTTTCGTATTTTTGTTTTCTACAGTTGCTGATAGAAAGCTTAACAGTTTCAGTCTTCTATACCTACGTTCGTATGTGTATTTAAAAAAAAGTTTACAGAAAATTACTTACTATACTATTTACTTGTATATTTATATTATATTTATATATATACCTGTCTCTAGATTATGTAAAACTCTTAACCACCACAGCTCTGTCATTGACATTAATTCTGACTCTTTATATAAGTTTCGGGAAAAGATCTTTGCATATTGGAAGTCTTGAGTAGGAAGTATTATCTTTAATCTTATTGATGTTTGTTTTTTATTTTGTCACATATGTTTGTAAATGTTGTATTAACTTATAATTGGCGACTGCACTTAGTAAGTAATATTTTCAGAATTAAGTTTTTTTTTTTTTTAAATGTATTAGTGTAAGTAGCCGTTAGTTAATTTAATTTAATAAATAAATAAATAAATAAATATATTAATTGCTTTACTTTTTCCTTTAAATTTTACTTTTTTTTTTTTCAATTTACATTTTTTTATAACACCATTTTACAACACCAAAAATTGATTAATTTCAAATAACTTAAGTTTACTGTAGCTGTAGGAGTTTGGAGTCTTCTTTTAGGAGTAGGCGAACTACTCCTGTGTCAGAAGACACCGCTCTTCCTTAACAATATTATCATTAGCGATATCAACCAAACGTGTGTGAGTTAGTAAGTGTATGGATAGATAAATTACTAAGTTCAATGGATAGGGATTGTGGTGGACTCTAGGAGAATTAGTTGTTTTTCTCAATAGCTATCGGTACCAACAAAATAGCCAAACAAATTATAGTCAAAAGCCAAAGTAAGTTGTTAAAAAATATTAGGTATGAAAATGAAAACCTTATTTAAAACAATTCTAAAGAATTTTGCTTTCAATATTCTATTTACAAGTTAAGAACCTGTCCCTTAACAATTTGTCGTGAACAATATATACTTTTGAAATCACTCAAAAGCCTATTCCAGAAGAATTCCTCATAAACAAGCCGGCATCCTTACACATAGTCAATGTAATTCACAGTTCCAAGTACTAAATTCTGTCTGTGTCAAAATAAACTCTTATTGTTTGGACAATTTACATATCCTCCATTGTATTCGGGTGCGTTTCAATAAAATTTAACCGCAGTCATCCCCACGTGTCCTGTGAGCACCCAAGATGTTATTTTATGACGGTCCTCAAGACCAAGTTAAGGTTATAGCCATAATTCAGTTTTATGAAACCCCGCTTCCAACAAAGTGTATATCTTCAAGTTCCCACATATTTTATAGTAAATAAGTACCTACTTTCGAAATTACTAACATAGAAGGAAATATTGAAGTTAGCTAAAAGTTAGCTAATTTTTTTCTTATCAAACGAGCCATTGGTTGATTCAAATCTCATTGCTGCCGCCCACTGGGCCACTAGTGGTGCCCAGTGGCCACAGCAAATCCACTTTTAGCCGCCTCAAGTTGCAAACGATATTTTTCATACATATTATAGTACCTATATTATAAACGCGAAAGTGTTTGTTTGTTGGTTTACTGGATTGGTGGTTTGTCCTTCAATCACGTCACAGCAGCGCAAGGGATCAACGAGATTTTTTGTATGGGTATATAGATAAAGACCTGGAGAGTGACATAGGTTACTTTTCATTCCGGTAAATCAAAGAGTTTCCACGGGATTTTTAATATCCTAACTCCATGCAGACGAAGTCGTGGGCATCAGTTATTTTGTTTAGCAGCGGCGCGGTAGTAATCAGCGCTGGCTACTTGTAGCCGAGTTTTGTTGTTCGTCTACCATCTACATACGACTACAGTTGCCGGCTTCTCCCCACCATCCGCTCATCCATTCTTGTCAATCCGAAAATGGGCGATGGATTCTAGCCACTTAGTAGCTGCAACTGGATGCCGCATCTAGTCACCTCTGACTGCGACTGGTGGCTACTGACTAGTTGTTGTGTTCAGTGGCCGCCAGTAGGCCCAGTAGGCGGTAACACTTACCTAATGCATATTATCTACAACCAACTTTTTTCTAAAGACGAAATCGATTGTGAGTTACTTACTTATACGAGTACGTTTTATAGTGACCACTTGGTTGATAGTTTATACGTTTAACATTGTCGGGACCACGTTGTAACGCACTTACGGGTTACACAGTAAGATAACGGTAACTCTGTGTAAACTCTACCGCAAATCTACGTTCAAATATAAGTGGCATTTAGAACAAAGCGTGCTAAAGCATAACAAAATACAATGCATCGAGTTATATCGACCCACTTAGTTATAATACTAATTCTCACTCTATGCATTGATGCATAGAGTTACAATTAGTATTATATTATAGTGGTTGACCACTCTATCAAGAAGACTCAAGAGTGACTTAATATTATAGTGAATATTGACTCAAATTCAAAAGTCAAGTTACCAAAGTTTTTAGAGTTCCTCAAAAGAAAAACGGAATCCTTACAGGATCACTTTGTTGTCTGTCTGTCAGTATGTCGGTTTATCAAGAAACTTACAGGGTACTTCCCGTTGACCTAGAATCATGAAATTTCGCAGGTAGGTAGGTCTCATAGCAGACATTACGGGAAAAATCCGAAAACCGTGAATTTGTGGTTATATCACAAAACAAAAATTGTGGTCATGAACTAAAAATTTGATATCATATGAAAGGGCTTCACCTGTGCATTTTAAAACAGATTTTTATTTATTTTTATGCATCATAGTTTTTGAATTATCGTGTAAAATGTCAAAAAAATACGACTGTAGTACGGAACCCTCGTTGCGCGAGCCTGACTCGCACTTGGCCGGTTTTTTTACATTCTTAATTATGATAATCATTTCTCACATTTTTCAATTTTTGCACCTCCTACGGATTTTGTGGCTGCGTGCAGTTTTTTCTCCATAGATATTGCTTTTTAACCGACTTCAAAAAAAGGAGGAGGTTCTCAATTCGTCGGAATCTTTTTTTCGGTAAAACTTCGAGACTGCCTCAAGGTGTAGTAAAGTTTTGAGAAGCAATTACCCATGTGTATGAATAATCATTGTAATGATCCACCTTAAGATTTTAAGGCTTGTAATTCTTTTGTCTATTGTTCCTATGATTGTTCCCGAGAAATTAACCAAAATTACGACTGTTTCAAAATGATTATTTAGTCCGGAAAAATCTTAATGTGGACAGGCAAAGATTACTAAAATGGGTGGTCATTTAATTTGATACTCGGTACTTATGACGTTTTGTCAACTTGAACATAGTTTAAATAGAGTAGACAGTAATTTAAGTGTGACTGACTGATGGATAGATTAGATTACTAAACATTAATATTGCATTCTAGCGTCAAGGTACTTTAAAGAACATAATAGCAATAAAAGCAGACGTAACTTTGCAGAAGTCCATGGAACACAAAAAGCCAGAGTCCGCGACAGGTTGACATGACAATCGGGGTATGAGGCAGGCGGGGACGCCCGCACACCCGCACGTCATCGGCGCTCACCCGTACCGGCTTCGCGGGGGCTGTTTGTGTGTGCGGGGCGTTCCCTCCCCGATTGCCATGTCGACCTGTGGCGTACTTATAGATGGTCAAATATTTATGTTTGTAAATATTTCCTTGTCATATTGGTGTAAAATTAGTTTTATTTGTGTTCATACCGCCCTGTAACGCAATGGGAAATTCCTAACAAAGGTTTACGTCCAATAACTAAGTTTACGACGCTCACTGCGGTTACCGAGCACGTGTTAAAAGTGTTGTGTCATCCCTATCGAGAATGTGTGTCATATCTGCCCGTTATATCGTGCTTTAGTATTTTTCTTTTAAAGCTTTCTTGGTGTGTTATTGTTATTAAAGGTTCTACAGAGGAAACAGGTCATAACTTTATAGTTAGCTTTATAGTTAACTTCATATTATGCTACAATATTATGCTCTCTAGTACATACATAATTCGTAGCTTTTATTCTCCTTTATCGTCATCGATGTCCACTGCAATATTATTCCGCCTCATTTTGCCACTTGTATACAGCAGTTCCCTCATTCTGCTGCTCCCTTGATTTCTGTAACACTGCGATTTCCCGTGTAATGTTGCGATTAGATAGCACCTTGGGATCGTAACGTCTATCAGATCTTCGAACTACAAGTAGGTATGTACCTAGTGGCGTGCAGGTCATAGAGGCATAAATGCACTGCTTACCCCAGTTGTAATAGCTCAATGCAAATTTTACATTATTACCTGCCAGTAAAGTATTGCAAAAAACAAATAAAAAAAAATAAAAAAAAGTAAACAGGTTCCTACCTAACTAATGCCTACCCTGGCTTCAAACCCTGTGCACGCCACTGTATGTACCACGCCTATTGCCACTTCAACATTTTCCTAAATCTATAAAATCAACCTGAAATTTATTTTATCAAGAATCTTTAAGACTGAATCAGGACTAAGTATGCCCATTTTATTTTTATAGAAAAAACAAAAGAGGATTAAATTGTAAGCAGCTTAAAATTTTGAATGAATCGTAAAGGGGTTTTGTTTTCTTAACATCATTTTTTTTTAAAGCCAAGTTAATTGCTGACTAATATTCCCTTTTCCCCTCCAACTAAGCGTAAAGCTTGTGCTAGGAGTAGGTACGACAATAGTGCAACGGGTGGGATTCGAACCGGCCACCTTTCAGTTTTTAGTCCGCTCCTTTAACCGTTGAGCTATCGAGGCTATAAATTAGAAATTAATAAGCATTAGAAAGCAATATTAAAGAGGAGTTATTTTGTTATATATATTTTTTCGTGAACAAGCTGATGCCTGCGACTTATTCGTCTGCATGGGTGTAGAATTTTTTCAAAATCCCTCCTCATTGGGAGCATAGGTACGATTTCGAAAGGACCTTCGTGGAAAATGTTCTAGACTTAACGATTTGAGCTGTACGTTGATACGTCAGTCAGTCAGTTCCTCCTTTAAGACCCACGACAGTTTGTCAACCAAGTTCGAAAAAGAAAAAGGGTTTGAAAAAGTAACGTAGATGATGCCCGCTACTTTGTCTGCGTGGATTTAATTTTCTTACTAGTCTCGTGGGAACTTTGTGAATTTCCAGGATAAAAAGTAGCTTATGATGACTAACACAAGCTACTTTTTATCCAACCGGACATCCGGGATGCTTGCTTGCTATCTTCGTACGATATTTCGGATAGGCCGTAAAAATGTAACAGAAGGACAGACAGACACTTTCGCATTAATTATAATACCCATATTAGTATTGATAATAGTCAGATATATTTTATAAATATAAAACAAAGATCTAACTTCAAACCTCAAAGTACGTTCTCAGGAAAATGTCAAACTGAAAACATCCAAAATTATTCGTAAATTTAATGAAATTACCATTCATTGTCATTCCAGAACATTTTTATTAAGACATAAAAACTTTCTAAGAGCAGTTAACAATACTGGAGACTTTTGTTGAAAATTAGGCATTCGCCCATTACACGGGGTTCCTTCAACCGCTTACTTTCAAACAAAATGGCAGAAAGAAGGGGATGCGGTGATCGTAAAACTGTGTTACGGCCCAGGGTGCTCGCGTCATAAAGTGGACCTACGTCCTACATTGAATAGAAAAAAATATAATCGAAATACGTAGCTGTACGCTATTTTCTATGACATCTTGTTTCTATTAATGTAGCTACTGTACCTACTATATTTTAGTTTTTCATTGTTTTTATTTTAATTTAAAAAATTGTTCCAAAAAGATTTTTTTAAATTAAAATAATTATGGCAAGCAACGTTGAAAACGAAAACTAATAAACTGACAGTCTTTGCTGAATTTTTAAATCCGCACTGTCGAATAATTTTATAATCTATCGCAGTAGTAAAGAAAGGATTCCCACTAAGTAATTCGAAAATTTCGAACACGTGGATATATTATGTTTTTAAAAATCCCGTGGAATCTCTTTGATTTTCCGAAACAAAAAGTAACCGTGCCCGGGATGCAAGCTATCTTTGTACCAAATTTTGTCAAAATGGTTAAACAGATGACCCGTTAGACCTGTTAGGTGAGATGGCTAGCAGATTGATACCTACACGTTTGCATTTATTATATTAAGTATGGAAAGTGTGGAACTATCCATACTAATGGATGATTAGGATTAAGTAATCTCAAGCGATTTTTTACGTATTCATATCATTGATCCCAATCTTAAAGACTCTCTATAATAATATACTTGTTTAACCTTTTAGGTCGAACATTTATGGGTTGTATATTCCAAGAAATTGGTAATTTTTCGCTTTCAGAGATTCCATTCGCTTTGAATTGTAAATCGCTTGCAGGTAAGTCGACATTCTTTTCTTATGTTAGTTGGTGATGCTTGTCTACACCTACACATTTCCGGGGGCATGACAATACCTCACTATTCAGAACGGATTGAATCCTATAGCGTGATAATATTTTATTCTATTTAAATTAGCATATGAAAAGAAATGTATGTCGTTTCAGTTTTATTACTTAATCATCGGTTGACCTTTTTCTTATGTGTGGGAAAATGTGTGTGTTGCTAGTAGCTATTAGTAACAGATACGAAAATTTTTAACATAAACATGAAGATTTACTACTGCAAATGCTCGTTATGGATATTAACTGTGTGTTTAGGAAGTTTATGAGAAATCACTACTATTGTTATTGTGTGTTTGTTCATTGTTGGTTTTTCTTTCAATCACACTGTAACGAAGCAACGGATCAACTTAATTTTTTGCATGAATATACCTACCTACTTAGTTAACGACTTGAAAGTGACATAAGCTACTTTTTATAACAGGATTTTTAAAATCCTAAATCGATGCAGGCATCACCTAGTTCACAAAAACATTTGTTTAACTTCTAAGCCCGTAACCGTAACTCAAAAGTTAGTGAAAAACAATCTTGCTCTACATAAATCTTATTTCGGTAGCGATGGATTTTTTGTGTAGTCTCCGATTTTGAATACAATATGACATAAAGTTAAAAGGCTGCACTGTTTATAAGCTCCCTATAACAATGCTGTTTTAAGTTTATTTTTGTTATATTTGTGCGGATAATTTATGGTTTCCTTTTGACAGCTGACATTATGACACGGTTGCGCTTTGTTCATTAATCAAAGAAAGCGACTCATACTGTTTTTTTTTTTCATTTCATTGTAATTTCATGATGATGACATTGATAAGTGAGGTCTAAGTTATTAAGTTAGAACATATTTTATTTTTTATAACATACATCATACTTGTCTAGTTACTTACGCCTATTACTTATTTTCTAATTAACATCATCATCATGTTCAAATCATCAGCGGCCCACTACCGAGCACGTATCTCCTCTTAAAATAAGTAGGACCATAGTCCGCCACACTGGCCAAATATGTGCGAATTGGCAGATTACACATTTTAGATAAAACTCTTAGGTTTCCTCACGATGTTTTCGTTCGACGTTAAAGCAAGGAATATTGAATTGCTTAAAAAGTTAGAAGTGCGTGCCTGGGATCGAACTCTTGACCTTCCGAATAGGAGGCGGCACAGCTTCCAATTATAATTAAGGTATAATGATTTAAGGCGTATGCACGTTTATAAGATCGAAAACGGAGTTTTTAACGTTTGTTAGTATAGTTTCAAACACCATATTGCTTTATGTTCGAATATAAAACAATATCCGTGCCATTTTTATAGCTTACCTATTTACAATTTTATATCGAAGACTATAGCGGCGCAGCTGTTGGCAGTTTGAAGTATATTAAAAATTAAATTATTTTGTACAAAGAAAAGGCCATACTAAGAATTTATTACATTAACCATGTAATCCACTATTTTACAGAAATCATCAGCTGGTGCCTTCTTCCGAACACTGCTAATAATATATTTTCTATCAAAATTGATCAATGGAAATGTTCTAAGAAAGCAGTACTTACGCCATAAGTTTAGGATATATTATGCAATTTGTATATAGTCATGGCTCCTCACGCTATGGGTGACCTTTAAAATGAGGACTAAAATCATACTTTTGACATGAAATTTGACACAAAAAAGTTAAAATGGCGCGTGAAGAGATAAATTTTACGCGTTATAGGTATGTTCCACAATGACCAATGGAAAATTAAAACCAAATGGAATAGAACGCCAGAGAAAAAATGCACGAAGAATTCTACTACAATGTGCCGTATTGAAATCCTAGGAGAGCCCTGCACGTACTTACCTAATCGAAAACGCTGACTGAATAGTGTTTCCGTGCGTGATTTTTCGATTAATTTCGATTTTAGATTCATCCATGGCCTTAAACAGAAAAAAATGTTGTCTCTACGTCAATGATTCACGCACTGACTGACTCATGGACGACGCCTAGCCCAAACCCTTGAATATAGAAAGCTGAAATTTTGTACCAAGGTTCCCTTATGACATACCTACCACAAGGAAGAAGTATTTTTCGAAATTTCCATGGTAGCGAAGCCGCGCGTGTATTCTGTAACTAGTTAATAATCAGTACTCTTATTATAAATGCGAAAGTGTGTTTGTTTGTTGGTTTGTTCGTTTGTTGGTTTATTGGTTTGTTGGTTTGTCCTTCAATCGCGTCGCAATGGTGCAACGGATTGACGTGATTTTTTGCATGGGTATAGATAAAGACCTGGAGAGTGACATAGGCTACTTTTTATCCCGGAAAATCAAAGAGTTCCCACGGGATTTTCAAAAACCTAATTCCACGCGAACGAAGTCGCGGGCATCAGCTAGTATTTACATATGTATTTTATGCATAGGCAATAACCGCTGAATAGTCATTTATTACATCTTATTTCTACAATCATTGACACCCACAACGGCGACAATATAGCACGTAACAATGATGCGGGGGCTTGATATATTGTATTGTATTAGAATGAGGTAACCTGCATTACTAATTGCTTTTTTTCTTTTATTGTTACAGGTATGGGTTTACAAGTGATTGAAGATTGATTGTAAAAGGTCGTAAGTAGTAAGATAATGTAGCTTCCGCTACTACTTTGGATAAGACATAACAATATTGATTAAAGGCTGAAATATGGCCGAAATTAATAATTAATCAATATATCTCTAATATGTCGATAAGTTGATGTCACATTGTTATTTGTTAAAAATTACCACACAATTTTGCCAAACATTAAACTTTGCTAAGTAACTTGTCAAATGATTACAGATAGATAGATTAATAATTTTCGTCGATAGTAGAAAGAACTAATAATAATTATGGAAATAATGTGAACATTATTCATGTATACTACTCGTTACTTACTGAAATTAAGTAAGCTGTGGTATTATTTTATTTTTTGTTCATTAACTAAAGTATATTTAAAGCGTTATCCGTAAAAAATATTTGCATTATTGTGTCTTCGTAATATTCAAAATCGTAATTTCAAATAGGTAATTAATTAATTATTCGATTTTCATGCACCAAATTTATTTATTTTCATCCTAGCATAATTTTCGCAGATTTTTTATCAAAAAATTGTTGCGAAAACCGCGAGAGAGGTAATGTCGTAACGATTATTATGCTACGGCTACTATTTATTATTCTAAGCCGATTTGACAGGCCACAAGTTTAAAAGTAATAAATTTATATTCATTTAAATTAAATTATACAATTCAGATTCTGATTAAGCTGTAAAATTGATAAACATTCAACGTTCCAAGATAAAGTCTAAGTCCCATTGGAAAAGCTAACATTAAGCATTAGCATATGCAAATAAGTGTGTCATCGAGTTACGAATGCCTTATGAGCATAGTTCACAAACTAAACACCCAAATTATTCCAGTCGAAGGCGGAATTTAAGCGAGGATGACGAAGGGCGACAATCAAAGTCAAGTCTTGTAGTCTGTCTCATTACTTTTACTTAAAAATGCATCTTGTGTCTACATACGTCACATAAAATAAAGTTCTGACTCACTTATCGTCTTTTTCACAAGAAACAAGGAGTAAGGCAGGATTTGTTGGAATTTCTACGGGAGCGAACCCGCGAGCAGTCGCTGTTAGTAAAACTGGACCTAGCTTGGTACAGCTTCTAAACTCAACTTATCCCCACTTTAGTGAAGCTTCACTGAAGCGGAGATAAGCTGAGTGGAGTGGAGACATGCAGGAATAAACCAATCAGATTATTGATAGACGACCAATGACGTGATAGTTTTAATTTAATTGGTTGACTTTGATATACAAAACCTTTCTCCTACATAAATTTTGGTCTGCTCCGCTCTTCTCCACTTAGGTAGAAACGCGGGGTGCGTTTCTAGCGTTTGCTCGTTAAATCGCTACTGTTTTCATATAAATAGGCATCAGTTGCTACCAAAATAAACTAATTCTAGTTTATTTAGTTTGTAGTAGAGACTCTTTAGTAAATAGTATAAGTTAGAGGCCGAGGGCTGGCTTTCGCAAAGTTTTGTTTGCGTGTCTCGGTGCAATATTGACAGTCTCTGCCTTGCCGGCCACCGTAGACCGTGACACGGGGCCAAACATTAAACACGGTATATTTTAGGTCTATAGCATGCACGAAACTTTTAGTATCGGTGATCAGCGATATTGCAGCTGCATCGCGTTTTTGATAACCCTCGTTTTAGCTATTTATTCGATACAGCATCATTGCGTTTAATCTTGGTTTCAAAATTACACATGCTATTTGGTTTTATTAATTTGCTGTTAATGACACTCGAATGTTCGGAGAAAGTTCAGTTAAGAAGAAAGTGCAACGTCTACATAAATTCATGAGGTTTTAGGAAGTTTGTAAATATGAAATTTTTAGTGATAAGTTTTTTCTATATGTATATACTATATATAGTATTTAAGTTCTAAAAATCTTAATAAAAAGGTTTTAGGATGGAAAGTTTAATCCTAAGTGGAATTAAAATTATTGGTGGAGAACATTTACAACTCCGACGTTCGCAGAGTGTATCCACATTGTTCGAACGATATGGGGAAATTAAAAATTGTTACTGTGACATATTAAAACTGTGCAGTTTCTTGAATTTTCACTGCCCCCAAAAAGTTAACGAACCTACAAAGTTATAGGCACGTAGAACATAAATACTCCGTAAAAAACCTAATTTTTATTGATAAATGGAAAAGAACTACTACCACTGAACGATTATTTATTTTCTCTGAATGTCGAACATATACTCGTACATAGAATAGAACTTTTTGAAAGTTTAAAGCACCTAAAAGTGGTGACAAATAAACTTGTTTTATTTCAGCTTCTGTTTGCTTAACGGTAACGTTAAATTTTAGTGGGATAAATAAAGTAACAGAAACTGTAGAGTAAATACGAAATTGGCGCTTAGTCAATATTTACTCGGCAAAAAAGCCAACATACTTAACTATTGTTTAAAATTCAAATACTTAAAACGTGTTTTTAAGTCAGTATTGAATAATGAATATGTAATTAGGTTTCACTCTCGTAGTCAATATTGCTTAGAAACATTTTCAATACTATTTACGCTGATTAAAAGAAGTTGAGTAGGTATATACCTATACTAATATTATAAATGTGAAAGTGTGTCTGTCTGCTAGCTTTTCACGGCCCATCCATGTAAAGGTACTGATATACTTAGCTTGCATCTCGTCTATACTAAACTTTTGGTCCCAAAAAATTAAAGAATACGCACGGGTTATTTAAAAATTTAATCCAGAGTTGCGGGCATCATCTGCTTGATACAGAGATAGCTTGCATCCTGGAGATGATGATTGCATCGTAAAATCATAGAGTTACCACGGGATTTAAATTAAAACCTAAATCCACGCAGACGAAATCGCGGGCTTTATCAAGTTGGATATAAATATAAATAAACCCTTATAAATAAAGCTGTGTGGTTTAATAGGATACCTTCCAATAAGCTAGGTTTCCAATAATGAAGATGTTCACACTAATATTACATGAGCTCAGAAAACCGTGCGGCCACTTCAACCGCAGTCTATTACGTTATCAGTAAATCGCAATCCACCGCAATCTGCACATGTCTTAATTGCTTACAGCTACTAAATGTTTGTTAATAGATATTGTAACCAGCCTGAAACTGTTTACAATCCTCAAATTGCCGTTTAGTTAGTATTAACTTGGCTTTAAATATTGTTTTGTGCTGTTCTTATTAGGTCCATAATTTAAAGGTTAGTACCTATTCGGTACCCACTATAAAAATCACCTACTATAAATATGGACATCTACAAATATTATCAATATAATTACTATAAAATATGGATATAAACTAACTAGCTGGCTAGCCCTGACTTCGGTCGGGTTGAATTTCTCAAAATATTTCCCAAGTGGGGTTGTACGTTGCATCAATTATTTATTGGGTAAGTACAATATTTATTATAGGCAGAACTTTACAAGTTTCTGACTTAGCGCTGCTTTGAGTCCTTACGTTGCGTTGATATGTTAGTCAGTCAGTTTACACTAGCTGATGCCCGGGACTTCGACCGCGTGGATTTAGGTTTTTAAACATCCCATGGGAACTTTTTGATTTTCCGGGATAAAAGGTAGCCTATGTCAAAAAATTACGTCAATCCGTTCTCTGTTGCAACGTGATTGAAAGACAAACCAATAAACCAACAAATACACTTTCGCATTTATAATATGGGTAGTGCGCGATATACGCAGACTATCAAACACATACAAACACACAAAATCCAAACTATTGTATTACGTAAGCTTCTGATGCGCAAGCGAAGCTGCAGATATTCATAGTCGGAAATATTAGTTTTTGAGTAATATTATTTTCTACAATAACAATGGACTCGTTAATTTGCATAACCGTAGAGGATACCGTTCTTAATTTTCAATAAGTAGTAAAATGTGCATTTAGAGTGATTGCCAGTGAAGCCAATTACTTTTAAGTCAGACTGTTGACGATTTAAGATTATACTGATGGATTTATTATACGTTTAAACCTTAGTTTTAGCAAAAAACTTATTTATCAAGCTTATTTATTTGGAAGAAAAGTGGTCATTACTGTTAAAATCCTAATTGCTTACTACATGATATTGTGCTAGAAAACTTAACAAATGGTCCACTTCTACAATTAATTTAGGGTTTAGCTAGAAACAAGATTAAAAGTGGTTAGTCTAATGGTTAGACTGAGGTTCAATCCCGGCCATGCACCTCTAACTTTTCAGCAATTAAATATCACTTGCTTTAATATTGAATGATAACGTTGTGAGGAAACTTGCATGCCTGAGCAATAATAGCATCTGATAAATAATTACCTATACTTTGCTACTAAGTACAAGGGTACCTAAGCAAGATTAAAAGTGTAGTTTAGGCCTGATGTATTAATATCATATTTTTTATGTCAAAACAAAACAGATATAAATTATGAGCACCTACGTTTTTATTAACAACACAATACAATTTTTTTCGTCGTTAGCTCGCCTACTGTGTTGAGCGTCGCAATTTTGTTTTTATTGTTATACCTTTAAAGCCAAGCCAAACTGTTCTATAAAACATCCAAACTCTACTATAAAAATCGTTAAAAAAGGAAACTTTTCATGGAAGTAGCACACACGGCAGTTAATCACCGTGGCGCTGGTGATTGCAGCTCGTAGTCCGACATGGGGCCGCCCACGCTCCCGCCGAGTGGCGCCAAATACCAATGCACGGTCAAGCGATTTGTTATATTTTTTACCACTAGTGATATAGTCCGCGCCAATTAAGTAGTCGTTCTTGAAGTTCACCACAAGACGCGTCGCAATAACATTCGCACCGCACAGCACTATGATTTCGCCATCTGCATTAGTGTGAGTGATACATACGTACACATTACACGAGAGTGTAGAACAATACCTGCGCGAGTTTGCACTCGCGCAAGTATTGTTGCTCTCTAGCGGTAAGACGGGACTATTTAACTACCAGGAACTCCATGCACGGTCAAGCGATTTGTTTTATTTTGTACTACTAATCATACCAATATAGTATGCTTTTCAAATAAGAAGGTCAACGGCAAGGCCAGGAATTAATTTCGTGGGAGGGTTGTTTAATCCTATTGTGTATGCTGTGGCTTAACCGACTTACTATGAGAAAAAACTTTTGCTTGACTTGACTGTACCCGGTTAAAGTACCTTGTATGTTGTCTATACGTTTTTAAAGCACTTTTTTATTTACTTCCACTACTATTTACTTACACTACTAAATCCACACGGAAAATCAATTAGTAATGCCAAAATAAACGCACGAGTGTCGCGAATGCAAAATTTCTTGATCAACATATTCCCAAAAGAATAAGATTGAACAAACCCTATGCTTATCTATGGATTACATTCTATCTATGTCAGATGATTTTGTTGCTTTTTTTGTACTTTACTAAAGTATTATTACATTCCAGTGGATAAAAAACTTGTTTATAGCTAGAATTTTAAGTTAATGGCGACCGTAGTTTGCAATTCGACACGGATTCGCCCACACGCGACGAGCGACAACAAAAGATAGCATGCGAGATTTACTTATCGATTATTACTAAATATACTAGGAACATTCAGGTGTTAAAATACGTTATCCATGGTTTTTTTTATTACAAGATAGGCTTGCGCTTGACGACAATCATGTATGGAAAGTAATGATGAGCTCTAGGTTGGTTGGGTATTCACTCTTTACTAATGAACAAAAAGCCTGTATGGTGCAACATGCATGTGGGGCGAAACGTGCGTTGAGTTGAGTGTGTTTTGGGATTTGTGTAGTGCTGCGTGGTGGTGGTGCGTATTGCTTGCTTGGTGGCCGGTTTTTCCTGGATATATAGCAGTGGGAGGGTGGCGGTGCATGTCGCATGCTGCATGTTCAAATTAAGCTTTTGGTTCATTGTATATCATGGATCTCCGCAAAGTAAAGCCTGCTTCTATAAAACTTTACTAAACGTATTAACTAGGTATTTTAACTTGCTATAGTTTTGATAATGTCAGGTAATTTACATAAAAGGGGAAGCTGACTGGGAGTACCTACAACTAAACCGCTGGGTCTATAGGTAATTGAAAGTTAAAAAAGTTAATTTCCAAGTTTAAATAGTTAAATAATTCTCGTTAAGTTGACGATACGAATGCGTTTGTAAAATATGGTATCTATGTTAAGTATATCGGAGTTTGTAGTTGGATTCTTGTACTAGATAGGTACGAGTATACCTACAGGTTTGCCCACGCGGCAATCCAAGTGGCGCCATACATTGCTCTTTCGACGATGGACTCTCGAAATAGGCACTTGCTTTCAATCATCAGTCATCTTTTATCCATTAGGTCAATATTTATGTACCTATACTAATTATTATTCATTGAAGGTTACTTATTTATTAACAAGGTACGTTCTTAGTCAGTCTACTTTACATTTGAATTTGAACAATGTATATTTTGTACCTAATCAATAAGTTAAGTTTGTTAACTATAAGGTAAGTAAGTTCACATTACGAACGAGATTTGTAAAATTGTAAATTTGAAACTAGATCAAGATTACCGATAAAATTACTGTAATTAGTTCGCGACAGGTTGAGATGGCAATCGGGGTGTGATGTGGGGGACGCCCCGCACATCAGCACGTTACACACGCTATCTCGAACTGGGTTAGCGCGGGGGTTGAGAGGGTGTGAGGGGCCTCACCCCGATTGCCATCTCAACCTGTCCCGTACATAGTCATTTATTTCCGATTCTGACGGTGGAAACAATTTTTTATTGTTTTAGAAAAGCTGCAGATTTTTTTTAAATAATATTTTGATTTAAATTATTTTAAGTGGCGTATAAACTGATACAAAGCTGCGTTTAGAAAGATTTACATCGGTTGTTTTCCAGCGATCGGGATAAGGACTGTTATAAATTGCAAAAAGGGGAGCTCGGCTTTAGGAGAGCGATTTCTTGAAGTACTTTACAATGCGATCTCGGAGCATTGTGCGTCAGTGATCCATAGGATCTGGACGCTTTCTCTGAAGTCTTGACAGGATTTATATACTTTTGTATCACTGCCTTTGAGAGTTGCGAGCATGATTCAATATTGTACAATAAATCTATTATAGAGTTATTTCTCTTTCAACTTTTGCTTACGAATTGTTTGCTGCGAAAATTCATTTTAATTTTCAGATTAGTGTCTATATATTTTGATTGTCATGATAATAATATTATAAATCGACTATTACTGCTCATTTCTGAGAGGAGACTTCTGGTTAATAGTGAACCGGTGATGGGTTGATCATGATGATGCTAGTTCATTTTATTCATCAATGCAATTTTTTTTCTAAGATTTTCGTGAAAATGATAATAAACTTAAAAGCTTTAAATGTAATAATATGCCAAAATAAACACGTAATATTAACGCGTTTGCCAAATATTAACATTATCTTGTTGATATTGAAATATTGATTTTGTGGGTTTATTTTAAAAAGCTTGTATTTTATAGTTGCAATTTCGAAATGCGAGTGGTAATTTTAAACCAAGTATACATTATTTTGCGAGCACCGTTTTTTATCTCCATGTGAGCTTATTTACTCAATGGTTAAACACGGCTAATGACTTAATACAAGCACGAGCGGAAATTGATCGTGATTGGCGGGTTCCATAGTAACCGACGTGAAAAGATTATGTTCTCAGCTTTCTGGGATTAAATTTATATTATTTTTAGCCAATATTGACTTACAATCGAGAATCGATTGTAATTTATTAGCATTAAGAATATTAACTGTATTTCAATACTTTTAATATCAAGTTATTCGCTATCAGGGCCCGGAATAGGTAGGTAAATTTTTAAGTTAACAAATAGACAAATAGATATGACACCGTTTTGATAGAACGAGCAACAGAATAAAGTCAACCTTCACGAAATATTTATGTAATTTTATCAATTTTGATACACAACCAAACATACCACGAATGGGTTGCCTTTTTTCATTAAGTAGGTATCACATCAAGTCTATATAGGTAAGTAATAATATTATTTTAATGTCACCAACCAACCGAATCGAATTCGTTTTGTTAATCGAACGAATTCGATTCCAATCGAGAGCAGGAAACATAAGGAACAAGAATAAGTAAAATAATGAAAACTGCAGGCTGGAGCTCAAGTTCCCAAACGTTTGCTAACTTTTATAATCGGCCTATTAACGGCAAAAGTGATTGTTTTAGCAGAGCTATTATGAATGATTCAATAGAAACATAAATTGTTATAAATGATTCATATTACTCAATAACATTGTTTATAATGAGAGGAATATTTATGGTTTGGTAATAATTATAATTAAATAAAAAATTATATCATTTTCTTGTAACCATACGCTTCCTCATATTTTACGAGTCTTATCTCTAAAAGTCTACCTAGTTTATATAATCTCGAGTACGAAGCATGAAGTATAATTACTGATTAAACGAACTTACCTTTAAGTGAAGTTCTATCATAATTATACGAAGGCTTCGTACGAAGAGATTATAACCCTCCCACCCTCACGCTACGCGTTTACCCTGAATCGTAAAATATGGGGCGATTTGTTAGCCAAACTCTAAACTAAATGAGTATCGCGTAGGGGCGTCAGGATGACATTATATCAACCAACTCTTTTTTCAAAAATATATTTTATAAAAATCTCAATGAAGTGGACGGTATCTACTATCTATGCGTATACTACAAATAAAAACAAGCTAATACGTGTCTTCGGCTATTAGTTGTTTAGGAGAAGCCATCACGCTGTTATTATCCTCAAAAGAGAGAAATACTACTTTGCTCAAATGCTGCAAGAAGTTTAAACTGGAAGGGTCAGGGTCCGGCTCGCAGGCCGACGGAACCTCGACACGCAGTCGGGAAATGCAGATCCCTTATTATTTATTAGTTTTAAAAAACCCTCATAAGTCGGTTGGTTCACGAACTTTATCACGTTGGATAAGAATACCCTGAACCAAAGCGGAATTGATACTTCTACGTTTACTGCTCATAGCACCCGGCATGCTGCCACATCTGCTGCGTAAAGGTCAGGTGTTTCAGTGGATCAAATAATGAAAACTGCGGGCTGGAGCTCAAGTTCCCAAACGTTTGCTAACTTTCATAATGATTGTTTTAGCAGAGCTATTAGGAATGATTCAATAGAAACAAAAATTGTTACAAATGATTCATATTCCTCAATAACATTGTTTATAATTAGAGGAATATTTATGGTTTAGTAAATTATAATAAAAAAATTATAACATTTTCTTGTAACCATACGCTTCCTCATATTTTACGAGTCTTATCTCTAAAAGTCTACCTAGTTCATATAATCTCGAGTACGAAGCATGAAGTATAATTACTGATTAAACGAACTTACCTGTAAGTGAAGTTCTATCATAATTATACGAAGGCTTCGTACGAAGAGATTATAACCCTCCCACCCTCACGCTACGCGTTTACCCTGAATCGTAAAATATGAGGCGAATTGTTGGCTAAACTCTAAACTAAACGAGTAAGGCGTACGGGCGTCAGGATGACATTATATCAATCAAATCTTTTTTCAAAAATATATTTTATAAAAATCTCAATTAAGTGGACGGTATCTACTATCTATGCGTATACTACCTAGTTCATATAATCTCTTCGTACGAAGCCTTCGTATAATTATGATAGAACTTCACTTACAGGTAAGTTCGTTTAATCAGTAATTAGTGTCTATATATTTTGATTGTCATGATAATAATATTATAAATCGACTATTACTGCTCATTTCTGAGAGGAGACTTCTGGTTAATAGTGAACCGGTGATGGGTTGATCATGATGATGCTAGTTCATTTTATTCATCAATGCAATTTTTTTTCTAAGATTTTCGTGAAAATGATAATAAACTTAAAAGCTTTAAATGTAATAATATGCCAAAATAAACACGTAATATTAACGCGTTTGCCAAATATTAACATTATCTTGTTGATATTGAAATATTGATTTTGTGGGTTTATTTTAAAAAGCTTGTATTTTATAGTTGCAATTTCGAAATGCGAGTGGTAATTTTAAACCAAGTATACATTATTTTGCGAGCACCGTTTTTTATCTCCATGTGAGCTTATTTACTCAATGGTTAAACACGACTAATGACTTAATACAAGCACGAGCGGAAATTGATCGTGATTGGCGGGTTCCATAGTAACCGACGTGAAAAGATTATGTTCTCAGCTTTCACGGATTAAATTTATATTATTTTTAGCCAATATTGACTTACAATCGAGAATCGATTGTAATTTATTAGCATTAAGAATATTAACTGTATTTCAATACTTTTAATATCAAGTTATTCGCTATCAGGGCCCGGAATAGGTAGGTAAATTTTTAAGTTAACAAATAGACAAATAGATATGACACCGTTTTGATAGAACGAGCAACAGAATAAAGTCAACCTTCACGAAATATTTATGTAATTTTATCAATTTTGATACACAACCAAACATACCACGAATGGGTTGCCTTTTTTCATTAAGTAGGTATCACATCAAGTCTATATAGGTAAGTAATAATATTATTTTAATGTCACCAACCAACCGAATCGAATTCGTTTTGTTCATCGAACGAATTCGATTCCAATCGAGTGCAGGAAACATAAGGAACAAGAATAAGTAAAAAATTGATACATAGGGCATCCGATAGGACGTTTTCTTACGACCCAGTTCGACTCAGATCACTACCTGTACTCCAATTTATAACATTGCCCATCCTCTTGAAGTGTTCAAGCCAGCGTAATAATATTGATACTGGTGGCTGTTAAAAGCTTTTTACTGTATTATTATCGTTACGTTTTGTGGCAGCGATTAATTCAAAAGGAGCTTTCATAATAATATTTTCATAGGCAAATTGATTCGGCATCTTAATGGCTACTTAAAGGTAGCTGGAGCCGAAGAAAAACATTTTCGCAAAATTATTAAGAGCATTTAAAATGAGGAAACGGAAAGCAAGTCAAAACAACTTATATCGAGGCGAGTGGGCGGGTCTTTTATAAACTTTTTTGTATCATCTCCTTTCGATTTAATCCACCTGGCAAGGTTTCTTTGAGAAAACAGTTTTGCTCGGAAAGAAAATTAATTATTTAAGTGTTCTGTGACGGATGTTTTTTAAAAGGTTAGGGTTTGTAGCAGTTTACTTTAATAATAATTACAAATCCTTCCTCGTGAAATACGAGTTGGACTAAGTTTATTTTTATCTCTTTCACGATAATTTTGGTTAAGATCTTGTATTTCTTGTGTAAGTATAAAAGAATAGCTGATGCCCGCGTGGATTTAGATTTCCCAAAATCCCGTGGAAACTCTTTGATTTTCCGGGATAAAAAGTGGCCTATGTGTTAATCCAGGGTATTATCTATCTCCATCCTAAGCGAAATCCGTGCAAGCAGTTTTAGCGCATTGTGAAAAAGAAACTCATGTACTAGAAAGCTTAGAAAGAAACATCAAACTTACCTTTATTGAAATCGCAATTAATATGTGCGTTAGTTATATTTGAGTATACTTTAACTTAATTAAAGCAGTCAGTTTACCTTATCCAAGTATTGCAGCGTCAAAATGTACGAAGTTGGTTAAAGTTATCTCTGAAGTTCGGCAATCTACCTCGTAGGTTGAGCCAATTTCACTGCGAATAGCTGTCTATGAAGCCCAAAGCACTCTCAAGTCTCAACCTTCACTGCTCTACAATGTTGTTATGAAAACCTCTTTTACCAAAGAATAAAAGAGAAATTTCTTGAATTTTATATGTAGTCTTTGGCGAATAACTAAAAAAATAATAATATGATTCTCTCTCAGCGAGCCCTTGATGAATTCCTGCTAATTTACTCAGAACATTCTCTGTAAGAGACAGCTTGTAGCAATACGGCTGCTTTTGCATGCTTTTCTCTTGTTAATTCCTATCTTTTTCATTATCAATAACAACCCATCGCCACCAGTGACTTGCTTTGCATACTGAGCATGTGCGTGTCTCCTATCAGAATTAAGAGAAGGGTTTTGCCATAATCTACTACGCTGGCTAAGTGCGCATCGGCAGACTTCACATACCTTTGAAAACGTTATGGAGAACTTTTAGGCATGCAGGTTTCCTCACGATGTTTCACATAATTCCGAAATGTTATAGATATCCAACCCTATCCTAGCCTAACTTAGGTAGGTACGTGCTATTTTACATATATGTACAATAAAGTTTTTCTTTTTTTTTGGTTTCTAGCGTCTTGATTTGGTGTTGACATTATTAAACCAAAGGAAACTATAATGATTGAAACTTATTTGACCACCACTCGTTAAGTCGTTTTGGTTATGAAATTGTTGCAACTTTGCAAGTAATTATTCCGTTCGTACAAAACGTCGAATCCTACCTTCATTACAATTCTGTAGCAACAGCAAACGAACATTACAAGCAAATGGTACCCAAACAGAAACTTTAAAATGCAATCTTTGCAGGGGCAAAGATTAATGACGCAAACGTTTAAACGCGTCAGTGACATTGCCGAAAAATTCTTGACTTCCGTTGTGATTTTCGTATATTATTCATAGGTATCTAAGTAGGTACAATGTACATGTATATGTGCATGTATTATAATGCATAAAAATATTTCTATTCCTATTTCTGTACTAGTCGCATTTAAAGTCTCTTACTAGCCCAGACATAAGCCAAAAACTTAATAAAAGGAGACAAAAGACCCAAACTAGTTAGGGTAACTGAAACTTTTTCTACTGTGCACAAGAAGTTAAATTGGCGTTTGCGAATTTCCTTCATTAACTTGCTTGGAAATTAGAAGGCGTTACTGGCGTTAGTTTGGATCGTACTTGAGGACATACAAGTGATTATGCGAACGATCACTGAATTAATTACGCGAATAGAACGAGAATAGGGGCGTTGTGGGGCCGCGCACTCCCTCGGTTTTGTTTCACAATAGATGCGCTTCACGAAGTTAGATTTGTTTTCAGTGAACCTAATTTCGTTTGTTTGATTGAATTTGAAATCTACTCTAAGTTTCAACCACCGACATAAAGGGCTGCTAGAATTTTGATTTGATAGTTTCCTTGGGATATAATTTTAAGTGGAATGATCTGGGAGTCCATCGCATTAATAGGCAATTAATTAATTAATAACTAATTATTTAATCATTATTGATTAATCATCATTAATTGATCACTTGGTATGCGATTTGGCGTTGCTGTAAGCATACCGAGGATAATGTTTAACATATCAATCAATCAATTATTATTTCAGGAAAATCTTCCACTTTTAAGCGATTATTGGAAGGAGTGAATGGAGGAGCTATCTCTATAGCCTGTGTCCCGGAAATTAACATCTTCAAATTTCTATCTCGGAAAAACAAATATTTCCCATGGGATTAAAAAAAAACATATATCCACGCGTAAGAAGTCGCGGGCATCATCTAGTATTTTTTTTATTTTATTTTTTATTCAGATACAAGTTAGCCCTTGACTGCAATCTCACCTGATGGTAAGTGATGATGCAGTCTAAGATGATAGCGGGCTAACCTGGAAGGGGTATGGCAGTTTTTATTAAACCCATACCCCTTTGGTTTCTACACGGCATCGTACCGGAACGCTAAATCGCTTGGCGGCACGGCTTTGCCAGTAGGGTGGTAACTAGCCACGGCCGAAGCCTCCCACCAGACCAGACCAGAAATTTAGAAATTATAAAATTCCAAACCCCTGCCAGGAATCGAACCCGGGACCTCCCACTAATAAGACCACAGCGTTCACCACTGCGCCAGGGAGGTCGTCAAAATATAAGTAATAATTAAAATAAATATAATAGTATAATATAAGTATGGAGGGGTCTCAATCATATTAAACAATGTAAGGATCATATAAAAGGTGACGAAATTAAATAACAATTATTTATTATTAGATGACGTCCGCGGCTTCGCCCGCGTGGATTGAGGTTTTTTAAAAACCCCGTGGGAACTCTTTGATTTTTCGGGATAAAAATTCCTTCCCCGGGATGCAAGCTGTACCAAATTTTGTCAAAAACTTTTGAACGGATGGGCCGTGAAAAGTTAGCAAACAGACAGATAGACAGACAGACAGACACACTTTCGCATTTATAATATTAGTATGGATAGTATGGATTACTATGGGCTATGTACTTTTACGTTTATCGCGTTAAAATATATATTCAAGGAAAGATAATTTGCATGTTAAACTGAATTGATTGCTGTGATCCAACTGAGTTTGCATGTTTAAATGAAGATAAGGGATTGTAACATTCTTTGAAACACGACTAGGAAGGGTCGGTGACGACGGTCTTTGCTGGTTTAGGAGGCGGGCGGGCGAATCAGTAAGGGTAGGTTACATTGTTTTGATTTTTGAGTTGGGCTGTTTTACAAACAGTGTTCAACAAATGTGATGGTGCTATAATTATACTCTTCTCACTTATGTGATTTGCTGGGCCAGTGACCCAAAGAAGATCTGGGCCTCCAAAACCATAGGCTGCCACTCACATAGATAGAGAGATAGATAGATAAACACTTAATTTGCTCACGAAAATGTTTAGGCATGATTTTGAAAATGTTAACGAATGTGTTATGCTAACCTGGAGCCTATTTTCGGGTTATCCCACACATGACACAGTTTATTACGGCACTTCTTCTGCTTTAGGCATTTTGGCTTTATAATGCCCAAGTGGAGGAAGCGCTATGATAACCAACACTTAGGTATAACATGACGTGATGTGTGGTACAATTTACAAAATAAACCGTTTTTCTTTCTTTCCTTTCTTTCTTTCTTTCTTACATTATCACGCTTACAAGTAGATAAGTAAATCTGAACAAATCAGCTTATCTGCTCAAAGAATTTAATTATCAAAAGAAATTATACTTTCACTTAATGAGAAATTATAGTAACAAACTTAAGCTAATTTTAACTTTCGGTACAGCGGTAAGCAACAACACAATCGTAGCGCATAGTTAATATTTATAATGTACCTGACAATGCTTATACAATGATATTAACTCTGATAGCCAAGCTGCTCTTAAAGCCTTGGCTAGATTCTCGACGACCTCACAACTTATACAAGACTGCCACAAGACTCTGGAAACACTCGCCATGTCAAACGACATCACCCTAAGGTGGGTCAAAGGACATGATGGAGACCAGGGAAACGAGGCGGCCGACGCACTAGCACGAAAGGCTACGACATTGAAGGTGATCGGGCCAGAACCTATTGTTCCCATACCCTTCAGTGAGTATAAAACCTGGTTGCATGAACTAACACTAAAAGAGCATTCCCAACTATGGGCAAACACAACAGACTGCAGGCAAGCCAAAGAGGCTTTCCCCAACATAGACAAACGGCAAACTAACAAACTACTCCGCCTGGACAGAGGTAAACTTAGAAAGGTGGTGGGACTCATAACAGGGCATAGCCCACTAAACAAACACCTTTTCGTTATAGGTGTCACCGACAGTCCTTTGTGCAGGGCTTGCATGGAGGTCGACGAAACACCGACGCACGTGGTCCTAGAGTGCACGGGCGTAGCAGAACAACGCGAACGCCATTTGGGTTCCCCGACCTCATTCCATGAAGCCCTCGGCAACCTGGGCGGTCTACTCGGCTTCTGGAGTGAGCTTGGATGGCTGGAGTGAAGACTTCAGCGGGGAGGGGCAATGCACGCACAACAGACGGAAACGTTTAAGTGCGGAAACCAGCCCAGAGCGAAGAAGAAGAAGAAGAAGAATGCTTATACACATTGCCGCAGCCGGACTCGGATATTTTTAATCACAAAATCTTCCAGTTTCGATTTGAAAATGATCATGAATCAAAATAAGGTTCCCACTCATCACAAAGCTGTTATAACAAGCTGCAGCACTGGTTTGGAGGAGGAACTTCAAAGGCTTAAGTCACTTTAGGTCAATCAGCTCTTGTAAGGACTTGGTTCTTATAATGTGTTTCGTATTGCTAGCAATATCTAGAATATAAGATAACTTTTTATTTGATCTTAATCGGAAAAATATTTAAAACATAGGTACAGAGCGCCAACTGTGAGATTTTTTTTCACAAGAAATAATATGTTATCTCGAAGATTTAAGTTTCACTTAATATAAGTCAAGATTAAGATAGTCCAATGACGTAAACTCGTGAACCCACATCAACGGTTGTCAGGATAAAACTATTTGATTTTGTCCAACGAAAGCTTGGTTCGTAATTTATCAACATAGATCAAATATTTGAAACGAAAAAATATTGAAAAAGAGACTTCCAAAGTAATGATAATTCAACTTTGCGGGGAAGTCTGAAGGGCGGAGAATATTGATGTAATTGATAGACCCACATTTCTAATCAGATTTTATGCAACAAAGTACCAGACCGTAGCACCAGTAGAATCTGTAAAAATTCTGAAACACATAGGTACTTCTTCATTTTTGCCCGAAAGCTCAAATAGACAATAGATAGAATAGATATTTTCATAGACTTTCATAGATACATTCCATGCCACTCGGCACCCGCTCTCGATTAGGACACGTCCGCGAATTTCTTGTGAATATTAAGAGTTTGTTCTACACGCTGGCCGCCTCGTAGGACGTACCCGCTCCCACCTGGGCCGCAGGCTTAGGCCTGTGCAGTGATAGATCAGTCAGTCAGTCGGTATACTTAGATTGTTATTTTATGTAAAGTTTACACGATTTTACAACTAAAGTAATACTATTGGTTTAATGTAACAACAACCTTAGGTCGGACTCGCGATAGTATCTCGGGAGCGCCGTCCGGCCGATAACGGAATGGTAGGACAGACACCGGTCATTTGCTTATTGCTCTTGCCCTGATGACTTCTTTAATGATGTCTGGAGTTTTTGCCTTGTCGTGCTCTATCGTCTCTTGTTAATGTAACTAGTACTGATAAATTTGTTAGGTTGTACTTTAGAATTGAATTTTGTGTTTAGGTGTATATTCATAAGTGAGCTTTAATGAATGAATTTATTTATTTTCTTTAGATATACTTAGTACAAATGTTATATTATTATGTTTCTGTAACTGAAAATTGTAGTGTGTATGAACTGAACTTGGCATATAACCAACTTAGAGAATATAATACTCAATAATATAATATACATAATCAAGTCAGAGAATATAATACTTTCTTGCATCGTCAATACAAAGATAAGAGTCTAATTAAAATATCATTAACATTCTCACAAGTTACTTCACGATGACCGAACAGGTACTTATTAGTGAGTAGGAACTAGGAACACAATATATAAAACTCAACATAATTTTATACAGCAGGTTTCGATAACGTAATAGGTATGCAATGGCGACAGCAACGAATGATGAATTGAAGTGTAGTTCTTGGCCACGTCCCCCGGCGTTCGTCCGTGTCTGTAGTGGAAGATAAATATTGTTTCACTGGATGTTCCTGCAGGATAATATTTCACACTGCTGTATTTACCTGTAGTGCACTTGTCGATTTTTATTTTTTAATCCTTGAAAGTTGAAAGATGTCGCGTTGGCTTCGGTTGCCATGAAATGTTGATGCAGTGCAGCGTAAGAAAGAAATAGTTTCGGTCACTATGGGAACCAAAAACAAGCTTAAATAAGGTATAACTTAATTTTTTATCAAACGAATCAATACAAATTAAAAAAAACATCAATTAAAATTAATTATTTGCTCAAAAGTTTGCCACCCTTAATTGCTGCCGTCCTAGGCTGAAGCCTACCCAGCGCCAAATCCATATTTTAACGATAACCTACATCGTAGCGCTGAATAAATGTTATAAACTAACACTTTTTTAATAATTAGTCAACCAAATTATTGTGACGTGCCTAACCTTTGGCTTCAATCTAGGTCATTGCTTCTTCAGAATATGATTTATTTTTTATTAATTTTGTACAAAAAACTCAATCACTAAATCATAAACATTAAAAGAACATGCACAAGGACAAAACATTATCTCTGCAAGAGATTTCTACCAGTCCTAAAATGTAATAAACACAACTTAGAAAAAACAGAGTAGGTACCTACTTTCACAGTTAAAAAGACTTATCACGGCTTATCTATGATACATAATATACAACCTACATCCTTCTTAATAATATCATTTTTGCAATATGAAACTTGTGCAAATAGTTTTGCTACAATAACGCAATAAATTGATTAATTATTGAAGTACGTGGAAAGTAAAGAAGCTTTAAAGTCCATACCTAACGTTAACTTATGCATGGAACAAAGGTAACATAAGTACCTAAGTATTATACACATATCTGTCGATAGTTTTGTCAGCTCTTGGCTCGCTCTGAGCTAGAGAGCATCCATTAAAAGTTTTAGCCCAAGTCCTTTGCGATAGGTCACGTGACACGAACCGAAGGCTAGTGGTACTTTAAACTTTACTAAATTGTGTAAAATAGATTGATAGACCTCTTTAATTAATAAGTTTGCTGATTGGTAGGCAGATTCCTAAGTTGAAGGTCCTTGGTTCCATTCTTGGCATATTATATTATGTATGTTTGTATGTGTGTATGTTTGTTACTCTTTCATACAAAAACTACTGGACGGGTTTGCCAGAAATTTAGAATGGAGATATTTACCCTGGTTTAACTCATAGGCTACTTTCTATCTCGGAAAATCAAAAAGTTCCCACGGGATTTTATTAACCTAAATCCACGCGGACGAAGTCGCGAGCATCAGCTAGTTATTTCTAAATTGGCATAGGTTTGCTAGAAAGCTAGTTACCACCCTACCCAGCTAGTGACGTTCCGCCTAGCAATTTAGCGTTCTGGTACGATGCCGCGTAGAAATAGAAATAGAAAGATTTTTCATTTAAATAAACTTTTACATTGTGCTTTGGAATCGTCAAGTAAATGTACCATTAAGAAACTTTGCGGTTGCTCTTTTCAAATATTAAAACAATGCTAGCTATATGTATACAGTATGTGGCAGAAAACATACGTCGTACCTACGTAGAATGAACGTCGGCCTTTACATTTCGGCTTTGTAGAGCGTTGTCTCCGTCATTCATACTTATGTGACGTTTTGTCGGTCTCAACGACAGAGACAATGCTCTACAAATCCACTATCTCCTTCTAAAGGCCGATGTACATTATTTTCTGCCGCGTACTGTAAGTACTTTTCTCTGGAAGTAGGTAAAGTAGCTAATTACTGTCGCCTAGTTAACATACCTAGAATGATATCCTGACGATGCTTAGAAAAAGGGCTTTCCTAATGACGCCGCCCTATTTCACCACAACTCTAGGACCCACTTAGCTTAGATATTAGCTAGATAGACAAAGCATGCCATCAAAGAGATGTCAGAACTACAGAATGATTTAAAAGCGACAAACTAGTTGTGATTTGTACCATAAATCAATAATAGCATCTTTTTTTCCTACTACTTATTGAAAATGGTGAAATGATAGTGGCAAGCACAGATATCAACCGTTACCTTAATTGTAGTTTAATTACGAGCACGTACTTAGTGGGTATATAAAACTAAATGATGCCTGCGACTTTGTTAGCGTAGATTTAGGTTTTTAAATATTCCGTGCTAACTTTTGGATTTTCCGGGCCAAAAAGTAGCCTATTTCCGTCTTCGTGGTATTTTAACTCTTTCAAATCGGTTAAAAGATTGGGCCGTGAAAAGCTAGCTGACAAACAGACACACTTTTGTATTATAATAATTAATAATAGATACCTATTTTTTGTTTTGGAGTTTTTTAAATTGTAAAATACCTGGACCAATAAATACTGAGCGAAGGTATTTAGGCCTCAGAGTTCTTTTTTCCTTCTTATTTTTAACAATAGTTAAAATTCAAAACCAATTTAATTTGATAACTCAGGGAAGGTAATATTCAATAACGAAGTATACTGTTTCGCTGGTTATTTCGTAACCGAACACCCACTTTTGCTTTCGATTCCACATTATTTTAAAACGCGTAATAAAGGCGTGGGAGAGGATCTCGTTGAACTGGTCCCAGCTAAGCCCGTTGATCTGTAACAGTGGCTTGACGACGTTTCTCCCTTGAAAATTACTTTGCCTGCGTGAATTTCTGATAAAGAGTTTCTTTCCATTGGGGATCCGAAAATCCGAAATAATAAAAATAGTCCATAACCATCAGGATAAGCCTCTTTTATGTAAATGTTTTATAAAAATAGGTCCGGTCTTTTTATATAACCAAGCATTGTGTATAGATATTGTGTATAGATTTTAAAATAAATTAATTGAATCCTGATACTTGCTTTAATTAAAACAACAAATCTGGTGTAACCACAACACACCAAAACCTAATAATTACATTAAGATTTAATTAATCGTTAACGGCGTTTAATATAATAAGCCTTTTTGTTTCAATGTGTATATCACGTAGACTCAGAAAGTACCCTTTAGTTCTTAAAGAGTTAATAATAATTTGTAATATAGAAAATAAGGCTTTGTTTACACCAATCAAGTAGCTTGGTCGAAACTTATGCTTAAAAGCTTATCCAAACGTTGATTAATAAATTGGTATCCGTTCTTACGGTATATTATTTTTCCATTGATTAGTACTCAAGGTCAAGTCTAGTGTCTCCGTCACTCGTTAAGTAGATTTTAACTACTAATTTTCAGACAAAACATCAAAGGATCTTGGCGCAATTGGTAAACATAGTTTATATTCTGTTGGCGGGCTTTTGCTAAACGTTTGGGTGAATGTGTAATGTATAAAGTCATATTATATGCATAGACACTTATGTTGACATAAATTTAGGAAAGTTTAATCGTGTGTGTAGGTTGTTGTTTTCACATTAAATTGAACATTGTGTTGTTAATTAATTATGGTACTCATTATTTATCAATTACACGCTTTAGTTAGAAATGCAATAAACGAGCGTTGAATTGCCACGCAATTTCAGCGCTGTTTATTTTCTGATCAATAGATGACGTATGTATGAAACAATAGTATCACAATACACAAAGTCTTTATTCTAAAAAATATTGTAGGAACATGAAATACAATTTCCAAAGGCCCTCAGCACACACTATAATTTTAGTAGTGGTGATCAGCGATTTTGTGACTGCAGAATCGACTTCATTGCGTTTTGACTTCCTGCGTTCGATCGCTGTATTGTAATCGCGCGATTTAGCGATTGCAGTAGCCTCGCGTTTTGACGACTTTCTGCATACGATCATTATATTGAAATGGCGCATTTTAGCTTCCAATAATCGACTTGATCGCTGCAATTGGAGATTATGTGTGCATGGTGGAGCTTTCAAACGCGGCATCGAGCTTCCGTTAAGCAACTAAATCGCTGGTCGCTGATGATAAAAGCATCGTGTCTGCTATGGCCCTATGATCTTAATTACGATGAGGAACTATAATTTTATTTTACTAAGGCCTGAAGTAACAAACCCACGAACGCATCGCGGCGCGCCAGTAACGCTCGTAGATGTTGTAATAAAAGGAGCTATGAAGGAGCTCATACGTGCATGGTAAGATGCGCTCTTGCTTTCATCGTCGCGCGCTGTCGGTTGATGAGCTTTATGCAGTTAATATATTACAAGTATACAAGTCATACAAGCGTATGCCTGCGTTCTATGAGATATTGTAATATATTTTAGTTTTAGCATTCAATCGGTTATTTTCTTACAAATAAGTATACATCCTACTATGTACGTTTACTCGTATACAATAATAGCTAAGTATGGATTGAATCTTTTGAAGTAAAGCAAGAGTGTAGGAAGCGTCTACTGTTATATGAATGCTACTTTCTAACAATTTTCTCTTAAGTAAGAATAAGAGCGCGTACGGAGCTCGGCGCCGGTATCATTAAAACTAAAAGGATAGCTTGATAAATGACAAACGCCGTATAACTTGCCTCATCTGCCTTGCTCACCAGTTTCACAACCAGGGGAGCATTTCCGTGTCAGTATGAATTACTAGGAAACTCATTAACCCACATAAACTGCCGTACTTAGATCGCTACGGTATTAACAATTAAATGATGCACGGTCGCGATATATTGGCAATTTAGTAGGCATTATGAAGAAGCACAGTGAATTTGCTGAAGTTCGATCCTAAACTTAACCACAATAAAATACCTCCATACTAATATTATACATGTGAAAGTTGCCTGTCTGTCTGCTAGCTTTTCACGGCCCAACAGCTTAACCAATTCTGATAACCAACAAATGACAAGGCTACTTTTTATCCCAGCAAATTAATGAGTTCCCTCGGGATTTTTATAAACCTAAATCCACGCGGACAAAGTCGCGGGCATCATGTAGTTCCACAATTTTCAGAATTTTAAAAAAACACACAGGTTAAAAACCTATTATGAACAGCAAATTATTATAAAATTCTGGTTTCTGATTTAAGACATATTTTATTGTTCCACTAGCTTATGCTTGTGACTTCGTCCGCGTGGACTACACAAATTTCGAACCCCTATTTCACTCCCTTAAGGGTTGAATTTTTAAAAATCCTTTCTTAGCTGATGCCTGCGTAATAATAGCTATCTGCATTTCAAATTTCAGCCCGATCCGTCCAGCAGTATGAGCTGTGCGGTGATAGATCAGTCAGTCAGTCAGTCAGTCACCTTTTCCTTTTATATATTTAGATAAAGAAATTTCTACTTAAGTAAATGAAACTTCCAGGCTATGTTATAAAAATTAGGTACATAATATACAAAATTGCATCTTAGACGAACGCACAATAAATACAATAATATTATGATAGTAATTAAAATAGGTTAAGTAGTAAGTACCATACCTTATATTATAGTTTCGTAATTTCTAATAAGTACCTACTTGAAGTAAAATTGAAGACTTTAATATGAAAAATAAAAAAGTGTGCGTTTGACTCGCTTTAGGAATACAAGAAAATAGACTATATTGCATAAATACATGTTTGCAATAATAAGTTGCAGTTCCGCGCATGTAAAAAGATAGTAAATTTGGTTCCTTCAAGTTAATATGACTAATATTGTTATTGGTCGATTTTACTAGTGAGTGTTGCATTGCAAATACTCTTCTAGCAAGAAATAGCTCACTAGTTTGTTTGCCGATTGGGTAGTGTTTTTGAAAAGAAATACCCAGGAACGTATCCTTTTAAGTCACGGTACATATTATTATTAGAATATCAAGATGGAAATTAGATGGAAGTTTGCCAAACCTATTCGAAATTAGTACGTTTATTATAATACGGGGACAGTAAATTGGAAAAGCTTTGAAAACGTTTTAAAATTATGATAAAAGTGAGTTAAGGGTATAATATCTAAAAAAAGGAATACTAATTGCATTAATATTATCAAGCAGGTATCATAAATATGAATATATTGCAAAATGCACTTTTGATACGTGATGATATTTTGATGTAAAAGTATTTTGTGCTAAATTATTTAAATCACCAATTTTATGTAAACGAGCTGATAGAATTGGTCTGAAATTGGTTTGATTATACCTACTGGATACGAATAAATGGACTGCCTACCAAAAACTGGATAAGTGTAAGTTCTTTTTCCAAAAGCAGTGTTCCGTTTTAAAATGGGCAAACTTTTTGACAACTAAAATCTAAATTATTATTATAAATATTGATGTTGGAAGCCCGCTCTACTATACTCTGTGATTGTAAAGTTGTTCTATTGGATGAATTATACAGAGTTTGTAACACGACCTCTTTTTATTTTAAGTAATATGGGCGTTGTTTTAAATGCACCAACCTTCAATAAATTTTTTCGTGAACGGCGAATATTTTTTTCCTATTGTCTGCTATAAGATCTACCTTACTGCCAAATTTCATGATTCTAGGTCAAGGGGAAGTACCCTGTAGGTTTCTTGACAAACCGACAAACAGACAGACAACAAAGTGATCCTATAAGGGTTCCGTTTTTCCTTTTGAGGTACGGAACCCTAAAAAAGAACGATTACTGTAATTGGGCGAATTTCAACAGAGCTCAATCAGGGATTAAGTTTTTACGGTTTGTCCGAATTTTGTTTTCGGACTGATTCTAACATGCTCATTAGAAAGTCTAATTAAATTGACTTTATTCTAAAAAAGCTTTAGCTTAGTAGCTTTCTGTCGCACGTTGACTTTAACAAGTTACCCATAATTATAGCTGCTTTAGTTCACTTACAAGACGACTGTACTAATGATGCTTTATCAAGCAATGCATTATTTATTCATCGAATACCATTGGCGCCACTTTATAGAGTAAAAGTGTATCAATATTCATACCATATCTCAGTTATTGCATATGCAAAGTTACGAAGTAAGTATTAAGTAGGTATCTACCTACTTAATACTATATATATAATCACGTATATAACGTATATAATCACGATCAACTAATATTATTTACACGAAGCCTCGTTTTCAGGGTTCCGTACCTCAAAAGTAAAAACGAAACCCTTATAGGATCACTTTGTTGTCTGTCTTAAGTTGTGGTCATGAACTAAAAATTAGTATTTTCAATTTTCGAAGTAAGATAACTATATCAAGTGGGGTATCATATGAAAGGTCTTCACCTGTGCATTCTAAAACAGATTTTCATTTATTTTTATGCATCATAGTTTTTGAGTTATCGTGCAAAATGTTGAAAAATTACTACTGTAGTTTAGAACTCTCGGTGCGCGAGCCTGACTTGCACTTGGCCGGTTTTTTCTCACAAAACCAGTCGATCAGTTTTGCATTAAAAATGATAAGAAACTTTGTAAAGTATACCAATGAAGTGTTGTTTCTTACTGCTGACTTTTAAAGGGTTTGACACCTTGAATTGAATTGCATTATATTAATTGCTTAGCTTTTCCCCGCGGATTCAACCAAGTGGATTAAGGATTTTTAAAACTCAGCGAGAATATTTAGTTTTCGCTATATATATATCTAATTTTAGTTTTTAGTCATTGTGAATTTTCGCGCGATTTTAACTGCAGAATTCTGTGTTATAATATGGAAATTACGCACGGTAGCAATCAGTATTGAACTGGAACTGTATAATGAGGGCGATCACAATAGATCGGCAACGGTCAACGCGATCCAGGCTGTGATCCAGGGCTGGAACCGTTGCACAGCCGCCAACCACCAAGAAGAAGAAGATGGCGCCGCACGTACTCACGAAAAAACACGTGCAAACTGCTTCAGTCTCTATCATCAATCAATACTTATAATAAAACTGTAACAGGTCAAATTCTGTACATCAATACTTATAATAAAACTGTAACAGGTCAAATTCTGTACATTGAAGATATTTTGAAAATTTTTTTTCGAGGGCACTCTATAATCGATACTGAACCCAAAACTGTAATTTTTTTCATTTTTGTCTGTCTGTCTGTCTGTCTGTCTGTCTGTCTGTCTGTCTGTCTGTCTGTATCACGGCCGCGCATCACGCTGAAACTACTGAATGGATTCCAATGAAACTTGGTACGATTTGAGGTCATACTATGAGGAAGAATATAGGATACTTTTTATCCCGAAATTCAGCATGGTTCCCGTAGGAGAGGGGACGAAAGTTAAAATGTATACTGAGTTGTAATTCATTAACGCGTAGTCCGATTTCATTCATTCTTTTTTTGTTAGAAAGGGGATATTTTAAAGATTGTTCCGTAAATATTTCAAGGTCATCGGTTTTTAACCGACTGTCAAAAAGGAGGTGGTTCTTTTTTCTACATCGATTTTTTCGAGGTTTCTGGACCGATTTGCAAATTTTTTTAAATCAACAAAAAAAGTTTACGTCGTGGTCACATAAAAAATTCTGGATTCAACTCCTTAATCCTGATGCTGCAGGGTTACTGCCCGCCTGAGTTATCAAGATTCAGGAAGTGTTCATAGTGAATTCATATTGTAGGTACCAAGCAACGACAACAATCCCGAAAAATCAAAAATCCCGCGAGCAGATTTTAAAAAACGTAAATCCACGCGGACGAAGTCGCAGGAATCAGCTAGTGTTAAATAATTCTGTGGACTTCACGCGGTGAAATTTCACAGTGCAGGCTTACCCTTAAAGGCACAAGCTATGTTTCTTCACACGTGTTTCGAGAACCTTTTACCCTTTATTAGATAGGTATCATAGAGATAGATGGAATTGACGAGTGATCTTCTGAGTTTGCCAATCGCTAACAAAAAGAAAACGATTAGGTAGGTACAGTAATTCGATGAAATCGCAAAGGCGCAAAATCAGCTGAAAAAGAATGAAGTTTTTATCGGATGTCTGAGGCCCCTGCTCAGGCTGAATCTAACGAGCTCATTGGCAATTCAAATCGAGCGGAACCACTAGACTGCCGTACTGTAATCAATAATATTACATGTACGTGTTTTCCGAGGCCGAGCCTTTAAGACTGCTGATCGTGTAAGACGAATAAATTGTCTTTATCTTCAAACCACTCTCTCGCAAAACTTCTCAGTACCTACCTTTCTTTTTAATGTTTGATAGAGCTAGGCTATGGCCTAATAAAACCTTATCGGGGGTTTAGCTTAGGTATAAGTCTTATAAAGATTGCGTTTGCTTAAAATTCTTACTTTCACGATTATTAACATGACAAATCTGTTCAAAATTCACAAACCAACTTATAGCTCTTTTTTCTTTTATCTAAGTTAAGACTACCACCGGGTCTACCAACACCACTCACTTTTACCGGGGGCATATTATAGAACGATGCATTGTAACTTATATTGGCTAAATACGCGTACTTTTTATTTTTTAATGCGATTTGTATCGCATTTGTCAGTCGCAACTCTTGACATATTGAATCTTCAATTTTCAGTGACAAACGTATTAAGTAATTGTGCTAAATTTCTTCAAAATCTGCTTAGTGATTGAACCGTGAAAAGGTAAAAGATGTATATGTTTTCATGTAGACATATTTGCATTAAAATAACGCTATCGGATCTTGCAATTCTGAACAAAATTTCCTCACAAAAGCAATCTGCACTCTTTTTAATTTAAAAAGCATATCATTAATTAGATTAAATAGAAAAAAAGAACACATTGAAATCAAACCACGAACCAAATAGTTTCTTCTGCAACGTAGTCCGTAGTCATCTCACCTGGAATTACGTAACGTGTCTATCCCGTCTCTCAGTTTTCCTTTTTGCTAGAAACTTCGATAGACTAAAAATACTTCAATATTGGAAATGAAACTTATTCCATTAGTCCTGGAGTTAAATCTGGCTTATTTACTGAACGAATCTTTTTATTGGCATTGTTCCAGATTGAGACGGGTTTCAGCTAATAACTTACGGAAACTTTGACAAGTTTTCGAATTTTTACAAACGTTTCATCTCTTTGTTTTCTTTTGAAAGTGGTCGTACGGCCGCGATTACACCTGTAAGTTTTGCTCACGTATGTAGCTTACGTAATTAATTGACAACAAATTTACAAAGGTAAGGTGTAAGAGTGTTTACAGTGTCGTAAGTTAATTATGTAAGCTACTTACGTGAATTAAACTTACAGTGTACCCGCAGCCTACCTTTATATAGGACTAATAATTATATAATATATATTATAGGACTGTTAATAATGCCGTTCAGCCATGATAAATTATGTACTAATACCAGAATTTTTCATACTTTTTATTTTAAATACAGTATAGGAATATACAGTTAAGGAGTTAAAATCTGGAAAAAAGTAAATTAGCAAGTAAAATTATGACTTTCTGGCTCAATATGTTGTCAATGATGGATTTTTCGAAAAATTGCTTAAACACCTCGTAATTATTTTTAAATAAGTGGGCATCTTACCAAAATTTATGCAAAAACAGATAAAAACGAATAACTAAATATTTTTTGCTAAATACTAATACTTTTTATTTGAGTCTTTTCTGTATATTCATAATAATATTGAGATACTCATCAATAATAATATTATACTCATTCCCTGTATTACATTATGTGATGTAGACGACTATAATTGGTAATAAAAGATTGAACTAGCTTGATAGCTATAACTTATTACCAATAGAGATATAAGAAATTGCTATGAAATTTCCTGGATCTAAGAAAAACTAATTTTTATAACATTCAAACAGCGCTTTCAAAGGCTTCTAATAAAAAGATGAAACTGTCAAGGTTCTTTGATGTTCCTAAAGGAATTTTTCACAAGTCATTTTCACGTAAGATTTCTGTGACTCTTTGAGAATATTAATGAATTTACTAACCAGTTTCAAAAAGGATTTATCTTTGGGATAAAGGACGTTTTCGTTGGTTTTACTTTAGCAACTATGGGACGTGTGTTTGGAACTATGGGAAAATGGTGTGCTTTATCATAAAAGTAGGCAATAGCTTCGTCAATGTTTTTGCATTTTTATCTTGTTTTTTTTTTTTTTTTTTTTTTTTAAATGGCGCGCGGCTGCACCAAGCGGGCGCAATTTACTTCGCCAATGTCGTGTGGAATTGAAGAGACACGATACGAATGGTTGGTGATAGCTGGGAAGAAGACTATCTATTAATTTGGATTATTTATAAGTAGCAGGTTTTTTCAAAGATTATATAATATATTATTGTATAGGGTTAGTTTCAGGCCTGGAACAACACAATTATTAGGTACACAAAATACACACTATATTACATAAATATTTACAGCTTAATATTATTATATTTGACATATTTACATAAGAATTTACAGTAAGGACTAAAAACAGACATTAACAAACACTCAACATTTACTGGACGGGGAAATTTTGGAGGAAGGACATCATAGAGGGGGTGAAGAAGTTTAGGACAAGAAAAGAATATATGGGAAATAGTACCTTCGTCTAAGCCACATTCACACAGGGAGTGATCTCTAACTCTGATCTTGTGCAGATGGACAGGTGTGCAGGAATGTCCAAGGCGTAAGCGACATATTGTGGAGGTAACCCACCTGTCTGCGTATCTATGGGAGAAGAACCATGGGCGCCTTGGAATATCCGGTTGAACTGAGGCATAGAATTTACCTTTAACCGATTTTGATTCATTCCAGTATGTGTTCCAGGACTTGTCCAGATATATTTTAGATAATGCACTCAGATCTTGGGAAATGGTTTTAAAATGTTCATGGGAACCCGTTTGTACAGCAGATTTAGCGCAAGAGTCAGCCGTTTCGTTGCCTGCAATGCCAGAGTGACCTGGAATCCAGACAAGTGTTAAAGCTATTCCATTTTGATGACAGGAGAACAGAGCTTCCCTAATCTGTAGAATAATGGGAAATCTTGATTTATTCCTGAATGGGTTTTCCTTAATGGATAACAAGCAACTAAGAGAGTCAGTAAAAATAACAGTTTGTTTCATGTTATGGGAGCGGGTAAACAGGATTGCTTCTAATAAGGCAATGGCCTCTCCTGTAAACACCGAAGACTCAGGAGGGCATTGGAATTGTAGAATTATTTTAAACCTGGGCACCCAGCAGGCTGCACCGACACAACTTTCTGTGGACATTTTTGAAGCATCGGTGTAGATAAGAAGATGATTTGACCAATTTTGATGAACTAAGCTTTGAAATTTTGAGTTAGTATCAGGGGCACCTTTGACCAAACCAAGATCAGTAACCACAGAGGGATTGAATACCAGGGCTTCATATGATGTGGAGAATAGAGGATTTTTTGATAAAGATAACAAGGGATGAGGGAGATTGGTAAACTTACGGAAACTATCCAATAGGTAGGAGGAAGGATTGCGTGTGCTAAGGACTTGTGATAACTGGTCCAATTTGGTCCACAATGGGTGAGAGGAAAGCTGTAACATTTTGCTGACAAAGCGGTCACATAGGTATTGCCGTCGGAGATGTAAAGGAGGATCAACACATTCAACCTGTAGAGCGTTAGTGGGGGAAGACTTCATTGCACCCAGAATGATTCTGAGGCAACGGTACTGAATTTTATTCAACTTCTCAGACACAGTTTTATTTAAGGGGTCTAATACAAATGAGCAGTAATCAATGTGGCTACGAACCAAAGCATTATATAAGAGTTTGAGGGAGTAGGGATGAGCACCCCACCAAACTCCCGCCACCGCACGTAGAACATTGATGCCCTTTTCACATTTATTAATTATATATTCGGTATGAGCCAATCCGTTCAGTCTGTAATCGAGAATAACTCCAAGGAACTTTGCCTTATCTACCAAGTTGATGAGTTGACCCTCATAATAAAAGTTAAAGTTAGGGATAGATCGCTTCCTCGTAAACACGACTGCTTGGCATTTAGCCACTGACAAAGATAGGCCGTGGTCAGAGAGCCACTGCCCTAGATAATACAAAGCAGAGTTAAGACATTGGGATATTTCCTCTACAGAGCCTGAGCTATGATAGAGGACGATATCGTCAGCATACTGCAAGATGTTACAAAAATTATTTACAGACATTTCTAGATCTTGGGTATATATGCTGTATAGCAGAGGACTGAGAACAGAGCCTTGGGGAAGACCTTTCCAGACTAGTCTGGGGGGGAGAGTGGATGACTGGTGTTTTACCACAACTGACCTGCCAGCAAGCAGGTTACATATGAAATGTGATATCCTCGGCGGTACACTCAGCTGGTGCAGCTTTTGCCTGAGCAACGGAAGAAGTACATTATCATATGCAGAAGCTACATCGAGAAAGACACCCACAAGGTATTCACCCTTACCAAAGGCAGTTCGAATGTCTGTAGTGAGTATACTGAGGCTGTCTGCTGTACTGAGACCCTTGCGGAAACCAAACTGCGAAGGGGCCAGTATTCCTCTGCTTTCCATTATCCATTCCAATCGGTTTTTAAGGAGGACCTCCGTAACCTTCGCTAATGTGGACGACAGTGCAATAGGCCTGTATGAATTAGGGTCTGAAGCTTTTTTCCCAGGCTTAAGAAGTGGGATCACTATTTGGGACTTCCAGGAATCTGGGATTATTCCTTTTTCAAAAAAACCGTTAATTAAATTTAGATAGCGATGTTTAGAGTTTTCATTTAAATTTACCAAAAAAGAGTAGGGCACACCATCTTCCCCTGGGGTTGAGTCTTTTAGCCCACCGAGAGCAATCTGAAGCTCTGAAAAGGAAAAGGGGGCATCCATTTCGCCCATAATGGGTGCTGGTGTAAAAACAGGGAATTCGTCCTGATGGGGAACAGACGGAGGAGCAAGTTTGTCAGCAAAAGTACTAAGCCATTCAGAGGGATCGTTGGAGCTTGGATCGGAGTAGTTAAGGGTTCTGCGGAATCTTCTTATGTTTAACCAAACAATCGAAGAGGGAGATCTAGGGTTAAGTGATTCGCAGAACTTAGTCCAGCCAAACTTTTTCTTTTTTGAAACCATTCTTTTTGTTTTGGCATCAATACGCTTATATTTAATAAAATTTTCTTCTGTCATATGAGCTGAGTACTCTTTCTCTGCTGCCACTCTCTGCTTGAACAAATCTTTGCATTCCTCATCCCACCAGGGAGGGGAAGGCAAATGATTTGAGACAGAAGGATTTTTACGGGGAATATTGGAGTCGGCCGAAGAAATAAGAGATTTGACGAAGTGATCATAGTAAATCAAGAGGTCACCATCACACGGAAGATCAGGTAGAGAGTCCATCAGGTCATCCAAGGTTTGAGCATAGCGGGACCAATCTGCTTTGTGCAATTTATATTTTAACAAGGGGTTAGGGTTGGGGGAAGGAATTGTTCTATTATTCATAGTTAGGATGATAGGGAAGTGGTCGCTACCATAGGTACTAGGAAGAGTTTGCCAGGATAGCTGAGATGCAAGAGAAGTTGAAGAAAGAGATAGATCTACTGCAGATTTTGGGTTCTGATTGGGGTAAACTCTGCGAGTCGGGGAGCCATCATTCAGGATACAAAGGTTCATATCCTCAAAAATGTCAACCAACGACGGAGCGAACCCGTCACAGTTATAACACCCCCACAAAGTGTGGTGGGTGTTAAAGTCACCCATAATCACAGTCGGACTGGGGAGAGAGGAAAGGATACTTTCAATTTCTGGAATCAGGGAGGGGGTTGGGTGAGGGATATACAAAGAGAGGAAGGAAATATTTACAGCTCTCACAGCAACAGCATTAATCTGATTACTGTGAGAGGGGATAGGAATTGAAGAAAAGGGGAGATTGTGCCGAATGAATAAGGCACTACCTGCATAGCCGTCATCCCTGTCATCCCGCAAACAGAAGAAACCAGGGACCCGAAATCGGGCTCCAGGCCTCAGCCATGTCTCCGAGATGGCAACTATGACAGGACTATGCAGGTTAATTAAGGATATAAGGTCTTGTTTTTTGGAACGGATGCTTTTACAATTCCATTGAAGTAGAACTGTTGGGGCCATTGTTTAAAATATTAAAGAGACGGGATAGGTTTTGGGCAACGTTGGGCGGTAATGGGAGTTCGCTGCATGGAGCAACGATGCTTAGGAGCAATGCGGTAAGGTCTTCTAACATTTTTCCTTGGGATAGCGGAAAGTCGGGTTGGCTGTTGCCAAGAGCACAGCCATTGGGTAGGGAGGAAGATGGGTTGTTAATAATTGATTCATGTGCCTGTTTATTGTAGCCCTTCGGTAAGGGGGCACGGGGACGAGGAGAACGAATAATTGTTTCCCGGTATGATTTTTTAGGAGTAACATTGGGACGAGATGAGTTTGTAGGATGGGGAGGACGGGGAGAGAATGTAGGAGTTGAGAACAACTCCCTAGTCATCTCAGCATATGACCTACGGACTGGGGGGAAACGCGCAGATGCCTCTATATACGAAATGTTGTCTTGAGACATGACAAGCTTAATGCTTTCTTGGCGGGAAAACTCTGGACAGTCCTTATCTGACGCGAAATGGCTACCTGAGCAATGCAAGCAGGTAGCCTTTTCCTTCGAAACATCGCAGGACTCACCTGTATGGGGCTGGGCACACCTGTAACACCTTGGCTTAGACCTACACTGTGATTTAATGTGGCCAAAACGGCAACAATTTAGGCACTGAATGGTCGGGAATTTGTAAGACTCAACAGGGAGGGACGTGTAAAAGGAGAAAATTCTTGATGGGAGCGTCTGGCCTCTAAAGGTTACAACCACCGACTGGGTAGGCACCCATTCAACACGACCTTCAATGGTATTTTTACGGTTCAGGCGGCGGGCTTTTAAAACCTCGCCACAGCCAATCGGTAGTTCAAGGGATTCGACGAAGTCCCCCATAGACCAGTCTATAGGAACACCCCGCACTAGACCCATCCGAGTGATATTGAATGTTGGAATGTTGGCCTTATACTTTGCCAACGTCAAGATCTGGCTTGCTAGGAAGTCATTGGCTGCTAACGCGGTTGAGAACTCTACGCTGACTCTATTGCGGCCAACACTTTTAACGCCGTCTTTAATGATGTGACTGAACTTGTTATGGTGCAGAAACTGGCCAAACTGCAATGCTCTAATTGATGTGGCTGCGGATGGGTCCGAGACCTCCTTCGAGACGTGGACTATGAAGGGACCTTTGTCATCCCTACTATAACCTTTAGGGCCTTCAGAAAATGAGGGATGGGTGTATACAGAATGCACAGCTGCATGGGGAGGATTCAACACCGTTCTTTTTCCGCCTTCTGCGGCAGGCTCATCGATATCGACAGGTCGCTTCCGAGAGGAAGCCGCCTGTCGAGAAGCGTCACACGCGTCTCCGTTCCGCGACCCATCAGGGTCCGGGGGCTCTGGAGGTGGGTCCACCTCCATTCCCATCGCACCGAGTTAGTCCCACCACCAAAAAACACTAGTTAAAACGCAAAAACTGGCTACTTTTTAACAAGAAAAACAGTCCGAAAAACGCCGCACGTGTGTCGACAAAAGCCAACACAGACGAAGTCCTTTTATCTTGTTATTCTAACTTGAATTTGAAAAGTGGCGGAGAAAAGGTGAGATGACGGATATCAGACTAAATTTTTTTATTAAAAAGAGTTGTAAATTGGTTTTAAATTATTGTTATGAGTGAGAAAATATATCTACACAAAATTATACCGAATTCTGGCTTATTATTTTATACCCGAGATAGTTATACGGCAGTTCTGCACAAATTAGACGTTCACGGTGAGGACGGCCGCCTCTTACCTAAAAGTAGCTAACTATAGTATTATACCGTTTGTATATTATGATAGGTACGTTCATGGACTTGACATCTTCATGTAGATTAGGGATGATTTATGCCAACACGTGGCGAGCACGGGCCGTGCCACGTACGAGGCGCGGACGAAGCACGGATTCAAAACATCACGAATATTTTATATGAAGCAGTTTATGCTTCACTGTGAAGCATGAACTGATTCATATACCTATGCATCATGTTTTAGTCAGTTAGCTTTTCTTTTAATATCAGTTAAAGTTATCAGCTTATGCTCGCAATTTCGTCCGCGTGGACTACACAAATTTCAAACCCCTATTTTACCCCTTTAGGGGTTGAATTTTCAAAAATCCTTTCTTAACGGATGCCTGCGTCATAATAGCTATCTGCATGCTAAATTTCAGCCCGGTCCGTCCAGTAGTATGAGCTCTGCGTTGATAGATCAGTCACTCAGTCAGTCACCTTTTCCTTTTAGATTATTGAGATTGATCATACCAAATTGATCAAACTCAATGAATTCTTTTTAAGTACGTTCCTGTTTAAATCACATTACAAATCTTTGATCCAGTGTAACTTTGAAACTACAAAGCGCTGACGTTACTTCTCTTCCAATATGCCAAAAGCAATTATTACTTAGGTGTTATTCATTCCGTTCATAACGCTTTCTACGACGGCATTCGTGTACGAAGAAAATTGCACTAACTAATGATCGTATCGTTGCTTGAATACAAATTTGAGTCTTTCAGTAGAGGCCGGTAGTTGGCCCATTACTACTGTGTTAGACTCAGTAAATTGAAATGGCGTTATGATTTATAGTAGAACTTCACGGACTAGTATTACGGTCAGCTTCTGTACGTGACTTGAAATTAAAACGCTTACTCCAAATTGTAATAGGTATTTTAAACCCTACAGAAACCTCCCCAGTGAATTGGAGTGGAGCGAAATTGAGTGTATACGTAATCTATACGATAATAAAGACAGTTTTTAGTCTTCTACGCAACTACTCTTTCTTGAAGTCAAAATGTAATTGCTATTTCAAGAGTATTGATGTAAAGTTATATTGACTAGCAATCTAGAAACCTGACGTTGTTATTTCGGGTTATGTTATGGGTCTCCATTGTTTTAAAAATTAATTTTATGTAGTAGGGGGTTTCCATCTGGCAATGATTGACGTGATTTCTAATATTAAGTACTATTCCGAAGAAAATATGAAAAAATAGACTATATACTTTGAGATAAGATTTTTTACGCCTTTATTAGCTACCTGTTATCTTCCAAAGCCACCATGATGAAAAGAAACGTTCCGCCCAGTGTTAGGAACAAAACGCAGATAAACTTTCAGCTTTTATAAAATGACAAAGGTTTGGTACGTGCTGACTCTTAGTCCAATAGTTTTGACAAAATATTATAGTTAGCACCGGTTTTACTTGATTATGATAAAGAAGGATTAATATTGTAATTATAACCTAAATTAGCTGCCGTATTATATTACGATTACGGCGTTAACAATTAAATCACGCACGCCTTCGTTTCGAGTTTATTGGCAATCTAGTAGCCATTATAAATTTCGCAGCAAATTTGTTATGTACCAAATTGGATGCTTTCGATCGTGTTAATACTTTCACATTATCCAATATTACGCTATTAACGTTCCACACGATTCATTAAGCTTTCGAATTGTGGCCGTGAAAGATTTTTTGATATTTTTCATATATCTATTTACCTAATTTAAAAAATACTTGTACAAAGTTTTCATCTTCTTAAAATCATAACGTATCGTAATGTGCTGTACGATTTCATTTGGCAATATGAATTTATCTCAGTTTTACTTAATGACACTATTTTTATATACTAGCTAGTTTATGCTCGTGACTTCGCCCCCTTGAGTGCCCACTGACTATACGTCCATCAATCCAAATGGAGTGGACGTCTTCCAAAATCGTTTCGTGAATGTGAAAAACGTATTCCAATGGAATGGATGTCGTCCAGATTTGGATTTCCAAACGGATTGAAATCCATGCGTCCAATCCAAATGGACGTCATCCACGGCCGATTGTCAATGTCGAAAACGTGCGCCACGCCATTTGGATTTGTGAAATAACATGTGTAATGGGAATCACTCACGATAGTTTAAACGCTAAAATACTTCATTAGTTCAATGAGGCCTACTAATCTTCAACAAAATGTAAAATACTAAGTTATTATTGTGCAAAATTATCATTTTTAACGAAGCTTAAAAGTGTACCTGTTTCATACATATCGCAGATTGTGAACGATTTTAATAATTTACATACATACATGGTCTCGGCCAATTAAATAAACGAACACGTCTGTCGGTACGTCGCGCTGATTGGGCCATTTCATAAAATATGTTAATGCTATGTAGCTTGCAACTTTAATTTGCAAAAAAAGCATATTATTTTATTAATTGATGTCAGTTTTTTTTAAATTGTTAGATAGGTTTGGGCTTGGCGACAATCATCCATACTAATATTATAAATGCGAAAGTGAGCGGAAAATTAAAGAGTTCTCACGTGATTTTCAAAAACACTAAATCCACGCTGACGAAGTCGCGGGCATCATCTAGTGCCTAATAAAAAGAAATGATGAGGACATATCTAGGTTGGAGCGCGCTTGCCTACACGAAGCCTATTCACTCTTGCCTTTACGCATATTTAGAGATTTTTTGACAACAAGGAATACTCAAAATAAATCAATCTACCCGATTGCTAGAGGAGTCCCGGGTTAATTAGTATTCACGCAGCTGACGTGGCTGACGTCAGCAAAGTCTTCAAAAATCTATTTCCATGCAAAAACACGTATTCCGAAAGTTAACCTTAAATCGTCGATAAATAAAAACTATTTTTAATAAAAGCGCTGCATCGAACTACCGCTGCGATTTGCACCCATATTGCAACTGAACGTATAAATTCGCTAATACGCCTGAACTTGCGCGATAAAGTCTAAAATCGCTAAAGTTATTTTACTGCCAGAATAATTCTTGGCATTTTTGACAGTCCAATCGAAGTTGCCTTGTTTTAATTAAAAGCTGCTTTGAAAGTAGAACACCTATGTTCAATAATATATTGTAGAGATTATTCATAATAATATAATAATATCTACTAAGTGCATTGACTTATATATTACTTCGTAAGGACAGGGCCATTGAATAAGCAAAATGGCACCGACTCATTGGTCCTAAAATGTTTATTTAGCACCAATACAACCTCAGTGACGTCTGGATTTCAAACGGGTCGTTCATTATAGTATCTAAGAGGTGGCGCTGATTTATTTGGTTCCAAAACCGTGAAAAATTTTGTTCGCTTGGGCATATCGTCATTTATATCGATGACTAAGTGTTTACAATTTACATAGTAAACACGATAGATATCGTGCCATCGTGTCATACAAAATAACAATTATTTTTTGTGCCGATTCGATCAAGCGTAAGTACCGGGAATTAAAATAGACCGTAGACACTGTGTCAAACGGCCGTTATTTTGACAGATGTCTCATCCCTAACATTTTGCTCCGCTTCCCCGCTCCGCGTTCAAATGTATAATTTTTTTAACAAGTCCGCAAATCCTTATCCACTGAAGCGGAGCGGAAGTTTTATACAATCCTATTGGTTAATATTTGCACAGCTCCGCTCCTCTCTTCTCCGCACCAGTGAACAGACAGCCTAATAGGCTAAAAATAGATATGCAAAAAAGACTAACTGAAAAATGCAGCGACCGACGACAGTCGAGCTAAACTTGTATTTAACTAGGTAGTTGTGAGCTATTTAGAGTGGCTTATGGCTTAAATTGAACTGACTTTAAAATTAGCGCATAAAGTTGTGGTTTTAGTTCCGCTTGAAATTAAATCTGTTTTGTATAAGCCTTTGTTTTAGTATGTTTCATCGATACGTCTGTGTTTAACTCTATAATAAATAAGTCACATTTGATTTAGATTTATTAGTTTATAAATTAAGACATTACATATTAAGTAAGTATCAATCGCACATAAAATGGCGTGTAAAGTTTTTAGTAACTTATTTACATCAAATAATTATTGCTATAAATCTTGACCATTTCTTGACTATCATTATAATATTATAAGTTACTAGTTTATCCGCCTGGCTTCGCTCGGGTGGAATTTAAAAAATTAGTGTAGGGCTGGAATTTCTAAAAATCCCAAAAAAAAAATTATTTCTTCATTAGGTAGTAACATACAGCCCAAATACCAATTTTCATGCAAATAACTTGAAAAATGACGGACTTTCATACAAACTTTCATTCCCTATTTAGCCCCCTTGGTAGTAGAATTTTCAAAAATCGTGAAATAAGTATATTTATTTAAAACTGAAAGCCTAATTACTAATTGACTGACTTTCATACAAACTTCCAGCCCCTATTTTAACCTCTTAGGGGTCCTTCCAAAAATCCTTACTAACTATAAACTTAGGTTATGAAAGGAACCTACTGTGTAAATCTCATGTTAGGCGCTGCGGTTTAGGCTGTGCTGTGATAGATCAGTCTGCTAGTCAGGACAAGTCTTTTTATATACCTAAAATATAGACTATAGTAGTGACGCAAACTGAACGTAAAACCATTTACACGTTGTTTGTACCTACCGCAAAACAAACATATAAAGTTTTACTGTTGGAACAGTTTTTTACACAGTGCATGCACACTAAAAGATTTATCTTGCAAAAAAACTTTTTTTTAATAAAAATGGCGAGCAAACGAGCAGATGGGTGTGATTACCGCCGCCCATGAACCACCAGAGGGAACCACCAATGCGTTGCCGGCCGGTGTATTATACGTACGGTGTTATAATACCGTGCGAAACCAGAATTATGTTGATAGGCGAGAAAATGTTACAGTTTACAAAAAAAGGGGACCGATTACAGTAATAGGCGGGATCGAAGGCAGCACAATCAGCTAAAAAGAACGACCGTTTTGCCGGCTGTCCAAGACCCGTATCCGCGCCGGTTCTAACGAGCTCATTGGAAATTCAAATCGGCCCGAACCACCGGACCGCCGCGCCGCGCCGCACTGTAATCAATAATATTACATGTACGTGTTTCCTGAAGCCGTGGCTTCAAGACCACTGATCGTGTTACGCTCAAGTGAACACGGTGATACTGTTACACTCGGTACGGGTAAAATCATAGATAACCATATTGCGTCTACTGCAGAATTCATACCTACCTTCGCCTTTGTATTTGTACTTGTGGAAATTGTATGGTACCTTATAGTCCGCAACAAGTCGAGATGGCAATCGAGGAGAGAACGCCCCGCACACCTGCACAGCCCCCGCGCTAACCCAACGCGGGATAGGGCGGGTGACGTGCGGGTGTGCGAGGCGTCCCGCTAGCCCGTACCCTGATTGCCATTTGACTTGATCTTCACGACATCGTTTGCGTGGGTTTAGGTTAAGGTTAGGTTTTAAAATGCTGTGGGAACTCAATAATTTTCCGGTATAAAAATAAAGGTATATTTTCGGGATGCAAGTTATCTCTGTACCAAATTACGTCAAATCGGTTTGACGGATTGGCTGTGAAAATGTAAAAAACACTAATTATTAAGAGTTTTGCATTATATTAAGAATGCATTAAGGCTCAGTTAAATTAACAGCCCTAAAATTAAAAACTGAATATTGCGCAATATTGCTAATATTGCGCAATTTTTAAATTTAATGTTAGTAAAATGAGCTAGAAACAAAACTAACTTAAAAATACGATTAAAATTACTATCCTTAATTGCATTGCAAAGTTAAAATGGATATAATAGAAAAACCTATGGCTATGTACGTTGTAAACAAAAAGGTAAGTATAGGCACTCTAAATTTGGACATGAAACTGTTCCATTAGCACTGGTCTTAAATCTGGTTTATTTACTGGCCGAATCTTTTTATTGGCATTGTTCCAAATTGACACGAGCTTCGGCTAATAACTTATTGAAACTGACAAGCTTACCTACTGATACTAACGAAGCATTCTTGCTTTTACAGTTATGAAAAATATGTGTCAATCTGATTTTATAATGATAAAAGCATAGATTGATTATTGGTCTCGCTCCTAATAAAAGTATAAAAATGAAATGATAACTAATTTTCACTTAGGTCTTAAGTACATTAATGAGATCGTAATAGGTATACTTTAAATAATTGATCATCGTCAATCGTCATTGTCGATTGTCAACAAGATGTCTCTGCTGGACTATAAGGTATTTTAATTTATTAAGGTTAAACGTATGGACCATAAAAGTCTTAGCTCATTAGACCCACACGGCACCCGTCCACCACCACCTCGCCTCGAGTAGTTCGTATTCTTTGTATCTATGGAGTACAATGGATATACCCTCACATATACACACTCCAGATTAATTCCGGAGCGCCTCGTCCGCGGGCTAATCAGGCGAGGACGGCGAGTGGACTACACGATGACCACCCATTTCTCGAACGCTTGCCTTGCGTTGCCCAAGCGTAATGGTTTGTAATGGTTCTCTTACTATCTGCGAGTGGTTCACGCGCAAGGACGATGCATCGCTAGCGCACCGCTCAGGCCCTTCATTCCTAGGCTTTCTTTCGAACGTCTCCGTTGCATTATTTAGTTTTTAAAATGAATAAAGAAAAACTTATACAAGATAGAGAAGATTATACAATAATCGAAAATTTGTGGACCAGGCGATGTCCATTCGTTGACCACGCGACGTTCAATCGTTGACCACGCGAGGTTCACTAGTGATAACGTGGCGCCCACCTTAGATCAGTTGTCGACAACGAGTGGACGCCGAACGACGAGGTGGTGCTGGTCGAGTGCCGGGTGGCTCTTAGTGAGCTATGATCTTAAAAATCAGACGGATTGGTATGAACTATTTATTGCAAACCTACCTAAACGTAAACGAATCATAAATACCTTAGTATGAACATACCTATGCTTGCCAGGATACTTTACAACTACAAACATGACCATGACCTGGGCGCGTTTGGAACCCTCGTAGCTTTAGTTTTAAGTTGGCGTAATAACTATCACCACTATATCTTACAAATCCAACATCTGATCATCAAAAAGAGTAATTTATTACCTATTTTGAATAAATCATTTGACTTTGACTTTGACTAAACTAGTGGGATACCAGGAATGTAAATAACTGATATAGCTAGGCACGATCAATATATTTATTGAAAAATATAAAATTAATTGCTATAGAGAATTAATTAAAAAAAAAGAAGGAAGTATTGCGTTCTGCAATGGCTTGCCATACAATATGTGCTTGTGCAGTGAGTACTCAGGTATAAAAATATTGTCCATAATTTTAATAATTTACATTGGCTCGTCCAATTAAGTGTTGCTTATTAATGAGCGTGTCGGCCGGTTGATTGGGCCGTTTTATAAATGTTAATTTGTATTGAGCTGCTTTGGTTGAATTTATAAAGCGAATAATCAGTAGCTGATGAATTGAATTTGTATCACAAAAATATTGTACAATATTTTTAAAAGTTTCCTCATACATTGATATTAACTAGGAGGTTATTCAATTTATTCTGTGTTCATTTTCGGTTTTCGGCAACTTTGCCTTGATTATTTCTATCAAAAATATCGACTAATTATGTAATACTGGCGTCACTAGTAGTGTTATGATTTATTTATAACTAGCTGATGCCCGCTGTTTTACCCAATTCACTGATTAAGATTTTTAAAAATCCCTTGGGAACTTTCGGAAAATTCTTTAAAAACCCGTGGGATCTCTTTAACATAACCTTTATATTTTGTATAGTTAAGAATTAAGTTAAGAATTTATAGTAAGTAAGGGTATTTGTTTTAATATTTCTATAGTAGTTAAAGGAACTTTGTAAATCTATTTTAATTTAGGAATAAATAAAGGCTTTTTATTTTTTATTTTATACCTACTTGTGTTAACTTGAAAACTTAGACTAGAGCCTTAGAATTAAGGCCCTCACTCATCTTGTAACTAAATTCAGAGTAAATAATTGGAAAAAAAGTGTAGATACTTCCACGAGCTACCTGGTAACATTCGGTTTAAACGGAGACTATTTACTTTCACGTTTAAACCAATAAATAGTCATTTATTCTCGTATACTCTCTTCGGAGACCACCTCGATCAATCACTTTGAAATGCGTGAAGAGGGTCATTAGGCCTCATTATAAATCCTGTAGTAGGTACCTAATGAAAACACAAATTAATGTCAATTAAAACATACAATTATACCCTAGTCTGCGACAGCTTAACATGGCAATCGGGGTATGAGACAGCCCCGCACACCCGCACGTCACCCGCACTTGCCCGCACCGAGTTAGCTCGGGGGCTGTGCGAGTGTGCGAGGCGTTCTCTCCCCGATTGGCATCTCGACCTGTGGCGTACACATTGGTCAATGATCTCTTTGTGCTGTATTTAGACACTAGCTTTTTTCGCCGGTTTTTATTGCTGTAGGAATTCTTTATTTTCCCCATGATGGTCTTATATCCTACTCTATCAATGAAGTGATAAAAGCATAAATTAGTTACAAATGGATACTCTTCGTATGTATATTTAAGAAGTACCTACCTATTGCTAAAAAATTAAAAATTATCTTTGGTTATTGGAATAATAGACAATTTTATGATCACAATAGTTTCGTTCATTTATAAAGTTGGGTAGGTATACTAATTTACATAATAACACATTATTTTCTGTTATAATATTATTCAAAATATTCTAATCGGTTTATGGTTATTTTATTATTAACTAGTTTATGCTCGCGACTTCGTCCGCGTGGACTACACAAACCCCTATTTCCCCCCCTTAAGGGTTGAATTTTCAAAAATCCTTTCTTAGCGGATGCCTACGTCATAATAGCTATCTGCATGCCAAATTTCAGCCCGATCCGTCCAGTAGTTTGAGCTGTGCGTTGATAGATCAGTCAGTCAGTCAGTCAGTCAGTCAGTCACCTTTTCCTTTTATATATTTAGATTACGGTTTCTTTATGGCATAATATTTTAGCCAACAGGCATGCTCATATTTTGATCCTGAAATATCAATCTATATTCTATACCTTTCACAAAGTTTAATTAACTGTTTATATTTGAAACAATAGCAAAGGCCTAAATAACATCTTTTCTCAATAGTTTTATAAAACAATGGTGGCCCGATACCCAGGGCACACGAGTAGAGGGTTAGTTATAGATAAAATGTTGGGGAAAAAATAATTTTATTTTAAAAGTTTAGCTATGGCTTGTAAGGTAACGCAATGACAGCATTGCAATACAGGTTTTTTAACTTTCGTCTGAAACGTGGAAATGTTAGTGGGTACTAAAATTTTCAGAGATTAAACCGTCCATAAATAAAAACAGTTTTTAATAAAAGCACCCGATGAACTAGCGGCATGGACCGCGTCGATATTGCATTCGAATGTATAAATTCGCTAATATGCCTGAACTTGCACGATAAAGTCTAAAATCGCTAAAGTTATTTTACTGCTGGAATAATTCTTGGGATTTTTGACAGGGCAATCGAAGTTCGCCGGTAGGCTTTGCCGCGTTTTAATTAACAGTCAGTGCATTGAAGTGGTGGAAAACTCACATACCTACCGACGCAATGTTATTGTACAGCAAAGGTTTTCGTACTGAATGTTATTTGTGCTAACGATCAGTTTTGTAGCTTATTTATAATTCTGTGGCTTTTATCGGTAGTCAGTTGTTTTTCATTTAATCTAAGTAATATTCGTTTATAACCAACTTCAAAAAAGGAGGCTATGTATTCGACCCGTATGTATGTATCTATGTCCGCGGTTATCTAAAAGACCAATGAACTGATTTTGATAAAAAAAATCTCTATTATAATTTGTATACTTTCAAGAAGATTTCAATGTATAAAACGCTTAGGTACCATTCTTATGTACGAAGTAATATGCACAAAACGTTTTACACTTATGTCACTGATATTTTTGATCGTATGTACACAGATTTTTGCGAGATTTCTGAACCAGTTTGATTTTTTTTACTCTATAGAAAAATATTTGCAAGATGGTCTCATAAAAATGTCTGTATCGCACCCTCAATCCTGATGCTACAAGGTAGTTGGCCGTCTTAGTCAAAGGGGTTCAAGAACTATTGGTGTTGAATTGATATTGTAAGTACCAAGCAGTGACTTCATGATTAAACTCAAATTGGATTAAAATTTATTGAAGTCGAGTACTGTACGCACTCTTAAATCATGTAGGGGCTCAGGAACTATCGATGGTTAAGTAAATAACATTTTAACCAAATGAATTTCAACGAAAATTAACTTTGTATTTCATACATCTTACTTTCAGAATCTTATTAATACCTGGGTTAATCTTTCCTCGATGGCATTATAATATACTTAACATCTATGTGAGAAATCTTGAAAAGAATTCCCTTCCTCCACTTGAAGCACGAAATCAATACTTATAATAAATAAATAATAAATAAATAATCTTTATTTTTTTCACACATACTTTCACAAACAATAACAGATGGGAACGATGATCCTGCAGAAGTATACACATGACATACAATATGACAATATAAGTGCGTGCGTGTGCGTGTGCGTGTGTGTGTGTGTGTGTGTGTGTGTGTGTGTGTGTGTGTGTGTGTGTGTGTGTGTGTGTGTGTGTGTGTGTGTGTGTGTGTGTGTGTGTGTGTGTGTGTGTGTGTGTGTGTGTGTGTGTGTGTGTGTGTGTGTGTGTGTGTGTGTGTGTGTGTGTGTGTGTGGAAATGTTATATTACGTGAATTAGACTTAATCACAATGCCAAGACTTTATAAGTTGTTCTGATTGATCGTAAGAAACAGTTAAAAGCCATTTAGTACATATCTTTTTAATTTCCGCCGCAGTTGAAAAGATAATATGTACTGAATGAATAAGAATGGTTGTATAGTTTCTTGAACACCAGTGCAATTTTTGAGTGGAGGTTTGTGACCTATTACTATACTTTGCGGCTTAGTAAATTGAAATGGCATTATGATTTAGGTATAGTAAAACTTTACGAACTGGTATTACGGTCAGCTTCCAATGCGAACGTGACGTGAAATTAAAACGCTCACTCCAAATTATAATGGTTGCTGTAACAGCTAGGAATATATTTTACTTTGCAGCACGAAAAATGAGGGCACATTGCGTACCTACCCATACAAAAATATCTATGAAATGTTATGGCTTAGTATGTTATACTATTCCAATTTACGACTTACACACTACATATTTTACGGTGATGATACTATGTCAGAAACCTTCATAAAAGTGCCAACAACAACTGTAAAAAGTTTTAACACGATCGCATTAACAATGCGCGAACGCATTTCATACCAACGAATAAAAACGTTTTTTTATATATAATAATATGTAAAAGCACATAAAAGAAGAAACTTAATAGAATAGAATATAATGTTTTTTATTCATGTAAACTTTTTACAAGTATTTATGAATAGTCAGGTAGTTTTAATTTACCACTGGTTCGGAATGCCGTGGTGATACATGCCTGACACGACATGGTCTAAGTTTTTTAATGGAGCTCTAAATCTATTGGTATCCCGTTCGGTAGATAGCATTATAAAAGAGAAAGCAATTTAAAATCCGTGTGAGTCGCATTTTTTACCATGCGTGTGTAATAAATTGCACAAATTGAACGCGATGCGAAAAAAGCGCTATTTTTTTGGGAAGCACGATACAACATAGCTATTCTCTGTGGTGTTTGAATGTTACAGAGAATGATTGATATAACGGCAACTATAAGCTGATGGATACAATGGAAAAAGATGGGGAAAAGCGTGCAAGTTAGATGGGAAGAGGAATCTGAGTGGATGTTAAAACAGTATTTCGAAGTAAGAATTAAAATATTGCTGTCGAGAACTTAAATATTTTAGTGGTTTAAAATTTTATGAATAGGTATTAATTGCTACTTTATTTAATAAAATATAAACGACTGTAGGTGATTTTTGGGTGAGGTCCATAATTAACCCACAAAAATTGCTTATCTTTCATTTCCGCCAGGATAAAGGTTTTTCAAAATCCCACAAGAACTTTAAATTTGGGGATAAAAAGTAGCTTGTGTGTTAATTCAGGACAGAAGCATTCACTATTGTAAATTTGATCCAAATTGGTTCCGTCATTATGGCGAGAAGGAGTAACAAACATTCACATTTATAATATTATACAACTACTAGCTGATTCCCGCGACTTTGCCCGTGTGGATTTAGATTTCAAAAATCCCTTGGGAACTTGGATTTTCTGGGATAAAAAGTGGTCTGTATCACTCTCCAGGTCTTCAACTGTATTTATGCAAAAAATCAGATCAATCCGTTACTCTGTTGTGGCGTGATTGAAGGACAAGCCAACCAACACACACACTTTCGCGTTTATAAAACATGGGTAGTGATAAGGATGATATTATTAGGATGAAAATGGGATGCAATTATTCCATTCTAACTGCGAACTGATTGATGCACAAAACTGTATAATTTTTAACTGTAACTGTATAAGTTAGTAAGATAACCACGGAACAGAAAGAACAGTTTCTGTTCCGTGAAGATAACTATATCAAGTGGGGTATCATATGAAAGGTCTTCACCTGTGCATTCTAAAACAGATTTTTATTTATTTTTATGCATGGTTTTTTTTTGAATTTTGAATTATAAAATTCTATTGTTTGAAAATATTTATACTTACCTACATACCTAATTATATATTATCACAAACATAAAACTACTGAAACTCGTAATAAAGTTTTCACTGTGTTGTGTTGTGTTGTTTAGCGGCAGAAAAGGAAACTTTCAGCACGAGGCGAACGTCGGAAAGTTTGGAAATAGAAAAAGTATCAGACAATATTCATATTCATAGAGTTAGGTACTTAGTTTCATAAAATAAACGTCTGCAGCAGCATTTTATGATCTAGACAAGGAGATAAAAACAGATTTATTATTTAACATTTGCTAATTTTCATCCGTAGAGGAATTTCCGCATAGAGTTAGGCACTTCAACATTCTGCATGTATTGTTTTGAATAACCTTTGGAGAAACTTACTTTCAGGAAGTGATTTTTATGAGCTTAAAGTTTTTGGAATTCCTTTTATTTATGCTACACCTAAGACCTACCTACCTTCCCATGAAGTATAGGTACCCTATAGGTTTTCTTGTCAGACATGACGGACAGACGGATAGACAGACAGACAACAAAGTGATCTTATGAGGGTTCCTTTTTTCCTTTTGAGGTAACCACGAAGTAAAAAGGGGGAAAAATCACATATAAAAATTTGCGCCATACAGCCGCCATATTGGTTTTTTTCAATTCAAATTATAGCTAGTGTAACTCGGGATGATGTAAGGATGGAAGGATGTATCGATACCCTACACATCTTTTGTTCGGGAATTTAGAAGTTCTGGTGGAATAAAGAAACTCACATACATACCCTACATGTACCTACCATGAAAACATTACACCCCTTTTTTGAGCAGTCGTGTAATAAAATATTGTAGCGGTTCATTTACGTTTGCTATGTAAACAAAATGCCAAAAATAATTTTCCCACTAATCTCGAATTCTTTTTATTTGAAAACAGTGATTGTTGAATAGAGTAATCAGCCCAGAAGTTTTAAGCAACTTCATAGACAAACGTGGTTGACGATTTTGTTTTTTACTATTCATAGATAGAGATAGAGAAAAGAGATGTAGATAGATTAATTAAGTTTGTCTCCCAGGTCTATTCAACAAGCATTTCAAAAGAGTCTATTAAGGTAGTTTAAAATGCTAATCACTATTCATGTAGTGATTAAAACTTGCGCTTGTTTTTCGTCCTCAATAATTAATTGATTAAAAGCGGTAGACGCTGCTGAAAAGAAGGCTATTAATGTAAATCTGCTTCTGGGTGTTTTTCTGAAAAGAAGATTATTATCGATGTAGTGAAATATCTAACTATTTATAGATTTTTTAATGTCACAGCTGGCCTGCTACCTTACTATAAAATTCTTCTATTTAAGCTTATTCTCGCCTTGTTTGGTCATCCTAGGTTTTTTTTTTTAAATGGCTCACTTGAGTTCCAAGCGTAGGTGCAGGTTTTAGTGCAACTAATAAATCGCAAATACATTCCAAATATCCATTATGCTCAGTATTTGATTGGCCCTGCAATTTAGACTAGCTTAATTTCCTGTATAAGCTTTAAATACTAAAGTTGTTGGATGCAATCAGTATCCGAATAATGTAGGTACCTATCTGATACTGTCCACTCCGGCAGTTGACATTAGCAGCCATTGGAGTTACCAAAATGGAATCCAATGCAAATATAGTTCCTGTATGTCCGTTAATCCAACATGTGCACTAGGAATGTATCGATGCCGTGACCCAGTTAAGGCTCTTCTGACAAAATGGGCAACGAAAAACATGTCCAATGCGGCTTCCAAAATTTATAAAACAGGGGACTGTAGGAAGATGTATGTAGCGCGTGTAAATAACGTGCCGTGACCATCATATTATGCATTGTACAGTCGCCATTTATCATCATCATCATGATCAACCCCTTGCTGACAACAAGTCTTCTATCAGAATAAGAAGGACTTAGCCCATAGTCCACCACGCTGGCCCAGTGCAGACTTCACACACCTATGAAAACATTATGAACTCTCGGGCATGCAGTTTTCCTTCACCGTTAAAACAAGTAAAATTTAATTTGCTTATAACGTATTATTATCCTACTAATATTATAATGTGAAAGTGTGGATGTTTGGATGTTTGCTACTCAATCACGCAAAAACGGCTGAACGGATTTGGATGAAATTTGGAATGGAGATAGATTGTACCCTGGATTAACACACAGGCTTTTTATCCCAGAAAATCAAAGAGTTCCCGCGGGATTTTGAAAAATGTAAATCCACGCGGACGAAGTTGCGGGTGTCAGCTAGTATATAATATATATAACTCCGAAAGTTAGAGGGGCGATCCTCCGACCTCCCTAATAACCGAAAAAAAGACTGCTATGCTAGTATTCCTTGCGTCATATAGTTGCACATACATATTACAAATCGTACCTACATGTATTCTGGGTAACCTTCCACCGTCTGCAGCTGTCGTCACGTTTTATATCTGTCCAGGCCTCTATACAGTACGTTACTGCGGTACTCCTACAAGTGTCTAGGGAAACTCGTAAGCTGTTATTACGTCAAGAGAATTTATGAGTTCAAATTGTTCGTTCTAAATTCGGAGTTTACCGTAAACTACAATGTACAACTTGGCATGTGTTTAGGCTTTAAGAACGAATAGTGGCTCAACCCGCCTGGAAAGTAATGAACATCGGACATTAGAATGACATTTTGGCTTTGTAGAGCGTGGTCCCTTGTCACTCATACCGATTTTGACGTTATGTTGGTCTCAACGACAGAGACAATGCTCTATAAATCTGCTATCTCCTTCTAAAGGTCGTTATACATTAGTTTCTGCTGCGTACTGTATGGGAATGCGCGAAGAATAATTCCTGCCAAAATTTGAGGTCCAATAGTGTTGCCATAATGCAATCTACCATAGTACCTCTCTATACCTATAATAATTCATGCAGATATACCGATTTTCATTTACCAGGCACGGAATGCCCTTCTGGTGTCCGCGTTCCCTGACACGTATAACCTAAATACTTTCAAAGCAAGAGTGAATAGGCATCTTCTAGTCTAAACGAGCGAGTTTCAGCCTATACTTCATCATTGCCTTTTTTTAAGCACTATAGCTTATCCCCGCGACTTCATCTGCGTGAACTACACAAATTTCAAATCCTTATTACACTCCTTTAGGGGTTGAATATTCTAAAATCTTCTCTTAGCGGATGTCTACGTAATAATAGCTATACAAATGCCAAATTTCAGCCCAATCTGTCCAGTTGTTTCAGCTGTTCATCGATAGATTAGTCAGTCAATCAGTCGGTCAGTTAGTCAGTCAGTTTTTCTTTTTATATAATATTTTGATAATAGTCATCAAGCTCAAGCCTATCTTGCAATGGAAAACCGGACAAGTGCAATTTCTATTTGCATGGAGAGGGAATATTTGTTCATATTCAAAGTTTATTTACATTACAACGTCCATGTTTGGGTCGGCTTCCGTTTTTTAAATCAAACGTACGGAACCCAAAAAAACAACAACAACAACAACTATAGCCCCCGCCCGGCTAAATCAGCTGTTGAGGTATGGGTTATGGTGGTTGTATGGCCGATTCCAGCCTATTAGGTGGTGCCTTGTCGATCTACGTATTTAGGCGCCGACATAATGCGACACGGAAAATGGAAAGAAATCCGCGCTGGAAAATTTGTCAAACGTCGTGTTATGAAACTTTATTTGCTGTTATGTAAAACTTTTCTAGTGATAAATTAAACTGTTACCCGAGGGGTTCTGAAATTTGTCGCTTAGTTTTCTGTTTATATTAAATTTTTTGTTTGTTGTGTTACTTCGCAGTGTTGCACTATGTCCAGATAATTTGGGGATCCTTCGTAATTTATTGCGTTAACAAATGTTTATATTGCCCGATCCGATATCGTTTAGTTACGACATTTTACCTTCTATATTCAACCTTTTCCACAATATTGTCGATTAGCCAATTTACATATTTTTCACTTTCCGTTATCGCATCCAGATATTATATCGGATATCTAATGTTAATAAGCTTTTTCATGGAGTAAAATGTAAGTGATTCCAATTTCAATTTTTCATTGTTTCTAGCATGCAAAAAAGTAAAACTTCGCCCGTGTTTATGTACCTAACTTTCTTATATGGCAAGAAAAAAAAGAAAAGTAGATACGCCCCTGTTTTGTGTAACACCGTGTTTTGAAACTTGTTCGTTGTTTAGTAAAACTTTTCTAGTAATAAATGAAGCTTTTGCAAATTGTCGTTTGATTTTCGTTATTAGGGTTCCGTACAGGACGGGTGCCAACGCGACCCTATTACTAAGCATCCCCTGTCCGTCCGTCCATATATCTTTTTTCTTTTCCTCCCCTTTAACAAAAAAAATGTATGTAACCCGAACCCGAATAATAATATTATTGTCATTGATAAAAAATGTATACAGATTAGCAAGAACTTTCATATCAAATATTACAATGTATTACCTATGTTACATTGCCTAACCCATTACTAGCGTTGCAATCAACGGCGTGAATAAAGTGAACACGCCATTTAACAATTAGCTATTCTAATTGCCTATTCACATATTCCGGCTGCCGTCGTCGCGTCGTCCCGGTAACAAATCGCATGGATATGCTGGTCTGGTACAGTACGTGGCCGAAAGTAATGTACATCGACCTTTAGAAGAAGATAGCAAATTTGTAGAGCACTGTCTCTGTCGTTGAGACCGACAAAACGTTATATAGGTATGAGTGACAGAGACAACGTTCTACAAAGCCGAAATGTAATTCCAAAGGCCGAAGTACATTACTTTCGCCCGCGTACTGTAACTACTCCGCTATGTGTGACAGCTATACAAGTACAACCTCATACAGTTCATCATTCAGTAACCGGCCTCTAGAATCCGGCAACCGGAAAGTGTGAAAAGGCGCTTATTCATCACGTATTCACGTGATGATGTAATTCGATGACCTGTCATTTTTATTATTTATCAAGAGAAGCACTATATGTGATTACTTACGCTATGAATGTTATAGATTATGCGATTAATAAATTGCTACGTAGTTGGTAAAGTGCTTAATCCACTACTATAAAACCATTGTGTAGCTGGAAGTAATTAGTTTAGTATTTCAGATATTGGCCGACGTCCTTTATTAGATTTTGTTTATTTTAATAAAATAAAAACATAGAGAAACAATAAGACGCCACTTTTAGGCTGTGGCCTCGATGATAGCGGTGGGCGGGGCGGAAGCGGAGGCGGAAGCAGGCGATTATACAATAATATGCATTCATTTATATTATGGTTTGTACTGTCATCCGCCTCCGCTGTCATCCAGGACGGCACCATATAAATAAAGACGATTTGTAGTATTTCGCACTAATCTCTATTAATACTATTTGGTACTATTTAGAGATCAGTGGTATTATATCACTGCCCCACTACCGCTATCGCTACTGCTTCGCCCCCCACTATTATCGACTCGACATAAAGTAACTTACTAAAATGAGAATATAATATGATTAAAAATCGATATTTCAAGATATAAGGCTGGAATGGAAAGCTTCGCTAGATATACTTGTAGAGCCGGTGGTACCAAAACGCCCCTTCTGCCAGTTATTAATTGCATGAGAACAAAAGCAAATGACTGGATGGAGGTGATCCCGTGAGGGAGGGTCGACGTTATCCATTCAGCCAGTAGACGTCCACACGAAAGAGAAATGTTCATTCAAGATAGGAGAATTTATTAGTTTGATTTACGCGAAACTTTCGCGTGGCCCTTTCAGCCTTGCTACGTAAATAGAAAAGGTTCACAGATTGACGTTTTTGAGTAGTTCGTTATTATTGCAGAAAGGGGCCGAGTGCGCTTGTCACTGTTCAACCTCCATCGACCGTAGTTTTGATTTATGACTGAACTCCGCGTGTCCCTTTTGGACTTGCCGTGTAAATAAATCTCCACTTTTGAGTAGTTTTTTATTCTAGCACGTATGGGTTGAGAGCAGTCGTCACTATACAACTTCAATTGACTAGTTTGATTTACGAACTCTACTCCTTGTGTCACGAGGCGTTCGATGGTACCTACTACTTTTCCTCTAACTTAAGTATAGTACGCGACAGGTTCAGATAGCAATCGAGGTATGAGGTGGGGGAACGCCTCGCACACCCACACGTCACCCCCGCTCGCCCGCACCGGGTAGCGCGAGGGCTGTGCAGTGTGCGGGGCGTGCCTTCCCCAATTGCCATCTCAACCTGTCGCGTACTATACCTATGTGGCTGCAAAAATCCACGTGATACTTTCGGATTTGTCTGCGTAGTTATAGATAGCTCTTCACCCACTACATCCAATCCAAATCCGAAAATTCTCGATCCAGCGTAGCCCGTACTAGACCAACCTTAATTTTCTATTGCGCAGCCCCTCATAGGTACAAATAAGTAGGTACTACGGCTACATCAGACAGAGCTAGAGGCAAAAGGGTCGCAGATTGTTTGTTATTATTGAGTGTCAATTGCTTTTGTCACTATTCAACTTGTATCAAACATGGCGTGGCAATTTCGATATGGGAAGCGGATAAGCACGGACGTAAATTTATAATACGTATATTGTTCGCTTTTCAACCCTTGTCTCAGTTGAATAATATGATATATCTGTTTACAGATAACAAAATTACGTTATTTTTAGCTGTGGAGCACATAGGACGTAGGTGTTATGATATTGTTCGCAAATAAACAACACTTCCAATAATAAATAAAAATATTGTTATAGACAGCTACACTTTAGGGTCATTAATGTTAAGAATCTATGGATAAAGGTAGAAGCAGGATTTCATCATCTAATGGATATTTCTTTCAATAATAATAGAAATAATATGATACAGCTATGACAAAAGTAATCTTTACTATAATCGAATCCTTCGAATCCAAAATCCTTATTTTAATCGAATCTTTAAAAGTCCTGACTCAAAATTTAGAAGGTAAAATTTTGCCAATACAAAATATAATATAATGAAGACGTGGAACAAGGCTGGATGTTTGATTTGTTTGGTTCATTCTTCTTTTCTTCAAAATCTATATATATAAAAGGAAAAGGTGACTGTCCCACGGGAGCAGTGCTGCAACCCGTCGCTAGTCTCTTTAAAAAAATTACTGTTCGTACACGCATCAGGTTAAAAAATACTTGATGAAATTTTTCAATTGTGGACATAGGTTTATTTATGTGGCCATAGGTGTAATACACTAACTTAGTTGTAAATCAATCAATTTGAACCCAAAATACAGTATGACCGTTTTAAGTGGACGAACCCTCGTATTTCGTTCTTTAAAAATATATTTGTCAAAGTCAAAATAAGTAACAATACTATTGGGAAATAACCAACACAATATAAAATGTAACATTTCATGTATTGTGTATTGCCGGCTCTTAAAAATGTATTTGTCAAAATCAAAATAATGCAGTTGGGAAATAACCAACACAAAATGATTGCGTTCTTGTTGTCGTCACATTGTTCGCTCAGTGCTGCGGCAGTTAGGTAGTTTCAGCGACATAAATCCACTAGATGGGGCGCTTCGTATAGTAGCTACATGTTCCAAAATCGTCGGTGTCCGTTTCTACGAACATTAGATACCTAAGATAGAACAGACTATAGGCCCTAAAGGTACTATGTGAATAATAATTTAGAGTTATCGCGCAAGCTTAATTTAAACAAAAAATATATCTAAAGTTACGATTGACAGCAGTGCGGACACTGATGTTCATTGGAACATGTTGCTACTATGAAGCGCCCCATCTAGTGGAACATTTATACAGTTAGGTAGTTTTATCTCACACAATTTCAATTTTTCATCTGCAGCTGTCAGCTCGGCGGCGGCAGATAAGTAACGTTCCCGTTCGCGTCGCGTCCCAGCAGAAAAGTTTGTTCCCCGCCAGTTTGTTCGCTCCACTTCCTTTTGTAAACTTTTTGTATGAGCTACCCACGAGATATCAATAATTCTTACTATTGCGGCTGCGTCTCAATCGATATCAGTCGCCCTATCTTGTGATCTTTCTTTATAATCATATTCCTCATTGCTGAGGGTTATGACGTCTTTCCATTTTAACATAATGGCGGGAGTTCTCTTCGGATAAAAATGCGATGGGTTCCCAGATCCTTCCACATACAACTCACCAAGAGAACGAGATTTCGTTATTTAGGTATTACAGTTATTATCAGTTAGTGATAATGACCGTGGCCGACGGTTCGCGACGAGCTCTTATTATTGATTTATAAAAAGGCTTTCATTTCATCATCATCACAATCATTTTCAACCGACTGACGTTCACTGCTGGATATAATATTAATTTAAACCGTGTGTCAAATTTAATAAAGCTGATATTAAATCTTTGCCGGAATAAGGAGTAAAGAGACGTAGAGAGTAAGGAGACACTGTGCCTTGGCTCCACTCCAGCACGTGTATAGGTAGGTGTGAGTTGTGCCTAGTCGTAGGTGGTGTTACCAAACCGAATAAAGTCAGACTAAAGAATGATATACTCTTAGTAATGTTACATTTAACCTGCTACATTGTTTTAGCGGTACCTATTGTTATGTTGTGTTATCTATTGAAACGTGATAACTACTTATGTAGGTATACGATTTGAGCTCTGCGTCGCGTCATGATAGGCTCTACAAATATTGTTTTGGCTAATACTCTATCAATAGAGGCGCTCCTAATGGTTACACATAATATCTATTATACACCCATCTATCTCTTACATGTTTAGCAATATAACGACCTTAAGAAATATGAAGTGGTATAAGCACTTTGTAAACTACAACTAAGTTGAATTCCTATCCAAATCATTTCTTTTTTAAATTACTAATATTACATTTCAGGTTTTCAGGGTTCCGTACCCGAAGGGTGCCAACGGGATCTAATTACTAAGCCACCGTTGCCCATCTATCTGTCCATCCGTCTGTCCGTCCATCTGTCTGTCAGCGGGCTGTAATCTCATAAACCGTAATAGGTAGAGAATTGAAGTTTCCAGAGTGTGTACTATGTCTATTGCCGCTAATACAGAAAATTAAAAAGTGTTATTTTTCGTACGATGTTACGAGACACTGCGAGTCCTAATCGCATTTGACCGGATTTTATCTACTACTATCTAACTATGTTATATTTATGCCCTTTACATTTTGTAAACTCCAGACTAATAGTACCCAGTTTAATATTATATTTACCTAAGATAGGCAATGGTTCGATTAGGTTTTTAAAATAAATATTAAAGTCAATCACTCGGTTAATGAATTTCGTTCGAGAAGCTTAAGCGAATGTTTGCGCGCTTGAAGTTATCGGATCACTGTTTGTTATTTTACGGACAGTTAATTAAAGCTGTAGGTTCTTAGTTTAACTTGGCTGAACTTTATACCGATAACAAAATTAATGAAAACTCGTCTAGATTTGGGTAAGTAGCGGTGACAAGGGTGGTGGGAAATTCTCAGTACTAGCCTGGAGTTAGAAAGTTGACCGTGTCACCCCTGTACCTTGAAGAGCACGAAAAGGCTCGGCTCGGCTCAACGGTTGAGCTTTCTCCGATCGTGTCCGATTTCCGTCCCATCGTGCTATAGGAGTGAGGAAATAGATAGCGCACCTGTGTTTGCACCCACACTTGTGCACTATAACTAATCCCGTACAGTACCCGTAGTACAAGGTTTTACGTCTCACCAAACCAAACCAAATTCGAGAGTCGAAATACTTCCGCGTTACAGTTAACTGGATCTTAAATGCCTTGTTTTAAAGCTCAAGTTTGTCTACACTTCTACAGCCAGCGCTCCAAGCGGAAACATTGCGAAATTAAAATCAGTGGCATTGAATATTTGACTTCAATTCAAGGCTGTTTAGGTCCATTTTACTGTAACGCGGAAGTATTTCGACTCTCGAATTTGGTTTCGTTTGGTGAGACGTAAAATCTTGTACTACGGGTACAGTTGGCTGTTAATTCGCCGATGGAGATTGGCCGCCATGGCTGAAGTTCGGTCAGGAGGGCATCGATATAATTATTATAATTATTATAACTTGGCTGAACTTTATACCGATAACAAAATTAATGAAAACTCGTCTAGATTTGGGCAAGCAGCGGTGACAAGGGCGGTGGGAGGGCGGGCGGGGATCGTAGCACTGCCGCTTTGCCAGTCCGCGACGCGCTACGGCGAGGCTACGTCGGTGCTACGCCGCCTTCCGGGAGTCGCGTCGAGACCGCGAACCACATGTCATTAACAATTTTAAATACTACTGTCCGCACCGTAACATGAGGACTCTTGTGAGAGCAAAATGAGGAACGACATGTGTTTAGTGTTAACGGAAGTGTCACTTGTTGTATGTGAAGTTGGTAGTTTCGTTTATATGGGTGCATTGGTTGATCGCTCTATGCGGTCCTTTAGTCACTTTCGATGATTAGCATGACCCAGTTTGTGTTATTTACATTATATCTACTATCGCGATGACATACAATATGTGTTATATGATGCTATCTTCGTTTAACTGAACCTTACTAATATTGTTTCACAACAAACTAATTTTTGAAGAGTTTCCTATTACACAAAGTATTTAATTAGTAGTAGATTCCATTCTCGATGTCCAAAATTACTATACATTAATTCATTTAAATTTACAGTGACCTGCTAGGTAGCACAACTTCTAAAAAAAGAGTAGTCAAATTTGATTGAGATTTGACAGAGTTATGGAAAAATCAACAAAAAACTCTTTCCCTATCCGGAATGAACCCTATTGTTTTTCGGGATTAAAACTATCCTGTATATTAACCCAAAATATTAGCTAAAAGTAATGTTGCTTTCAAATCTGTTCAGTAGTTTCCATGTGAAGCGTGTATAGACAGACACAAACACAAAAAAGAAATATTGTTCTTTATCAATAATTATTACTACTGCTGATTAAAATTTTTAAAATATATTTTATGTACAGGAATCGATCAGTTACAGTTTTATTATATAAATATTCTATTTCGTAACATATTCCAGATAAAAATTTATTTGCATAACATAAAATAACGACTTAATAAGTAAATAGCTACGAGTAATATGGTATATTTTCTCGATTACGTACCTACCTAAAAATAATTTACGTACTATAATCCGCGACAGGTCGAGATGGCAATCGGGGTATGAGGCGGGGGGGACACCCCTCACACTCACACGTCACCCGCGCTCGTCCGCACCGGGTTAGCACGGGGGCTGTGGGAATGTGCGGGGTGTTCTCTCTCTCCCCTATTGCAATCTCAACTTGTCGCTTACTACTTATAACTTTTATAAATTAGCATTTTAAAATTTGATTAACAACACTAATATTATAATAGAACGTATTGCGCATCTTTATTAACTTGATTGATTGATTGATAGAGTCGTGTCTGTTTACCTAATAGAGATAAAAATATAAAGATTTTATGACGTTATTTTTATGTGACAAGTTTCGATATTGCAAAGTTCACCGAGGTGTGCCAGGTGCCTACCTGTAATGAATCTTAATTATTCCTACGAGTAAGGATATTTATATCTGAGTTTCATAACAAAGTTCAATTAGGTATGTCTAGTTTATGTTTTGATATAGGTAATGTTATGTAACGGTTGGCCGTAAATTGAAATGTACCATAATATAGCTACTACATTGTAGGTACAGAATATATTAAGAGTAGGTATGTAAGTATACTAAGGTAGTTACCTACCTATCTAAAAATATAAATTTATCAATAGTACTTAATGAAACAATACAAGTTTTATTAGTTTCGTAAATCGAAATAAGAGTATTGTAAACGAGTTGTTTTATAAATAAACTCAAATATTATAAAATAAATCAAATGTTTTTACATTTTGATGCCTTGATAGCTCAACGGTTAAAAAGCGAACTGAAATTCCAAAGTTCGGTGGTTTGAGGAATAAGATCTGGAACGAGTAAATGAGGAGAACTAAAGATCTTTGACATAGTCCAAACTATCAGCTAGATGAAAGGCCATGCTTGTCATAGAGGCGACAGCCATTGGAGCTGAACTTCCTAAAGGGGAGACCACGTACTAGTAAGCGTAGCGTGGGGCGTTCTCTAGCGCTATAGATTGACGATAAAAAGAGGATGGTGGGAAGTGGTTGGATGACATAATACATAGTATCTATCTAACTACGTTTCAATAGAGAGCTCAGGAAAAAACTTTGAATTTACAAAAAAATAATGAGTTTCCAGTAATCTATTGCGTTAGGGGGTTGCTTTACCAAGAGGGCGAATCGTGGATTGCAACACTTTATAAGTTATAACATCTTAGACTTATTTTTAATGTTGCTATTCCCAACAGAGGGCAGTGAGTAGACCCATGTGTGGTAGCGCGCTCTCCAAAAGGGCTATATCCAGCAATGTTCGTAAAAAACTGATTGTTGGACGGATAACTATGATTAAGATAATAATTATTATCAGTTTGAGCTGGCTCAGTATCAATAAATAGGCAAACTTTTCGGTTTACTTTTACTCTGTGCCTAGCGGTCGGGAAAACTACTTAAGCTTATAAACTTTTTCATAGAGCTATTTTAAACCAGTTTTAACGGTGTGGCCAAAAAACTTTACGCTTTTAGGAAACTGGATACGTCTCTAGAGAGTCTTATCCTTAGGCTGCCTACAAGCATATTTATTGTACGTGCATATAAAATTCAACATAAATTCAAGAAGCGCATAATTATAAGAGCATAAATATAAGTAAGGCAGATAAGACGTCTTCCAAGCGCTAAAAATTATTTCAACTGTACGTCAGAGTAAATAAAGATGAGTTTATATTGCTATTTAATAAACTGATACTACACCTCGAATCCGCTCCATTCTGTTGTTGTGTACTCTTGACACAGTAGGATTAAAACAATTACTGTAGATAGAATATTGTAAACCACTATTATCTCGCTCAATCAAATCAGCAATATTATATACCTATAGCCTGCCTATAGCGAATTGAATTCCTCCCCCCTCCCCCAACTTTCGCGGTCTGGATGATCATTATTAAGTTACACGAGCGAGCACTCTGTATTTATGAAATGCAGTGTCTGTCTGCATATAGGTACTAAAATATTTATTAAATGCAGTGTCTATCTGTCTAAGCTATGATATTATACATTATAACTACAGTGTCAAGAGATGTAGCTCGAGTCCTCATAGAACTTGCATTAGTAGTGTTTTTATACATACTATTTTTTTCGCTTAGCTTAAGATTTTATGTGTCATATAGCTGTACCTAATATCCTTTAATCTTTTATTTAAATCGTGCATACGAACTACGAAGTATGTTAGAAACAAAATTGTTTTGCAACACTCGGAGAGATTGTTATCTTGGTGGTGATAAATATGCTTGTAGCATGCACAAGGCGCCGACCCCTCAGTTGTTCTGGATAAAATACACCATTGGATACCTAGCACTCGTATAAAAAATATCACTGAATATGTTGAGATATTTCATTCTGATTTTAATCTAGATGACTTATATAAAGCTGGCTTTACAAAAATATGTCAAAAAGCTCCAGGTACAAAATCAAAATTAAGTGATAGATAAGGAAGACGGCTGGATAAAAAACAGCCTAACTATGCGTTAAAAAATCTGAATAAGTGTAAAGATATTGGCAGTAGACAAGTACTTATTTTCCTGTGTCACTTATGAAAAACTAGCTGTGTGTGTATGGCACTATGGTATGGCATTTATGAAAAACTAGCTAATGCCTGCGACTTCAATCGCGTGGACTACACAAATTTTAAACCTATTTTCGTTTATATTGTTGAATTCTCAAAAATCTTTTCTTAGCGGATGTCTACGTTATAATAGCTACCACCAAGTCAAATTTCAGCCCGATCCATCCAGCTTGAGCTGTGCGTTGATAGATCAGTCAGTCAATCAGTTAGTCAGCTTTTCCTTTTATATATTTAGACTACTGAATTTGCATAAGAAAGTGTTCAGACTGCAAAATCCATAAAACTCGAAGTCTATGTACCTATCTAAGAAGCTAAGAAAATAGCTCACAGTAAATAGAAGGCGGTTTCAATGTCTTTATGCGTTCAAGACTTTAGTCTTGAAAGTGTTGCATGCCTTTGCTTGACCTGCTTTAGATTTTCAAAGCGTTGTTCAAGATTTTTTATAAGATAGAACGTTGAAAGCAAATACCTAGCTTCGTTATAGCAACTTCAATTAATATGATTTATTTTCCTTAATATAAAAAAGCTCCTATGTGTTTAATCTGAAGTAGTTTCTCTTGCTGGGACATAGGTAATCATAGAATGCTTTAATTTTTTATTAGCTCAAGTCATTTTGTTTGAGGGTTATCATTTATCAACAATAAATGATAACCCTCAGACTTTCATTTTAGGTAAAACTCGTACTTGCTTAAAAATCACTTCTTTTAGGGTTATTAAGTTGCATTCGAAAACTGTATAGCCTAATTACGTGTGCTTTGACTTACTAATATTAGTAATACTAAACTTTGCATAATATAACTGTTACTTAGTACTGCATTTTATAATAAATAAACAAATAACTGACAAGTGACAATATTTTTTTCATCGGTAACTTTAAAAATCAATAACAACTTATAATAAAAAACAGTTTACTAAAAGAAGCATAATAATTTTTATTCCACGTTCAGAGTTACAAAAATGTATTGAAATCAAATTATTTGGATGAAATCTGAAGGGCTTAGGTTTTTTGGTTCCAATTAGGTTACTTAGGTAGGGAAACACTTTTATAATCATGTCAATACTTGAGCTTTGTATGCAAATAAAGATTTAAAATCCATATTAATCTCTATTATCATGATCAACCCATCGTCGGCTCACTGCACAGCACGGGTCTCCTCTCAGAGTGAGAAGGGTTTTTTAATGTTTATACGACTTCAAGTACATTTTATAAGTTGGTCGCATGAAATATAAATGGTTGGTCGAGTATGATTCGTTAGCACGTATAGCCTACTAGTAAAACTGTGCAACTAGATATTTGCTAAGTTTTCTTTTAACTTACTTCTTACTATATACTAAATCAAGGTTTAGTTGTCAGGGTGAAGAAACACTTGACTCTAACAACAATTAGCACGTCAAAGCTTAGTATTTAGCAAACGGATCCCTGAATCGAAAAATATTTTTCACACACCCACAATATTTTAAAAGACCTATCCAATGATAACGCAAATCATGAGATAGATGAGAAAAATCCATCCCCACTTTACGTCCAGATTTTTTTTTCAAAATTTTATTTCATCACTTTGGCAGCGTGATTAATATACGTAGATATACCATGCCAAATTACAGCTGTCTTATATTGAGAGTTTCTCTCGGAGGTAAACACAGACGGACAGGGCTAAACTATAAGAGGTTCATTGTTGACTACGGAACCCTGAAAAAGTAATCACAGCTCAGCAATTACATTAGATTTAAAACCCACGCGTTGACTATCACATTACGTATTATCTATGGAATAATCCAGTTTTCATATGACGACTGTGTTGTTTGTTTTTAATTTAATTAATTGTGACCGAATGTACTACTGACCACAGGGATTAATACTCCATGAAAGCTTTATTAACTTCACGGAAGGACATCCGAACTAAGTATAATAATTAAGTAGTTTTAGATGAAGTCCACGACTTTGTCCGCGTGGATTTAGGTTTTTTAAAACCACAAGGGTAATCTTTGATTTTCCAGGGTTAAATCCATATCCATATGAAATGGAATGACACCTATCTCTTACTAAATAGATGATGCTTGAAACTTCATCCACGTGGATTTTTAATCGAATGGAAACACTGAGTTTCCAGGACAAAGTACCTGTGTCCATCCCCATCTCTGTACAAAAGTCAAAATCGGTTGAAAGGATGGGTCGTGAAAATCTTACAGACAGGCAGACATACACACTTTCGTATTTTTAACATTAATATATTTAATTTAAATATACGAGAAATAGACATCATCATCATCATGATTAACCCATCGCCAGCTAACTTCAGAGGACGGGTCTCCTCTCAGAATAAGAAGGGGTAGCGAAATCATAGTGAATTCTTCTTAAGTCTATGTATATAAAAAACAAGCTGACTGATCTATCAACGCACAACTCAAACCACTGGACGAATCGAGCTGAAATTTGCCATGCAGATAGCTATTTTATCGCAGGCATCCGCTAAAAAAGGATTTTTGAAAATTCAACTAAAATATGGGTTTCAGATTTATGTAATCCACGCGGATGAAGTCGCGAGCATAAGCTAGTAGGTATATAAGTATGACAAGCGTGTTCTTAACTTTTACTTGTGTTAACATAAAGACACACGTGCAAATTAGATTTATGAGTAAACAAGCGAGGAAAGTTTGTTTACTCACGTTGTTACTTCCTTGTCTACGTTATCCGGCAGCGGGCGAACTACGGGCGTTTGTCCTAATACAAAAGATAAATACCATCGTTGAACAAGAGAAGTAATTGAGATAAACAGATGTGTGTTCCATTCTATAACTTTCGGCCTACAAATGTAACACATAACAAAATCAGTGAAGTTTATCTTCTAACTTACTTCCCGTGTATCGTTTCTACATTTATTCGTACCTACAACCCGTCGGAAATATCTGCAAACCTGGCTTAGTGACGTCATGCAACGTGCGTTGGCAACGGTACTGACATTGGTAATGGTAGAACGTAGTGATTATAATAAAATATACTCTTTGGGTACTGGATAACCGAAAGTGAGCGAGCTGAAGTGCGAGGGGAAGCGCACTCCAGTGAGGTGCGCAGATATTTCCAACGGGTTGTATACACGTTTTCCGTTTATATTAAGGTTCAACATTTTTTTAATTTATGATTAGATGGTGCCCGTGACTTCTTCCGCGTGATTTCAGGATTTTAAAAATTCCAAGAGATCTATTCGATTTTGCCTATGTCCATCATCGGGATGAACGCTACATTTTTACCATAATTCGTCAAAATTGGTTAAACGGATGAGTAACACTAACAGACAGACAGACATACTTTTGCGAAAGACATGTTGTAATTATTATTTACAAAATATTTACAACATTTCTCTCGTCAAACTGGTGGGCCAGTTTTTGGCGGCGCTCTAAATAACTAATCCTAACTTAGTTTAAACATGCGACATTTCCTACTTTACTAAACGCTTACTTAACCTAAAATCATTAAACGAACTTAGATCAAGGTTTGGTTACGTTGATAGCATTATATTCGTTCCGTTTTTAGAGCACCCTATTTTATTATCAGTAATGTCGTCTTTGACCAAAAATAAGTTCAAATGTGGCGAATAAGGACTAAAGATGAACAGGTCGGGCTACGATTACAACGTGCCTGTATCTACAACCTACTATGCGACGAACTCAAGGCCCCCACAATATGAGCGGGGATACGGGCAACTTGCGCCGGTTCCTCTTTACAGCCCCTCCTCACACCCCCTCTCCAATTACGCAGATGTGTATGAGGGCAATAACGATACTACACTTCGAGCGGAGGAGAGGCACTGGTACATAGAGAATCATAAAAATCTGCAAAGTAACTACAATGGAACCCATGAAGCCGTACCTCAGGAAGCGAAAATTAAAAAGGAGGAGGAGAAAAAAGTTGATGTGCAAATCGCGAGGGCAGATACGGCGCAAGTCCGTCAGAGGAGAAAAGAGGACCGGTGTTCTTGCGAGTGTTGGCCTAGCTCAGACAATAATGGTGTGCAGGATAGTAGTGCAAACGAAACTACGAGGTCGCTGTCAGGCGTCGATATGGTGGCATCATACGGGGTTTACGGTAATTCGCAAGAGGAAGACAGCTCAGGATTTGCACGTACGAGTATAACAGAAAAGAACGCTACTTATAGTCAAAGAAATGAAACTCCGGTACAGGGTGTAATAGTTAATCAGCAAGGCAACAGTGCTGTAGTGCGGTCTGCTAGTTCGACGGATACTTCTTGTGGCAAGTGCTGTCCATGGTCTTCGAATGCCCAAGCTGCAAATTCGGAAGACTACTGTTGGATCCACTATTGCAAACCGACGCTTATAGTGCTCCTATTGTTATTTTTTCTAGTATTGTTGGGCGTTTCAACAGGATTTTTATTAACAAATAATTGTAAGTATTTTCTATACTTAATAATAATTAATTTTAGAATTTTTGTTTTTTACGGACTTTCATCTGACCCCTTACGGTGGTTACACACTCATCCGATCCGAATTCGTGAAAATGCGTTCTGAAGTGACATATGACGTAGTTTTTTTTTTATTTCCGTATTTTCACGGATTCGGATCGGATGAGTTCGTGATCGCCCTTAAGGGGTATAATTTCCAAAAAATCCTTTTACGTCATTTAAAGGAACTTATTGTCAAAATTTCAAATTTCTAACCCCAGCGGTATAGATTTATAACGATTTCTAATTTAGTCATGTCAATTTTCATTTATGAAAACTACATTATCCAGTAAAAACAATCAATCAATAGACTGCAGTTTCAATGAAACTGATACAATAATATGAAACAAGTAGATAATGCAACACCGTTCTCAACTCATAACTTTCATCGTACACGACAAATACAATAGTATGGCCGAATTTATAACTTGATGTTAAATAAAACAAAGCGAAACACGAAGGCGTATAAACAGAGGACTTAAATCGTGCATTTCCAAAGCAATATAAATGATAAGTGCTGTTTGTATGGCCTACGCCCTTAATTCACGCTTGATTCCGCTGAAATGAAATAGTGAGGTGAACGAGTGGGGAGCGGGTGTGTGGGAGCCGGCGTTCCGCTCGTTTTTCTCTCTGACAGAACATTTATTTTAGTGGCACTTTGCCCGCCACGTAGGGGATTTTCAAATTGCAACGAAACTATCGGGCGAAATTTAAACACTAATCCGATACAGATTACCAACTTTTTCACCAAATTCAGGACTCTCATTGCAACGCACGCCTATAAAGCGGAGTGAATTCGAGGCTCAAACCGTATCCTTTGATAACAACTTAAATTGTCAGCATTATTTACTTTGACATACGGTTGAAGTTTGATACTAAAAAAACACGCTGAAAGGATGTGCACTTTTAGTCGCCAGCACTATGCCTAAGTAAATAAAGCTGAGTTTTAGCTGTTATCTAATAAGGACGCTGCACCTTGCTTCACTCCATTCTGTAGACTTCGTCCGCGTGGATTTTTAAACATCCCGTGGAAACTCTCCTGATTTTCCGGGAATAGTTAATAGACCGTGTTAATTCAGGGTATAAGCTACCTTCATTCCAAATTTCCACCAAATTGGTTTATTCATTGTAGCGTGAAGGAGTGGGTAACAAATATCCAAATATTCAAACTTTCACATTCATAATAATAATATTATCAGTAAGATAACGATCCTGTTTCACTACTCAATATTATTATTTGGCAGATTCGTAACTTTTTTAACTGTGGTAACTTGAATAAGTACGAAATACATTTGCAAAAATTAATCTTTATTTTCGAATCACAAATGTTTTTTAGTTATAATACAAGTACAAGTGTTTACAGTTACACAGATTTTTTTTATATTTTAGAAGAAAACTTTGCCTAACATAGCAGGTAAGTTGCTTGCGATACAAAATATACTGGATATTCACGAAGAACTGGATATTGACGACAATAAAAATTGAATATGAAATAGGACCATTCAATTTGAAATATAAGCTTTGATATTTTTCTTTTTATTGCAGCCTGGTATACGATACAAAATAAAATTCCGAATCGAATAGAATGCATATAAAACAGTATAGTAATTCAATTGATCAATAAAAGTAGGTTATGTCAACATTTGATTCACCGGTAACGAAGCCTTACTCATGCGGATATTTGCTAAACTGGCGCTTGTGCTACTATTACTACAGCGGCATAAAATTGTGAAGCGTTCTCGAACTCTATTTGATAGTATGTCGAAATATCGGAAGCAATCGTAAGGTTTTATGTGCATGCCACTTGAAGTGGTAACTAGAAGACCCTTCACACCTTTATAACTTAGGTAGGGTGATAAAACCTTGAAATAAGTATTAAAAACATATTACTTATCAACGATAATAAATTATAAATATTAACAACTACAAAAACCTATTAATTATTTTCATAAATACTGGTTCACGGAACAATTCCTACACCACTGAACTTGTGATTACCACTTGGCAATCGTTGTTATTGGAACTAGCACAGGACTTATCGTATGTACCCACCAGTACTCTCTCTATGTTGTAATTTGGTCTACAGTCTGAGTATGTAATATAACTTTAGGAAAGAATTGCGATTATTGTTTTGTCAAAGATCGGTGCTAGGGGCTTGTATATCTGGCACGTCCATTGCCATTGACAGAATCTAAAACTATAAAATTATCCCTTGATATATATGAATTTTAGTAAATAGTAAAAGTGTATATATCGCAAAAAGATTGCCATTTACTAAACTGTCTCTGCTGAAATTCCATGCAAGGCTATATTATAAAGAGGTTAAGTTTGTAAGTTTGTTTGTAGGGGGTAATCTTTGGAACCACTGAACCGATTTTGCGACCAGTAGACAGCTACATTATTCCTAGTTACCTGTGACATAGACTATATTCTATTTTTACAAAAATATAGATCCCTACGAAAATTGTTAGGTTAGGTTAGATTGGCTAGGTTACTGAACAGTAAATAGATGTGTCTAGTTAACCGCACCTTTTTAAAAACGTGTGAAAAAGGTGTTCACATCAATACCTACTTCACCTGCACTACCCGTTGTACAACCGCTTTTTTGTCGAGCGAATTAATTTCGGCTAGCAGTGACCGGGGGTGGGGACTGATTCACGGGTCTCGTTCAACCTTAGCTTCGGAGCAAATGGCTAATCGATCGATTAATTTTCACGCTGTTCGAGCACAAAATTCTTGCGGAATAATATATGAACCGAGTTTGCAATTTATAGGGACATCCACCTAACGTTATGTAATTCTATCGCATTCTCGTTAACGTTCGTTTAACTAGTATCTAGTTGAGAGTTGAGAAGAAGAGTTGTAATTTTCACAAGGTTTCATAATTCTATTGCCGCTTTAACAACAAATAATAAAAATCAAGATGGCGAATTTAAAAATGGCCACCATGCAAATTAATGAATTTAAAGTACATAGTGTTACATCTTGTACGATGGTACGGAACCCTTCGAGTGCGAGTACAACTCGCTTTTGACCGGTTTTTTGTAATTGCAAATACATTACCCAGACCTTACGTATCGTATATCGGGTGTTTGTAAAGTGATTTTGAGCATACAAACTACCTACTAGAATGTGGTTTAAATCTACATGCGGAATGTCACACAACACAGTCAGTGATTCAAATAGGTACTTAAAGTACGCTTCAGAAAATATTGTACATCGACCTTTAGAAAGAGATAGCGCAGCGGTTTCATAGAGCATTGTCTCTGTCGTTGAGACCCACAAATGGTCACAAAGGTATGAGTGACAGAGACAACGCTCTACAAAACCGAAATCTCATTCTAAAGGTCGATATACAACATTTCTTGCCGGCTACTGTAAGTATTTTCTTGCAGTTTTTGCATCAATAGGTAAATCGTTGCAAAAGCGGCGAGAAAACGTTGTCACACAGTGACAAGCCATTAACTTTTCTAACTCGACCACGACGACGATGTTAGAGTAAATCAGCAGGGCGGTTTCGTAAAACCTGCATCAATCATTATTACATTCTCAATTGTTGTGATTGGCTGAACATGTGCTATTCTTGTTTCAACAAGAATACATTGTAGCCAATAGTGAGCGAGCGTCAACCAATCAGAGGTAATTGCGATCGTGACATTGTAGCTGTCATTCTACTGCAATCGCGCAGCTGATTCTCTTAATATTTATGTACCATAAGCTTCGATTAAATAATTTGCCTTCTTCATGAGCGTACTTTTAATAGATTTTTTATACTTGTAGGTAAAAATTGATTGTCGGATTTTATTAAAAAATATTATGCTCAGTTCCACAAACGACTTTCGGACTTTCTTGAGGCTATTACGGTTTCTAGTTTCGTTTTCACAACGGCCGCGATATGTACAAAGTATTAAAATATCTACATATAGTACGCGACAAGTCGAGATGGAAATCGGGGTGGGGACGCCCCGCACACCCGCACAGCCCCCGCGCTAACCCGGTGCGGGACAGCGCAGGTGACTTGCGGGTGTGTGCCCCACTCTCTCGGCCTCATACCCCGATTGCTATTTCAACCTGTCGCGTACTATAAATGGAAATTATCACAACTTGCAAATGTTTGTGCAAACTTCAATCACATAACCGTAACTAACTGACAGAGCCATTTGCGTTGCCGACCGGATTCCTGGGGATAATAAAATGCTTCTTACTTTAATACAATTTCAGTTATCTGAATGTAGGTTGACATTTTAGCAACATTATTTTATACTTGCTCAGTCTCATATTATCATTACAGGTACAGAAACATTTTCAAAGTTGTTTTATTTTCACTTATCTGTAAGTTACTAGGATGATGCCCACAACTACATCCACGTAGTATCAGGGTTTTTAAAAATCCCGTGGGAATTCTTTCATTTGCCGAGATATAAAATAGCCTATATCTGTCTCCAGGATGCCTATCTCTGTACCAAAGAGACGATGCCCGACTTCTTCAGCATGAATTAGGTATTTAAAAATCCTGTGGGAATCCTGGGAAAAGCCAGCAGACAGACACATAGGCGGATATACTTTAGCATTTGAAATACTTATTAGTTTGGAAGTATAAATAACAATCTAATACTGATCGCCAATTTCCGCCAAATATAAAACTCAATGCGTTGCTTTTTTAATCTGTGTAGTGAAAAGTCATGGTAGTGTATTTGATATGCTCTTATTTAGTAAGCTTCACTAGCTTTTGCCGCGACATCCATATCCGTTAACCATTTTTTCCTTGTCCTTTTTTTTGTCATTTTTTTGATCCTTCTAGATCTGCAAACTTATCAATCAAAAGAGCCAAAGAACAATAAATAAAATGATTTAGACTTCTTTTGAGAGCCAAATCCTAATCTATTAAAACCGGTTTCAATTTCAAAAGCAAAGAGAATGCGATTTTTATAAAAGCTTGAAGATGCAATAACGCGAGCAAAAATATTCTACGTGATTATTCGCGATCATAGCGCGAAAATTATTCTTAACAAACAATAATTTTAAAGACGAAGGGGATATCATTACTTATAACAAATGAAAGCGAACTGAGATCTTTATAGTAATCAAAAAGTGCGAGCGAAGCGAGTGCATTTTTTTAAATTGATTTCACTGAGATTTAATTGAGATCACAGTATATCATCATCACCAGGATACAAGCTTTTGACAAAACTAATACCTACTGAACGTAACTAAACGGTCACTCCTACACCTTGCTTGCCCTCAGCCCTTTTGCCTATTTGAACTCCATATGAGGCTGAGCTGCATTGGAACTAAAGAAACGCATGCGGCTTACGAGATTTCTGCTCAGTGAGATTCACGGAACCCCTGGACTAGGTCAATTTCCGGCTCTTAAACTATATACTAGCTTAAACTTCCGACTTCGTCCGCGTGGACTACACAATTTTACCCCCTTATGGGTTGAATTTTCAAAAATCCTTTCTTATCGGATGTCTACGTCATAATAGCTATCTGCATGCCAAATTTTAGCCCGATCCATCTAGTTGAGCTGTGCGTTGATAGATCAGTCAGTCAGTCAGCCAGTCAGTCAGTCACCTTTGCCTTTAATATATTTAGATACCATGCAAAAAATCATGTCGATCTGTTGCTCTGTTGCTGTGAGAATGAAGGACAAACCATTAAACAAACAATTTTTCATTATTAGGTTAATTAGTGTGGGATTAATCTGATAAGTATCGGATGAGTCCAAGTCTAAGTACTTAGTACGTCTTCCTAATAAACTTATAAGCTTATGACGTCTATAAAGATATATAGAATAATAAATGATTTATTACGGTCGGCTTTATACATTAATTAATCATGTTATTGTAGTTAGAACACATTACTAAAATAATGGAAAATGTGTATTTTTGTATCATTAAAAGATTTGTTGTTTGTCGGTATTTCTATTTGAATCACGCAGGTCTCTACCGTCTACAGTTGTGTTCTGTACAGTAAAATAATCAAGTATAAAGCTATAATTTATACAATAGTGAAAATGACTAACGGTTGTTAAACACGCAGGTTTTCACCCTAATAAGGAGCACCCACTACCCAGTAACCGTTGCTATGGCTGTACATCTTGCCGATTTTTTAATTTTCGTAATGAATGAAAAAAGAAGCTTCCACCCTCATCTCTGAACTATTAATTAAAAAATTAAAAAAGCTTAAAACACAATACTATTTATCGCAAAATAGAACGCACATGTGAATAATAAAGAGGTACCTAATAAGTCTGCGTCTTCCTAAAAAGTTGCAGGGAGCCGCTGGATTAAGGCGGTGCTAAATCCAGTGGCTCCTTGCGACTCGTTTGATGTTGCCGTTCCGCTAGTGCGAGGTGTTCCAACGCTGCGTTATCCGGTGCAAGGTTGCCATTCTATTTAGTTTTGGTTCGGTAGCGTGTGGAAGAAGTAGACCTTGGCATTTCTTAGGTTTAAGTTATAAGTTAAATATCAGTCATTTAGTTTATCCTTTTGTATGTATAGAACCTATCGCGGGCTTCATACCATATTATGGGCGTATCCGCATTGTACCCTTAGTTTTGTTTTACAACTGGATAGTAAATAACTTTGTTGTTGTAACATAAAAAGTAATTAACCTAACATTATGATAAAGAGGCACTATCTCGTTATATTGGAATCGAGAAGCATTCACAATTTTTGTTTATACGCCCCTGAGGTTTGAAGCCCGCGAAAGTTCAAGTTATTTTTGCTTCAATAATTTTCGTAAATCAGATAATATAGTTAAGCAAATCACGATATAGATTGGAGCTAGTGCGTGATTGCGCTTGACACCCTTAATATCCGGTGGCTGCCCACCGATGATATCAATTTCAATTTGTTGCGGGCTGTACCGGCCGCCTCGATTCCTTGTAAATCGATACCACTTCAGTTTCCTGTTGCGTCTCTACCGGATTTAATCTCGGACTCGATTGAAATGCTATCTATCCGATATCCTTTAAACGATTTTTTATCGAACTCGATAACACCCAAAATATTGTACGAAAATTTTGACTTAGGCACGATTCAAGAAGCCTTTTTTAATCTACAACGTTTGATATTCATCTGCTTAAATACACGAACGTGGTTAAATACACGACCGCCCTAAAAAAAGAGTGTAATCTTTTCAGGGTTCATGGAGGTAGTGAGTTTCTTTATGCCACCATAACATCTAAATACCACAGAATTGTATGCATTGGTAATGGATATCGTTTTCGAGTATCATTCCGAGTGACACTGGTTATATTTTTTTATATCAATGTGGCAGCTATATTATGATACCATTTTCTAATGTGAAAAAAAACTTTTTATTTAGTTTTTTGGCAATGAAGTAGTTTATTATTTTTCTTAAATAAAGAATTGTTTTATTCTAAACTGCTAACGGTATATAATTTCATGTTTCTGTCTACTAGGTAGATAAAGGATACCTAGGTTACTTGGATTTTCTCAATACCAAAATATTAAGGCATTATGCTCTAGTACTTCTGAGCACCTAATGTGCTCTACATATCTACATATTGTGCCTGTGGGAACTTTATGCAAATAGTTCCTGTACACTTCCTACAAAACGTCAGTTACGCTTGAAATGCTTTAGTTTTTGGCAAATGTACAGCATTTTTTTGACCGCATAGCTACAGTTTTGAATGTGGGATTTAGTTTGATATTTGCATATCTTTTTTTTATACGGTCTCTCTGGTGTGTAAACTCTAGGATTTAATTTCAAAATGGATCCGATTCTAAAACTAAACCTATTATTTAACGGCCGAAATTCATAACCAATATCTCTAAGCTAAGTATTGAAGAGTTGCTTAGTTAGCATTTTTGTTGAAAAAAGGTCATACAATTTTTACAAGGTAACCAATAAGTATGTAGGTAGTTATTATTACACATTGATTCGTTTATCATTAAATTTGGCTGTAAGTAAATTTAGATCTGACATTCTATAAAAAAAAAATCGTATAACTATGATGAGAGTCTATGCTCGTCTAACATTTTGCAGCGATCGGATTCGTTTTAACACGTGACTGGGCACTGGCCGTAGTTTAATAGCCTCGTATATGTAAAGGACTGGCGTGGTACATCCAACCAATTTGCAATAAAACAATATGGCACCCCAGAACAACCCGGCCTGTGACCGCGCGTTTTGCCAGCCTCTAGTTGTATTTTATATTTATCAGTACCGCGGGACCCATTAGGAGCCGTGATTTTGTCGCGTTCCAAAATGCTATGTTGCGTTCCCTATGTGAAATTAATCCTTGCCAAAATGTTTGTGTTTTGGATTGAACTGGATTCCTGAGTCGCAATTTGTTTTCGATTGTTCTAATTTTTAAAAACTTTTGGAATTGGATGGAAGATTTAACTTATTAATATATTAATTATTTCCAAGGCCTTGAATGTCCATATCATTCAAGTATACAATTCTAATCATATTCTATTATAATAAGTTTTTAAATAAAAATGCTGCAGCACTGCTACATTTCAAATATATTTCAATATTCCTTCCTTAGAGATAATTTAATAGTGTATAGACTGTAGAGTATTTAATCTGAAAAAAATAAAATATAGTTAGGTAAGTGCTTAGTTGAGTAAATGGCTCGTCATTGTTCTATCAACGTTTTGAACAATTTATGTCTACACTAATATTTAGCTAATAAATAGGTGGGTGGCGATCAAGTTTCTATTCTAAGAAGTATTTACAATATAACAATGTACAAAAAATTTTTTTTCAAGTAATTTACTTTGATCAATGGGTTTTAATGGAAACAATAAAACAATAGAAAATACAATTCAATAACGGGAGGGCCGTTAACAAAATAACTGAAACGAAATTAGTTATGTTTATTGCTTTAAATTACAATAAATTTCCATGCTATTATTAATTTATTTAGGTTGTTTTTGAATATAAAAAAGAAGAATTAAGATTACTTTAATGGTGATTTTTTTACTAAGAGATTATTTACCTACTTAATACTTACTTTAAAAATGGACAAAATCTGTAGTCTCTATTTCTGTGATTTACATCAGTTTGTGTATTTTTTTGTACTGTAATCTACAGTTCTTACGTATAAAATTTATTAAATAAAATCATCATCATCATCATCACCAAGATCATCAATCCATCGCCTGCTCACTGCATAACACTTGTCTTCTCTAAGAATGAGAAGAGTTTTGGCCACGGTCCACTATGCTGGCCAAGTGCGGATCAGCAAACTTCACAGACCTTTGAGAAAACAATATGGATTTCATGCATGCAGATTTATTCACGATGTTTTCCTTTACCGTTAAAGCAAGTGATATATTTTAATTGCTTAAAACACATAATATAACTTCGAAAAGTTACCTAATTATGATTTTATTTTACAATGCTTTACTAGTTGCGAAACATATTAATTACTAGTAGGTATACAATTTACACAATTCTGTCCTACACACTACGCTTCATGCCTACAACAACCAATTAAAATGTAGACTCACATATTATTCCAGGAATTCGATTACGCGCATTGTTTCTGTATCCAAGCCCGAACGAAAATACATTACATTTAGCACCAGAAAGTAGTAAAAACTAATGGAACAGTGAACTAGTAAAGTTAAAATGTTGCGGTGTGTATGGCCTGGCTTAATAATTAGATTATTGTGGTTTCTGCTCTAAATAACAATTCGAATGGGTTTCACAAATGAACTGCGCAGCCGACCGTGTTATTTTGGCGATATGATTTTTATTCACGAATTTGGGAATTGTTTATTAAATTCGTACTATAGTAGGTAGCTCTATTGCATTTGCGCGCGACTTCGTCCACGTCTATTTAAGTTTTGTAAAAATCCCATAGGAATAGTGTGTTTTTTCGAGACAAAAAGTAACCGAGATCGCTTCTTATAATAGTTGTCTATCTGCCAGGAAGTCCCAACAAAATAGGTCACTGAGCTGTACGGGAGATTGAATCGAAAAAACAGACAGATAAACAAAAAACAGAAGTCAGTGTGTCAACAACCAGGCACTTATTCCAAAATAATGAAATAATTTGGGAATTGTGGCCCATTGTGATTTTTTTCGTTTGTACCAAACCTTAAGCAACTAAGTTTTCTCCTACCAAGTTTATCTAACAGCTGCAGTAGGTACGGTACATTCAGCACTTAGTAGAGTCGTTCGCCGAATGGACATGCCAGAGAGTGGTTTGGCACGTGATCTATTCTCCCGAGTAACTAACTTGGTTTAAACTAGACTTAAATTTATTTTGTTTACTGCCAAATTTATAGTGAAATAAAAGTTAAGGTGGATGTCAACAAAATATAGCTTTCTTGTATCTTTTTGAATTGTAGAGTCTCTTAAGGGCCTGTTTCACAACCAGTAACCGTCAAATAAACTTTAACTGACGAATAAAGACGTTTTGGCAGTTTTTGTGTTGGGATGCGGATCTGTCAAATATCTTTGTCCGTCAGACTATACGTTAAGTACCTTTATTGTCCTAAATAAAATACACCCACCCAGCGCGACATCCTAATTCTAATCACGGCATTTTATTCGAAAAAGCTTTGCAAAAGCCGCGAAACAGTCCCATTGATTGTGCAAGAGCTGCTCTACCGTAGAGAAAAACTTAATCATTGATATTATTAAACTGACAGATCTAAAAGTAGTACAGTCTGTGCCACAAAATCCCCTGCAGAAAAGAAGAGTAGCTTTCATACCTTTTAATTTAGTTTATAAGTATTTTTGTTTACCTGAATTAGCACCAATGTAGAATTTATAGGTGCCTTATTATTTATATTTTTTCATACCGTGACTAAAGTTCTAACGCATACTATTCGTTCCTTTTAATTTGTTCTAAAGGTCATAGGGCAATCGTTTCGTGGAAAACTAGTATCGTGTCAAAGTTAAATACCGTGAAAATAGCTAAACGTTGAGTCATGACGACAACCACTGTAGAGTGTAGGTAGGTACTAAGATTACAATACTTGCCACGTCAACTGGACATACCAGCTGATACCTACTCGTACGTCTTGTATCCGCACCACTTATCACTACTTGCTATCCATATTACAAATGCGAAAGTGCGTCTGTCTGTCTGCTAGCTTTTCACGGCTCAACAGTTTAATCGATTTTGATGAAATTTGGTACAGAGATAGGCTACTTTTTATCCCGGAAAATCAAAGAGTTCCCACGGAATTTTTAAAAACACAAATCCACGCAGACGAAATCGCGGGCATCATCTAGTACTGTATATAAACCTGGCTTAGAAAGCACCCAAGCGATTTAATTTAAGGGTTTTTTTTTCAAGATTACATAGACCGAGAAGCGTATAAAGGATATCCAGTCCGTTAATAGGCTGATTCCGCGGTCTAAGGCACAGAATACTGAAGGCGTACTTATGTGTCTACTTTTACACGTTGATGTGATCACATAAACCACATCTTCTGTGTAAAGACATGCCTTAAGGCTCAAAATGTACTTACTTTTTACTATTTTAGCAGTTCCGTTCAATCTTGTTAATATACGTATTAATTAATTATTAATCCATATTAATAGAATTAATCCGAAATTGTGCGCCTGTTTGTTCATTTGTTTGTTTCTATGTCTTCTACGCCTTACACACCTAACTATCCTACCAATTTTCAACGAAATTTTGCACTATAATGGCATTATGTCCATGTTACTTGGAGTTGGATATAAATACAATTGGGCATTTTATCGCTGGAAAACAAAAGGTTCCCGCGGGATCTATAAAAAACCTTAGCACCGTGAATGAAATCGCGGGAAAAGTTAGTTGTACATAAAGCTGCCAGCGTCGCTTCCTTCCTGTGAAAATGAATGATAAGTAAATGTTGTTTTAATTTGTTTCAGATTTACATTATCAACCACGACCACCCGCCCCAGAAGGTAAGCGATAATACATCATTTTTATTGACGTAGATGTAATTTATTATAAGCTACAAAGTCATTAATAGCTTTAGGTTATATTAAGACCACGTAGAATAAAGTAGTTTTGAACGGATTTGTGTTTTGACTGTAAAATACATTTTTATAGGTTAGTTTACACCACAAAGAATTCAACTTCAAGAGTTCGCATATACAAGGCTTTGCATGAAAACAAAATTTTAAAATGTTGGCGGAGGACAGGGGAGAATATTTTGTTGTGATTGGTGGACTCAAAAGTCATGTAATCAAGACAATGTGTGGAATGAGGGTACCAAACGGGCGTAGGCCGACTTTTATGCTGTGCAACTGCCTAAGCTTGGCGATCGGGGGTGTCCGGCTATTAGGCGTCTCTAGGTGGTTGTCTGTGGTTTACACTAAAAGATTTGCCTAACAGTTTAATACCGATCGTGGCATTTTATGTAGGTATAGTAAGCGACAGGTCAAGATGGTGATACGGGGTATGAGGCGGAGGGATAGCTATCCCGCACCGGCATAACTCGGGGGCTGTGCGGGACATCTTTATCCTGATTGTCATCTCAACCTGTCGCGAACTGTAGAAAACTGAAAATATTATTATGATACCTGCGTTATTTCGGATGCCTTTGAAGTTTGATAGCAAAATACTTCTAGGCACTAATTGTCCTACCGCCACCGAGGAAGCGACAATTTTCTCGTTCAAGAAACGTACAAGCGAAGTATGATTCTGTGTCAATAAAAAAGATAAATAGATAGTGTACATAAATCTGTGCACACTGTCGGCAAGAACTCTCTCACCACTAGTTTGTCGCAGCGAGAAGAACTATGAAATAAAAAATCTCGTTAAGGGATATTCTCATAACGGTTGAAACACTCGCGCAGTTTTTTTTTAAAGAATATTAGCCGTGGCCCTTGACTAACATTCCCCTTTCCCCTCCAACTATGCATGAAGCTTGTGCTAGGAGTAGGTACGATAATAGTGCAACGGGTGAGATTTGAACCGGTGACCTTCGTATTTCAGTCCGCACCTTTAACCGTTGAGCTATTGAGGCTCTACAAGGTTCGAATTAGATGATTTTTAAATGTATATTTTGGCGACCAGTGCGAGTAATCGCTTATCAAAATCTCACACTCGTTCAATGACAAACGACAAGTAGGTATCCCAACTACACACTCGCTTTCCGTTGCCCGCCAACTCGTCTCTAAATTTTAGTTTCTCATTAATCGTCGGCGTTCGGATAGCCGCCATAAGCAAATACTACTTCAAAGTGATACAATTTAATACAATAAGTGTGTAGGTAGTCAAAGACTTTATACCTAGGTAAAATTATAATTAGATGTCCTCGCATTGTATGCTTAGAACGTGAAAAGCCTTATCTTTAGTCCACACGTGTTCATTGTGTGGGCGATGCCAACGGAGCCAGCAGCAAAATTATTTTCGTCATAATTGGGAAGTACTTGATCTCTTTAGCCTCTTTCAAAATAAGTATATTTAATTAAATGTATATGTGAAAATGCTGTATTTAAGATTACGTCAAAATATGTTTTGATTTGTGACTGTTGCACGATGTGAAACAAAAAGTAATCTATTATGTATGAAAGATAATTCGGACGAATAAATTTAAATAAATAAATATATAAAAATAGTAAACCATACAGACCTAAGTGTTGATAAACTACTGGTTAAGACGTCAGCCTTCTATTCGAGAGGTCGAGGGTTCGATCCCGGGCACACTACTTCTAATCTTTGGAAGTTATGTGCGTTTATAACGGTGAAGGCGGTGAAGGATTTGTTAGGAAAACTGCGTGCCTGAGAGTTCTCCATAATGTTCTTAAATATGAGTGAAGTCTGCCAATCTGCACTGGGCCAGCGTGGCAGACTATCGCCTAAACCTTTCTCATTTTGAGGGAAGACCCGTGTTCTGTAGTGGGTCGACGATGGGTTAATCATGATGATGAAACCATACCTAGGTAAATGTTAAAATTAAAGAAAAACAACGAAAAAGCTTTATTTTATCTTTTTAAGTTTATTTTATATTTGAGATCAAAATGATGAAGATTAAAAAAAATAAAACTAAATCTACAATTTATACGCAAAAAAAAAGATTCCGACGAATTGAGAACCTCCTAATTTTTTTGAAGTCGGTTAAAAAGCACTACAAAACAATACCATGTTAACACACACAACTGCAACGAAAATTCAAAATTGCTAAACTATCCTAATTAAACATCGTCACATCGTTAGCTCAGTGTATTTAGAACTTTACAAGCCTTATCTTTGGTCTGCAGAGTACATAGTGCGGGTGACATGCCAACTACTGCGAGAACAGCAAAATTGCTTTGTTCAGACTTTGGGAGGGCGCGGCCCACATTAACCTCTCAAGCCCGTCGCATATTACATTTTATCATCTACTACTACATCATTTAACGAATAGAAAATGCTCATATTTTACACGACGCGATGACGACAGAAAAGTTGAAAGGAGTGGCTCATTTTATTTTAGCATTTTATTTGATAGCACAGACACTAACTATAACCATATAATAAATCTAATGATATATTCAATACATTTTATAAAATAATTTTAGGGCTCGCACATACGAACACTTTTCATGACAAGGTCACTGTATTCTGTATTGTAGTACTGCTACTAGAGGATATCGAAAAAAAAATGATATTTTAATAATAACACTATAATCAAGTTCAGGAAATTTTAATTGTGCTGTTTTGGGCTTTTTAAAATATAAATATAAGTACATATAATAAAAAAAAATATTCATAATGTATACAAATGAAGTTTTGATACTTTAACGCTACGGAAAATCATATAAAATGTATGTAATATCAAGCAATAAATCATGAAAAGGGTAGAACAGTAACCTATAAATATGCATCGTATTTCTTGTAATATATTTTGTGCCTGCTTGTTTTTATTAACTCGATAAAATACAAAAAAGACAATTTCAGAAAATGCTTCATTGATCAAAGCAAATTGTAAACGTATGTTTTACCTTTCGGCCTAATTACGAAAAGTTAATTGGGACTTTCTGTGGTTCCCTTTATGAAAAGGAAAACGAGCGGTCAAGTGTGAGTCGAATTTGCGAAATAATTTTATTATGTGCAGAATTCAACGCATACATTTTAAGAAATGCATAACTATTATTAATGTAGAAGAATCCGGTACGATAGGTTCTTACATTGATGGAATCCGGCTTTACTCACGTAGTTAGCCCGAATAGTTTCTTCCATATTCTTATGGATATCACTCACGTTAGTTTAAACGCTAAAATGCATAACTACTGTCTACTTTATTAGTTTACTTAGGTATTTAATTTTCTTAAAAAAAGGGCAAGTAGGAAAAGGATCCCTTCCTTTTCCTTCTTTCACAAGCTTTACGCTTAGTGGAAGGGGAAAGAGGAATATTAATCATGATTAACATGGCTAATATTCTTTAAAAAAATACAGCCGTACAGAAAATTTCGTTTTGTATTTTTATAAAGTTTGTATTCAACTCACCACCAGCCCCTTTCATTTATAGCTTTAAGGAAAAAATATATAAACGGAGCTACTTACCGATAATTTATACAGTTCGAGCGCGGCTGAAAGAGCGGCGAATATCCTAATTTTCTTCAATTCACGAGGCATCCGCCATCATTTTTATCTCCCCTCCTGTCTCCATTTATATCAGCCGTCTACAGCGAACCACGTTCTAGAATTTTGTTTGTTTCTTTCGAAATTGTTATTTCCGCCTGCTTTCGTTTCTGTAAGCGGATTCGTCTACAGCCTTTATAAAAGTCGAGGAAATGAATTCTTGGCTAAATCCCGACGCTTGATCTTATTTCGTGGAAGATAAATCTAATGTATACGTCTTTGGTGTTGAATAAGGTGATATTATTTCGATTTAGTTTTCGTATGGGATTTTTTAAAGTGAAAGTCTTTATTATGTTTTGTTACACCACATTTCAAAAGATTCCTATTTGCTGATAAACAGATTTGATTATGATTTAGATTAATTAATTATTTATTTATTGACCATAAGTAGGAGTGAATATTTTTAACCTATAGTTCTTCACACCAATAGTTCTTAGAAGAATTGTCTGTTGTATAAATACAAAATTTAAAGTGTAGGTACATACTATAAACCAATTTTTTGTAAGTAGAGCCGGATTAAATAATTTGAATAATAAATGATTAGATTGTAGTTGGTGTACAAACAAATGGGTACGACAAAGTAATTAAGAGACTGCCTGGCAGATAACGCATTTTAGAAAACGTATTGAAGTCCTAGAATTTGCGACAGGTCGAGCGCTTCCTTTTATCATTTCTGAACAAGTGAACACGATAGGGAAATCAAATTATTTTCGCACAGTTTTTTTACTCGTATCTGATTTATATTGTAATGCAAGTAAGATACAACAGTAATTTTATTATGTTCTACCCACCAATTTTCGGTTATAGCAGCCAATCTCATCGGAGACATATAACTAAGCAAGGTTATTATACTACACAAGTATGTATGCAAACAGGAGAACTCTCTATTCCCTCACTTCTATGACACGATGGGGCGGCAATCAGTCCAGGCTAAAAACCAACGGGTGTACGTATGTTCTCTGAGAAGTAATCATAATAATATTATGACTGTAACTTTAAAGGCTATCTGTAATAATTAAAACTCTTGGAAGTCTATTGTGTGTTTAGTAAACGTAAGCTTAAAGAATAAAAGTTGTGCAATACAACCAAAAGCATTTTCAACTTCGGAATTGAGAAGAAAATTGTAAATTAACTTTTGCTAAAGCGTTGTGTGAGTTCGCGCTCGACAATCTCTGCTCAGAATTTTAACTATGCGATAGAGATCGGTAATCCCAAATCCAGAGGCTGCTAACACAATGCGGTGGTAAAGCGGATATTCGCATCTTATTTAAGTCCGCCTTTAATAATTTAGTCACGGATTCAACTCCTCAGGTAGAAAATTGGGAATTGCGCGATTCTTCGGAGTTTGGTTGGGTTTAATCATGCTCCTTTAGACTTGGATCGTTGTGTTTACGCAATTGTTTTATTGTTTTGAGGTGGTGAATGTAAAATTTCACTAAACTAAAATCATTATCATCTCAAACCCGTCGCTGGTACATACATTAATAAAAATAGCTCTCCTTTCAGAGTAATAAAAGTTTAGGCCATAGTATTATAGTCCATCACGCATTGGTGCAAGCTTGGATTAGTAGAGTTTCACACATTTGAGAATATGATGGACACTGTCAAGCATGCAAAGTAAGTGATATTTAATGACTCCGAAACTAGAGTTGCGTGCCCGAGATCGGACTGCAGGCCCCTCGAACAGGAGCCGCTTTTTTATTAAATTCTATTTTTGTGGTCTGAATTTCAAATTGCACAGTAAAAGTAATAATCGTGAATATAACGCATACTATCGACTTTCTTGGCAGTTCTTCTCAATAGCTGGTAAAGTTATCTTCATTTACCTACACGTACCTTAGTTTTGATGATTCAAAGAGTTTTCAAGAATCTTACCTAATTACTTAACTTAGTTTTTGCAGCAAAATTCTATAGATTTTCTCGTAGCACTCTTAAATCTGTAATGCCGTATGTTTTTTTATGTCAATAGCTGGCTTTCAAACGCGCTGGGGGAGAGTCTCACGTAGTTATGAACGTTATAATACCTGGGTGTTTTCTCACCCATTAAAGTCATGAAGAGAAAGAGGAGGATTTATTCATAACTAGCTGATCCCTGCAACTTCATCCGCGTTTTTATAAATTCCGAGGGAACTCTTTGATTTTCCGGGAAAAAAGAAGTCTATAGGTATCACTGTCCGGGTCTTTAACTATTTATTATTTTATGCAAAAAACCACGTCCATCCGTTGTTTCATTGCGGCGTGATTGAAGTACAAACAAAAACATTTTCGCATTTATGATTAGGTATTGGTGGTGATAGCTTTTAAAGATTTACAGTGCTCTCTAGGTAAATAACTTGAACATTGATGCGATTCAGTCGACGCGGGTGCACGCCATTACTTAGTTTTACTTAGCACGCCAAGTTGTCTGTCGGGCACTATACTATAAGGTTTTTCACACTAGTTTCATTTTTAGAAGCCTGTGAGAAGACGTTTTGCCGGTGGGGAGCGGAGTGCGTCTCGCTTGGCGATGGTCGTGCTCACTGCGCGTGTCCTACTAGCTGCCCGTCCTCAAGCGCACCTGTGTGCTCCACAGTGGGAAGAACTTACCGAAACCATTGCCACTTGCGTAAGGAGGCGTGTGAACGACGGCTCAACTTGCGCGTCAAGCATGAGGGTGAATGTGGTAAGTGTCGATATTAAAGCTTTTAAATCGTAGGGTTAATCCGTGTGCCCTAATACTGCCCTAATGACTCCTAAGTGCATGTTCATGTTAATTAACGTGCGAGTAATATCATTGTATAAAGCATAGCTAACGCCCGAGTCTTATATTCAGATTACGTACGCTTCTATACAATTTTTTTGGCTGATTTCGTTGTCAACTAAATTTCAAACATAATGCGTAATAACTCTTCACGCATTATTTCAATTTTTTGTGTCCATGTCAAAAGTACGATTTTAGTCCTTACTAACTTATGCTCGCGACTTCGGCCGCGTGGACTACACAAATTTCAAGCCTCTATTTCACCCCCTTAGGGTTTGAATTTTCAAAAATCCTTTCAAAAATCCCTTACGTCATAAATTTCAGCCCGAGCCGTCCAGTAGTTTGAGCTGTGCGTTGATAGATCACTTAGTCAGCGTTTCTTTTTATATATTTAGGTTTTAAAGGTGAACCGTACCTTTGACATGAGAGTATTACCCATAGAGTTAGAATGGCGCGTGAGGAGTCATTTTTTACGGACTATTAATTTTTTTCCATTGCAATGTAATGAGAAAAGGAGAGATAAACCTGTTATAAAATGTTTTTATCAACTCGCTTTCGTGTCGATCTATTTAATACAATAAGTAGTATGTGGCCACTTTCTATCCCGGAAAATCAAAGAGTTCCCACGGGATTTTTAAAAACCTAAATCCACGCATACAAACTCACGGGCATCATCTAGTTCAACATAAATTAGCGCAGGTGGGTAAATAACAAAACACGAACAACCCTTTACCCCCCAAGTCATCTCATAAAATATGTCGCCTCGCGACAGCAATTGCGAGTATTTTGCCACGGTAAATTGAACTGAAGTTTTAGTTCATTTAACATCTCGGGTGAATTTTCAAAAAATTCAATGCTCCTGGAGCGCCGGCGGAGCGTTTAGTTTATGCATCCATTTTGTATGCTTCATTTTATATTTAGATTTTACATAAAAATACAACGTAACACTGGAAAGCTTTTGAAGTTAATGCCTTTTGTTTAATTTACCATAAGCTGCAATGACACTCAAGGTGTAACACTGAAATGGACATAATTAAAAGTACGCTGGAAGAGGTGTGCCATACAAAATTACAGTTATTTTTCGAGCCCATTCGAAGCGTTCCCACCGAGCGTACAGCTTTGTGTCAAAAAGTATTTGGGTTTACACTATGTTGACAGATGTCTCATCATTAACTTTAGTTTCGAGTACGCTCACATGACTCTTACCACTGCTATCAGCACCAATATGGTGAAAATCAAGTCGATTCAAAAACAAGTTGGCAATCGCCGGTCCAGCGTCCTTGTATTACTGTCAGTGGCGTTTCATTAAACAGACCCCATAATGTATTAATGATAGCCCTATTTTTAAATAGGGATAGAGTTAATAAAAGGTGGACAAGTTAACGTTAACGGCATTATTGTCGATTTCAAATCATCCATTTTCCCGTCTCATACTAAACGAAATGATTACGCAGAGTTAACTTTCACTTGAACAGTCCAAGTAAAACCTCTGATGTTAAAATTGTTACTATAATTAGTATTTTTGGTCATAGAAGCTGGGGACCCGTGTTCCGGAGTAACGTGTCCGATAGGGTCTCGCTGCATCGTAACGTACGGCCAAACCGAATGCCGATGTCCACGTAGCTGCCAAAGACGAAAGCCAGTCTGTGGTAGCGACGGCAGGGAGTACCCGTCCGCGTGTCATCTCGACAAGCAAGCCTGCGAAAACCTGATTAACATCACCATCAAATATCACGGCAAATGCGGTCAGTACCTATCCATTTTTTTACAGTTTAGTAATACTTACGTAAGCCTTCTACCTACTCTACTCGTCCTCCTTCGTTCGCTATTCTAGAGAGTTCTCTCTATTCTATAGAATAAAGGAGGAACTTTATCTGCAATTTCATCTGGTGGTAAGTGCATGTTCACAACGTGGAAGTGCGCTAGCTTAGAATAGGTATGGCAGTTTCATTAAACCTATACTCTTGTTCGATTTCCACCGGCATCGTACTGGAACGCTAAATCGCTTGGCCTTTCGTTTGTCTCTTGATAATTGAGTCTACTGACCGCGACTAACTAACTATAACGACGGGTTGAGATGGCAATGGATGAGGTATGAAACGGGGGGACGCCCCGCATACCTGCACCTTACCCGCGCTCGCCCGCAGCGGATTAACGCAGGGGCTGTGCGGGGCGTTCCCACCCCGATTGTCATATCAACCTGTCGCGTACTAATAGCTAATATTGTCACCAAAAGATAAAATGTAACGTCGCAATTTATTGTTTGTTTGATTCATTTAATGCCTACTTTGTTGTTATTCACAGTTTTTTTATTCTCTTTAGACTCCTTTCTGATATTTATAATGTTTCTCTTACAACAAATACCACATTCAGTAGAAGAAAGAACCCCAAGATTAATCTAAAAGTTGAGAATATTTTCAAACAAAGTTGTAACAAATTAATTTTATAACTCATCTTTTCTTTACGAAAATTATACGAACAAATTGCTTTGTATTGTTTCTTCTTGAGTTTAAGAATATGAACGGGTCTTGTTAAGAGGGGGTCGTTCCCTAATAAAAGGTGCAAAGTATTCAAACAGGTTAAATATTCCTTCCCTATGAAATCTTTAGTTCAACTGAGCGAAATTATTTTGAATGAGAAATAACTTTCACTCTTGACATTAGATGTATAACGTCAAGAATACAAGTTCTTTTTTACTTTATCAACAAGGAAAATATTATTTTATTTGTTTAAGCATCATTTATAAATTTCACTGTTTACGTTAGTTACTGGTTCGCTTTTTTTATACTTGTATTTAATTTTGTTTCAAATAATAAATAATAAACCAAAGTAAAACGATACTATACGAGTATGTATACAAGTAATTGGGATATTTAAAATGAGAGTCAAATATACAACAGCCATCGATGTATAACAACAGCCCAATCTGAGTTAGTTCGCCAAGATATTATTGCGAAAAACGCAAAAAAAGTATGAAAGCAAGTACGTCTACACTAAAAGAACATTAACAAGTAGAGCTAAATATGATATTCATAACTATCAATCACCACGTAGCATTAATTTCGCTTCAGAGTCCTGAATTTCTAGTGTAACTTTGCAAGTTAAAGTTTACCTACTGTGCGTAAATTATTAATTCTGGGGATTACCTTTCAGAGAAACGTCATGACTTTACATCTCCATAATATTAAATTACGGATTTAAGCTCAGTTAACGTTAACTTGAAAAGTTGTACTAGACAACTGAAATAGACACTATACAAATACGCTGGAAGAGGTGTACCATACAAAACCACGATAGTTATTTTTATTGCCGATTCCAAGCGCTCAACCGAGCGTACCGAAAATTAAAATTGACACTTCGTGTCAAACGGTCTTCGTGTTGACACTAAGTTGACAGATGTTTTATCACTAACATTAAGTTCCGTGTGCGTTCCCATGACGTTCACTGCTGCCATCAGCACCAAAATAGCGAAAATTAAATTGCTTCAAAAGCAGGTCCAGCGTACTTATATTATTGAGTTCAGTGTCTTATAGCCTCTGAGGCTCTGCATACGAAAAGTCGAATTAGGCTTCTTGGCGCAAAAATTGTACAGCAGTTAAAGTATGTAAAAATGTGTTCTTTTATTTGTCGTAACATAAAAATAAACTCCGAAGGGATCCCGAAAGAAAAAGGAAAAGGTTTCTAACTGAAGTAGGTCTTTTAATAATACAAATAAAACAACTTTCAGAAATTGTTTTCTTAGAGAGTAATTTAATCTGTTTCACTCTTATCTGTGCACGTTTTGTGAACCCTTTTCACAAAACTTGTCCCCGAGCATTCGATCTGGACTGAATTTGTAAGACCAAATGTGCGGGACATTTCAGCATCGTTTGTGAATCTCACTGTTTACTTTAGTTACTGGCTCGTTTGTACTTATATTAAATGTTTGTCTTGAAACTTTTCTTTCATTTAAAGATTATTAGAGTTGATTTTTACAAAAAGTTACATTATGCATATAATACAACTCTAATGTCTGCTAGCCGGACTATCCGCTTAACTGATTTTGATTAAGCTTTGAGCTTGCATCCGAGGGCTGAAGTTAGGTAACTTTTTATTTGAAAAAAACAAAAAATTTCCTATGGGATTTTCGTAAATCGACCAAGTGTGAGTCAGATTTCGGTCCGTAACCGGGATGCAAGTTCTCCTGTATCAAATTTTGTCAAAATCGGTCAAAAAATAGGCCGTAAAAAGCTAGCAAACAGACAGACATACATATTGAGAGATAAGTACACGTTCGCATTTATAATATTAGCAGGTAGGTATGAAATTATTATGGATAGTAGGAAGTAGTGTGGAAGGACTTGATGAAGAGAATTGTAAAAATAAATCTTTAAAAAAAGAAGTGAAAATTTTAGCAATTGTGTAGGGGCAGAAATTGTTTATTTTTTACATAACATACGATCATATGCGTTCAATTTTTTTTGTCACAAAAAATATTATAAGCACCACGTTCCTAAATTAAATTTTATAGAAGAGGTTTTAAATGTGCAAAAAAGTTTTAAAATCTAGATTAGACCACTGTATGCACTGGTTAAAATATTAAAAGCCCCACTTCCGACCTTATACCTCACGTTTTCTGGCAAAATATTTTTCGACGTGGGAATCCCTCTATTAACCTGGGCGCAGTGGATAACTTAAGGTTTATGTAGAAAGTATTTTTTTTAATTGCTTTTGAGCGCTGATTGGATTGTTACGTTCTAAAGCTTTTTGTTGCTTCAACATTAAACTACTGAAACGATTACATTTTATGTTTAAAAGTGGGTATATTGAAAACGAACCTAGGCAATATTGAACCTTGGTAAACTGTTCATTTAATTAATTTTGTGGTTCACAACAGCTTAGTGCATTTATTTATGTGTACAATTTCCAGTCTAAAGGGATCTTGTGCACTAGTAGTCCAAGACCATTTTAAACTTTTGTAAGACGAACTGGACCACGCGTCTAACTGAACTAAGCGACCAACTGCGCGATAGAATGAATATTTTCAGTTTAATTTCATTAAACTTGCTCTACTTGCGCGAGTCCAACAATATTTGAGTACGGTTACTGCCGTCGTAGTTTGTAGATACCTACTGCTGTGAGTCGTCTACATTCGCTAGACATAAGTGGCAAAAATGCAGTGTAAATCCATACAAGAGAAGGGCACTTTCATCTCATAGTCATTCTACAACTAGGTAAGGGATTTATGCCGACACGTGGCGAGCACGAGCCGTGCCACTTTCCTAAGTCATTTTCCTTGTCCGTGCATGGATGCCACACGGTTAAGCATAAACTGCTTCATATAAAATGTGTCGTGATGTCTTGAATCTGTGCCTCACCCGCGCCTCGTACGTGGCATGGCCCACACCCGCCACGTGTTAGCATAAATTATCCTTAAGATGACTGTCGTTTTAGTAAAGATTTTTCTTTTTTCGAGCTCCAAAACTATTCCGCGTAACCTATGGTAGACTCACTCTTAAAAGTCATAGAGTTAATTTTGCTATCTTTTGCGTAGATCCCTGTGCGGAACACGAGTGTGCTGACGGTGGAATCTGTCAACTCAACGAAGTTCGTGCCCCAGTATGCAGATGCGGTCCCCCTTGTGACCTGATACCACGCTCAGGATCTGCGGTATGCGGATCCGATTACAAAGACTATGAAAGTGAATGCGCCCTCCGAAGAGCATCTTGCCGTACTAGACAACAACTCTCCATCGCGTACAGAGGAGAATGTGCTTCAGGTATGTAAGTTAAACGTGGTAAGCTAGACTATTATCCTATTCAAGTGCTAACATGTATGGCTTAGTACCACCCATTTACTTCATTCACAAAATAACGTACCTATCTAATAATGTTGAAAACTTGTTGTAATAAAATAAATAAAATTGACGAATTAAATAAGTGCGAAGTTAGCCAGAGGCACAAAACCACATTTGTTACCATTTGAACCCTATTATAAATGCGAAAGTGTGTTTTTATGTTGATTTTTTGGTTTGTTGTTTTGTCTTTCAATCATGTCGCAACAGAGCAACGGATCGATGTGATTTTTTGCATGGGTATAGTTAAAGATCTGGAGAGTGACATAGGCTACTTTCATACCGGAAAATCAAAGAATTCCCACTGGATTTTTAATAATTTTAATCCAGGTGGATTTAGTCGCGGGCATCAGCCAGTAGAATTATAAACCTAGTAATGTTCCGTACAACCTAAAACATTCAAATGTCAGTATGGACTAGAGAATGAAATTTTTGGTGATATTATTATCGCAGCGGTCGTGTTGTCGATTTTTTCTATTTATTATATGGTAGAAAGATTCCATGTTGGAGAGCATCGTTCTTTTTCAATACTGTAATAAACGACATGTCAGAGCGAAAAATACAACGTTTCGTAGTAAAGTAAATCTGGCACCAGGGATACACATTGCTCGTACGTCCATGTTTGGTTCTACGAACGAGAGTTTTGTAAGCGGATGTGTATTTTATACAATATCTATATTTTTTTACGTTGGTGCGTGTATTTTTTTTTATTGAAAATCACTACTTTTAATATAAATGCGAAAGGGTACCTACTTGTTTGTTGGTTTGTTCTTCAATCACGTCGCAACGAAGCAACGGATTGACGTGTTTTTCGCATAGCTATAGATAAAACCTGGAAAGTGACGGCTACTTTTTATCCCGGAAAAATCAAAGAGTTGTCACAGGATTTTCAAAAGCCTAAATCCACGAGGACGAAGTCGCGGGCATCAGCTAGTATTTTAATAACACTTAAAGCTAGCCTTATTTGATAACTGTACAAATCATGCCGGCGTGGAATGGTGCCAAGAATACTGGCTGTATTTCCGCGTTAGACAGCCGAGCTGATCCTTTGCGCTAAAAAGTGAGCCAGTCCTTCTGTCTCGTTAATTTTAGCACTAAGACTTTATGGTCTCCAGGGACAAACGGAATAAAAATGTAACTCTCTATAAGAGAAGCATACTAGCGCCGCTTACCGATTTCAGCCATTTATGCTACGGCTCCCGGTCGATATATTGTGCCTTCTCCCTAAATCAAAATGTACTCGTACTACACTGTAACGTGGTGAAATCCTGTGACCTTTGACTTATAAAAGAAAAGATAAAATAAACAAAACATACAAGTTTTTATGACGTCTAGACTATCTAAGTCCAGATTGGATCCTGTGCTGTATTTGTTTATAATTTACAATATAAAATCGATCCAGAATTTGCTATCAATAGTAAGGACATTAGTTTGGTATATTTTTTGAATTTCACAAAGACGAGTGGCTCATGCTTGTGTATAAGCCGTGTCGGTATAAGAAAGGAACACTTTAATGGGTGTTTGCGAGCGCTTGCTCGCGACTGATTGGTCCGACATGCACGCACACTTACGCAATGCTCATGTAAACGACGTAACCACAAGACCTAAAGTTCACTCGTCTTCGTGAATTGCAAGAACTGTACCATTTGATTTCATATCACGCTCAATGTTCTATGCTCGTTTTACTTTTTGCCACTGACCTTTACTAATACAAGTACGCTGGACCTACGTTTGCCGACCTATTTTTAAAGACATTTGATTTTCGCCATTTTGCTCGTAGCAGCTATGAGAGTCATGTAAGCGTACTTAAAACTAAATGTAAGAGATCTCTCAACACTTTTGACCATTTGTCCCCGAATGTCAGTTTTAATTCCCGGTTCGCTAGGTAAAGTGCTTCGAATCAAAAGAATTCTCATTTGTATGGTACATCATTTCCAGCGTACTTGTATATTATAGTTATTTCCGTGCTTATGCAGAATCTGTCATTTTACTGTGCCTATGTCAATGGTACGATCGTACAATGTTTACAATACCGCAGGCCACTGACCGCTCAAAAATAGGCGGGTAGGCATACAAATATTCTGTTTTTTCGATGTTAAGGCAACATTTGGCTGCGTTCGTTACTTAACAGCGTTGATAATAGTTTAAAGTTCTATTTTTTTGAAATTCAAATCCTCAAACATTTCAAAATACCTATAGATTGCTATCAATTGACTTTTTACAAACTAAAAACTGCTTTTTTATCCATAGTAAGTAATACGAAAGTAATCTGCATGTTTCTTACTTTTTTACGGCTTAACCGTTAAATAGATACCGTTGAAATTTTGTTAAGAGATTGTTGACGCTATCTCATGACTGCGTCAACAAACTCCTACATTTTGTGATCCAATGATAGATAATCTTATATTATTAATTAATAGTAGTGAAATAAAAGATAACTTACTCGTAATATTATATTGTGGCCACTTTATACTCACATATCTCAGCCTGCAATTTTATACTTCACAATGTCTCGCACAAAAATCAACTGCGGAGCGGGGCAGCGTTCCTTTTATAGAATTTACTCACATATTAATTACCCTTTCTTCGTGAACGTCTCTGATTGGTCGAAAGAGCCACCGTTTCTGATTGGTCAAGAGAGTTGCCCCGCTCTAGCCAGTTGTGTCAATTCAAATACTAATTTAACAATAACTAATTACATTATTCTTATTAATACTTATCATAGACTTATTAAACAAAAGTTGAATATAAACAGTAATTTAGCCAGTGTTGCTGACAAGATAGTTCTCATATTGGATACTTGGAGACGGGCACTTTTGATCCCAGCAAATCAAAGAATTACGGTTAAAGTTGCAAGTATTAGTTACTTATAAAAATAACTAAATAATCTCGAGTACGAAGCATGAAGTATAATTGAATTATTGCCGAGCCACTTATTGCCAGGATTAATACTATCAAGCAAGTACCGCCATTATAAAATTTCTTAAAACCAACGATTAGCTGAAAATTCTTCGTTTTTTAATAAATAGGGACCTAAATCTCTTGTCTCCTAATCTAAAATTAAATCTATTCGAAAACGCACCGAGGCACCGTTATTGGGGCTCCTGTTGAGCAGACATTTTGTTCTAAAGAAAGTAATTGAACACGAGCGGCGAAGCGTAGTCTTTCCTGAAAGCAATTGTGACAGTTACAATATAATTCAATTTTCGAGAGTTATTAACTCAATATTCGAAGGGTTGTTATCGTTTTATCTATCCTTTTATCAATAAAACGAATACCTTTTCTTTGCTCAAATTAAATAACTGAAGGTTGGAAATTAATTCCGATAAGTGTTATTTTAATAGGTAGAAAATTATTCCGTTATTAAAATAGATTTCTCGTTCAAAAGGTTCTTAGTAGCGTTCAGAGAACCACGCTTAATTTGCACAGCCGATACGAGTATCTACCTACCACAGAAATCTGCCTTTATGTGAGATACTTACTGGGGAATTAAAATGATTAACTGATTTACACGGCAAGATTTAGCTAACGCGGTGCAAAACACAAATAAACGAATGCAATTAACTAGTCATGTATAGTCTGCGACTGGTTGAGATGGTAATCGGGGTATACGGCGGGAAGACGCCCGGAGGTGTGCAACCCATACGTCACCCGCGCTCGCCCGCACCGGGTTAACGAGGGGGCTGTGCGGGTGTGCGGGGCGTTCCCTCCCCTAATGCCATCTCGACCTGTCGCGTACTATACAAGCATTGTGTAGTAAGATTGTATAATTTTTTATCATCACTATCTAATCCAGCAGAATTTTCATCCGCGCAGATAATATGAAGTGATACTAATATTTTACTAATAAATTATTTACGTTACATTGCAGTGGAATACCGTGATTTTTCGCTAGGTTTGTCCCCGGTATTAAAATAAATCGTTTATAGACTTTACTAGCTGATGCTCATGACTTCGTTCATGGATTTAGGTTTGTAAAATTCCCGTAAGAATTTTTTCATTTTTCGGGATAGAGAGCAGCTTACCGTACGCGGCAGAAAGTAATGTACATCGACTTTTAGAAGGAGTTAGTAGATTTGTAGAGCATTGCCTCTGTCGTTGAGACCGACAAACCGTCATAAAGGTATGAGTGATAGAGACAACGCTCTACAAAGCCGAAAAGTCATTCTCTTGGCCGATGTACATTACTTTCTGCCGCGTACTGTACGCCACGTCCGTTGCTCTGTTGGAACGTGATTGAAGGACAAACTAATAAACCAGCAAACAAACACACTTTCTAGGTGGTGATAGAGTTAAATGAACAGGGGTGTAATACTACATTCTCTTGCAGCTCAACATCCTTGTGAATCGGTAAAATGCGGTGTTCGCGAGCGATGTACACTGGACGCGCGTGGCGTGGCCATGTGTGGCTGTGGCCCAGATTGCGAAGAAGTGGTCCGGCCAGTGTGTGGCTCGGACGACCGCACGTACGACAGCCCGTGTTTACTAGATCGAACAGCGTGTTTGGATAATCGAGACATACGGATCGCGTACATGGGCGCTTGTGGTACGTTGTTTTCGCATGACCTTTATAAGATTGGTTTTAAAAGATGCCCACATACTGTTTTTACATTACCTAGATATCCACTTCTCTGTTTAATTTTGTGTAAGGCATCGAATTAGCGTTTTAATTCGATGGTGTAAGGTTGTTTATTTTTAAAAGCTTTTATGTAATTTGTAATGTATGTAACTATATGCCTATGTTTGTTCGGATGGAATCTTGCAACTCAATTTTGAAGCAAAAATCTTCACGTTTAGTTTCAATCATAATGCATGGCTAGCTGTGTGACCTTATTCTAAATCTAACATGGCGGAACACCCAAGATGGTGAACTTGACAAATAAAATAACTGTTGTATGACACACGTCTTCCAGCGTACTTACCTACTTGTATAAGTGTCAATTTTAGTTTCATCATTATCATGATCAACCGGTAGTCTGCTCGCTACAGAGCACGGGTCTCCTTTCATTTGAAAAGGGTTTGGCCATTTTAGTTTAGAATTTAAAAATCTACAGTTGAAAAGTTGGTTATTAAATTTTTTTTGTCAATTCTCGTAGGAGTAGAAAACCCTTGTGCCCGAGCAACTTGCCCGTGGGGCGGCGCGTGTGTAACACGTGGGGGTTCCGCGCATTGCTCGTGCCCCGTATGTGACTCAACCCTAGCCCCGGTTTGTGCCTCCGACTACAACACCTATGGCAGCGAGTGCAAGATGCGTATGCACGCGTGTCAATCCAGTCTCAGGGAGGGAGAGCTTCGGGTTCTACATAACGGGACGTGTCGTAAGTATTATTTGTTCCGCGTCTTGAACTAACCTTCTTTTTACAGAAAATGACGTCAGATCCTAACATACCAACAATAAAATTTTGAAATATTAGAAATTGCTTCATACAAGATGTTACTAATGATTGTATTAATGTATAGTGGGAACCCATGACTAGGTTGCCATACTACAATATTATATAAACTCTGCTTGGACACTTTTTAAAAGAGAATTTCATCAATATTATAATTTTCACCTCACCTTTTTAATGTAAAAGGAATGTCTCCATCATCCATTCAGCTATAAGAGCCTGAAAGCAATGAATTTGAAGGTAAAGATGAAATCAATTATAAAATTCCGTCCTTTAGTAAAAACGCTATCAATTTCCCGCGATGAAAGTCTTTTTCTTTTATCAAGTTGTCAATAGAAGCGCACAAGATTTTTCTGCCGTAAAAATGCTTTTATAAAAAACCGCTCACTTTTAATATAGAATCGACGTAAACTCACGCAGAAGATATTATATTAATCTTATCGATAAAATCATCTTAAGGAATGGGACTTTTGATGAATAGGATATATAAAAATATTGGAAAAATATCTTGATACAATAATCTATAACATACCTATATAACATTTTTATTTATTTATATTCCGTATCAACTACCTACTAGCTAGTAGGTACTCTAAGTCTAGTCTTATAAAAGGTTTGCTCATTATGGAGCGATCAATTATATTATTATTTAGCACGTGTTTAGCACATATTAAAGTAAAAAATTACTCAACTAGTTCGTCTCTGGGAAATATTCATCAAATAGAGTTTAAAACCTCCCTTGAAAAATGGCAGGAGACACAGAGTAATGACGTCCACTGCAGAATATAGATATCTTATAGGGACTTCCATATGCCATGGTCTTGCACCGCCTGAAACCAATGCGACACGTTCGCGATCATATTCTGTCCACCTAAAACTGTCTGCCAAACGCTACGAAAGTAAGTATACAAAGGATTAATTTAACAGGATTTTATTGGTTATTGAATATTGGCCAATATTGGGCAACGATGCCCACTTATAATCTCTTTCAAATTTTAATAAAATCTCTGTCAGGGGATTTCAATTTCGCACTTTGAACATCATTTACTGCAAACTGTGTTCCCGGGATCGAGATTAAGCTAGCTTTAATCCGCTAGAGAATTGCTTAAGCACGCGGTCCTAAAATATAAATTATAAACGAGGGTGCTGGGATTGAGGATGAAAAAATAACACAAATATTTACTTAGCGGTTTCATTTGGTACGCGCCTGTGGTACGCGCACATTTGTATTTGGAAAGAAACTGTCCATTTTACTTTTTTATACAGAAACTATACGGGAATTCTTTGAAATTGGAACACTTGCTTAGGTGAGCGTAAACAGAGTGGCAGTACGAATATTAGGCGAATTTTGCTGAAAAGTCTTTTTTAGAAGTTAACAAGTTAATAGCTTACGACTCATGCTATTAACTTGTTATGCACTTTTTTGTATATGGAGTTCAGCAACCTATACGATAATTTATGTTTTTTTAGGGTTCCGTACCTCAAAAAGAAAAATGGAACCCTTATGGAATCACTTTGTTGACTGTATGTCGTGTCTGTCAAAAAACCTATAGGGTACTTCCCATTGACCTAGAATCATGAAATTCGGCAGGTAGGTAGGTTGTAAGGGTGGTAAATTGGGCGGAATGGAAATATACCCGGATACGGAATAATCTACCACCTTACAAAGATTAGAGGAAAAAAAATAATTTTACTTACTTGATCTATCTACCTAGTAAAGAATAGAAGCTAGCCGTCGACTCCCTTGTAATGTATATGAGGTGTTATAAATGAAATTTGCTAGATGTTAGGCAAAATTGTTTTTAATGTAACTTTTACCGGGGTCGCTTAATACATAGTGATGGCTAATAATGCTTAGTTATTCTAGCTTAATGCCAAGACTTAATTTAGATACATTAGAATGCCTTAGGTAGATAGTACATAAAATCTATGTTTTAAATTTAAGATGCCATTGGCATGGAATAGACAATGACACAGTAAAATTCATAAAATTGTTTCAAAATAAAAGCTCAGTAGTAAAGACAGGGTTCTTACTGTACACATACACTAAGAAGGTTCACTAAACTGTTCCAGGATACAAACATTTGCTTACTTGTAGGTGCGAAGACTGCAAGGTAGCTGGACGGCATCGGCCAAGATCCAAAACTCAATTTATTTGATTCTTCACAACCGAAATGTTTCATTACAAAGATTTTCACCAAGTCTTATCCATAGAAATTAAGTTGCCAACGTGAATGTGCAAAAGAAATAAATACGGAAAACGAAAGCAAAAAAAACGGAAAACCGAAAACTAAAAACGGAAACCCTGCAACAAAGAAAAAACAAGATTATAATTTGTGCTGTGTGAAAATTTCGACACGTGGAATTTTCCCGATCAAACACAACTCACCTATTGAACTCCTGGCCACCAATGGTTTTCAGGAGTCCACCCACAACCCATTATCCTCATTTATTTGGGAAGGTAAAATAAACTGGAACTGAAAGGGAAATCATGAAATTAGGATTTTCTCTAACCAAACCGCCATTTTGTCGAATCCACATTACTTGATTTTTCACTCACCATAATTGATGAAACATTGAAATACGTTAGGATGACTAAATTTATAACTATTGTATTTTCCCAGGCGAAGCCATGGGCGAAAAAGAGTGAGATTTTCCTGGAACGAAAAAATTCGTCTTCACATGTTGACTCCAGAAAAATTCTAAATCTCACCAATCGGTGTTGCCAGACGCAACCCGAGTGTGGCCGCTCTCATTTAGTTTGATCATGAAGCCAATTCATTTTTGAATATTTGCGGAACCTAAGGATATATTATAAGAACCGTTTTGTTAATGACTTAACAATAAACAAATGATATTATGGTTTTATTTAATTATTTTGTTTTATTTTTACGACAATTGACAACGAAGCAAACGCCATCTATTGTGGCTCGAATGAACTCTGAACATCGACCCACGCGTAGTTCTGCACCTTGATGCTAGGTGGCACCAACATACTTTGAACAAAATAGATTTTAATTAAAAGCGAAACGCTAATTAGTAGTTCAAAATTTACAACGTCACAATACTTCCCCTCCTACGAAAAGGTTCAACAGGTTGAACCACGCTGCCCTCAGCGTCATCCAACAACTACTAACAATTTGCCTGAAACAAACAAAAAAAACACAGAAGTTACGCGTGAACGCACATCTACTAGTAACAAGGAAAATTGTCTAACAAAATAAATATACTGAAAACAGTGTAAGGTTTTATACGTTATACTTAACTACACAACCCTAACTTCTAAAAAGAATATATACAAAAAAACTTCATGGTGTCTAAGACACTTGAGTGGAAACATCTTGGCATCATTCTTCAGCTGACTGATAGAATGCGTCTAGGCCTACGGTGGTTCACTCTTTTAAACTACCATCGTAATATTTGTTACTCAACAAATACGGAAAATCTGGTTGTGAACGGGTCCATCTGATATGGCAACCGTTCTCTATCCCATTCGGAAAAATAAAACCGAATCAAAATCGGAATATGAGAAAAAAAAACGAAATAACTCTCCTAGAAAATAGATCTCGGAACAGAATCGGAAAAATAACAGAAATGATCCATTATCTAGAAGGAAAACGAAAACAAAACACAAAACCCCCCCCTTTTCGTTATCCCCAAAGTACGATATTTGCATTTTTACTTTCTCAACCGGTTGGTCTACCACAAGCATTCCAATCATCACATATTCATCCCTACATACATCCACTACATTCCTCCTCAACTGAACCATGGTAATGTAACTGTTAACTCAGAACATCACTACACTCATTCAAATTCCTAATTGAATATTGATAACTTAAATATTCAAACAGTTTAGACCAAACTAAGTAATGGCAAATATCTACTTCTTAATATCCTTAATATGCCAAGTGCCTATTGGGTGGTTGTCAGCTACTCTAACTAGTTCGTAAACCAAAGGTGACAAAACCTTGACAACCCTGCACTTTTCATACTTAGGTGCCAGCTTAGCTGCGAAAAAATTTGTAGCGTCGCTTTGTGGATAGGTCTTTTTCCACACTATGTCCCCAACAGAATAGCTTGCAGACCTACGCCTTAAGTTGTAATGCGTTGCATACTCTGCATGAGCCTGAAACAAATTTCTCCTAACCTGACCAAATATGTCCTCCAAAGTTCCAAACTTTCCTGCGTATTCCTCCCTTGGAATTCCGGCCTCGTACTCCTTATCCGTGTCCTTATAGAAGGAACCATTTAAAACCGGTTCTCTAGCGTGGACAAGGAAGAACGGGGAGAATCCAGTGGATTCATTAACCGCACTGTTTATGGCGAACTGGACCTTGTACAGGTTTTCGTCCCAGGACCTGTGGTTATCTTTCACAAAAGCGGCTACAGCAGTCATAACAACCTTATTGTACCTCTCAACAAGGTTAACTTGCGGAGTGTACAGTGGTGTGTAGTGTAATTTCGGAATATTATAACGCTTAATGAGATTACGGAATTCAGATCCTGTAAATTGGGACCCATTGTCCACAATCACAGTCTCTGGAACACTATGGTTCAAAAATACAAAATTCTCTAGCGCTTTAACAACAGCGGCACCTGTGGCACCTGTGGCACGCCGTAACGGAAACAACATTGTATATTTCGAAAAACAACACGTCACCACAAAAAGAAATGTAAATCCTGATTTAGACCTAGGCAAAGGTCCGACTAAATCAGCCGAAATGACCTGAAAAGGTCTCTCGCAGACTTTAGGCTTCCCAAGCAGACCTGGAGTGGCTGATGTCGTGTGTTTATACGCAGAGCAAGTATCACAATTCTTAACGTACTCAACCACGTCCTTATACATACCACGCCAAAAATATCTGAGGGATAATCTGCGATGAGTTTTGAACACACCAAAATGACCTGCAGTTGCATCTGCATGGTTTTGTTGCATAATTCTAAGGATGTCGTTCTTGTGGACTACCTCTTTCCAGTCGAACTCACTGAGAAGCTGGTATTTACATTTACTGTAACGATATAGTTTATCGTTCAAAATACTAAAATTCGGAAAATTTGCTGGATTGATTTTACAGCCATTAAATGTTTTGTCATACCAGTCATCTACCAAAACTTGTTGACTAGAGTTATCATTACGATCACCAACTACATCTACGTGTATGAGTCTCGACAAGGTATCCGGAACTACATTATCACAACCCTTCCTATGTTCGATAACAAAATTATACTGTGATAATCTACAACCCCATCTGGCGAGTCGTCCTGAGGGATTTTCTAAATTTAAGAACCACTTTAGGGATGCATGGTCTGTGATAATTGTGACTGGCTTGGAACCAAAATAAGCCTGAAATTTCTCCACTGCAAAAATCACAGCTAGAGCCTCGCGTTCCGTCGCGCTGTAATTCCTTTCGTTTTTATTTAGGCTCCTACTGACATACGCAATGGGATGATCGCAACCATCGGTTTCTTGCGTCAGCATACCGCCAACACCATATGCAGAAGCATCACAATGTATTTTGAATGGTTTTTCAAAATTCGGTACCGCAAGAACAGGTGCGGTTACCAACGCATTCTTCAATGTATTAAATGCTACCTCTGCCTGTTCGCTCCACTCAAATTTAGGTGCGTTCTTTCCTTTACTCGTTAGTCTATTGAGTGGTGCAGCGATGGTTGAAAAATTCCTAATAAAGCGCCTGTACCAAGAACAAGTGCCTAGGAAAATCTTTACCTCCTGTGCAGTTTTTGGGGTCGGAAAGTTCAAAACTGCGGCAACTTTTCCAGGATCTGTGCGTAAACCAAATTCATCTACTATATACCCTAAATATTTCAAAGAGTTCCTAAAAAAATTACATTTATCAAAATTTATGGATAGTTGAGCCATTTTTAGTTTATCCAGAATTCTGTTTAATAAAATTAAATGGGTTTCAAAATCAGCAGAACAAATAACAATATCATCTATATAACAAAATACTATTCCATTTTCAATATCACTACAAAAATTTTGATTAAATAACTGGTCCATTAACCTCTGCTGTCGTGCTGGTGCACCGCATAGGCCAAACGGCATGACTTTAAATTTGAATAACCCTCTACCAGGAACTGTAAAACTGGTTTTTTCCTGAGAGTCGTTAGCTAATGGAATTTGCCAGAAACTTGAACTTAAATCAATCGATGATAAAAACCTTGCCTCTTTCAAGCTATCTAGAATTTGTGGAATGTACGGTATTGAGTATGAATCCCCCTTTGTCACTGAATTTAATTTCCTGCAATCTAGGCAAAATCTCCAGTCTCCATTTGCCTTTTTCACTAAAATTGCTGGGTTATTCCAAGGGCTTTCACTCGGAGTAACTACGTCCATTTCCAGCATCCTATCTAACTCTTTACTTAAAGCTTCCTTCTTTTCGGGAGAAAGTGGATATTGTTTTATTTTTATTGGCAAGGCATCACCGGTGTCAATAACATGTTCAATTAATTTTGTTCTACCCAATCCAATTTTCTCTGAAGAAATATCTAAAAATTTATTTACTACAGACTGGGCTAATTCTTTCTGTTGAGATGATAAGTTTTCAAAAGAAGTGATGGTATGAATTTGTTTAATATCAATCGCACAAATATTGTAAAATTGAGAAGGTGCCTTAATTAATTCTAAATTATCAAAAATGCCAGGGGCTAACTGAAATGTTTTCCAAAAGTCACAGCCAAAAATAACATCCGCTATTATAGAGGGTACTACAAAAAATTTTATTATGTGAGTTACGGAATTATAAGTAATCGGAATAAACATATAACCCATGCAATCAAGTTTGTCTCCATTTGCCACTGAAAATGTGGTATCAATACTGCTATGCAATTTATAACCGAATCTCAAAAAAACCTTGTGCGCCTGGTTACCCAAAATTGACGCGCAAGCACCGGAATCTAGTAAACCTGTAATCTCAAAACCGTCAACAAAAACCTTTAAATATGGCCTAAAGTCTCGTTTATCCACTGAATACAGAACTGTGTCAGGTAAAAGGGATGTTTTGTTGTTAATGACCAAGTTCTTTACTTGTGTCTCTGCACAGTTCTTACTAATTAGTTTTTTGAATTTTTGTCCGGAGCGGGTTTACTAGTCGCCTTTTTACTACAACTTGGACATGTCTTTACTGTAAAGTTCTGACGTCCACACGAAAAACATCTAATAAATTTCGGAACTGTCCTGCAAAATTTAAAGGAATGGTTACCCTTGCCGCACTTGTAACATAGTTGTTTATTTGTTTTCGAAAAATCAGTGCCTTTACTTGTATCAACCTTAGGTGCAGGTGTGACTGAAAGTGTGTTTATCTGTTTTGTCACTTGTTTGTAAGCAAACTCTGAACTTAAAGTTGCCTTACTGTTAGTAGGCTCAGAAAATAAGGCGGAACGCTGCCTCGCAGCCTCTAGTTTGCGACACTTTTCCTTCAACATTGCGACAGACTTAATGTCAACAAGAGCTAATTGTTCTGAGTAAAAAGGGCGAATATTATGTAATAAAATTTGTAACTTTTGTTCTTCGGAAAGTGGTGTTGACAACCTTGAAAACATGCAAAACATTACAGCGAAATAGATAGACACAGGTTCTTCAGAGCCTTGTGTTCTTGCTCGAATTTCACCTAGCAACCTGTAGTCATAATCTACTGCATCAAATTCCTCTAAAAATAAAGTTTTCAATTCTGACCAAGACGAAATTTGACATTTGTTGCCTCTGTACCATAACAATGCTCGGCCTGTAAAAAGATGAAATGCAGAAACAAATAATTTTCCATCTGAAACGCCATAAGATCTTTTATATTCCTCAACGCGTTCGATGAAACTGCGCGGATCACCCTGTCCGTTGAAATTTAACTTCCACTTGGCAACATTTTTATCACCAGTGCAGTCAACGGCGGTACTCTCGGAATCCAGTGATTCGTCGTGAGACGACTCATTGTCAGCATCTAATCTGGAAATCAAACTCTGCAACTTTGTATGTAATTCACTCTTCCTACTTATTAAGCTGAGTTCGGAACACTGTATTCTCAAAATTCTAAAGTACAAATGTGAAGCTAAAGCTTTAGACCTACAGAGGGCATGTCTATCTTTAGTGTCAGAACACTTTTTTAATAAATCTTCTAAGTCTTGAAGTTTTTTAGTAATAACCCCTAACTCACTTTCAGAAGAGAAATCTGTCTCTAAAATTGATTCAGAAGGAATTTCCTGAATTAATTGTTTTAACTGTTTCTTTAAACCTAGCACTGTAGGTGCTGGAGTTTCGGAACGAATGGATACCTCATAACACAATTCGTCCTTCAAAAGTGAATGAAACTGGGCAAAAGTCTGTTCCATTGTGTTAAGTCAAAACACATTTAACAAAATATCGAGCTTGTGTAACTGTCTATGTTTAGCCTTATACAAATTGGTTAAACACAAACACAAAAGAAGTTATTTAAACTATTAAATATACACAAGCAAAATACACAACAAAACAATATTCTTAAGTCTATCCTAACTATTTTATCAATTATGTTCCTATTCCAAAATATTGTTAATAATACAAGCACATATTATTACTATAGTAAACAAAATATAACAAAATAAAACTTCCCAAAATTGAATAAATGATTGTAAGGTGCAGTATCACCTTTATGAGTACACAGTGTGTTACAACCTTTACAATTACAAAAGTAAACAGGCAACAAAGTTGCAATGAACTCTGAATAGCATATTATCTTTAAAAAAAAACAAAGAGATTGTGCAATGGTTTGATGACTGTTACTTTACACTTTTAACACATAACCTAAAATACAACAAAATCTGTTTCTAAATGTCACTTTAAACTACCAGCATTCAATTAAACTTAACATGTTTTGTGTGTGAAGTAGCCTTTATCATAACCTTAACACAGCTCTAAACAAAATTTCAACAAAATAATGAAGTATCAAGTCACTGAAAAAAAATTGTTCATAACTTCCTACTTGAACTTAATGTAATCTCTGAATATAGTTTATATATTTAGTTTCACAAGTTGTAACTCTTAGTATTTATAAATGTATGTGTGTAACTAGTTAACGGCACATAGCGTTTCAAAACTTTAATTATACTAAGTTACCGGAATTTTCAAACATAAGATGTACTTACTATTGAAAGCAATACCCAACAACAACTCAGTTAAGCAATGTTTATTACTAAACTGAAGGCAAACATTCACTTATACACCTCCAAGGTAAGTCGATAACATAATTAAACGGCATAAGCACCATTTATAATGTGTTAATTAAATAAGAAAAAAAAACCAATGTTGGACTATACTCAGAAAATTACTTAAACTATCAAACAAAATTTCTAACTATTAGTTATTATTTAGTTAGTTAACCATAAAAACAGCTTAGTGCTCTTTGCAATGTGTCACTACTTAGAAAATTGTACAATCAGCGGAGTACATTTCATAAAATTTACAAAATTTCTCAAAATATACAGAAATAACTATATAAAAAAACGTTCGGGCGCCATTTGTAAGGGTGGTAAATTGGGCGGAATGGAAATATACCCGGATACGGAATAATCTACCACCTTACAAAGATTAGAGGAAAAAAAATAATTTTACTTACTTGATCTATCTACCTAGTAAAGAATAGAAGCTAGCCGTCGACTCCCTTGTAATGTATATGAGGTGTTATAAATGAAATTTGCTAGATGTTAGGCAAAATTGTTTTTAATGTAACTTTTACCGGGGTCGCTTAATACATAGTGATGGCTAATAATGCTTAGTTATTCTAGCTTAATGCCAAGACTTAATTTAGATACATTAGAATGCCTTAGGTAGATAGTACATAAAATCTATGTTTTAAATTTAAGATGCCATTGGCATGGAATAGACAATGACACAGTAAAATTCATAAAATTGTTTCAAAATAAAAGCTCAGTAGTAAAGACAGGGTTCTTACTGTACACATACACTAAGAAGGTTCACTAAACTGTTCCAGGATACAAACATTTGCTTACTTGTAGGTGCGAAGACTGCAAGGTAGCTGGACGGCATCGGCCAAGATCCAAAACTCAATTTATTTGATTCTTCACAACCGAAATGTTTCATTACAAAGATTTTCACCAAGTCTTATCCATAGAAATTAAGTTGCCAACGTGAATGTGCAAAAGAAATAAATACGGAAAACGAAAGCAAAAAAAACGGAAAACCGAAAACTAAAAACGGAAACCCTGCAACAAAGAAAAAACAAGATTATAATTTGTGCTGTGTGAAAATTTCGACACGTGGAATTTTCCCGATCAAACACAACTCACCTATTGAACTCCTGGCCACCAATGGTTTTCAGGAGTCCACCCACAACCCATTATCCTCATTTATTTGGGAAGGTAAAATAAACTGGAACTGAAAGGGAAATCATGAAATTAGGATTTTCTCTAACCAAACCGCCATTTTGTCGAATCCACATTACTTGATTTTTCACTCACCATAATTGATGAAACATTGAAATACGTTAGGATGACTAAATTTATAACTATTGTATTTTCCCAGGCGAAGCCATGGGCGAAAAAGAGTGAGATTTTCCTGGAACGAAAAAATTCGTCTTCACATGTTGACTCCAGAAAAATTCTAAATCTCACCAATCGGTGTTGCCAGACGCAACCCGAGTGTGGCCGCTCTCATTTAGTTTGATCATGAAGCCAATTCATTTTTGAATATTTGCGGAACCTAAGGATATATTATAAGAACCGTTTTGTTAATGACTTAACAATAAACAAATGATATTATGGTTTTATTTAATTATTTTGTTTTATTTTTACGACAATTGACAACGAAGCAAACGCCATCTATTGTGGCTCGAATGAACTCTGAACATCGACCCACGCGTAGTTCTGCACCTTGATGCTAGGTGGCACCAACATACTTTGAACAAAATAGATTTTAATTAAAAGCGAAACGCTAATTAGTAGTTCAAAATTTACAACGTCACAAGGTCTTATAGCACAAGTCCGAAAACCGTGAATTCTACATAAAGGTGTGTCTTGTACGATGGCATGGAACCCTTCATGTGTAAGTTCGACTCGCACTTAACTGGTTTTTTATTTTTCTGTGTAGAAACATGTGCCGATATGATTTGCGAGGGTGGAGGAAACTGCGAAGTAGACTCTGAAAGTGGTCGCCCTGTTTGCCACTGCAACCATAATTGCACTGAAGTTCAAGTAAGTACTAAATGTCAACTACAACAACAATCAATTACTGTAATTGAGTACAATAATCAAACTCGTATTTATTGGTACCTATCGTAATTATTCACAGCCATCTTGGAATTAACATTTTTAATTACCTCAATGATCTGCATCAGCTTTAGTTATTTATGAGTTAAAATTCAACAAAGTAGTCTTTTATTTTTTTAGAATAGGATTATTACAATTATTGTAAATTATTCAACGTTGATAGCTTTTGAAAACAAAAGCTATCGATTTCTGTAAATATACCGATTAGGCAGTATTTTATGATATCAAATTAAATTTATTGCCAGGCTCGGTGTTATTTTGTTTACGAAACAACTTATGTTAATTTGTACAATTAGTTTTCTTATTTACTTAGTTCTGTTAATACTGTGAATCTGTTGGATTGTATTTTGTTCTATGTACTGTGTTCTTTTGTAATACTAATTTATTTTAATCTGTGCCTCAATAATTTGATTCAATACATAATACTACAATTTTATGAATCATACTTCTAAATAACTTACGTATGTAAACACGATAGTAAAATTACTGTTAACTAGCTGATGCCCGCGACTTCATACGCGTGGATTTAGGTTTTTAAAAATCCTGTGGGAACTCTTCAATTTTCCGGGATAAAAAGCCTATATCCTTCCCCGGGATGCAAGCTAGGGCCGTGCCTGTATAGTTAACAAAAAAATGCACGCGCTTCGCTCAGGTATTCTAATAAAAAACGTTCTAATTTCTATTTTTATGGACCTAAAGAAGGAAAAAGTTTCAATAATTCTATATTAATCATTAATTAAACACTAATTTAAAGTAAGATCAGGTGGCACCTCGAGTCTCATAATCCGCCATTGCTAAATATGCCGGATCTAAGCGCGTTACAGACGATAATATCGGGGGAATTCTGCTAAAACTCAATAAGTCTTTATTAGATTTGGTGCGTTTTGACAGTATGCCCTCGAGATTTCTATATCTTTTAAAGTAAGCATGTGTTGGGGTGGAAACCGAGGCAAAAGCATGCTGCAATACAGGATAGAATTACAAGCGAGAGCGAAGTTCCCCTGTAACTATACTTCTCATACACTCTTACAGCAATGCTTGCGTGACTCAACATTGTTACAAGCTACAACTCTACGCAAATTCATACGCACCTACTGAAGAAACTTTTCTTAAAGCTTAATCAACTTATCGCGTGAAACAATTTCGTAAAACACCACCATTTTAGCTTTTGCCTTGGAATTTTTAACGGCGAAACATTTTAAACTGATTCATGAGTAAATGATAATGAATGAAGTATTAAAAAATCTTCAATTCACGTGATTTTAGAATTGAAATTTTGAAAATTCGGTACACCTTGTATGATAATGTAAACGCATGTACCTAGCTGCTGTAGCGTTCACCAATTCTTCATTTTTTGTGAGTACCAAGACACCGGTATTTTTATCGAGTTTTCTATTTTTAAAAAAAGTTTCCCGCACGTGTTCGCGCATCATTCATAATCTAGATTAGTGTTGTAGACACAATATGTGAAGGTTTTTGAACGAATCAGGGCATTCGCTGGATCCAAACTAGACTCAAAACAAATCACGCAACAAAACTACGTAAGCACACAAGGTAGTGGAAATACGATAGTTACGGCATCATGCATTCAGGAATAATTTGATCGTTTGCTCCCAGGATTCGGACGTGGTGTGCGGTACGGATGGTCAGACTTATCCGTCACAGTGCGAGCTCGATTTGACAGCGTGTCGCGACCAAAGCGAGCTGCGGCTAGCCTACAAAGGAGATTGTGGTGAGTGATTGGGTCTGAATTTAACATTCCACTATTCCACTACTGTTATTACTCGCGAATGATAAAACATAGGAGCGCTATTTCGTTCTATTATGTAACACAATGTAGTCACAGTATAAAGAGAGACACAAAAATCCGACGCCTTTGATCTCGTGGACAAAGATACTGCCGTGACTCTGCCATATAGGTCCCGGAATTACCGGGGCTGTCTCGGGTCACTATCTTACCATACGATTGCTCTGTCTAGATGGCTTCGTCGAACTTCTGGTTGGTATTAACATATTACTCTGTGGTATGGTGGTGGGCAGAGCATATTTACTCTATCGTATGCTTCTTCAGTTAGATGTATCTTCATAACTGCCACTTTTAGTCAGCCAAACATGGTAGAGGCTGTGTGACACACATGCTGCTATTTGTGCTAATATAATTGAAGTTACGTGTTTAACAGACGTGAGTTTGTAGCCACTGTTCTCAAATGACTATCATTATAAACGCATCTTCTATGTTTTATCATTCGCTGGTAACTACAATATTTATCTATGTCATGTTATTATCTTGTTATGTGGTATGAATTATTTAAAAAGTATTTAAAATTTAAGTAGTTACTTCTACTAAAACTGGTGTTATAAAATTGTAATGCAAAAGGTCCCCTATTATAATAAATCAATAACGTAGGTTACACAAGGATGGGTGATAGGGTGAAATTACAATAATTTGAATCGTCACTGGTCTGAAATATATATTTTACTTGTAGGTGGTTAAAATGATGGAGACGCCGTTGTAATACGTCTTCATTAGTTGACCGCTTATGATCGACTCTCTTAAATAATCTTATAAGCTATCGTTTTAGTAATATTTGATATTTCTTAATCTAACTACATAATTTTGCATCATCTTTCTTACAATTCGATGTGTAAGCAACCTACACATTACAGGTCACAGTGTTTGTTTTTCTGTTGAAATCTGTAGCTAAAATTATAGAGGCATTAAAAGTTGTTGTACACAGTGCTGGGAACAAATTACGGGCACTCAGGATAATTTCACAGAAACAATTGGATTCGCCTTACGTTAGTACGTGAATCCACAAATTGCATTCTAGCACGAGATTGTACAAATGCTATTGAAAATATTTGCGTAAGTATAAAGCTATTTTGTGTTCAATTTCATCAAACAATGTGGAAGCAAAAATTTTCAAGCGATCCAACGTACCTTTAAACGAGTAGGTTATTATATAAGCTAGCTGACCCGCCCCGACTTTGCTTGCGTATCATTTCTTACTTCTTCCTTAGTGTGAGTCTTCGTTATATAGAGTTACAACTTACAGTATGTAAAACCTCAATTTGTCAGAGTTTGAGTTGTACGTTAATAATTAAAATTAACTATGTCAGTTAGTCAGTTTCTTCTTTTATTTTGTAGTTTATTTGTGGTGTTTCTGCATTACTCCCTCAAATTTATACCGATTACCGATTAGTGTAATAAACAGTAAACTGTTAACGATGCATATCATAATATAATAGATGGAAACCCTCCAAAATTCTAAAACTGGCTCCAAAAAAATATTCAGAACTACACTAACTTTTGTACCCATACCTATTCCATAATAATATTTTATGTAATTAATTAAATGTTAATTTTTAGTGTTGCTTTTTTAAAATACTTTTTTAATTGTGGCGGCGCGGGGAGCCGAAGCCCGTATCCCTTTTCGATACAGGGCTTCGCGACAATGCGACAGGGGAGCTTGTGGACTGTAGTTTGGTGGGTTTGACTGCGTAAGGGACTTGGGAATCAGAAAAGGAAATCGGCGTACCTTGACATCACAGCTGCGGCGTTCTCACATATCCTTGCTGGCCTTTAATCTTCCAAGACACCTTTGGCGATTATTTCACGATGGACACAGTCTATTTATAATTATTTAGATTTGGGCACACGCGTATTTCACGGTAAATTTGGTCTATTATAGCGGTTTGGACAAGAATGCGGATTTTTCGATAATAATTAAACTAGCGGTGCACACACTATGTCGACTTGATGTCTCCGATCGCCATCTTCGATCTTCCATCTTGCGGGTTGCGCGGGGCGCGGGCGATCTTCTTCCATATGCAATAATCCTGTATTTGAGACGCGTAGTGCCATCTCGCGGTAGATTGCAAAGTTGCCGATATAGGTAAAGGATTATAAAAAGGTGAATAGGAAAGGATTTTTGAAAAGAGCAGTTTTAATAAGAATTTCTTGAATTAAGCCATTATGGCGCAACCAAATTGCAACATTGCATGTGACTGTAAATTCGGTACTTACTATATAAATACCAATTTCTATTGTGATAAATTAATTATCTTTGAAATTTATATTCACTTTGAATTCTCATTAAAAAGGACTATAATTTATTGAGAACCTAAAAAATATGGGCGCGTTTGTATAAAATATACAACGTGGAAGAGAGATTCATATAAAATTTAACAGCGGCTTTTAGCGTAGATTTCAAGCACGTTGTATCCCTTTTCGTGATGTTTACTTTCCGAACTCAAATACAGACTAATAAAGAATCAAATGAGTCAGCCACAGAAACTATTAATGTTTAGTTAGTAGGTACACAGTAATGTTGGAAGGTTATGTTATGTAGCATAGTAATTATTAATCTCTGCTACTTGCCTTTGCCTACATAATATTTAGTTCTCGTAGCAAAGCGTAGCGATTCGTAGAACCTACGATATTAAAACAATTTAATTTTGTGTGAAGCTGTGAACGTTCTTTGCGTAGCAGGTAGGCAGAGAGTACCTACGAGTGAGAATATGGGTCTGCCGTATTCCTTCTAATCAGCCAGCATTATTTTAGACTCTATGCTTACTTACGACCAGGTGAGATTGCAGTCTTGTCATCAGATAACAAAAAGGCAAATAGTAGGTATTCAGATTCATTTAAATTTTGAAATAAATTAAAATGTAACAGACAAATTAAGGGAAATTTCATACTAGACTTTCACTGGTATTATATTTTACAAGTTTAAAAGCAAATAAAATACGAAATCGTTCTTGTAAAATTAGGTTCTTTCTTTAAATTAAGTTTTTACTTTTTCATGCTCTAGCAGAGACGTTGCGCGTGTATCTATTAGAAACTTGAATTTAACGGGAGCTTGAATTGAATTGAATAGCTGGTTGCATACTGAAGGTGCATTTCCACTGACGCGGAGCTGAGTGAAGTGGAGCGGAGCGGACTGTGAATTGGCCAATCACACAGTTTCCGCTGATGCGGAGGGAGATCTCGAGCACTGTGATTGGCCAACTCAGGATCCGCTCCGCTTCACCCGCCTAGCTCTGCGTCAGCGCAAACGCACCCTTAGTGTGCCAGCTTCTTGAGGCGTTACTACGAGCAGTGCGGCTGATGTGAAAACTCCTTGAGTGTCGCTAACGTTCACGCAGCGGCGCCTCTACATCGCTGCTGGACAATACGAAGTCTCACGAGGCTGCCGCACTTATTGTGAATCCTGCTATTGAAGCACGTGACGCCCAGCACAGTTAGTACGCAAACATAGTGGATATTCAGCTTAAGGTTCTAGGTTTACTTAAGTAAGCGGGCTTCGTAGTCGCTTAATGGCCTATAAATAACCTGCATCAACGGATAAATGTCTGAAAACATACAGTAATATCCTACTACACTAATTGCTTTTATTATTTGCTTTGCAGTTCTCGAACATAAAAGCTAATTTAGATTTGTTTGTGAGGATAGCATTCCATTTCAACTGTTCTTTTCTGAAATTAGTCTGACATAATATTTGTCTTTTTATTATAGAAATTACTCCTATTTTTAGAGCACTGAAATATACTAGTGCTCGCAATAATATAATCAAAAGTTAATAATAATTCAAAAGGTTTTTCATCAAATATATTACTTCGCCAAATTATCCTAATCAAAACATTTACTTTTTTCTAGCGTAAAAATTTTTGGCTTTCACTATATTTACATCAACAAACAAGTTATGGACACCTACTTACAGTTTTTAAAACTAAAAAGTTGTCAAAATTTGTATTCTCATTTTTGCTTTATACATACCTAATACTTTTTCTCTCTCTGTGAATACATAGTAGAACTATCGATTTTTTAATAAGAATTTTACAAGTTTTGTACAATATTATCTAGTTTTTAGTGTAAACAAAAATAACAAGTAGTAGACCTTAGTGTAAACTTGGCGTAACATGTACGAGTTTGGAACGAATATTCTACAAATGAAATTAATTCATTGATCCTAGCAGCCTAAATACTTCTTCTTCTCAATCGTTCACTCTTAACAGAGTGGTCGTGGCTATGAATTCTTTACAGCTGCTGCTCGTGCGATCTCCCTCCAGCGACTTCAATTGGTGGCATTATGTGCACAAAGCCTAAATACTAAAAGAGTTTATATAAAAATTGAAACATAGGACGGTTTTTTGCCGCTTTGAAAATTAATGAAGTTTGCTAAACAAAATATCACGTTCCATACGTATTTTCACATAATCATTATCGCCTACTGCGTTTCATTTTCCATGTATTGCTTTATAAAACTCCTCTCAAAGCTTTTTGCCGACTTAATGTTTTGTGTTTCCCTTAAAAGCGCGACGTCTGCTCCTTCGCTCGACGACGGGGTTTCAGATCGATAAAGGATTTAAGTGCTCCCCATATTGGAGTCCTCAAAACCAAGTCAGATGAAGTAAATCGCCTCTTTGACGCCGGGAGAGTTATTTTGTGCTAAATCGCTGAGAAAAATTCGTTGAGCGTGAAATTTAGTAAAGTGAAGTAAATAATTTTCTTTTTTTGGTATTTTACTTTAGTGAGATACTAGCTGCCCACTCTAACTTCTCTTGGGTGGAGTTTTGTTTTTTTTAGGGTTCAGTACCTAAAAAGGAACAAAGGAACCCTTATAGGATCACTTCGTTGTCTTCTGTCTGTCTGTCTGTCTGTCTGTCTGTCCGTATGTCGTGTCTGTCAAGAAAACCTATAGGAAACCAACTTCCCGTTGGCCTAGAATCATGAAATTTGGTAGGTAGGTAGGTCTTATAGCACAAGTAAAGGAAAAAATCCGAAAACCGTGAATTTGTGGTTACATCACAAAATAAAATTGTGTTCATGAAAAAATAATTAGTATTCTCAACTTTCAAAGCCAATCACCACGAGTCACGAATCAAATAAGAAACTTATATTTTTATACTTTACATTATAAAATCTAATGAGTCGTATTATTACGTAACGTGTATTATTTTCTCAAACTTTTTAATTAGCCGCCTCTTTTGTTTTTATTTTGTTGCCCACAGGCAAAAATGTATTTTCTTCTAGCTACCCATTTTCTCAGTAGCCAGTAATCGAGCACTTTCACGAGGCTTTCATATTGCGCAGCAGTGGTAAACAATCGTTATTAAATTTTCACGGATGTCTTCCCGCATCCCTCATTCCGTTAAATGGAAAGCCTGGAACATGTCTGATGCAGTAATAGGATTGTGTGCGAGAAATGTATCGTTCTAATAGACGATTATTAAATTGAAGGATATAGTGCTCAATTTATGTGCAATTAAATAATGATTCATTATAATCATACGTTATTTCAAAAATCAACCCTACTATTCCAATAATGAGTATCTTAACAACACAAGAATTTCAATGATAAATACTTAATCAGTTTTTTTTATAATAAGTATGTCGATTTAATTTTAATGTAAAAAATGCTACATTAAAATTAAATCGACATACTTTTTAACCCCATGTTATTAGGGTATTTAAAGAACTCTTTGATTTTAATAAAAAGTATCTTATGTTCGTCTCTAGTATGCAAGCTATATATTCTGTGCAAAATAAACTTCATTTACTTGATTTACTGCATTTACGTGACTTCATTTACTTGATTTAGGTTTTTTTTAAGAATACCGTGGCAACTTGATTTATCGGGACAAATGCCTATGTTAAAAATAGCCTACGTACATGCCGGGGATGCTAGCTATTTCTGTACCAAAATCGTTTAAAGAATTATTTATTTATATTTAGTTGGTACTGAAGTAAGTTTTTGTTGCAGCTCTCTGCGAACCTGTCCAGTGCTCATTCGGAGCTCATTGCATAGCTGGTGAATGCGTGTGTCCAACCGATTGCACCAGTGCGCTTCGCGAGCCGGTCTGTGGAAGCACAATGCAGACGTTCCCAAACGAGTGTGAACTTCAAAAGGCTGCCTGTAAATTACAACCACCTAACAAACTACACGTTATCTTCTACGGAGACTGCAAAGATAGACTCGCCGTAGTTCCACCAATCGCTATGAGTACGTATCATATTAGTACTAAAACGAGTTTATATTTAGCCAAGCTTTCTTACTATCTCTATTAACATTCTTAGTCAGCTTAACTAAAAGTTTTATTGATTAATTTCTACTTAAAGTAATATTATAAATAGTGCGCACTAAACAAGTGCCTAGTCCAATCTAATCAAGAGGCGTATGACATTGTACAAAAACAGAATATCAGTCGGGCTTGTCTATTTAACTGTTAGGTTGAGATCTATAGAGCGCCTTTGACTTTATTCAGACTTAAGACAGTGTAAAAATGAGACAGCAGTATATTGCTGACATAAAACTGTCTCGTTTTAACTAAAACTTAAGTCTGAGCAAAGTTAAAGTACGCTCTATAGATCTCAGCCTTAGTCAATGACCTAAGCAAACCGCAAAGTTGCAACTTTACTACTACTCGCACTGTTTACATATTCTAAACTAAATAATGTAACAGCTATAATATTAATATAATGTTATATTCGTTAGATTATTGAAGTATTTCCTAAAGAACCCTGTATCGTAATAAACTCCAGTTATTAGGAGAAATTCAATATAGCAACTTTTCCTCATCCAATTAACTAACTTTCCGCTTAACGCTTGACTAACACGCAAATATTTGGGTACGTGTGGGCAGCTACGACCGCGATGACCACAACAGAGGCAGAAGAAGGATCGACGGATTCCTTGGGCGCAACCGAGGGTGGTACCATGAGCCCATCGGCTTGCCGAGATATCCGCTGCGATTTCGACGCCAGCTGCGAGATTGGCTTCGATGGCTACCCACGTTGCTCCTGCCTATTCGAATGTCCAGTCGATGATGAATACTTTCCGGTGTGCGCATCTGACTTTCGACTTTATTCGAGCTTGTGCGCGATGCGTAAGGAAGGCTGTCAAAAGCAGTTGGAGCTTAGATTAAGGCCCTTGGATCTATGTAAAGGTTGGTCACTCCTTAATTAACAATTCGATCGCATGATTTACTAACATCATACTTGTAATAACCATTTTATAACTCCCGAAAACAACTAAAGTGGTGAAACGGCCTTTCAGAGGTTAAGCCTATGTACAAAAGTTAATAATAATTAATTACCTTCTAAGTGAAAACAGTAGGCTATTATTTCATGATTTTTTTATAAACTTAGTTATTACTTGCTTTTTTCCGGGACTTGGTCCATGTAATATAGTTTAAGCGCTATAAATACGCGTGAATATTGTAGGTAACAAGAATTTTCTAAATCATTATTACGAAGATTACCCTATACATTCAAATTCCAAACTTACAAACTTTATATCTTTATAATATTACAGTAAAACTAGCTTATGCTCGCGACTTCGTCCGCGTGGACTACACAAATTTCGAACCCCAATTTCACCCTCTTAGGGGTTGAATTTTCAAATATGCTTTCTTAGCGGATGCCTACGTCATAATAGCAATCTGCATGCCAAATTTCAGCCCGATCCGTCCAGTAATTTGAGCTGTTCGTTGATAGATCAGTTAGTCAGTCTTCCCCTTTATTATTCCCATTTACATATTTAGATAAGCTTGTCACTTTATACAGGTATGGAAGTGAGGCCTTGCGGTAATAACAAGGCAATGATAGATATGTCAACGGGGCTTGAAATTGACTGCGGTAACGGACCACATCGGCAAGACTGCCCGCCGGGGAGTTACTGCCATATAACATTAACTGCCGCAAGATGTTGCCCGAAAAGTGAGTTTATACTAACATTCAAATTCACGAGGGTCTGTTTACTTAGCACTTTAAGTAACTGATAGTCGCCTTCGTGCTTGGTATTTTCATAATATTTTTACTTAGGACGAGAATCATATATTTGTAAGGTCAAAGTTTCCAAATTTCTTGACGTTAGGAGTTATATAGCCTAATAGATGAAAAGGAATAGTAGCTATCTACTCAATAAATTTTGAAATTAAATAGTCATACATAAACCTTGGTTATGAGCAAAAAGTAGTCAGACTAAGCAATCGAATACCTAAATGTTTTCTTGTTTTATTTTCAACACTAAAACAGTTCGTTTTAATGTGTAAAGTTTTCGACAAACAGTTGCTTAAAATTTTAAAGTAGATTTATGTGTAGGTATGGATAATAATAATTGTTTTACCTAATTTACATGAAACTTGCTAAGAACATTTCTGAGAAATACTCCGAACGTATCGTAGCATGTTATGTAAATTTTTAATGAAGGTCTTGTATTCTATACAGCAAAATACAACTACTTATTTATGAAATTCAGTGCTACGGATGGTAAAGTTGCAAGACGCTGTTTCTAAATTGGATACAATCACGCTAGCTGTTACCGCTTTGAGTCCTTTGTTCGCATCTCATAAAATTAACTTCACTTTATCTTTTTTTATCGATAACAGATCGGCATTTTACTATCTTCCTTAATACTTCCTAATAACGGCCGAAATAAATATAAAATTTTAGAAAATTTATAACTTACAAGATGATGGCCACGACTTCGTCTGCGTGGATTTAGTTTTTTAAAAATTCCGTGGGAACTCTTTGATTTTCCGGGATAAAAAGTAGCCTATGTCCTTCCTCAGGATGCAAGCTATCTCTGTACCTACCAAATTTCGTCAAAGTGGTTGAACGGATGGGCCTTGAAAAGCTAGCCAAAAGACAGACAGACAGACACACTTTTGCATTTATAACATTAGTATGGATAACATAAAAAATAAAACTTTAAAATATAAAAGCATTGCGTAACAAAATACACGAAGCTTGTTTTTTCGATGCATTTCAATTTTATACAGACGATACAAAACAAGTGGATGAAAGGAAGACTGTACACTGCTCTGAGAGTGCTTATGGTTGTTGTTCGGACGGATCGACCGCCGCATCGGGTCCGGGCGAAGAGGGATGCCCAATTACAACTTCGACTTGCGGCTGCAATCGTCTGGGATCAGTGTCGGATCGTTGCGATGACAGTGGGCAGTGTGTTTGTCGTCCCGGGGTGGGAGGGCTTAAGTGCGATAGATGTGAGCCCGGATACTGGGGACTGCCTCGGATAGGATCTGGTCACACGGGATGCATTCGTAAGTACGAGTACTGTTACTATCCCGTCGTTTGGTTATTAGTTATTCTATCTCACGAAGTCCGTTCGATCATAGTTGCAGTAGAGTTGCGTATCGTTTGATTACCAATTCGTTTGTCAATCATGCTTATCTCTCGATTTAAACACTCACACTAATAAAATTATTCTGCAAAAAATGCACAAGTAAGCATAAAAAATATCGCTACCATTATACTGCTGTGTTGTTGATTTCGTGTATTTTGCGGGATAATTTATACATTGGTTCAATTGATAACTGGATAAAAATGTATAGCATTTTCAATGCACCAAAACATAAAGTTCACATCAAGTTGTATTGATATTTGCAATTAGATGTCAGAATATTGTATCGTCACCAAACTTTCACAAGCTGGCAAAGTTTCCTACACTTACACTAGTTCTAAACTTAACAAAAGTATGGAGTATGTAGATAATGAGAACAGACGAACATCCATATAAAATATTATACTAGACAATGCCCGCGACTTCGTACTGCGTAGGTTTCTGTTTTTTTTAAATCCCGTCGGAACTCTTTCATTTTTCGGGATAAAAGTAGCCTATATGCGCCTCCGGAATGCAAGCTAATTATGTATAGTCCGTAAAAAATGACTCATCACGCGCCATTTTAACTCTTTGGGTCAACTGTCATGTCAAAAGTAGGGTTTGTCTTTAAAATAAGGACTAAAATTGTACTTTTGACATTAAATTTGACACATAAAGTTAAAATGGTGCGTGAGGAGTCATTTTTTACGTATTATACTAAATACATGATGCCTACGGTTTCTGCAGTGTTGTTTTATGTTTTTAAGAATCCTGTGGGAATTCTTTCATTTTCCGGAGCAAAAAGTTCCCTGGGATGCAAGCTATATATCTATACTCTTAAAACAGTTTCGCATTTATAATATTAGTATGGATGGATTTACATAGTTAGATTGACTGAATTAGAAATCTTTTCGTGTCCTTTAGTCTAGATGTTCCTTTATAGCCTGTGGTTGTTCCGCCTTCGGTTCAGTTCGAGAAGATTGCGAACAAATGACTGGCCGGTGTGTTTGCCGAGCTGGTGTGCAAGGCCAGAAATGTACAGTGTGCGCCGACCATCGCCGCCGCTTGGGCCCTAACGGCTGTTCTGATCGTAAGTACCCGATAATCCTGATATATTGGTTTTTATATTGGGATATCGACCCTCTACGAGCCACTTTTTATTCCTTTTATGTGCTTTGGAGGGCTTTATAAAGAATAGAGACGTTAGCGTTTATTAAAATTGATTGCATCCCTGCCACGACATATCATTATAGGGCCTTGATTCTTTATAAAACTAAAATGGTAATTAAAGTGTAGTTAGCTACATTTTGAATGCCAGTTTTAACACCAATTCATATTATAATAATCTATGATATAAAAGGATACAGAAGAAGAAAAAGACTATAGGACTATAACTTCACAGCATACAAAAGCGGTGTTATCGCTAATGTAGCTGTTTATGTGTGGGCATCTGCGTGGATTTAGGTTCAAATCATGTGGGAATGCTTTGATTTTTATGTCCTTCCTCGGAATGCAAGCTATCAGCTGTTAGGCCGTAAAAAGCTAGCAGGCAGACAGACAGAGAGACACACTTTCGCATTTATGATATTAGTAAGGATATTTTTATAGTTATGAATATTATATAATATTACAGTTATAAAAATAAGTTAAAACGCGTAAAGTTTAACTCATCATGAGCTATTTTAACTTTTTGTGTCAAATTTCATGTCAAAAGACGATTTTAGTCGTTATTTTAAAGGTGAACCGTACTTTTGACATGACAGTTGACCCATAGAGTTAAAATGGCGCGTGAGGAGTCATTTTTTACGGACTATACTATTATTTTAGCTGAGATTGGCGGTGTAGTGGAGTCATGCGCGGAGTTATCATGTTACTTTGGAGCGGTGTGTACTGAACGGACTGGAGGCGCGCTTTGCGAATGTACGGCTGCGCCATGTCCTGATAGTGACTTCAATATGCTGGTAAGTACCAAAAATATTACAAACAATAATTACTGAAAAATAGAATGCAAATTGAACTCTCGCACTGTCAAAGATAGAGATCTCTCGTAGAGATAAGTGCTTCCCTGTTCACTTTTACTCTCTTTTTCTTTGTATTGTAAATGTTTTTGATACAAACAAAAAAAATAGTGATAAGGTCGCCCTTTGTTTTTTTAAGTGTATCCTGTATTCTTACTCTCTGTAAATCTATTAACAATAAAGTTGTTTTAAATTTAAATTAAATTAAAACATATTAACGTCTTCAGACTGTGCCAAATTAAAACTTGCAGTTACATAATACCATGACCGTGAGAAACGTCTTGAAATGCAACAAGTGTCGTTAGTTTATTGGTATCTTTAAGGAACTCATTAAAACTTTAGTGCAGTTAAACGAAATGCTCTTCAAGTTTAGTAACTGCAGTGAAAATCAACAGGTATGCGGGAGCGACGGAAAAACTTACGAGTCAGAGTGCCATTTGAAACTGCAAGCGTGTCGCACGCAGGAGGACATAGTAGTGCAAGCGTTTGGTCCTTGCAAGTTGTCCGAAGTAGCTGGCACAGCCGGTCCGCCGCGACCCTCGTCTCCGATACAATTTACACAACAAGACGACGGGGCCGCTTCTAAATCAACAAGACACTTACTAAATCCCGATAAGTACTACAATAAGTATGATTGGACGAGGAAGGAGACGCCCAGCGATTTCGACAGCATTCTATTGGGACAGAAATTAAAAGGTAAGTGGGGGATCGAGTTAAACAATGGACTCTCAGTGAAGTAATTTCAAGCTCTATTGCCAAACTTAATTGATATTTTAATTTGATTGATTTTGTCTATACAGTTGAAGTTTATTTTAATTACTTACCTACCAAGTTTTAATCAGTTCATATTTTCAAAGTTCGCACTCGAAATGGTCACAAACTCTGAAAGAATTATGAAAAAATGGGATTTTTAATCATGGGATTGAATAATACACAAAGTGATTTGTCAAACACCGTTTTAATTAATACTCAACTAGCACTTCTGAAATTATTTGCATTTGTAACACTGATACCTTGAAAATTGAAATTCCCTTTCTAGTATTAATTGGTTAACTTAATTATATATTTATAACTATTATTATAATCCGACGAATTTTGGGAACATTTCAATTCATCTTAATCACGTTAATTTTGCTGGAGATTACAGTTTGGCTTGTTGTGTGAGCAGTTTCCCTTGTCACTCCGTAACACTATTCCTCGTAACCTTAACTTAGTTGCCGATTTATCTTACTTATTTGTTGTTCCAACATAATTATACAGAATTTGTTGTTGCTTATTTCTTAGGCGACTTCGGCTTATAGAAGATTAGTTTTACATGATACTTTTAAGTAGCTTTGTAACTTTCATTTTATAAGACATGCGGCTGACTTAAAAAAAAACATAGGTACATAGATTGTTGGTGGAGTGGGAAATTCAGACCACCTGAAGTTAGTCTGAGACTTTATCGGCTTAAATCCTGTAACTGTATGAAAATTACCAACCCACCTTTGCACCACACTACATCCGCGCTGGTTTTTGTATATTTAATCGTCGACGTCATCAATCGATAGAGATCCACCGCTGAATGTAAGTTTATTATAGGGACTTTCATACGCCACGGTCTTACGCTACATGAATCCAGCGGCTCCCTACGATTCGTTTGATGTCATTTATCCACCTAATTTAGTATTATATAATGTGCGTAACGCTAATTTTACACCGTTTCACATTGAAAAATATTGTGTAGGTATATTATGCGAAGAATATTCATCATAGTACCTGCTTAATTAAGAATTATGGAAGTCGTGATTTGGTGTGATTAGCGGATTCAACCTCCAATAATAATATCTAATAATAAGAGTTCAATAATGTAACCCAAAACACAAATATCCGAGTTTTCAGCCTGTGATTAAACACACTTTGAACTTAATAGCCGATAGCATTAAGTTGATTCATTGTTAAAAAATAAAAAAAAAACCCTTTCTATCAGGTTCACAAACAGCAACAACAGCTACCGTAGGAGCAGTGGGTGCACTATTAGGGGATCTTTGTGCAGAGGACGCCGATTGTTCTGCCTTACCAGGCGCGTACTGCGCGCGTGGAGGCTGCGTGTGTAGACTGGGGTACACTCCCACTGTGCACAGAAAAGCTTGCATAGGTGAGTTTAGATTATAGATATCAAATTACTTATAATTTAATAAATGACTGCGGCCCGCAGCTTCACTTTGCAAAAATATAAGCCCTCTTCATTCCGTTATCCGCGGGAATTTAGTAAAACCCAGCCATTTTTCTTGTCTACATTATAAAAAGAACCTCAGCGCAAAATTTCAGCTATCTAGGTCCAAGGGCTGGGCACAGATGAATCAAGATTATTTAAAAATAACAATATGTATTACTAAAACAATGTTCAGACTATTATTGTGATTAGCGTTTTAGAAACCCATGGTGAGTATAATACCGATACCGTGCCGTGTTTATTTTTGGTTAGATTATTCTATTAATTATATGAAATAACTTAGCTGCGTTACAAGTTTACGATGGTAAATAATGGTCTATTTTATTAACAAAAAAGCTGCTACTTTTTTATTTTTTATTTAGTGATACCTACCTACTTGCAAGTTAAAGTTAAAGAATAATTCAATTAACCCAATAACCCAAGTGTATCATTTCTAGAATGCCGCTAAGGAACCAACTTCTACATAGTGAGTGTAACCTTCTCCTTTGCATTGGTTGAAACACACATTACATTTTGCAAAGGTTCCCTTTCATATCAATATTATTTAATAATACTTACTAAATTTAATAAAAGTAAACTTTAATACAAGGTTTTCGTAAATTAAAATTATTGTTAGCTTAGCAAAAACGTTTTACTCGTCGACCACTCGTGTTTCGAATTGTTATAAGGAAAAGGTTATTTCGGAAGGTCGGGTACCCCTATTATGTGTGTATATAGGTCAATATTCAGTTAAATGATGTTATCATTTACTTAATGCTCTTTGTATTAAAATTTCGGTTCCCATTTCATTTCAGTTAACTTTTCTTATTATCTTATAACACAAGTCAAAAAATCTATTAAAAGTATGCTCCTGATAAAATCACATTACACAATCGAATATTTGTAAAAGATAAAAGAGGGTAGGGTTGACTCACAACTGGTTCCAGTAATGTCATTTATAAAAGTTTGCAGTCGCGGGGACTGCAAACTTTTATAAATGACATATTTTGTAAATCGAATCTTTGAAAAGAGCAACCGCCGAGATTCTTGTTGGTTCTTCTGTGGTTACTTGCAGGTAGGTAGGGCACTGATTTGGAATCAGTCGTAAAGAGAGGCATTTGACGATTCTTAAGTAGTTGTAAAAGTTTATTGGGATAAAAAATCTTTATATGTATTCTATTGCCTGTGATAACATAAAATTATCCGAAGCGCAAAGGTATATTTAGGGCGACAATCATAGAATTATGTTTTCAAACTTAAGTATTATTAATTTAAAGTTAAATACACCTACCATGTAATCCTCTATTCGTTACTACTTCGAATCACAGCTATTACTTTAGAATTTTTGATGATTTAATTTTTATCGATTTTACTCACGATACGTATTATAAAAATACCTATTTTCCGATTACAATGAATAAGAACATAATATTGATGACTACTTAATTACAAAACTTGATTGCTTTATTACCTACCTATATAATACCTATTTATTTACAAGTACCAGTGCTATTCAGGTGTTTTGTTTATTATTAAGTTTAGCTGTTATTTATTGAATACAAATAACATAAAAACAACTACACGGCTCTACTTAAACTTGTGCGTGTGTTCTGATTTATACATGGGCATAAACTGCAAATCTCTTATAATTTTACTCATAATACGCGTAAGATTTTTTTTACCTAGTTCTCGTCAGTCAGATAATGTTTTTTTATGAACATAATAGGTTATTTTGTGTTTTCTTGAGTCTAGTTTTTTATTTAAATATTTTTCTTACAGAACAAGTAACTCAAGAAACAACAGAGGAATACAGTGCTTGCTTATCTGAACCGTGCTATAATTTTGGTACATGTATCGACTTACCCGGCTCTACCTACACTTGTGTGTGTTCTGATTCATACACGGGTGTTAACTGCGAATCTCTTATCAAAGACGGTTCGTCAATTACTTACATCGAAACTCCATCCTTCGACGGTACATCGTATATTCGCCTAAAACCACTGAAGGCTTACCATAAGTTGAACATCGATATCGAATTTAAGGCATTCTCCGAAAATGGGGTTATATTGTACAATCAGCAGAAACCCGACGGTACGGGTGATTTCGTTTCGCTCGCCCTGGTAAATGGATATTTGGAGTTCAGGTGAGGCATTTTTATTTTTTGTTCGTATTTCTTCGTATTACATTATAATTTGGGGTTCATGTTCAAGTTTTTGATGTTATATTATAGAGGATACATGGATGTTATATAATACGGATAAGTATTTTATCTGCTACACTGCCGATATATTTAAAAAAGCGGTTTATTGCAAAAAGCTATTTTTGAGCCGACCAAAAAAAATTTTTAAAAACTAGTGTTTAAAAAAAATACGCTACTATTTTTTTGCAATTAACCGTTTTTTAGGTAAAGGACGGCAGTATATTTGCAATTCTTTTTGATGATGTTCCTTATTCAAATTAAATGATTACCCGAATTGTGTACCCGAGTATTGAGTAGGTAGTATAGGCAAGTATTTATTGCTCTTATAACAGGTACAATCTTGGAAATGGTCTAATAATATTAACGTCCCTCGAAAAGATTACGTTAAACGAATATCATAAAGTATCGGCAAAAAGATATCACCGAGATGGCATTCTATCAGTCGACGATATGGAAGATGTGGCTGGTCAATCGAGCGGTAATTTAAAGGCCTTGGATCTTTCCGAAGATGCGTATATTGGTAGTGTGCCTGCAAATTATTCCAGGTAAAATTATAATTCTATAAAAAATAATAAATCATAATAGCTATCTGCATGCCAAATTTCAGCCTAATCCATGAAGTAGTTGGAGCTGTGCGTTAATAGATCAGTCAGTCAGTCAGTCAGCTTTTCATTTTATAATATTTAGATTTCTTCAACTGAATCTCAAAGTTTAAGGTATAGATTAGGTATCAGAAATTCTTTCGAACGCATTCTTTTGTTTTGTACCTATGCCAGAAAATATAAATATTTTGAATCAACAACGACGATAATCAAATTCATTGTTCATGTTAAATGAAATTAATTTCAGATAATATTATACCTGAATAAACTTAGTATTTGGCCATTTTTTTAATTCAGTAAAAGCTCTGGAAATATGATGATATTTATTGATTAATACAAATCTGAAAGGTTATTTCTATTCACACAGGGTATTCGATAATATAGGAACGAAAAGCGGTTTTATTGGCTGTATAAGGTATCTGAGGATAATACGCCATCAAGTGACAAAGAAATTGGGTCGTCCGGACTCATTAGTGATGTCTATAGAGAAGGTTCGAGAGTGTCAATCTAATCCGTGTATGAGTATGCCGTGTAGGAACGGTGCCACGTGTATATCTGTGGAGGGTTCGGCGACTGAGTATACATGTAGCTGTTCGATCGGATTCCAAGGAGCCAATTGCGACGAGAGATTAGATCCATGCGAATCTAATCCCTGCGGATATGATGAGGGGCTATTGTGCGATATTGGAGCGGACGGCGGACACATTTGTCGCTGTTTGTTTGGTGGTGATATTGATTCTAATGGAAATACGTGCAACAATGGTAACTTCCGTTTTATTTGTTCCTAATTGTAAGAAACATTAATCTTATCTGTAAAGGGTCTCAGAGACAAAAGACAAAAGTATTGAGAGAGCAAGACATAGGTTTCGTAATAATATTAGCGATCCCAAAATACTGTTTTAACTACTCAGTGTGTAAAAATACACGTATCAAGTCGAGGTCAATGAAAAACCCTGCATAGCCAACATCAAAAAGGAGAAAAGAAAGTCGAGACTATTATACAATATTGATGATTTCTACTCAATAGAATTATTGGCTTTCCGAATCGGTGCAGGTAAAGTCAGAGAGAGATACTAGTCCTACATGATTTTTTAAGTACATAAAATATGTTTTGGTTTTTTTTATTAAGTACCAGTTTATTTTCAGATGTAAATGTGATGCAAGAAAGTTGGTCGCCACAGTTCAATGGGACGAGCTATATCGAATTACAACCGCTCGAAGGGCTAGGGAAGGCGTTCCGAATCGAAATTTGGTTTTTAACGAACCGTTTTTCCGGAATGCTCCTTTATACCGGCCAGTCCAATAAAGCCAAGGGGGATTTTATAGCGATTAACTTAGTTAATGGATACCTACAGTTTAGGTACAATTTGGGGAGCGGAATCGCCAATATCACGTAAGTAAGGCTTACGGGCCGAAGAATTAATTTAACGAATTAAGTGAACTCAGCTAAGCCCCACGGGTCATAATTTATTCTTAATGCAAATAGAATTTCAGCTAGTTTACAGTTTAGCAGGAGTTTGGATGAAAATTAATAGTTTAACAGCATAATGAGTTACGGCCCTAATAATAATTACGTCGAGGGAGTCGTTGTCACGCCTTTGCTGAGTAGACCGAGATACATTAGGTATACGCAAGCTACGAGTATTAGTTACATCCAAGACAGCTCTGTGTTTCGTTTCCTCTTTATGCTTATTACCTATTATTACGTTTATTTTGAAAGTAAAACGTTAGGTATATGTAGAATGTAGATATTTATCCATCAACAGGTTAAGTTCTTGCATTTCACAATAGCGAGTGACTCGCGGCTCGGTTTGTGCGTGCGCTTGCTCGCGACTGATTGGTCCGACATGCACGCACACTTACGCAATGCTTTGTAGACGACGTAACCACAAGTAACGTTCACTCGCCTTCGTGAATTGCAAGAACTGTACAGAATACTTAACAGTAGGTACCTAACAAGTACAGAAAGCTCACATCGTAATAAAATAGCGAGTCTCATTACGACGACGCGATAAAGGCAGTATCCAGCTTGTGCATTGCTGTGGCCTAAAACTTAAACATGTTTATTTTTATCGCGTAAACATTTATTTCTTATCTCTCATTTTCATAAGAGATAGATACATGCTGTCAATGGGTGGGTCGCTTTAGATATATGTCTTGGGGCACATTTCCAAGTAAGCCAGGTCTGGTATTGTTATGAATGTTTCTGAATGTTTACCATAGGTCTCCCGTGCCAATAACAAAAGGTCGTTGGCATAGAGCACGTGCTACTCGCGTTGGTCGCCATGGCAGCCTTCAACTCGACCACCATCCGACGCAACGAGGGAATTCCGCGCCGCCGCTTACGCATCTTGAACTTATCTTACCGCTCTTCATAGGTTCTTTACCGTAAGTATTGTAACTACTACAATTCTATCGTAAACTAAATCATACCCAACATAATGGACTAAGAGCCAGCGTGTGCCAGACCTCCGTTATTTCATAAAAGCTGAAAGCTTCTCTACGTGTTGTTCCCAACACTGGGAGGAACGTTTGTTTGGATGATTATTTGGATCGTAATGGCTTTGGGAGATGACAGGTAATAAAGATGTAAATAATCTTACGTCAAAGTTTATAGTTTTATTTTTTATATTTTCTTCAAAATAGTATTGGAAATCACGTCATACATTAACAGACACTCAGTGGCGTGGCAACCCCCTGCTAGACACTCTTAAACTTTAACAATTTATTAAACTTTACGCAGATAAACTTTCAGCTTTTATAAAATAACGAAGGTCTGGCACACGCTGGCTCACTCTCTCCACAAGAAAGGCACTAGAATTAAACAAGACTATAATTTTTTATGTAACATACATAACGTTATGATTTGCCGAGGATTATATCTACAAAATTTCATTGAATTTGATTGCTTAGTATACAAATTTGAGTCAAATTACGTGTTGTTACGTGGTCGGTTTAAACCGCTCTTAAACATCTCAATAACAATATGTTATCCATGATATTGGAATATCATCAATCTTGATCAAATACGAGCGTAGACATTTATATTTCTTGGTGTTGAAGTAAGCAATCTTTTCAGCGCTTACGTCCGTCCCCACAAAATGTCCGGCGTGACCAGCAGTTTCATAGGCGCGGTGCAACAGGTCTTTGTGAACGGCAATCCACTGGCCCTGTACAGTGGGGAGACTGCCAAGTGCTCTGTTGTGGCCGACGAAGATCAACTGCCTTGCGCTACGAGTGGTGTGTCTAAGTACACTGGACCGCCTTGTGGAGATGGTAAGTGCTTAAGTCTAGTATGAGTAAGTAGCTTAAAAATCTTTTTTATTAAGTTAACTCTTAAGTATATCCTGGGCTGTTGACTACGGCTCATGTCACGTCAATTCAACAAGTGCAATGAATTGAAAAAGCATTTCGCTGAAACAAAAAAAATTGTGAGCTAAGGTTTTTAGTGTGATCTAATAATTTTCTGTGATATCCGTTTTGTTGATATATTATTGTAACAGAATATTATGATCTACATCAAGAAAAATACCTTTAATTTTTTTTATACTTATGGCTTTTGTTTCGAACTTCAATATTCTATCTACTTAAAAGTTAATTTACTGTCACTCCTTCAGCCTCCAGACATACTATCGATCCGTTGTGCAAAAGAACGGGCCGAATTGAGAACCACCTCCTTTTTGAAAGTCAGTTAAAATGAGCCAGCCCTAGTCAGTCAGTTCTTTGATTAAGCATGTATTAGAATTTGGTAGGAAAGTACCTATGCTTGAATTCCTTGGAAAATTAAATAAATTGATAATTATTCTATAACTCTATTAGGTCTCACCCCCTGCAAAAATAATGGCTCCTGCATACCTTTGCTAAACGAATACAAATGTATCTGCCCGGACGGGTACCAAGGCAGGAACTGCGAGGTGCAATTAAAAGTAGAGATGTTAAACGACGGCGCGCCTATTAAGTTCGACGGAAATAATTACTATTCGTACCGAAGTCGGGGTGGACGTAGGTAAGTGGAAACGAATTAAGTAATAATATGAAAAGTAGAATGTTATATAGGGTGTAAGAGGCATGATGAAGAAAACTAAAACGAGGGATTCAGTACATGATTCTGAGTCCCTAACTTCCCTCAGATGTGATTCTCTCTTTCCGTGGAGATATCGCCTTAAAGAATAAGAAAAAAAAAGCGCTTAAATGTAAAACGTTATACCACTGCCCCGAAAAAATACAGACTTCTTATTAAAATTTGTACTAAAACAACTTTTTATAATTAAAAGTAAAGACGGCTATTGCTTAAGTAATTATCCCTTAATATTAACAAATTAATTGCTATTCTTTGACTTCGTAAAAAGCTCTATATTTTTAATGGATTCCATTAACTAATTTTATGTTTTTCTAGCTTACAAACTAACACAGAGGTCGGTGAAGGACATTATGATGTAAGATAGCATTTGAAGGCTCTCAGTCATGCCTTTAGATATAAGTTTTAAAGAAACTACATTCATTTTATCATAGATTAGGTAAAAATATTTGAAAATAATTATTCTATGCATGTTTTATTATAATCATGTATTTCACTAATTGCATTATGAGTAATAATATAGAAAGCACCTCACTAAATAGCTCTTAACTTAATCTTTCGATAGTTGCAACTTTTACCTTTATGTGATATGTTTTACCTCATTTTAACTTTGTGTCAACTGTCAAGTCAAAAGTACCATTTTAGTTCTTATTTTAAAGGTGATTCGTACTTTGACATGACGGTTGACACATAGAGTTAAATGGCGAGTGAGTTCTCATTTTTTACAAACTATATATTATTGTATCTAGTAAGAATATGTCTAAAGACTTTTACAATAACGTTAGAATGTGTTAAAAAGACGGATCAAAGTCCTACGGGCTCTTAAGGTTGTATGTGCCCTTGCCTTTGTCCGAGAGAAATAATTAATTATTGTGTCATCAATTTTAAGTAAGAAGTTAGCGGATTAAGTTTGATTCTCTTTGACGTCATTGAAAGGAAGTTACGAGTTCCGCATAATCCAGCGGTTCAAACAAGTCACGTACGAACACTTTGGCGTGATCTGATAAATTCAACTCAATTTACAAAGGCTAATGAAGTTCGACTAGGTAGGTACTTGGAATATGCTTCGAATGTATAGTTTAGTGGGGGAGTACGAACTTTGTAACAAGTTACACTAATATAATAGTTGTTACCACCCTCCGAATTTTGTATGCAAACGATAATTAACATACCTAGGTTTTGTAATACATACAAGGAATTTTTAGACAAGGACAAGGACTTTGATCTGTTTTGTGATAAATTGCCCAAATTTAAATTCAAGTTAATGAAATCACTTGATTCCTCGGTAGGATAATTATTATGTCAGGCCCTAGTTGTTAGCATATTGTATATATTACATAATTTAACTTAGTATTGATTTAATTATAATATTCATTTTGTATTTTATGTTAGGTTATTTTAATGTACGACTTGCTTGATTTAATGCTCGTTGTAACGGTCCGTAATTAGAGTTACACGGGACCTGTAAAACTCGATAACATTTTGTATAATTTTGAGTGTGTAATTCTGTGGGCTGTTCTTGGACAAAATATAAAATAAATAAATAAATAAACAACGCAACATAATACAGATTTTCCAAAATGATTCTATGACTCTACGCACGTTTCACTAAGTAGTTTACTGTAGCATCAATACAATCAGAAATGCAAATGGGTGTTTTACAGCCACAAAAAAAAATCTGTACAGTAAAGTTAAGTAGAATATCTCTTGTGGTGTATCTATAAAGTCCTGTAACTCATTGCTGTGGGTCGTGATCCCTTTCTATTAATCTCATAATAGTAGGGGTTGCTTGACATTCACAATCGATTGATATACCTACTTGGTCATAACTAGGCCTCTTGTCACAAAACTTGTGGAGTGGGTGGTTTATTGATCTATTTGGTGGTATGAAGACAGACGCGACGGCCCCCGAGGGTATCTGTGCGGTCATGCTATTGGTTCGTCACTTAAATTTTTGCTTCCCGCACTGTAGAAAACTACAGTATTCATATTTCATACGTAAATACATTCCCCTTACTTTCGTCAAGACTCGAGAGGGCATTAACCTGACAGCATCTGTAGGTAATTTTCAACCATAGCACATTCTTGGACATCTTCTTATCTTATCTTATATAAATATATACAAGGATTGACTGACTGACTGATCTATCAACGCACAGCTCAAACTACTGGACGGATTGGGCTGGCATGTAGATAGCTATTATGACGTAGGCATCCAGGATTTTAGAAAATTCAACCCCTAAGGGGGTGAAATAGGGGTTTGAAGTTTGTGTAGTCTACGCGGACGAAGTCGCGAGTTAGTGTAAATAAAAATAATAAAATATTCCTATTCATTTAGATAAGCAGTGATAGCCTGATGGTTAGGACGTCCGCCTTCTAATCGGAGGTCGGGGGTTCGATCCCGGGCACGCACCTCCAACTTTTCGGAATTATGTGCATTTTAATTAATTAAATATCACTTGCTTTAACGGTGAAGGAAAACATCGTGAGGAAACCTGCATTCCTGAGAGTTCTCCATAATGTTCTCAAAGGTGTGTGAAGTCTACCAATCCGCACATGGCCAGCGTGGTAGACTACGGCCAAAACCCTTCTCACTCTGAGAGGAGACCCGCGCTCTGTAGTGAGCCGGTGATGGGTTGATCATGATGATGATGATTCATTTAGATACGAGTAGAGTGTCTTCATGCTCTGTTTTTTGTTGTGTTTTTTTTTTGTTTTGTTTATGTACGTTTGTCTGGTGTTGTTCTGTTTTGTACTGTGCGCTATGGTCCCAAATAAAAGGTTATTTATTTATTTATTTATTTAGTTACAGTCTGTACCTAGTTGTAACAAATTCATTAGCCTTTTAGTTAAGTGATGCGTATTTTATTAACGAAGTGGCAGGAATGTGACGCACTGCCAAATCCATTCGAATTTTGCATGCATTTTATATGAGGCGGTTTGTTGCCCCGTTCAGTAGTTTTATAATCGGCATTTTCCACGAACGGGATGTGAAAAACTCACTGCAATCTGGAACTCTAAAAGTTCTATAGCACTGCAATATGGGAGACTAAAAGTTCCATAGATAACGTTGAAATTGTTCTTTTACACAATTCTGAATTTCTATTAAGCTTCGTATACATTTGAGCAGCCGAATGCCGAGCTGCTTCAATTTGAGGCAAACTAAATTTGTTCAAATGGATGCTCGGACTGAAGCTCTTTTTAGCCCTACTAGAAACAGAAAAAACATAAATTGGACAAAGGCGAATGACCAATTAATTATAGAAAAAGACCAATGTCGGTAAAAATAATTTATACATCACTAATTGATAGCGATGCATTTAGTTACCACAAAATGCTTATTAATTGGTTTTGTATGTGAGTTTAGGGTCACTCCAAATAAGCACAATTTGAGAGTGTAAATAAATCATAGACGAATTTGCCGATTGGTACATCTCATTGATAGTGAAGATTTATTAAATCCAAATCTCAGACTAAGATCTATAGAGCAAACTTTGACTTGCGGTAAAACAAGACAGCGCTATAATATCGCTGACATAAATCGGTCTCACTTCTGAAACTTTAGTCTGAGCAAAGTTAATTCACCTACTCTCTATAGAACTCTGAACCTTAGCCTGCATTACTTTTTTTATAACAAACATTAGTCTTTTCGTGTTCGTAAAATTTTGGGCATTCTCTTTTGCCTGAGTACGGCTTGACTTGCCTCATGTAACAAGTTAAGGCAGCGTGTCCGTTGGAACTGTCGCTACTCGAAACGCTGCCTCGATCCGTGGCTTCCTCTAGTGGAAACGAAGCTTTAAGTGTATTGTCTTTTATATTTTTTCTGCGTCCATTTTTAAGTAGCATCCATTTAATAACTCCGGTTTGATATTCTTACCTACGCTACCGTGTGGAATCACAGCGGGCGCCATATAAAAGTTGAACCGATGTTATCCATTTACATAATAGCATAAATTCTAAATGCTGCTTGCTGCTAGACGTGGTTGTATTGCATGCCATTATTTATGTACATAAAGCTAATTATTTGCATACAGATGTTTTCGTTGTAGTTCTAGGGAATATTCTATGTTAGTCATAAAACACAATATTATATTATTTATAGCCGCATAAACGAGGTAGGTATTCTTGACAACAGGTGTGTTTGGTTTTTGATATCATGTAGATTGTTTGTAGAATCTTCTATCATCAAAATAATATTATATTCTAAATCTATTTTTGGTGACGTTAACTATGGTAATCTTTCTTCCTACGCTTTGCTTAAGCTAACTAATGGAAACCCTAAAATCACACTGAGTAACCATGATTTAAAAAATGAGATTTTGACATAGCATAGTTTTCGTCATAATATATTACGTAACCTATCTATATACTTACAAAAATATAAACCAATTAGCTTATGCTCGCGACTTCGTCCACGTGGACTACACAAATTTCAAACCCCTATTTCACTCCCTTAGGAGTTGAATTTTCAAAAATCCTTTCTTAGCGGATGCCTACATCATAATAGGTATCTGCACGCCAAATTTCAGCCCGATCCGTCCAGTAGTTTGAGTTGTGCGTAGATAGATCAGTCAGTCAGTCAGTCAGTCAGTCAGTCAGTCACCTTTTTCTTTTATAATATATTTAGATTTAGATCATTTGCAATGCCCCGACAGGGCGTCATGTCATAACATCACAATTATGTACATGAATAAAAATAAATAAATTATTGAATAAACGTAAGGTTTAACAATGACCATAGTTAACATTTTAAACTTAAGCTGCGGACACATTACCTATTGTATTGTGTTGTGCCGTAACGCAATCTGACCCAATATCGACTAATTAAAATTTTTAAAATTTGCGCCTCCAACGTCAGCGTGTTTCGCACCACGATAACTTAGTGCTTGACTAATGTCATGAAAGTCTTCTTATAAACACACACTAAAACACAGTAGTTAGGTTATGTGTTTGCGCTTTTAATTTCTAATAATTACAAATCACTACAAAATGATAACACCTTTTAGAAATCGAGGTCCTCGTGGTATTAGATACGAAATAAAGTTCCGGACTTATAACGATTCTGGCTTGTTGATGTGGAGACGGAAGATCGGTATACGACCCAGAGACTTCATCGGACTTGGATTAAGTCATGGGAAACTGCAGCTTATATACACTGATACGGATGCAAAGGAGGTCAACTTGGCTGCCAATGAGGATTGGTTTCAATGTATTGAGTCAAAGGATAGACTGGACGATGGATTATGGCATACGGCGACTGTCAGGAGACGCAAAAGGCTTGCGATGCTCCAAGTTGACGACATGCCACCAGTGAGAGGTTACTCGCAGTCATTGCTTGTACCTTCGAAAGCAAATCCCAAACTATGGATCGGTAAGATGAAAATTTTATACATTTTGATTTAGATAGCTCAGTTAAGTTCTTGTCCCACATATTATAAAATTACTCTAGGTTAGGTTAACTATTATAATTATTATAATAGACTGAGGGCAAATCTTGGCATCAAGCAAGACTAAAAATATTATAAAGTAAACTTTTAATAAAAGCAAAATTCTCAGTATCAAAGGGAAATGCGACTGTTATACACAACTTTAGACAGCAGCAAAAATATTGTACCTATTTCATTTCTAACAAAGCAACAAAGGAACAAGTAGGTACAAAATATTCCTATCGTAGTCTTCCTTAAGCTGGCGCAAGAATCTTATTTCGGGGGGAATTTTTCTGCTCTACCCTCTATTCTGTTTTATGAAGTGAATTAATTTGACGTTCCAACGATAGGCGGATCACCGTCGCTGCCATTGGGATTACCAGCGGCCCTATACACGGGGCTTCGGGGCTGTGTAGCGAGCGTCAAATCTAGCGGCAGGCACATCGACGTCACTGCACCGATACGACCAATGACTACGATACGATACTGCGACTAAAATTGTCACTTAATCCATCACGGGATATGATTCGTAGCATACGTAACGAGATTTTATTCATAAAACCAGGAAATATTACTAGCGTGTCTTGTAGTGTCGTGACGCGTCAGAAGCATATCGGTTTCATCATTTAGATGTTTAGAGTGAGAGACGATATATAAGGCGTCACGACACGCCACTCTACTATAACATGTGTCTAACCATACTAAATGTATGAAACTGATTGCTTCTGAGGCATTTACAGTACAACACGACACGACGGCTTGCATCGGTTCTTTAGATAATTGTCTATTAAACAAAAATAAATTAACGTTTATTTCATTTTTTATCGAAGTATACAGGTTAAGCCAACATGTAAATCCGTTAGTTGGCGCTGGCCCTAACCTTTCACGTTTGCGATGTTTTATCCCTTTACGTGTGCTTCGAACTTTAAAATTATAATTTGTTTCGTTAATGATAACGAAAAACGAATATCAATTCATATCTTCAGAAGATTATGTAAAAGTGAAATGTAAAAGTATTATTTTTTGTGTATAAATAGTATTAGAGTACTTACCTGTGAGGGATAATTTATGCCAACACGTGGTGGGCGCGGGCCGTGCCACGTACGAGGCGCGGACAAGGCACGGATTCAAAACATCACGAACATTTTATATGAAGCATTGTGTGTGTGGTGAAGCATAAACTGCTTCATATAAAATGTTCCTGGTGTTTTGAATCCGTGCCTCGTGCGCGCCTTGTACGTGGCACGGCTCGTTCCCGCCACGTGTTGGCATAAATCATCCCTTAGGCGTAGTTTTCACTGGGCCTATGTTGCTGCGACAGCATTTTGGTCTGTCAAACTAAACATTACGAAATTTTTTACAATGGGTTATTATATTAATCTCTTTTTATGGTTCCGTACGTCTGAATGAAAAAAAGGACCCTTAGATCACTCGTGTATCTGTCTGTCTGTCCGTCTGTCACAGCCAATTTGCTCCGTGTGTGTTGGGCCGATTTAAATTTGAAATTTGGTACAAATATGAATTTCTGTGACCCAAATGTGGGGCGTGTAACGTAAATACTTGAATTTTAAATACTGTGGAGGTCACTTTTGGGGAGGCAAATTAGAAATTTTTAAAAAGTTTTGCATATTATACCGTTATTATACTATATTAAAATTAAATGGAAAGGGCTTGTTGTGAGGATATTTTTTGTAATCATTTTTGCTCAAGGTACTTGAAAGTGAATAACTTCGGTCAATCAGCGAAGCTGCGCGTTGATTTCTGTAGTGCAATTAAATATTCCCTATTTAATTTCAACGAACACGAAACCGATTAACAGAAAATTTTTCTTAAGCTGTTCCTCAAATTAATTTGTAAGTTAATTAATATATCGAATTGAATACAGAGAGGTCATAATATGGCTCCGCATTTAAAACTATAGGGTTATAGATCTAAGGCTCAAGTCATTTGAAGAGGATTTGAAGCGCGTCTTTTCTACAATTTTCCAAAGTTTTCTAAAATTTATCTGCATTAGATACTTAACATACAAGTAGATAATAATTCATCGTTTGTTTAATCTTTCTAAATAAGTAGTAAATTAAAATTCAGTTTAATTTCTGCATTTTCTTTTTTTTAACCTTTATTTTTAGCCGGGGCTTTATCATGCATTTTCTTGTGCGTTTCTACTCTGCGCCCATAAGCCTTGAGCCTAATTTTTTGGCTAAAAATCGATATGTGGAAATGAAAGGAAAAACCATAAATCTAGAATATTTCCATGTAAAAATCTGTCGCAACAACATAGATTCAATCGCCGTTTAGAACATACCTACCGATACATATCCTGCTCGTACTCGTTTATTACTTTTGTCGTACCTATTGAATACCGTCACTTAGGTAACTGCGTGATTAAAGTGGGAGAAGCAAACACAGTTTCTATTAAGAGATGTGCAAGATTAAATGATTTTTTTCTTTGAAACCCTTTAAAATAGAATTGCTTCACTTTCTTAATACAGATTAAACTAACTCTGGTAGTATGGCTAAGAAAATGATGCTATTTTATTGACAGGTTTCAAAATTCACTTATGTAGAAAAGTGAGCAAATTGTACCCGCACAAAACATAGTAGAAAAGCAGCATAATCGAATGGCAGAATCTGTAGCTCTGGTTTCCTAGATAGCGGTGCCGTTTCATAGAAAAAGCGTTTACGGTATTAACTGACGGTTTTACATTTCAGTGAAGTCATAATAGATTATAGCGATCGCTTTGTGATGGTACCAATCAACGTGGCGGCACTGTAATATCCTAACCTAGAACTATTCAGAAATTGTTTACTCGAAAAAATGTTTTCCACTCTCCTACTCTAAGCGCGCACATTTTGTTAGGTAAATCTGTATACTCGATTAAATAGATAATCTTGTATTCATATCTATAACCAAAAGATAATGTTGCCATAATAATTTATGTTTATAGTTTAAGATGTTGTAGGGTATTATAAAAAAGTTACATCGGTGCTCGGTTTACACATCAGAGGTATATTAATATGAATAAAATTGCGTAAACACAAAAGATTAGGAGATATTATTGTGTTGTTATTACAAAATATTGTATTAATATTCTAATATTAGTTTACAAAATGAGAAGTCTCTTCATCAACCAGGGATGTCTTGAAATTTTTGATGAAAATTAATATTGAGTGTTAGGAAGGGTTGAGAATATGAGAGTAATATTATAATGTTGAAAGGGCTTTAATATTAACATTCCGTATTATAAATGTAATGCTTTTAAATTAAAATCTATTTACTTGAGTAACGCCGATATTAAATATAGGCAGCTAGGTAAATAATAACTCAACTAATTATACGCCAGGGCCGCCAGGTGAGATTTAAGAATTTTTAAGATATTGAACCTACCTACCTTAAAGTTTTTAATTTAGCGATTCCATTGTTATCATTCCATGTTGAATAAGGTACATACATAGTTATAAAAAATAATACCTATACTTTAAACAGTGCCATAGTTGTACAGTAGATGATTTTACTAGATAATAGGTGTAGAATAATAATTAAAAAGCTTAGTAAATAAATTTTATTTAGACAAATATGTCAATGTTTTTTTAAAACTCAAGGCATTAAACAATGAAAATTTGGTATTTTATCAAGCGAATGTGAACAAATGCAATTAATTTATTTTTAATGGGTACCTACTTAATAATAATAAATAACTATTATATTATAGCGTTATTAAGTACCTACTTACTAATTCATTTGGTTACAGAAGGTATTAGTGCCAGAGTGCCACACACTCAAACTAATAATACTCATTCATAAATTACTTGATATTTTTTGTGTAACCACAGAATAACTTTCTTAAGTAGGTATACGTAAAACAGTCTACGTAATACGTAAAAATATAGTATCCGAAAGAAACTACTGGGCGTCTTTAACAAAATCATTGAAATAAAATCATTTCCTTACATACCTACTGTTCTTAACCTACTCGCTATATTTTACCTATAAAAGTGCCCAGTACACATTGGCCCAATGCAATGGGCAAACCAGCCAGCCAGCCAGCACACCTTCTGACTTTTGTGTGTTTTCGTACAAACATCGAATGATTATGGCGTGATTGGTATAATCTGCGATTATTCATTGCTAAATGCATTAGGGCAATGTGTACAAGTGCCTTTAAATATTAATCGAGCGTAGATGAAAAACAATAACAGACTCGTAAAACTTTGACGAGCTCTCGGGAGCTTTTTTGATAACGAAATTTACAAACTATAACTTAATGTTATTCGATTCGTGAATCAAATTTACCTTTTCAATCTAACTTCATAAATTGAAATACGTTTTTCGCGCTATCTCCCTTGTATTTAGATTAAATGTTATTTTGTGGTTATAATAATTTTTCTTTGTATGTTAACGGAATACGCATTATTTTAAATTAATCTAATCTATATTTTGTAATGTAATGTATATAGGCTGTAGATTAGAATTTTTACAAGGTGTTTTATTGCGGCTTCTTATTATTTATCTATATTATTAATGTCCATGAAATAAGTACAAGAACTTATGGTTTTTACTGCTTTATCAATGTTACAACTTATACCTATCATTAAAAGGGTAATTTGGAGTCTGAAACTTATTTATTTTATATATTATAAAGTTAGCAATCACGAATTTATACTGGGCATCATGTATTTGTTAGATATTTGAATTGATTTTTTTTTCTACAGCATTTACTAATTGAATAATAGAAAAATAGTAAAGGAATTTTTGTACTTACTTTTATTGTTGATAAAATTGCTTTTGTAACGTAATACGTCTTTTCTACTGTAGCCATGTACATGTAAAATATAATACGTAAATGCTAATTTAAAGTAAACTATGACAATATTAAAAATATCTTACACGGCGTCTAGAATTACTTTTATAATATGTTACTTTGTGGTCAAGGTCGTAGCCAGAAAAATGTGGGAAGTTTTTGTACTGTCTAACATCGGAAGTCATAGTAAAATAGCTTCTTTATAGGACGATTCAGACAACATGGCAGTGTCATCCACAATTGTAATGCATTTGCTAAAGGTTGGATATTATATGACACAGTAATATGTCGTTTGAATCATTCTCTAGAGAAGCCCCTATCTTGAATATTAATTCCAGTGTAAGTAAACTTTCTAAAATTATCTCAATATTGCATTTAAAAGTACTATCTTATCTGAATATTTAAAGGAGGTCAAATCGTCCCCTGGCTACGACCCTGCTCGTGATGAGACGATAATAAAATCGTTTCAATCCTAGATTTAGGTTAGACATCCTGGCGTTAATTCGGAAACATTTCGGTGGATGGAAAATCAATTTGTAGATATTTGCTTACTCTCCATGCAGGAGGTGTTAGCGGCGGTGGAGATTTTCGTCCGAGGGTGGTTTGGGGAGGTGCAGCAATAAATAAACTGTTGTAGTACGTTGTATCACTGGTTCTTAACATAACTTCCGATCTAATTTGTTAATACACATGTGTGTTTTGATGTACCTATATTAGTTTAAAATACAGATGATAAATTAAATGAGACTGCATATATTTAATGTTTTATTTATATTTTAGTCCCTGGCGCAGTTGTGAGCACTGTGGTCTTATTAATGGGAGGTTTTATAATATTATAATATAATTTTATAATAATAATATATATATTATTATAAAAATAATAATAATAATAACTTGTGATCGATAAAAAAAAGGTCAGACCTTAATAACTACTTTTACTACTAGCTCACATCACGCTGACAGTATCATGACGAGATACATAGAAAATAGAAATGCATATTTACAAATTTAATAAAACTTCCCTAGCACAGTGGTGAGCTCTATGCTCTTACAAGTGAGAGGTTCGATTATTATCATCGGTAGAGGTAGTTTGGAAGTTTATTTTTTCTAAATTGACTAAGTTGTGATCTGGTGGGAGGTTAGTTACCATGGCAAAAACGTGCCACCAAGCAATTCAGCGTTTCAATACGCCATGCCGTGTAGAAACTGAATAGAAGAAAGTATGAGCTTAATTAACTATAGATCACTTGATCAATTCGTACAGCTAAATCGGCTGTTGCGGTCAGGCCGATCCCGTTTTACAGAGCGATAGTTTCAACAGCGGTTGTACCCTTGAATCGACAAGGCTAAGGTAAGTACGGGAGGGGGGAGGCACAAATTATACCTTCATTTACAACCTTCAATCACGAAAGCTTTAATTGATAACTACAGAAAATGGAAGCCGATTCAATGTTTCAACTACTAGACTAAGGAATTGAAAGGAATAAAATATTGGCTTAACAGTTTTCGTGTTCGTTATCGAAAAACTTCATGTTTCCGTGTTATTCGTTTAGCAAACCTGCTTCTGAATTTTGGGAAGGTCACGCAGGGCTTATTACTTACCTATGTTATAATTAAATAATAATACTTAAGTAAAGGGAAGATGATTCCATTTAAATTCAGTCACGAGCTCTGCAAGGATTTAGCAAGCATGCAAAATAGGCTTCAAAATAAATTTTAGACATGAGAAAAGCCAACTTATTAACGGGAAACAAAATAAAGATTTTATTCTACATTATTTGCATAACTCCTAAATCACGAGAAACCGGAATCCCTTGCGGCGTTATGTGTGAGGAAAATAAATAATAGATACTTATCTACATAGTAAACAAAACGCTTGCAAAAGCAATTTGTTCTTCATTCGCAAGTAATTTCTGATAAGGCAGCAACAAATTTTTCCTCAATAATATCAGGTAACTTCTTGATTTACTTATACCTAAACTTATTATTTAACTAGCTTATATTCGCGACTTCGTCCGCGTGGACTACAAGAATTTCAAACCCATATTCTACCCCCTTAGGCGTTGAATTTTCAAAAATCCTTTCTTAGCGGGTGTCTATATCATAACAGCTATCTGCATGCCAAATTTCAGCCATGTCCAGTAGTTTGAGTTGAGCGATGCGTTGATAGATCAGTCAGTCAGTCCGCTTTTCCTTTTATATATTTAGATCACAGCCCCCGCGCTAACCTGGTGCAGGCGAGCGCGGGTGACGTGTGGGTGTGCGGAGCGTCCCCTCGCGTCATACCCCGATTTCCATCTCAACCTGTCGCGGACTACAGGTACACGTGGTAGATAAGTTGTATTTTTAATTCAACTATCGGTTACCCGGCGTGTGCTACTATGCTAAAAATATATTTTAAAAAACCCTCTAAACTCATCTTCTCATTATTTAATTTGTAATACAACCAGTTTGGATTGGATGGTTTCAAAGTCTATAACGGAGACAGATTTTTTTTGTATTTTATATTAAACTAGATTATGCTCGCGCTCTTAGCTTTATCTAATTATCTACTATAAAAATCATGCCCGCGTGGAATGGTGCCAAGAATACTGGCTGCATTTCCGCGCTAGACAGCCAGGCTGATCCTTGTAGGGTAGGAACGTTAGGTAGGTACCTACCTACATACATACTTAGTTAAATTCTTTCTTTCTTTCAAAAAATAAGTCCTCCTAAGTAAGCTATATTTCTTAAAGATATCTACCTATAATTCATTTACATTTTGTTTATTTTATTTATACTAGTTTTTGATCATTTGCGTTATCATAGCCCACGAAATAAACATGCGAAAATAAGCGTTATATTTTTCTTACTATTGGTAAATAAGTAGGTACAATGTGTTTATAAATTGACCGTTGATAAGGGAATACTGCGAAGGGGATCATCTCAGTGATCCGGATAATAGAATCTCCGGTTTTCAGAAATCATAAAGAGATGTGTTATTATTTAAAGACGGATACACATTTTTAAAAAACAATATTTTTTTTCAAACTTAATTTATTTTAGTTTATGATTCGAATTCACCTGTTCTAATACAGAGAGTGATGTTACCTAGTCCGGATTATTCAAATAATATTTATATAAATGTTTAGATTAAAAGTTTAGGATTTTGTAGGCAAATTTAAAAAAAAATTAAATAACAGTTTTATGTTGATACTAGCTTACTTAACCCGGGTTTGCACGCCTGAGCAACTCATTTTATACTACCAATAGATTAAAAAATGTGAATGTGTTTTACATAATATAATCTTTCCCACTAAAATGTTCTATATAACACTGAAAAACCGCATTGAAATATCAGCAAATAGGCAAAAAATATAAAATGTCTGAATTTCCCTTGTGGAAAAGATGTGCCATTAAGCGATTTAGCATCCCGGTATGATGTTCCATGGAAACAGTTCAATAAAACTGCCCACTTTCACATTCTTTACCTACATCTTCCAGTAGGGTACTGAAAAAATCTGCTATGTAAACAGTTCTATAAAACTGCCTACTTTCACATTATTTACCTACATCTACCAGTAGGGTACTAAGAAGATGTGCCATGGAAACAGTTCTATAAAACTGCCTACTTTCACATTATTTACCTACATCTACCAGTAGGGTACTAAGAAGATGTGCCATGGAAACAGTTCAATAAAACTGCCCAACCTCTACCAGGTTAGTCAGCTTCTATCACTAGATTGCATCGTCACTCACCATTAGATGAGATCGCAGTCAAGGGCTTACTTGTCTTAAAAAACCGGGCATGGTTAAATAACTCGTTCAATTATGTATGAGTTTTTAGAACGAGCAATATCTAACAACAACAAAGCGACCCCTGACATGGGCCTCGATCGAAAATCCGAATCTGTGACAATAAATCGTTTAATTCCACCCCCGTGACTCGGCCGATTGTGAAGGGTCAGGGTACTGTCACAATTTACTGCTACCCACTCTGCGTATGTGCCTATTGAGACAGCAAAGTAATATCGTTCGGCACGTCATATTCCGTTGGCAGGTATTAGGTACTATGATGGATAAGTCAGCTACTGATAAAAGATTTTTCAGCAAGGTTAATTGCCTTTGTATTCTAGATACTTATTAGTCTCGAAACTCCGAGGTTTCGAGACTAATAAGTAAGTGTCAGATCACATTTTAGTTTGTACTTAAGTAGAGCATTTTTCGAATAAACACTGTTCTAATTTCGTGTAAAAGGTGTGATAGCCTAGTGGTTAAAACGTCCGCCTCCTAATTGAAGGTCAGGGTATCAATCCCGGGCACGTACCTCTAATTTTCAGAGTTATTTACGTTTTAACTTTAAGTAATAAGTATATACTTTAAGTAACAGGAAAGGAGATAGGCATCTTTTTATCTCAGAAAATCTTAAAATTGTTAAAAACCTAAATTCACGTTGGGAAATTCGCGGGCATCATCCGTTTGATACAGAGATAGTTTCATCCCAGAAGCGTATAAAGGCTAGTTTTTATACGAACTTAATGATTCGAATAAAATACGTGAACAGAAAAGAGAAATTCAGTATACTAAAACACGTTTTATTAGAAGTTTCCGTTTTTTTAGTACCTACAATAAAGTCACAAAAATGATATAGAAAATACAATATACCTAGTTATATAAATACGTTTGCTCACATGCTATTTCAGATATTTGCTTTATAAAAAGTATTCTGTTCTTATTCTCGAATAAAACTCGAAAAGTGCGTGCCAAGTGCTTAGTAGAGAATCCATAATATTTTACCAATGGTAAATTTCGATTTTCAAAATGTTATTATGCCTCTGTATAGCGGTAACAGGTTTTTTTGTTATAAATGTGTTAAGTTTCGACTTTACAGCTCTTACAGTTTAATTTTAAAACTGGACTGGACGAAACTATAAAGGTTCCTAGTTTTACTATGTTATGGAATCCGAAAATGGAGTACTTATGGAATCCTTCGGTGCCTGTCTATCAGTCTGTTTCAGAGTACAGACGTGTTATTCAGAAACTACTCGTATTACAGCTGTAAAGTAGGTAGGTACAGGGATTTATAATTTTAAAAGTAGTGTAAGTATCTATTAACTCTTGCCAGTGAATGCATACTGCATTTAATAGCAAAATATTTGGTTTATTACGTATAGTCCGAAAATAATTACTCCTCACGCGCCATTTTAACTTTATGGGTCAACTGTCATGTCAAAAGTATGGTTCGCCTTAAAATCGTACTTTGGACATGAAATTTGACACAAAATGGCGCGTGAGGAGTTAAATTTTAGGCGTAGGTAATTAGGTTTATTTCCACTGACTTCTATTAATACAAGTAGGTACGCTAGACTTGCGATAGCCGAGCTTTTTTTGATTTTGGTCATTTTGGTGCTGATGGCCACAGTGAGCATCTAGTAATGAGCCATCTGTCAACACGACGACTATTTGATACACAGTACCAATCTTAAAAATACTCGGTTAACTCGGTGGCACGCTTCGAATCGGCACTAAAAATAACTGTCATTTTGTAGGGCTCATCGTTTTCAGCGCACGTCTCCATTACAGTATAAATTTATCTTTCATAGTATTTAATAACACCCAGGCCACTAGATGTAGTTCTATAATTTAGCAACAATTTGTTATTAAATTTTCACGGATGTCTTGTCTCATCACTCATTCCCATAAATGGAAAGCCTGGAACATATCTCGTGCAGTAATAGAATTGTGTGTGAGAAATTTATCGTTCTATTGGGAAGATATTACACTAAAAGATTTAAGGATATCCCGAAAATGTATAGGAAAGAGTTATGAAATTATGAAATTCCTTTATATCGTTTCTAGCTAAAATTAAGAAGAAATATAACCATATTATTTGTTGCTGATGCCCGGCGTATATAGCTTTCCGTATTTTGTTCTTCCCCCAAGTGGATATCAATTAAGTAGGTATGCTTTTCTAAGGGTCTAGGCAACTAAAATATCGTACAAATTACGTCCTTTGTAGCGATAAATACAGTACGATTTTTTAGCTTGTATATGCGAATAACTTTAACCGCTTGCTGGACCTAGAAATTGTAAATTTGAGGAAATATTGTAAGATTTCTAAAAACGTTGATGAAGAATGAATAGATATAGTCACAGAAATAAGCTAGTATTAAATATGTGCAAAGAAATAACTTAGCTATGCGTTTCGAGGGTCATGGGTCGAAGTTGTTAATTTATAATTTTGACATTTATTCTGATCGAATCTATTGCTCTCTTATAGTAAGTATTGATAAGTTTTAAAAAATGTAGAAGAGTTCAAGTAGGTAGGTTTATCTATCTCATATCTAATAGCAAATGCATTTATAAGATAAATGGTTAGAGTTGCTATTTATTTCTTGAAATTGCTACTAAACTCTTTAGATTTTGCTTAAGAATTAATTCTAAACCATTGACATTTTATTTGTAAACAGAGGCACGTCAAAATGATAGACAAAATACTACAGACGTAACAGATAATATATAGCAGCTAATCCAAAGGTCTTACATGGTGAAATTGATTTTATTATATTTTAGAAGTAAAGTAATTGTAGATTTAAATAGAGTATAATGTGGAATTTTGAAGTGTATAAATTTAAAACTAAAGTTTAATCTCTATTGTCGACTCTATTGAATTTGAGTTTTATATGGTATCATTATATTTATGGAAAGGGTAGCCAAAGGGCTATAAATGGCTCTGCTTTGACGGTAGACATCATTAATTTTCCTATTTTTAATAAGAAGCTGTGACATACCTACAGGTACGAATATTGTTGATTTTATATTTCTATTGTTATACTATGTATGTTGTTTAATGTGTAATTTGTTATTCAACTGGTATTCCTTTGTAATAGTTTATGCTTATACCCGATGTGGGTTGGATATGTTATGGTAATACCATAGTTGTATCTATTTTTCAATAATTGTGGATAGACACCGCCGAGTTTTTTCTTGCCAGTTCTTTCTCTCGGTAGATATGCTTTTTCGAACTGGCGGTAGATTTTTCTTAAAGGAAATAATAAATTATATAATGATAAAGCAATAATTAATGGTAAAGATAAACTTTGATTTGGAGGGACTTTTCCCTGAATAAAACAGTTTATTTCCTTATACAATCTTTTATTTTGTCTCCTACCTACAACCACGCCCTAGCTTATTGATAACGAACGATCTAGACTCTCAGTAGGTTGATTCCTGACTCTATTGTCTCTATACTTCTGAGGCTAATCTAGCATCAGAAGTGGGATACGATATGGCTGAATTGTGCCTTTTCTAATGCAGTTTGTACAAGTTTCAGAAATACCGGCGAATTCGGATGGCTTTGTGAAAAGTCATCAAAGATGTTCCAACAGGCGTTGTGATGACTGACGTCCACGAGAGGTACCACAATGGACATTGGATACCCTAAATCTGGAAATCTTAATATGAAAATATGGTATGAAAAAAAAGTGAAAGTGAATTAAAACTTTTTTGCAAGACAATTTTTCAGGCAGGTAGGCCTTAGAAAGTTTTATTGCGTAATCATGGACCTATTAATACTCTGTGTAATGTAGTAACACAGTTTCATAGTACCTGTCGTCATTTTATTTGTTTTAAAACTAATTGTATTATAGAAATAAAGATGTGGGTACTAAATAAATAAAATTTTTGCGGGTAATTTTGTGTTCAGTATAGATGTTCTGTTTCAATGACTCAGATTATGTTTGAAGGTGTTTAATCGCATGATGTCCCAGCTAGTAACACAAATCGATATTACGTAAATTAATGTTAAAAATTTGCAGGTAGTTAGTTGGTATGAAATTTTTATTAAATGATCATACGATAAAATGTGGTTAAATGTCAGACTGACCGAGCGGTGAAAAACTAAAGCAAGTTTGTCAGTAAATATTTACTGATGATTAATTTGTGTTCTATTTTAATTTACGTCTGACGTCTAGCCGTATATTCGTAATTTATATGATAGTGATGTTGACATTGAATCATTGAATATTGTTTTACGAGTGATGAGTCATCTTACTTTTTTTTTAGTTATGTTCTTGAGGCATTTCCTATGTAAGTACTTCGAGAACGAAGTACTTTTCAGGTTGGCCGAATAGATGTATATAATTTATTTATGTGTTACATAATGACAGAGAGAAAAGAAGGAAAAAAAGAACCAAAAAAAAAAAAGAAATAAAAATTTTTTTTTTGTTGTAATTTTGTTTCAAATTAAGAACAATACAGAAATACATATTGCATCATTAGTTAAATATTGATGATTCATTGATCAGAAACGCGATTAGCGTGGCCATTTTTGTTAATTTGCTATTGACTTTGCATCGGAGTTCTCACTCGCGAAACGTAGAGACGAAAGATTTGTGATACCTACCTACAATAGTTTAGAAATTTTGTTTGAGTTTATTTTTGTAGTTTTTATATAAGGATAGGTTAGGCTGCTGATGTCTTATCCTGTTGCTATGCCGCTAAGTCTAGTAGCTACTGATTGTTTGATGTCATTGTTTTTTTATATATACCCACCGTTACGTAATGTGATGTAATGGAGCTGCCAATCCACACTTGGCCAGCGTGGTGGACTATGGTTAAACCTGAAACTTAAATTTAGAATATTGGAATTTAGAGATTCTTGACTACCCACTTGTGTTTGATATTTTTTAATTCCGTGGGTTTTTGTTTTGAATAATACTTTTTATTTTTTGACGTTTTTGATGTTTGAAGTGTTTAACTATTTTTGATATTGATAACTTCTTTGACGATCTTTTTAGTGTAAATTATTTTTGTGTGATATTTTTTGACATTTAATTTTTGATACCTACCTTCATTATGTTTTTATTTACTACCTTTTTGGATTTTATATTTTATTTATGAAAAATTGTAAAGTGGTAGGTATATGGATCAAAACCAATGGTGTTAAGGGACAATTTTATGATGTTTACGATGTTGCCTTAAAACCAATGGTGTTGAAGGATATTTTGTAGATGATACTTTAAAACGTTGGAACCAACGGTGTTGAAAAGTATTTTTATAATATCGCTTTAATACCAGTGGTGTTAAAAATATTTTTTGATATTGGTTTAAAACCAATGGGGTTAAAGGATATCTTGTTTGGAAACATTTATGTGCTGTGGCGAGAAAAATATTTCTTGTATTTTTGAGAGTAAACTGTGTGGTAATTTTGTATGTCACACACATGTTTAAAATGTTTTTTTAAATTTTGTTGGAAGCCACAGACATGTTGTTTGAAAAAAAAAAAAAAAATGTTTTGATGTTGTTTAACAACTTTATTTACTTTACGAATTGTTTGTTTTTATTTTGTTGCTTCGAGAACGAAGCAATTGTCAGTTTGGCCGTATAAGATAAATGGTTAGAGTTGCTATTTATTTCTTGAAATTGCTACTAAACTCTTTAGATTTTGCTTAAGAATTAATTCTAAACCATTGACATTTTATTTGTAAACAGAGGCACGTCAAAATGATAGACAAAATACTACAGACGTAACAGATAATATATAGCAGCTAATCCAAAGGTCTTACATGGTGAAATTGATTTTATTATATTTTAGAAGTAAAGTAATTGTAGATTTAAATAGAGTATAATGTGGAATTTTGAAGTGTATAAATTTAAAACTAAAGTTTAATCTCTATTGTCGACTCTATTGAATTTGAGTTTTATATGGTATCATTATATTTATGGAAAGGGTAGCCAAAGGGCTATAAATGGCTCTGCTTTGACGGTAGACATCATTAATTTTCCTATTTTTAATAAGAAGCTGTGACATACCTACAGGTACGAATATTGTTGATTTTATATTTCTATTGTTATACTATGTATGTTGTTTAATGTGTAATTTGTTATTCAACTGGTATTCCTTTGTAATAGTTTATGCTTATACCCGATGTGGGTTGGATATGTTATGGTAATACCATAGTTGTATCTATTTTTCAATAATTGTGGATAGACACCGCCGAGTTTTTTCTTGCCAGTTCTTTCTCTCGGTAGATATGCTTTTTCGAACTGGCGGTAGATTTTTCTTAAAGGAAATAATAAATTATATAATGATAAAGCAATAATTAATGGTAAAGATAAACTTTGATTTGGAGGGACTTTTCCCTGAATAAAACAGTTTATTTCCTTATACAATCTTTTATTTTGTCTCCTACCTACAACCACGCCCTAGCTTATTGATAACGAACGATCTAGACTCTCAGTAGGTTGATTCCTGACTCTATTGTCTCTATACTTCTGAGGCTAATCTAGCACATTCGTCAGCAAACACGAGCGCTGAGAGGCGGCGAGGTTCTCTTACATTCTGTCGTCTGAGAAACCAACCGCCATGACTGCCCGGCCCTACCGGCCGCGGCATTCCGTAAAGCTGGCCTTTTAAGGATTTGAATAAAGAAAACTTCAAACACTTTTTTCCACTTTTCACCGCCACGGAATGCTTTTGCATAAATTCCTTTGCCCTTTTGGACGGCGGTGTTTTTACATTTAATTTACTGTGCGCGAAGATTTTTTTGCATAAAGTACTGTAGGTAGCTTTATTTCATGTTTTACTATGGAAACCACTCACCATACTTTAGAAATTGCTGACGATAAAAGGGCGGCATTAAATTCAAAAAGTCGTAATCTTATCCACATAATTATGTGTGTTAATCAGCAGTCGCGTTTGTGAGTTACCAGTTCACAATATCGCCATGCGTCTTAGGTGTTTGTATGTAAAATTACGGGCATATGCAAAACTAACATTTATACACAACTAAGTAGATAAAAATCTTTAAAAATAATCACCCACACACGTGGTCTCCATAGACATGCGTCTCTCGCAGCTATGTATTCATCACTTGCAATAAAATTTATAAAAATTAGTAGAAGTCAGCTTTAGCAAGTTTTGTTGCTAGTTTGTAGTAGTTGATAGGAGCACGAGGAATTTTATACCTAGTTACATAAGGGACTATAATTTACAAACTCTTTTGAATTATAACTGAAGTAACAGAAATATATCTGAATTTATACTTTTTAAAACGCGGTAAGAGAGCGCAGAAAGCGTAAGTAAAGTTCGACTGTATCTGCGACTTATCGTGAATTTAGGTTACTAAAAGTCCCGTGGGAACTGTTTAATTTTCTAGGATAAAATTAATTCTCTTTCCAGGGTGCAAACTAGATCTGTGCCGAATTTTATCAATGTCAGTTCAGCAGTTGAGCCGCGAAAAGGTAACTAACAGACAGTTTCACTCACATCCATACTAATATTATAAATGCGAAAGTGTGTCTGTCTGTCTATCTGCTAGCTTTTCACGCCCCAATCGTTCAACCGATTTTGATGAAATTTGGTACAGAGTTAGCTTATATCCCGGGGAAGGACAAAGGGTACTTTAAAAGGAAGGGAAAATTAAAGAGTTCGGGATTTCAAAAACCTAAATCCACGCGGACGAAGTCGCGGGCATCATCTAGTTTATAATAAAAGTATTATGGGTAGTAGTATGGGTGAACATGAAGTGTTGAGATATATCTATGGAACGTCAGTGATAACTTCTAGAAACCAACTCATGGCGTTCCGAAGGAATTTGATAGTAAAGTGAAAACAATCGGTGTGCGGTGCCGGCTTTAGATCAGTTCAACCCAAAAATCCCAAATAAGTTTCACTTATTACGCATCTAGAGCTACAGTAATGTCTCATACACGTACTTAATGATTTTTTTAAAATAACTCAAACAAAACAGTAAATCATAATAGGAAGCTAAAGTGGTATTTGATCGTATGTATTTTTATTTTATCCGATAAAATGTTTGTGTTATTTACTCGCAAAAATTATTTATCCCGCTTGGATTTCGAGTATCAACCTCTCAGCAATCATATTTCAATGTGGCTCATTCCGTGCGGGTCTCCACGGACAATATATCAACCCCAATTTATTTTCTTTAGTAACCTTTCATAACCTCGCGTTTTCTTTCATCTTGTCTAATATAAGTAAACGAATGTGGTACCATGTTTAATGAAATCCTCTTGGACTCTGTTCTATACAATATCACTAGATTTAATATACATTTCATTTCGTTTCAGAATTTTAAACTTTTGATCCTAAAACGTATAGCCCGCGACTGGTCGAGATGGCGAGATTTCATCTGTGGGGTATAAGAT